>NC_091826.1:46351807-46951807 GCF_038994185.2 Dermacentor albipictus
ATGCAGAGAACGAGCGCTTTCGGGGCACTTCATTTTTCGTCGGAAAAATGATATTTTCATGGGCTATATTCTTACCGTTTTTTGCATTTTAGGGGAAAAATTATTCTTTGCCCAATCGTTCAGGTATCGCGTTAAACGGCATCTGGGCATGCCCGGGGACTGATATTTGCAGAGAACGAGCGCTTTCGGGGCACTTCATTTTTCGTCGGAAAAATGATATTTTCATGGGCTATATTCTTACCGTTTTTTGCATTTTAGGGGAAAAATTATTCTTTGCCCAATCGTTCAGGTATCGCGTTAAACGGCATCTGGGCATGCCCGGGGACTGATATATGCGGAGAACGAGCGCTTTCGGTGCACTTCATTTTTCGTCGGAAAAATGATATTTTCATGGGCTATAGGCTTACCGTTTTTTCCATTTTAGGGGAAAAATTATTCTTTGCCTAATCGTTCAGGTATCGCGTTAAACGGCGTCTGGGCATGCCCAGGGACTGATATATGCAGAGAACGAGCGCTTTCGGGGCACTTCATTTTTCGTCGGAAAAATGATATTTTCAAGGGCTATAGGCTCACCGTGTTTTCCATTTTAGGGAAAAAAATTATTCTTTGCCTAATCGTTCAGGTATCGCGTTGAACGGCATCTGGGCATGCCCCGGGACTGATATATGCGGAGAACGAGCGCTTTCGGGGCACTTTATTTTTCGTCGGAAAAATTATATTTTCATGGGCTATAGGCTTACTGTTTTTTCCATTTTAGGGGAAAAATATTCTTTGACCAATCGTTCAGGTATCGCGTTAAACGGCATCTGGGCATGCCCGGGGACTGATATATGCGGAGAACGAGCGCTTTCGGGGCACTTCATCTTTCGTCGGAAAAATGATATTTTCATGGGCTATAGGCTTACCGTTTTTTCCATTTTAGGGGAAAAATTATTCTTTGCCCAATCATTCAGGTATCGCGTTAAACGGCATCTGGGCATGCCCGGGGACTGATATATGCGGAGAACGAGCGCTTTCGGGGCACTTCATTTTTCGTCGGAAAAATGATATTTTCATGGGCTATAGGCTTACCGTTTTTTCCATTTTAGGGGAAAAATTATTCTTTGCCCAATCGTTCAGGTATCGCGTTAAACGGCATCTGGGCATGCCCGGGGACTGATATATGCGGAGAACGAGCGCTTTCGGGGCACTTCATTTTTCGTCGGAAAAATGATATTTTCATGGGCTATAGGCTTACCGTTTTTTCCATTTTAGGGGAAAAATTATTCTTTGCCCAATCGTTCAGGTATCACGTTAAACGGCATCTGGGCATGCCCGGGGACTGATATATGCGGAGAACGAGCGCTTTCGGGGCACTTCATTTTTCGTCGGAAAAATGATATTTTCATGGGCTATAGGCTTACCGTTTTTTCCATTTTAGGGGAAAAATTATTCTTTGCCCAATCATTCAGGTATCGCGTTAAACGGCATCTGGGCATGCCCGGGGACTGATATATGCGGAGAACGAGCGCTTTCGGGGCACTTCATTTTTCGTCGGAAAATGATATTTTCATGGGCTATAGGCTTACCGTTTTTTCCATTTTAGGGGAAAAATTATTCTTTGCCCAATCGTTCAGGTATCGCGTTAAACGGCATCTGGGCATGCCCGGGGACTGATATATGCGGAGAACGAGCGCTTTCGGGGCACTTCATTTTTCGTCGGAAAAATGATATTTTCATGGGCTATAGGCTTACCATTTTTTCCATTTTAGGGGAAAAATTATTCTTTGCCTAATCGTTCAGGTATCGCGTTAAACGGCATCTGGGCATGCCCGGGGACTGATATATGCGGAGAACGAGCGCTTTCGGGGCACTTCATTTTTCATCGGAAAAATGATATTTTCATGGGCTATAGGCTTACCGTTTTTTCCATTTTAGGGGAAAAATTATTCTTTGCCCAATCGTTCAGGTATCGCGTTAAACGGCATCAGGGCATGCCCGGGGACTGATATATGCAGAGAACGAGCGCTTTCGGGGCACTTCATTTTTCGTCGGAAAAATGATATTTTCATGGGCTATAGGCTTACCGTTTTTTCCATTTTAGGGGAAAAATTATTCTTTACCTAATCGTTCAGGTATCGCGTTAAACGGCATCTGGGCATGCCCGGGGACTGATATATGCGGAGAACGAGCGCTTTCGGGGCACTTCATTTTTCGTCGGAAAAATTATATTTTCATGGGCTATAGGCTTACCGTTTTTTCCATTTTAGGGGAAAAATTATTCTTTGCCCAATCGTTCAGGTATCGCGTTAAACGGCATCTGGGCATGCCCGGGGACTGATATATGCGGAGAACGAGCGCTTTCGGGGCACTTCATTTTTCGTGAGAAAAATGATATTTTCATGGGCTATAGGCTTACCGTTTTTTCCATTTTAGGGGAAAAATTATTCTTTGCCCAATCGTTCAGGTATCGCGTTAAACGGCATCTGGGCATGCCCGGGGACTGATATATGCGGAGAACGAGCGCTTTCGGGGCACTTCATTTTTCGTCGGAAAAATGATATTTTCATGGGCTATAGGCTTACCGTTTTTTCCATTTTAGGGGAAAAATTATTCTTTGCCCAATCATTCAGGTATCGCGTTAAACGGCATCTGGGCATGCCCGGGGACTGATATATGCGGAGAACGAGCGCTTTCGGGGCACTTCATTTTTCGACGGAAAAATGATATTTTCATGGGCTATAGGCTTACCGTTTTTTCCATTTTAGGGGAAAAATTATACTTTGCCCAATCGTTCAGGTATCGCGTTAAACGGCATCTGGGCATGCCCGGGGACTGATATATGCGGAGAACGAGCGCTTTCGGGGCACTTCATTTTTCGTCGGAAAAATGATATTTTCATGGGCTATAGGCTTACCGTTTTTTCCATTTTAGGGGAAAAATTATTCTTTGCCCAATCGTTCAGGTATCGCGTTAAACGGCATCTGGGCATGCCCGGGGACTGATATATGCGGAGAACGAGCGCTTTCGGGGCACTTCATTTTTCGTCGGAAAAATGATATTTTCATGGGCTATAGGCTTACCGTTTTTTCCATTTTAGGGGAAAAATTATTCTTTGCCCAATCGTTCAGGTATCGCGTTAAACGGCATCTGGGCATGCCCGGGGACTGATATATGCGGAGAACGAGCGCTTTCGGGGCACTTCATTTTTCGTCGGAAAAATGATATTTTCATGGGCTATAGGCTTACCGTTTTTTCCATTTTAGGGGAAAAATTATTCTTTGCCCAATCGTTCAGGTATCGCGTTAAACGGCATCTGGGCATGCCCGGGGACTGATATATGCGGAGAACGAGCGCTTTCGGGGCACTTCATTTTTCGTCGGAAAAATGATATTTTCATGGGCTATAGGCTTACCGTTTTTTCCATTTTAGGGGAAAAATTATTCTTTGCCCAATCATTCAGGTATCGCGTTAAACGGCATCTGGGCATGCCCGGGGACTGATATATGCGGAGAACGAGCGCTTTCGGGGCACTTCATTTTTCGTCGGAAAAATGATATTTTCATGGGCTATAGGCTTACCGTTTTTTCCATTTTAGGGGAAAAATTATTCTTTGCCCAATCATTCAGGTATCGCGTTAAACGGCATCTGGGCATGCCCGGGGACTGATATATGCGGAGAACGAGCGCTTTCGGGGCACTTCATTTTTCGTCGGAAAAATGATATTTTCATGGGCTATAGGCTTACCGTTTTTTCCATTTTAGGGGAAAAATTATTCTTTGCCCAATCGTTCAGGTATCGCGTTAAACGGCATCTGGGCATGCCCGGGGACTGATATATGCGGAGAACGAGCGCTTTCGGGGCACTTCATTTTCCGTCGGAAAAATGATATTTTCATGGGCTATAGGCTTACCGTTTTTTCCATTTTAGGGGAAAAATTATTCTTTGCCCAATCGTTCAGGTATCGCGTTAAACGGCATCTGGGCATGCCCGGGGACTGATATATGCGGAGAACGAGCGCTTTCGGGGCACTTCATTTTTCGTCGGAAAAATGATATTTTCATGGGCTATAGGCTTACCATTTTTTCCATTTTAGGGGAAAAATTATTCTTTGCCTAATCGTTCAGGTATCGCGTTAAACGGCATCTGGGCATGCCCGGGGACTGATATATGCGGAGAACGAGCGCTTTCGGGGCACTTCATTTTTCATCGGAAAAATGATATTTTCATGTGCTATAGGCTTACCGTTTTTTCCATTTTAGGGGAAAAATTATTCTTTGCCCAATCGTTCAGGTATCGCGTTAAACGGCATCAGGGCATGCCCGGGGACTGATATATGCAGAGAACGAGCGCTTTCGGGGCACTTCATTTTTCGTCGGAAAAATGATATTTTCATGGGCTATAGGCTTACCGTTTTTTCCATTTTAGGGGAAAAATTATTCTTTGCCTAATCGTTCAGGTATCGCGTTAAACGGCATCTGGGCATGCCCGGGGACTGATATATGCGGAGAACGAGCGCTTTCGGGGCACTTCATTTTTCGTCGGAAAAATTATATTTTCATGGGCTATAGGCTTACCGTTTTTTCCATTTTAGGGGAAAAATTATTCTTTGCCCAATCGTTCAGGTATCGCGTTAAACGGCATCTGGGCATGCCCGGGGACTGATATATGCGGAGAACGAGCGCTTTCGGGGCACTTCATTTTTCGTGAGAAAAATGATATTTTCATGGGCTATAGGCTTACCGTTTTTTCCATTTTAGGGGAAAAATTATTCTTTGCCCAATCGTTCAGATATCGCGTTAAACGGCATCTGGGCATGCCCGGGGACTGATATATGCGGAGAACGAGCGCTTTCGGGGCACTTCATTTTTCGTCGGAAAAATGATATTTTCATGGGCTATAGGCTTACCGTTTTTTCCATTTTAGGGGAAAAATTATTCTTTGCCCAATCGTTCAGGTATCGCGTTAAACGGCATCTGGGCATGCCCGGGGACTGATATATGCGGAGAACGAGCGCTTTCGGGGCACTTCATTTTCCGTCGGAAAAATGATATTTTCATGGGCTATAGGCTTACCGTTTTTTCCATTTTAGGGGAAAAATTATTCTTTGCCCAATCGTTCAGGTATCGCGTTAAACGGCATCTGGGCATGCCCGGGGACTGATATATGCGGAGAACGAGCGCTTTCGGGGCACTTCATTTTTCGTCGGAAAAATGATATTTTCATGGGCTATAGGCTTACCATTTTTTCCATTTTAGGGGAAAAATTATTCTTTGCCTAATCGTTCAGGTATCGCGTTAAACGGCATCTGGGCATGCCCGGGGACTGATATATGCGGAGAACGATCGCTTTCGGGGCACTTCATTTTTCATCGGAAAAATGATATTTTCATGTGCTATAGGCTTACCGTTTTTTCCATTTTAGGGGAAAAATTATTCTTTGCCCAATCGTTCAGGTATCGCGTTAAACGGCATCAGGGCATGCCCGGGGACTGATATATGCAGAGAACGAGCGCTTTCGGGGCACTTCATTTTTCGTCGGAAAAATGATATTTTCATGGGCTATAGGCTTACCGTTTTTTCCATTTTAGGGGAAAAATTATTCTTTGCCTAATCGTTCAGGTATCGCGTTAAACGGCATCTGGGCATGCCCGGGGACTGATATATGCGGAGAACGAGCGCTTTCGGGGCACTTCATTTTTCGTCGGAAAAATTATATTTTCATGGGCTATAGGCTTACCGTTTTTTCCATTTTAGGGGAAAAATTATTCTTTGCCCAATCGTTCAGGTATCGCGTTAAACGGCATCTGGGCATGCCCGGGGACTGATATATGCGGAGAACGAGCGCTTTCGGGGCACTTCATTTTTCGTGAGAAAAATGATATTTTCATGGGCTATAGGCTTACCGTTTTTTCCATTTTAGGGGAAAAATTATTCTTTGCCCAATCGTTCAGATATCGCGTTAAACGGCATCTGGGCATGCCCGGGGACTGATATATGCGGAGAACGAGCGCTTTCGGGGCACTTCATTTTTCGTCGGAAAAATGATATTTTCATGGGCTATAGGCTTACCGTTTTTTCCATTTTAGGGGAAAAATTATTCTTTGCCCAATCATTCAGGTATCGCGTTAAACGGCATCTGGGCATGCCCGGGGACTGATATATGCGGAGAACGAGCGCTTTCGGGGCACTTCATTTTTCGACGGAAAAATGATATTTTCATGGGCTATAGGCTTACCGTTTTTTCCATTTTAGGGGAAAAATTATACTTTGCCCAATCGTTCAGGTATCGCGTTAAACGGCATCTGGGCATGCCCGGGGACTGATATATGCGGAGAACGAGCGCTTTCGGGGCACTTCATTTTTCGTCGGAAAAATGATATTTTCATGGGCTATAGGCTTACCGTTTTTTCCATTTTAGGGGAAAAATTATTCTTTGCCCAATCGTTCAGGTATCGCGTTAAACGGCATCTGGGCATGCCCGGGGACTGATATATGCGGAGAACGAGCGCTTTCGGGGCACTTCATTTTTCGTCGGAAAAATGATATTTTCATGGGCTATAGGCTTACCGTTTTTTCCATTTTAGGGGAAAAATTATTCTTTGCCTAATCGTTCAGGTATCGCGTTAAACGGCATCTGGGCATGCCCGTGGACTGATATATGCGGAGAACGAGCGCTTTCGGGGCACTTCATTTTTCATCGGAAAAATGATATTTTCATGGGCTATAGGCTTACCGTTTTTTCCATTTTAGGGGAAAATTATTCTTTGCCCAATCGTTCAGGTATCGCGTTAAACGGCATCTGGGCATGCCCGGGGACTGATATATGAGGAGAACGAGCGCTTTCGGGGCACTTCATTTTTCGTCGGAAAAATGATATTTTCATGGGCTATAGGCTTACCGTTTTTTCCATTTTAGGGGAAAAATTATTCTTTGCCCAATCATTCAGGTATCGCGTTAAACGGCATCTGGGCATGCCCGGAGACTGATATATGCGGAGAACGAGCGCTTTCGGGGCACTTCATTTTTCGTCGGAAAAATGATATTTTCATGGGCTATAGGCTTACCGTTTTTTCCATTTTAGGGGAAAAATTATTCTTTGCCCAATCGTTCAGGTATCGCGTTAAACGGCATCTGGGCATGCCCGGGGACTGATATATGCGGAGAACGAGCGCTTTCGGGGCACTTCATTTTTCGTCGGAAAAATGATATTTTCATGGGCTATAGGCTTACCGTTTTTTCCATTTTAGGGGAAAAATTATTCTTTGCCCAATCGTTCAGGTATCGCGTTAAACGGCATCTGGGCATGCCCGGGGACTGATATATGCGGAGAACGAGCGCTTTCGGGGCACTTCATTTTTCGTCGGAAAAATGATATTTTCATGGGCTATAGGCTTACCATTTTTTCCATTTTAGGGGAAAAATTATTCTTTGCCTAATCGTTCAGGTATCGCGTTAAACGGCATCTGTGCATGCCCGGGGACTGATATATGCGGAGAACGAGCGCTTTCGGGGCACTTCATTTTTCATCGGAAAAATGATATTTTCATGGGCTATAGGCTTACCGTTTTTCCATTTTAGGGGAAAAATTATTCTTTGCCCAATCGTTCAGGTATCGCGTTAAACGGCATCTGGGCATGCCCGGGGACTGATATATGCGGAGAACGAGCGCTTTCGGGGCACTTCATTTTTCGTCGGAAAAATGATATTTTCATGGGCTATAGGCTTACCGTTTTTTCCATTTTAGGGGAAAAATTATTCTTTGCCCAATCGTTCAGGTATCGCGTTAAACGGCATCTGGGCATGCCCGGGGACTGATATATGCGGAGAACGAGCGCTTTCGGGGCACTTCATTTTTCGTCGGAAAAATGATATTTTCATGGGCTATAGGCTTACCATTTTTTCCATTTTAGGGGAAAAATTATTCTTTGCCTAATCGTTCAGGTATCGCGTTAAACGGCATCTGGGCATGCCCGGGGACTGATATATGCGGAGAACGAGCGCTTTCGGGGCACTTCATTTTTCATCGGAAAAATGATATTTTCATGGGCTATAGGCTTACCGTTTTTTCCATTTTAGGGGAAAAATTATTCTTTGCCCAATCGTTGAGGTATCGCGTTAAACGGCATCTGGGCATGCCCGGGGACTGATATATGCGGAGAACGAGCGCTTTCGGGGCACTTCATTTTTCGTCGGAAAAATGATATTTTCATGGGCTATAGGCTTACCGTTTTTTCCATTTTAGGGGAAAAATTATTCTTTGCCCAACCGTTCAGGTATCGCGTTAAACGGCATCAGGGCATGCCCGGGGACTGATATATGAAGAGAACGAGAGCTTTCGGGGCACTTCATTTTTCGTCGGAAAAATGATATTTTCATGGGCTATAGGCTTACCGTTTTTTCCATTTTAGGGGAAAAATTATTCTTTGCCTAATCGTTCAGGTATCGCGTTAAACGGCATCTGGGCATGCCCGGGGACTGATATATGCGGAGAACGAGCGCTTTCGGGGCACTTCATTTTTCGTCGGAAAAATTATATTTTCATGGGCTATGGGCTTACCCTTTTTTCCATTTTAGGGGAAAAATTATTCTTTGCCCAATCGTTCAGGTATCGCGTTAAACGGCATCTGGGCATGCCCGGGGACTGATATATGCGGAGAACGAGCGCTTTCGGGGCACTTCATTTTTCGTGAGAGAAATGATATTTTCATGGGCTTATAGGCTTACCGTTTTTTCCATTTTAGGGGAAAAATTATTCTTTGCCCAATCGTTCAGGTATCGCGTTAAACGGCATCTGGGCATGCCCGGGGACTGATATATGCGGAGAACGAGCGCTTTCGGGGCACTTCATTTTTCGTCGGAAAAATGATATTTTCATGGGCTTACCGGCTTACCGTTTTTTCCATTTTAGGGGAAAAATTATTCTTTGCCCAATCATTCAGGTATTGCGTTAAACGGCATCTGGGCATGCCCGGGGACTGATATATGCGGAGAACGAGCGCTTTCGGGGCACTTCATTTTTCGTCGGAAAAATGATATTTTCATGGGCTATAGGCTTACCGTTTTTTCCATTTTAGGGGAAAAATTATACTTTGCCCAATCGTTCAGGTATCGCGTTAAACGGCATCTGGGCATGCCCGGGGACTGATATATGCGGAGAACGAGCGCTTTCGGGGCACTTCATTTTTCGTCGGAAAAATGATATTTTCATGGGCTATAGGCTTACCGTTTTTTCCATTTTAGGGGAAAAATTATTCTTTGCCCAATCGTTCAGGTATCGCGTTAAACGGCATCTGGGCATGCCCGGGGACTGATATATGCGGAGAACGAGCGCTTTCGGGGCACTTCATTTTTCGTCGGAAAAATGATATTTTCATGGGCTATAGGCTTACCGTTTTTTCCATTTTAGGGGAAAAATTATTCTTTGCCTAATCGTTCAGGTATCGCGTTAAACGGCATCTGGGCATGCCCGTGGACTGATATATGCGGAGAACGAGCGCTTTCGGGGCACTTCATTTTTCATCGGAAAAATGATATTTTCATGGGCTATAGGCTTACCGTTTTTTCCATTTTAGGGGAAAAATTATTCTTTGCCCAATCGTTCAGGTATCGCGTTAAACGGCATCTGGGCATGCCCGGAGACTGATATATGAGGAGAACGAGCGCTTTCGGGGCACTTCATTTTTCGTCGGAAAAATGATATTTTCATGGGCTATAGGCTTACCGTTTTTTCCATTTTAGGGGAAAAATTATTCTTTGCCCAATCATTCAGGTATCGCGTTAAACGGCATCTGGGCATGCCCGGGGACTGATATATGCGGAGAACGAGCGCTTTCGGGGCACTTCATTTTTCGTCGGAAAAATGATATTTTCATGGGCTATAGGCTTACCGTTTTTTCCATTTTAGGGGAAAAATTATTCTTTGCCCAATCATTCAGGTATCGCGTTAAACGGCATCTGGGCATGCCCGGGGACTGATATATGCGGAGAACGAGCGCTTTCGGGGCACTTCATTTTTCGTCGGAAAAATGATATTTTCATGGGCTATAGGCTTACCGTTTTTTCCATTTTAGGGGAAAAATTATTCTTTGCCGAATCGTTCAGGTATCGCGTTAAACGGCATCTAGGCATGCCCGGGGACTGATATATGCGGAGAACGAGCGCTTTCGGGGCACTTCATTTTTCGTCGGAAAAATGATATTTTCATGGGCTATAGGCTTACCGTTTTTTCCATTTTAGGGGAAAAATTATACTTTGCCCAATCGTTCAGGTATCGCGTTAAACGGCATCTGGGCATGCCCGGGGACTGATATATGCGGAGAACGAGCGCTTTCGGGGCACTTCATTTTTCGTCGGAAAAATGATATTTTCATGGGCTATAGGCTTACCGTTTTTTCCATTTTAGGGGAAAAATTATTCTTTGCCCAATCGTTCAGGTATCGCGTTAAACGGCATCTGGGCATGCCCGGGGACTGATATATGCGGAGAACGAGCGCTTTCGGGGCACTTCATTTTTCGTCGGAAAAATGATATTTTCATGGGCTATAGGCTTACCGTTTTTTCCATTTTAGGGGAAAAATTATTCTTTGCCTAATCGTTCAGGTATCGCGTTAAACGGCATCTGGGCATGCCCGTGGACTGATATATGCGGAGAACGAGCGCTTTCGGGGCACTTCATTTTTCATCGGAAAAATGATATTTTCATGGGCTATAGGCTTACCGTTTTTTCCATTTTAGGGGAAAAATTATTCTTTGCCCAATCGTTCAGGTATCGCGTTAAACGGCATCTGGGCATGCCCGGGGACTGATATATGAGGAGAACGAGCGCTTTCGGGGCACTTCATTTTTCGTCGGAAAAATGATATTTTCATGGGCTATAGGCTTACCGTTTTTTCCATTTTAGGGGAAAAATTATTCTTTGCCCAATCATTCAGGTATCGCGTTAAACGGCATCTGGGCATGCCCGGGGACTGATATATGCGGAGAACGAGCGCTTTCGGGGCACTTCATTTTTCGTCGGAAAAATGATATTTTCATGGGCTATAGGCTTACCGTTTTTTCCATTTTAGGGGAAAAATTATTCTTTGCCCAATCATTCAGGTATCGCGTTAAACGGCATCTGGGCATGCCCGGGGACTGATATATGCGGAGAACGAGCGCTTTCGGGGCACTTCATTTTTCGTCGGAAAAATGATATTTTCATGGGCTATAGGCTTACCGTTTTTTCCATTTTAGGGGAAAAATTATTCTTTGCCGAATCGTTCAGGTATCGCGTTAAACGGCATCTAGGCATGCCCGGGGACTGATATATGCGGAGAACGAGCGCTTTCGGGGCACTTCATTTTTCGTCGGAAAGATTATATTTTCATGGGCTATAGGCTTACCGTTTTTTCCATTTTAGGGGAAAAATTATTCTTTGCCCAATCGTTCAGGTATCGCGTTAAACGGCATCTGGGCATGTCCGGGGACTGATATATGCGGAGAACGAGCGCTTTCGGGGCACTTCATTTTTCGTCGGAAAAATGATATTTTCATGGGCTATAGGCTTACCGTTTTTTCCATTTTAGGGGAAAAATTATTCTTTGCCTAATCGTTCAGGTATCGCGTTAAACGGCATCAGGGCATGCCCGGGGACTGATATATGAAGAGAACGAGAGCTTTCGGGGCACTTCATTTTTCGTCGGAAAAATGATATTTTCATGGGCTATAGGCTTACCGTTTTTTCCATTTTAGGGGAAAAATTATTCTTTGCCTAATCGTTCAGGTATCGCGTTAAACGGCATCTGGGCATGCCCGGGGACTGATATATGCGGAGAACGAGCGCTTTCGGGGCACTTCATTTTTCGTCGGAAAAATTATATTTTCATGGGCTATAGGCTTACCCTTTTTTCCATTTTAGGGGAAAAATTATTCTTTGCCCAATCGTTCAGGTATCGCGTTAAACGGCATCTGGGCATGCCCGGGGACTGATATATGCGGAGAACGAGCGCTTTCGGGGCACTTCATTTTTCGTGAGAGAAATGATATTTTCATGGGCTATAGGCTTACCGTTTTTTCCATTTTAGGGGAAAAATTATTCTTTGCCCAATCGTTCAGGTATCGCGTTAAACGGCATCTGGGCATGCCCGGGGACTGATATATGCGGAGAACGAGCGCTTTCGGGGCACTTCATTTTTCGTCGGAAAAATGATATTTTCATGGGCTTACCGGCTTACCGTTTTTTCCATTTTAGGGGAAAAATTATTCTTTGCCCAATCATTCAGGTATTGCGTTAAACGGCATCTGGGCATGCCCGGGGACTGATATATGCGGAGAACGAGCGCTTTCGGGGCACTTCATTTTTCGTCGGAAAAATGATATTTTCATGGGCTATAGGCTTACCGTTTTTTCCATTTTAGGGGAAAAATTATACTTTGCCCAATCGTTCAGGTATCGCGTTAAACGGCATCTGGGCATGCCCGGGGACTGATATATGCGGAGAACGAGCGCTTTCGGGGTACTTCATTTTTCGTCGGAAAAATGATATTTTCATGGGCTATAGGCTTACCGTTTTTTCCATTTTAGGGGAAAAATTATTCTTTGCCCAATCGTTCAGGTATCGCGTTAAACGGCATCTGGGCATGCCCGGGGACTGATATAT
Source organism: Dermacentor albipictus (assembly GCF_038994185.2). Classification (NCBI taxonomy): domain Eukaryota; kingdom Metazoa; phylum Arthropoda; class Arachnida; order Ixodida; family Ixodidae; genus Dermacentor; species Dermacentor albipictus. Next base: position 46,364,426 of record NC_091826.1, read on the forward strand.
GCGGAGAACGAGCGCTTTCGGGGCACTTCATTTTTCGTCGGAAAAATGATATTTTCATGGGCTATAGGCTTACCGTTTTTTCCATTTTAGGGGAAAAATTATTCTTTGCCTAATCGTTCAGGTATCGCGTTAAACGGCATCTGGGCATGCCCGTGGACTGATATATGCGGAGAACGAGCGCTTTCGGGGCACTTCATTTTTCATCGGAAAAATGATATTTTCATGGGCTATAGGCTTACCGTTTTTTCCATTTTAGGGGAAAAATTATTCTTTGCCCAATCGTTCAGGTATCGCGTTAAACGTCATCTGGGCATGCCCGGGGACTGATATATGAGGAGAACGAGCGCTTTCGGGGCACTTCATTTTTCGTCGGAAAAATGATATTTTCATGGGCTATAGGCTTACCGTTTTTTCCATTTTAGGGGAAAAATTATTCTTTGCCCAATCATTCAGGTATCGCGTTAAACGGCATCTGGGCATGCCCGGGGACTGATATATGCGGAGAACGAGCGCTTTCGGGGCACTTCATTTTTCGTCGGAAAAATGATATTTTCATGGGCTATAGGCTTACCGTTTTTTCCATTTTAGGGGAAAAATTATTCTTTGCCCAATCATTCAGGTATCGCGTTAAACGGCATCTGGGCATGCCCGGGGACTGATATATGCGGAGAACGAGCGCTTTCGGGGCACTTCATTTTTCGTCGGAAAAATGATATTTTCATGGGCTATAGGCTTACCGTTTTTTCCATTTTAGGGGAAAAATTATTCTTTGCCGAATCGTTCAGGTATCGCGTTAAACGGCATCTAGGCATGCCCGGGGACTGATATATGCGGAGAACGAGCGCTTTCGGGGCACTTCATTTTTCGTCGGAAAGATTATATTTTCATGGGCTATAGGCTTACCGTTTTTTCCATTTTAGGGGAAAAATTATTCTTTGCCCAATCGTTCAGGTATCGCGTTAAACGGCATCTGGGCATGTCCGGGGACTGATATATGCGGAGAACGAGCGCTTTCGGGGCACTTCATTTTTCGTCGGAAAAATGATATTTTCATGGGCTATAGGCTTACCGTTTTTTCCATTTTAGGGGAAACATTATTCTTTGCCTAATCGTTCAGGTATCGCGTTAAACGGCATCTAGGCATGCCCGGGGACTGATATATGCGGAGAACGAGCGCTTTCGGGGCACTTCATTTTTCGTCGGAAAAATGATATTTTCATGGGCTATAGGCTTACCGTTTTTTCCATTTTAGGGGAAAAATTATTCTTTGCCTAATCGTTCAGGTATCGCGTTAAACGGCATCTGGGCGTGCCCGAGGACTGATATATGCGGAGAACGAGCGCTTTCGGGGCACTTCATTTTTCGTCGGAAAAATGATATTTTCATGGGCTATAGGCTTACCGTTTTTTCCATTTTAGGGGAAAAATTATTCTTTGCCTAATCGTTCAGGTATCGCGTTAAACGGCATCTAGGCATGCCCGGGGACTGATATATGCGGAGAACGAGCGCTTTCGGGGCACTTCATTTTTCGTCGGAAAGATTATATTTTCATGGGCTATAGGCTTACCGTTTTTTCCATTTTAGGGGAAAAATTATTCTTTGCCCAATCCTTCAGGTATCGCGTTAAACGGCATCTGGGCATGCCCGGGGACTGATATATGCGGAGAACGAGCGCTTTCGGGGCACTTCATTTTTCGTCGGAAAGATATTTTCATGGGCTATAGGCTTACCGTTTTTTCCATTTTAGGGGAAAAATTATTCTTTGCCCACTCGTTCAGGTATCGCGTTAAACGGCATCTGGGCATACCCGGGGACTGATATATGCGGAGAACGAGCGCTTTCGGGGCACTTCATTTTTCGTCGGAAAAATGATATTTTCATGGGCTATAGGCTTACCGTTTCTTCCATTTTAGGGGAAAAATTATTCTTTGCCCAATCGTTCAGGTATCGTGTTAAACGGCATCTGGGCATGCCCCGGGACAGATATATGCGGAGAACGAGCGCTTTCGGGGCACTTCATTTTTCGTCGGAAAAATGATATTTTCATGGGCTATAGGCTTACCGTTTTTTCCATTTTAGGGGAAAAATTATTCTTTGCCCAATCGTTCAGGTATCGCGTTAAACGGCATCTGGGCATGCCCGGGGACTGATATATGCGGAGAACGAGCGCTTTCGGGGCACTTCATTTTTCGTCGGAAAAATGATATTTGCATGGGCTATAGGCTTACCGTTTTTTCCATTTTAGGGGAAAAATTATTCTTTGCCCAATCGTTCAGGTATCGCGTTAAACGGTATCTGGGCATGCCCGGGGACTGATATATGCGGAGAACGAGCGCTTTCGGGGCACTTCATTTTTCTTCGGAAAAATGATATTTTCATGGGCTATAGGCTTACCGTTTTTTCCATTTTAGGGGAAAAATTATTCTTTGCCCAATCGTTCAGGTATCGCGTTAAACGGCATCTGGGCATGCCCGGGGACTGATATATGCGGAGAACGAGCGCTTTCGGGGCACTTCATTTTCCGTCGGAAAAATGATATTTTCATGGGCTATAGGCTTACCGTTTTTTCCATTTTAGGGGAAAAATTATTCTTTGCCCAATCGTTCAGGTATCGCGTTAAACGGTATCTGGGCATGCCCGGAGACTGATACATGCGGAGAACGAGCGCTTTCGGGGCACTTCATTTTTCGTCGGAAAGATATTTTGATGGGCTATAGGCTTACCGTTTTTTCCATTTTAGGGGAAAAATTATTCTTTGCCCAATCGTTCAGGTATCGCGTTAAACGGTATCTGGGCATGCCCGGGGACTGATATATGCGGAGAACGAGCGCTTTCGGGGCACTTCATTTTTCGTCGGAAAGATATTTTGATGGGCTATAGGCTTACCGTTTTTTCCATTTTAGGGGAAAAATTGTTCTTTGCCCAATCGTTCAGGTATCGCGTTAAACGGCATCTGGGCATGCCCGGGGACTGATATATGCGGAGAACGAGCGCTTTCGGGGCACTTCATTTTTCGTCGGAAAAATGATATTTTCATGGGCTATAGGCTTACCGTTTTTTCCATTTTAGGGGAAAAATTATTCTTTACCCAATCATTCAGGTATCGCGTTAAACGGCATCTGGGCATGCCCGGGGACTGATATATGCGGAGAACGAGCGCTTTCGGGGCACTTCATTTTTCGTCGGAAAGATTATATTTTCATGGGCTGTAGGCTTACCGTTTTTTCCATTTTATGGGAAAATTTATTCTTTGCCCAATCGTTCAGGTATCGCGTTAAACGGCATCTGGGCATGCCCGGAGACTGATATATGCGGAGAACGAGCGCTTTCGGGGCACTTCATTTTTCGTCGGAAAAATGATATTTTCATGGGCTATAGGCTTACCGTTTTTTCCATTTTAGGGGAAAAATTATTCTTTGCCCAATCGTTCAGGTATCGCGTTAAACGGCATCTGGGCATGCCCGGGGACTGATATATGCGGAGAACGAGCGCTTTCGGGGCACTTCATTTTTCGTCGGAAAAATGATATTTTCATGGGCTATAAGGCTTACCGTTTTTTCCATTTTAGGGGAAAAATTATTCTTTGCCCAATCATTCAGGTATCGCGTTAAACCGCATCTGGGCGTGCCCGGGGACTGATATATGCGGAGAACGAGCGCTTTCGGGGCACTTCATTTTTCGTCGGAAAAATGATATTTTCATGGGCTATAGGATTACCGTTTTTTGCATTTTAGGGGAAAAATTATTCTTTGCCCAATCGTTCAGGTATCGCGTTAAACGGCATCTGGGCATGCCCGGGGACTGATATATGCGGAGAACGAGCGCTTTCGGTGCACTTCATTTTTCGTCGGAAAAATGATATTTTCATGGGCTATAGGCTTACCGTTTTTTCCATTTTAGGGGAAAAATTATTCTTTGCCTAATCGTTAGGGTATCGCGTTAAACGGCGTCTGGGCATGCCCGGGGACTGATATATGCGGAGAACGAGCGCTTTCGGTGCACTTCATTTTTCGTCGGAAAAATGATATTTTCATGGGCTATAGGCTTACCGTTTTTTCCATTTTAGGGGAAAAATTATTCTTTGCCTAATCGTTCAGGTATCGCGTTAAACCGCATCTGGGCGTGCCCAGGGACTGATATATGCGGAGAACGAGCGCTTTCGGGGCACTTCATTTTTCGTCGGAAAAATGATATTTTCATGGGCTATAGGCTTACCGTTTTTTCCATTTTAGGGGAAAAATTATTCTTTGCCCAATCATTCAGGTATCGCGTTAAACGGCATCTGGGCATGCCCGGGGACTGATACATGCGGAGAACGAGCGCTTTCGGGGCACTTCATTTTTCGTCGGAAAAATGATATTTTCATGGGCTCGTTCAGGTATCGCGTTAAACGGCATCTAGGCATGCCCGTGGACTGATATATGCGGAGAACGAGCGCTTACCGTTTTTTCCATTTTAGGGGAAAAATATTCTTTGCCCAATCGTTCAGGTATCGCGTTAAACGGCATCTGGGCATGCCCGGGGACTGATATATGCGGAGAACGAGCGCTTTCGGGGCACTTCATTTTTCGTCGGAAAAATGATATTTTCATGGGCTATAGGCTTACCGTTTTTTCCATTTTAGGGGAAAAATTATTCTTTGCCCAATCATTCAGGTATCGCGTTAAACGGCATCTGGGCATGCCCGGGGACTGATATATGCGGAGAACGAGCGCTTTCGGGGCACTTCATTTTTCGTCGGAAAAATGATATTTTCATGTGCTATAGGCTTACCGTTTCTTCCATTTTAGGGGAAAAATTATTCTTTGCCCAATCGTTCAGGTATCGCGTTAAACGGCATCTGGGCATGCCCGGGGACTGATATATGCGGAGAACGAGCGCTTTCGGGGCACTTCATTTTTCGTCGGAAAAATGATATTTTCATGGGCTATACGCTTACCGTTTTTTCCATTTTAGGGGAAAAATTATTCTTTGCCTAATCGTTCAGGTATCGCGTTAAACGGCATCTGGGCATGCCCGGGGACTGATATATGCGGAGAACGAGCGCTTTCGGGGCACTTCATTTTTCGTCGGAAAAATGATATTTTCATGGGCTATAGGCTTACCGTTTTTTCCATTTTAGGGGAAAAATTATTCTTTGCCCAATCATTCAGGTATCGCGTTAAACGGCATCTGGGCATGCCCGAGGACTGATATATGCGGAGAACGAGCGCTTTCGGGGCACTTCATTTTTCGTCGGAAAAATGATATTTTCATGGGCTCGTTCAGGTATCGCGTTAAACGGCATCTAGGCATGCCCGGGGACTGATATATGCGGAGAACGAGCGCTTACCGTTTTTTCCATTTTAGGGGAAAAATTATTCTTTGCCCAATCGTTCAGGTATCGCGTTAAACGGCATCTGGGCATGCCCGGGGACTGATATATGCGGAGAACGAGCGCTTTCGGGGCACTTCATTTTTCGTCGGAAAAATGATATTTTCATGGGCTATAGGCTTACCGTTTTTTCCATTTTAGGGGAAAAATTATTCTTTGCCCAATCGTTCAGGTATCGCGTTAAACGGTATCTGGGCATGCCCGGGGACTGATATATGCGGAGAACGAGCGCTTACGGGGCACTTCATTTTTCGTCGGAAAAATGATATTTTCATGGGCTATAGGCTTACCGTTTTTTCCACTTTAGGGGAAAAATTATTCTTTGCCTAATCGTTCAGGTATCGCGTTAAACGGCATCTGGGCATGCCCGGGGACTGATATTTGCGGAGAACGAGCGCTTTCGGGGCACTTCATTTTTCGTCGGAAAAATGATATTTTCATGGGCTATAGGCTTACCGTTTTTTCCATTTTAGGGGAAAAATTATTCTTTGCCTAATCGTTCAGGTATCGCGTTAAACGGCATCTGGGCATGCCCGGGGACTGATATATGCGGAGAACGAGCGCTTACGGGGCACTTCATTTTTCGTCGGAAAAATGATATTTTCATGGGCTATAGGCTTACCGTTTTTTCCATTTTAGGGGAAAAATTATTCTTTGCCCAATCGTTCAGGTATCGCGTTAAACGGTATCTGGGCATGCCCGGGGACTGATATATGCGGAGAACGAGCGCTTACGGGGCACTTCATTTTTCGTCGGAAAAATGATATTTTCATGGGCTATAGGCTTACCGTTTTTTCCATTTTAGGGGAAAAATTATTCTTTGCCCAATCGTTCAGGTATCGCGTTAAACGGTATCTGGGCATGCCCAGGGACTGATATATGCGGAGAACGAGCGCTTACGGGGCACTTCATTTTTCGTCGGAAAAATGATATTTTCATGGGCTATAGGCTTACCGTTTTTTCCATTTTAGGGGAAAAATTATTCTTTGCCCAATCATTCAGGTATCGCGTTAAACGGTATCTGGGCATGCCCGGGGACTGATATATGCGGAGAACGAGCGCTTACGGGGCACTTCATTTTTCGTCGGAAAAATGATATTTTCATGGGCTATAGGCTTACCGTTTTTTCCACTTTAGGGGAAAAATAATTCTTTGCCTAATCGTTCAGGTATCGCGTTAAACGGCATCTGGGCATGCCCGGGGACTGATATATGCGGAGAACGAGCGCTTACGGGGTACTTCATTTTTCGTCGGAAAAATGATATTTTCATGGGCTATAGGCTTACCGTTTTTTCCATTTTAGGGGAAAAATTATTCTTTGCCCAATCGTTCAGGTATCGCGTTAAACGGTATCTGGGCATGCCCGGGGACTGATATATGCGGAGAACGAGCGCTTTCGGGGCACTTCATTTTTCGTCGGAAAGATATTTTGATGGGCTATAGGCTTACCGTTTTTTCCATTTTAGGGGAAAAATTGTTCTTTGCCCAATCGTTCAGGTATCGCGTTAAACGGCATCTGGGCATGCCCGGGGACTGATATATGCGGAGAACGAGCGCTTTCGGGGCACTTCATTTTTCGTCGGAAAAATGATATTTTCATGGGCTATAGGCTTACCGTTTTTTCCATTTTAGGGGAAAAAATATTCTTTACCCAATCATTCAGGTATCGCGTTAAACGGCATCTGGGCATGCCCGGGGACTGATATATGCGGAGAACGAGCGCTTTCGGGGCACTTCATTTTTCGTCGGAAAGATTATATTTTCATGGGCTGTAGGCTTACCGTTTTTTCCATTTTATGGGAAAATTTATTCTTTGCCCAATCGTTCAGGTATCGCGTTAAACGGCATCTGGGCATGCCCGGAGACTGATATATGCGGAGAACGAGCGCTTTCGGGGCACTTCATTTTTCGTCGGAAAAATGATATTTTCATGGGCTATAGGCTTACCGTTTTTTCCATTTTAGGGGAAAAATTATTCTTTGCCCAATCGTTCAGGTATCGCGTTAAACGGCATCTGGGCATGCCCGGGGACTGATATATGCGGAGAACGAGCGCTTTCGGGGCACTTCATTTTTCGTCGGAAAAATGATATTTTCATGGGCTATAGGCTTACCGTTTTTTCCATTTTAAAGGAAAAATTATTCTTTGCCCAATCATTCAGGTATCGCGTTAAACCGCATCTGGGCGTGCCCGGGGACTGATATATGCGGAGAACGAGCGCTTTCGGGGCACTTCATTTTTCGTCGGAAAAATGATATTTTCATGGGCTATAGGATTACGGTTTTTTGCATTTTAGGGGAAAAATTATTCTTTGCCCAATCGTTCAGGTATCGCGTTAAACGGCATCTGGGCATGCCCGGGGACTGATATATGCGGAGAACGAGCGCTTTCGGTGCACTTCATTTTTCGTCGGAAAAATGATATTTTCATGGGCTATAGGCTTACCGTTTTTTCCATTTTAGGGGAAAAATTATTCTTTGCCTAATCGTTCAGGTATCGCGTTAAACGGCGTCTGGGCATGCCCGGGGACTGATATATGCGGAGAACGAGCGCTTTCGGTGCACTTCATTTTTCGTCGGAAAAATGATATTTTCATGGGCTATAGGCTTACCGTTTTTTCCATTTTAGGGGAAAAATTATTCTTTGCCTAATCGTTCAGGTATCGCGTTAAACCGCATCTGGGCGTGCCCAGGGACTGATATATGCGGAGAACGAGCGCTTTCGGGGCACTTCATTTTTCGTCGGAAAAATGATATTTTCATGGGCTATAGGCTTACCGTTTTTTCCATTTTAGGGGAAAAATTATTCTTTGCCCAATCATTCAGGTATCGCGTTAAACGGCATCTGGGCATGCCCGGGGACTGATACATGCGGAGAACGAGCGCTTTCGGGGCACTTCATTTTTCGTCGGAAAAATGATATTTTCATGGGCTCGTTCAGGTATCGCGTTAAACGGCATCTAGGCATGCCCGTGGACTGATATATGCGGAGAACGAGCGCTTACCGTTTTTTCCATTTTAGGGGAAAAATTATTCTTTGCCCAATCGTTCAGGTATCGCGTTAAACGGCATCTGGGCATGCCCGGGGACTGATATATGCGGAGAACGAGCGCTTTCGGGGCACTTCATTTTTCGTCGGAAAAATGATATTTTCATGGGCTATAGGCTTACCGTTTTTTCCATTTTAGGGGAAAAATTATTCTTTGCCCAATCATTCAGGTATCGCGTTAAACGGCATCTGGGCATGCCCGGGGACTGATATATGCGGAGAACGAGCGCTTTCGGGGCACTTCATTTTTCGTCGGAAAAATGATATTTTCATGTGCTATAGGCTTACCGTTTCTTCCATTTTAGGGGAAAAATTATTCTTTGCCCAATCGTTCAGGTATCGCGTTAAACGGCATCTGGGCATGCCCGGGGACTGATATATGCGGAGAACGAGCGCTTTCGGGGCACTTCATTTTTCGTCGGAAAAGTGATATTTTCATGGGCTATACGCTTACCGTTTTTTCCATTTTAGGGGAAAAATTATTCTTTGCCCAATCGTTCAGGTATCGCGTTAAACGGCATCTGGGCATGCCCGGGGACTGATATATGCGGAGAACGAGCGCTTTCGGGGCACTTCATTTTTCGTCGGAAAAATGATATTTTCATGGGCTATAGGCTTACCGTTTTTTCCATTTTAGGGGAAAAATTATTCTTTGCCTAATCGTTCAGGTATCGCGTTAAACGGCATCTGGGCATGCCCGGGGACTGATATATGCGGAGAACGAGCGCTTTCGGGGCACTTCATTTTTCGTCGGAAAAATGATATTTTCATGGGCTATAGGCTTACCGTTTTTTCCATTTTAGGGGAAAAATTATTCTTTGCCCAATCATTCAGGTATCGCGTTAAACGGCATCTGGGCATGCCCGAGGACTGATATATGCGGAGAACGAGCGCTTTCGGGGCACTTCATTTTTCGTCGGAAAAATGATATTTTCATGGGCTCGATCAGGTATCGCGTTAAACGGCATCTAGGCATGCCCGGGGACTGATATATGCGGAGAACGAGCGCTTACCGTTTTTTCCATTTTAGGGGAAAAATTATTCTTTGCCCAATCGTTCAGGTATCGCGTTAAACGGCATCTGGGCATGCCCGGGGACTGATATATGCGGAGAACGAGCGCTTTCGGGGCACTTCATTTTTCGTCGGAAAAATGATATTTTCATGGGCTATAGGCTTACCGTTTTTTCCATTTTAGGGGAAAAATTATTCTTTGCCCAATCGTTCAGGTATCGCGTTAAACGGTATCTGGGCATGCCCGGGGACTGATATATGCGGAGAACGAGCGCTTACGGGGCACTTCATTTTTCGTCGGAAAAATGATATTTTCATGGGCTATAGGCTTACCGTTTTTTCCACTTTAGGGGAAAAATTATTCTTTGCCTAATCGTTCAGGTATCGCGTTAAACGGCATCTGGGCATGCCCGGGGACTGATATATGCGGAGAACGAGCGCTTTCGGGGCACTTCATTTTTCGTCGGAAAAATGATATTTTCATGGGCTATAGGCTTACCGTTTTTTCCATTTTAGGGGAAAAATTATTCTTTGCCTAATCGTTCAGGTATCGCGTTAAACGGCATCTGGGCATGCCCGGGGACTGATATATGCGGAGAACGAGCGCTTACGGGGCACTTCATTTTTCGTCGGAAAAATGATATTTTCATGGGCTATAGGCTTACCGTTTTTTCCATTTTAGGGGAAAAATTATTCTTTGCCCAATCGTTCAGGTATCGCGTTAAACGGTATCTGGGCATGCCCGGGGACTGATATATGCGGAGAACGAGCGCTTACGGGGCACTTCATTTTTCGTCGGAAAAATGATATTTTCATGGGCTATAGGCTTACCGTTTTTTCCATTTTAGGGGAAAAATTATTCTTTGCCCAATCGTTCAGGTATCGCGTTAAACGGTATCTGGGCATGCCCAGGGACTGATATATGCGGAGAACGAGCGCTTACGGGGCACTTCATTTTTCGTCGGAAAAATGATATTTTCATGGGCTATAGGCTTACCGTTTTTTCCATTTTAGGGGAAAAATTATTCTTTGCCCAATCATTCAGGTATCGCGTTAAACGGTATCTGGGCATGCCCGGGGACTGATATATGCGGAGAACGAGCGCTTACGGGGCACTTCATTTTTCGTCGGAAAAATGATATTTTCATGGGCTATAGGCTTACCGTTTTTTCCACTTTAGGGGAAAAATAATTCTTTGCCTAATCGTTCAGGTATCGCGTTAAACGGCATCTGGGCATGCCCGGGGACTGATATATGCGGAGAACGAGCGCTTACGGGGTACTTCATTTTTCGTCGGAAAAATGATATTTTCAGGGGCTATAGGCTTACCGTTTTTTCCATTTTAGGGGAAAAATTATTCTTTGCCCAATCGTTCAGGTATCGCGTTAAACGGTATCTGGGCATGCCCGGGGACTGATATATGCGGAGAACGAGCGCTTACGGGGCACTTCATTTTTCGTCGGAAAAATGATATTTTCATGGGCTATAGGCTTACCGTTTTTTCCATTTTAGGGGAAAAATTATTCTTTGCCCAATCGTTCAGGTATCGCGTTAAACGGTATCTGGGCATGCCCAGGGACTGATATATGCGGAGAACGAGCGCTTACGGGGCACTTCATTTTTCGTCGGAAAAATGATATTTTCATGGGCTATAGGCTTACCGTTTTTTCCATTTTAGGGGAAAAATTATTCTTTGCCCAATCGTTCAGGTATCGCGTTAAACGGCATCTGGGCATGCCCGGGGACTGATATATGCGGAGAACGAGCGCTTTCGGGGCACTTCATTTTTCGTCGGAAAAATGATATTTTCATGGGCTATAGGCTTACCGTTTTTTCCATTTTAGGGGAAAAATTATTCTTTGCCCAATCGTTCAGGTATCGCGTTAAACGGTATCTGGGCATGCCCGGGGACTGATATATGCGGAGAACGAGCGCTTACGGGGCACTTCATTTTTCGTCGGAAAAATGATATTTTCATGGGCTATAGGCTTACCGTTTTTTCCACTTTAGGGGAAAAATTATTCTTTGCCTAATCGTTCAGGTATCGCGTTAAACGGCATCTGGGCATGCCCGGGGACTGATATATGCGGAGAACGAGCGCTTTCGGGGCACTTCATTTTTCGTCGGAAAAATGATATTTTCATGGGCTATAGGCTTACCGTTTTTTCCATTTTAGGGGAAAAATTATTCTTTGCCTAATCGTTCAGGTATCGCGTTAAACGGCATCTGGGCATGCCCGGGGACTGATATATGCGGAGAACGAGCGCTTACGGGGCACTTCATTTTTCGTCGGAAAAATGATATTTTCATGGGCTATAGGCTTACCGTTTTTTCCATTTTAGGGGAAAAATTATTCTTTGCCCAATCGTTCAGGTATCGCGTTAAACGGTATCTGGGCATGCCCGGGGACTGATATATGCGGAGAACGAGCGCTTACGGGGCACTTCATTTTTCGTCGGAAAAATGATATTTTCATGGGCTATAGGCTTACCGTTTTTTCCATTTTAGGGGAAAAATTATTCTTTGCCCAATCGTTCAGGTATCGCGTTAAACGGTATCTGGGCATGCCCAGGGACTGATATATGCGGAGAACGAGCGCTTACGGGGCACTTCATTTTTCGTCGGAAAAATGATATTTTCATGGGCTATAGGCTTACCGTTTTTTCCATTTTAGGGGAAAAATTATTCTTTGCCCAATCATTCAGGTATCGCGTTAAACGGTATCTGGGCATGCCCGGGGACTGATATATGCGGAGAACGAGCGCTTACGGGGCACTTCATTTTTCGTCGGAAAAATGATATTTTCATGGGCTATAGGCTTACCGTTTTTTCCACTTTAGGGGAAAAATAATTCTTTGCCTAATCGTTCAGGTATCGCGTTAAACGGCATCTGGGCATGCCCGGGGACTGATATATGCGGAGAACGAGCGCTTACGGGGTACTTCATTTTTCGTCGGAAAAATGATATTTTCAGGGGCTATAGGCTTACCGTTTTTTCCATTTTAGGGGAAAAATTATTCTTTGCCGAATCGTTCAGGTATCGCGTTAAACGGTATCTGGGCATGCCCGGGGACTGATATATGCGGAGAACGAGCGCTTACGGGGCACTTCATTTTTCGTCGGAAAAATGATATTTTCATGGGCTATAGGCTTACCGTTTTTTCCATTTTAGGGGAAAAATTATTCTTTGCCCAATCGTTCAGGTATCGCGTTAAACGGTATCTGGGCATGCCCAGGGACTGATATATGCGGAGAACGAGCGCTTACGGGGCACTTCATTTTTCGTCGGAAAAATGATATTTTCATGGGCTATAGGCTTACCGTTTTTTCCATTTTAGGGGAAAAATTATTCTTTGCCCAATCGTTCAGGTATCGCGTTAAACGGTATCTGGGCATGCCCGGGGACTGATATATGCGGAGAACGAGCGCTTACGGGGCACTTCATTTTTCGTCGGAAAAATGATATTTTCATGGGCTCGTTCAGGTATCGCGTTAAACGGCATCTAGGCATGCCCGGGGACTGATATATGCGGAGAACGAGCGCTTACCGTTTTTTCCATTTTAGGGGAAAAATTATTCTTTGCCCAATCGTTCAGGTATCGCGTTAAACGGCATCTGGGCATGCCCGGGGACTGATATATGCGGAGAACGAGCGCTCTCGGGGCACTTCATTTTTCGTCGGAAAAATGATATTTTCATGGGCTATAGGCTTACCGTTTTTTCCATTTTAGGGGAAAAATTATTCTTTGCCCAATCGTTCAGGTATCGCGTTAAACGGTATCTGGGCATGCCCGGGGACTGATATATGCGGAGAACGAGCGCTTACGGGGCACTTCATTTTTCGTCGGAAAAATGATATTTTCATGGGCTATAGGCTTACCGTTTTTTCCACTTTAGGGGAAAAATTATTCTTTGCCTAATCGTTCAGGTATCGCGTTAAACGGCATCTGGGCATGCCCGGGGACTGATATATGCGGAGAACGAGCGCTTACGGGGCACTTCATTTTTCGTCGGAAAAATGATATTTTCATGGGCTATAGGCTTACCGTTTTTTCCACTTTAGGGGAAAAATAATTCTTTGCCTAATCGTTCAGGTATCGCGTTAAACGGCATCTGGGCATGCCCGGGGACTGATATATGCGGAGAACGAGCGCTTACGGGGTACTTCATTTTTCGTCGGAAAAATGATATTTTCAGGGGCTATAGGCTTACCGTTTTTTCCATTTTAGGGGAAAAATTATTCTTTGCCCAATCGTTCAGGTATCGCGTTAAACGGTATCTGGGCATGCCCGGGGACTGATATATGCGGAGAACGAGCGCTTACGGGGCACTTCATTTTTCGTCGGAAAAATGATATTTTCATGGGCTATAGGCTTACCGTTTTTTCCATTTTAGGGGAAAAATTATTCTTTGCCCAATCGTTCAGGTATCGCGTTAAACGGTATCTGGGCATGCCCAGGGACTGATATATGCGGAGAACGAGCGCTTACGGGGCACTTCATTTTTCGTCGGAAAAATGATATTTTCATGGGCTATAGGCTTACCGTTTTTTCCATTTTAGGGGAAAAATTATTCTTTGCCCAATCGTTCAGGTATCGCGTTAAACGGTATCTGGGCATGCCCGGGGACTGATATATGCGGAGAACGAGCGCTTACGGGGCACTTCATTTTTCGTCGGAAAAATGATATTTTCATGGGCTCGTTCAGGTATCGCGTTAAACGGCATCTAGGCATGCCCGGGGACTGATATATGCGGAGAACGAGCGCTTACCGTTTTTTCCATTTTAGGGGAAAAATTATTCTTTGCCCAATCGTTCAGGTATCGCGTTAAACGGCATCTGGGCATGCCCGGGGACTGATATATACGGAGAACGAGCGCTTTCGGGGCACTTCATTTTTCGTCGGAAAAATGATATTTTCATGGGCTCGATCAGGTATCGCGTTAAACGGCATCTAGGCATGCCCGGGGACTGATATATGCGGAGAACGAGCGCTTACCGTTTTTTCCATTTTAGGGGAAAAATTATTCTTTGCCCAATCGTTCAGGTATCGCGTTAAACGGCATCTGGGCATGCCCGGGGACTGATATATGCGGAGAACGAGCGCTTTCGGGGCACTTCATTTTTCGTCGGAAAAATGATATTTTCATGGGCTATAGGCTTACCGTTTTTTCCATTTTAGGGGAAAAATTATTCTTTGCCCAATCGTTCAGGTATCGCGTTAAACGGTATCTGGGCATGCCCGGGGACTGATATATGCGGAGAACGAGCGCTTACGGGGCACTTCATTTTTCGTCGGAAAAATGATATTTTCATGGGCTATAGGCTTACCGTTTTTTCCACTTTAGGGGAAAAATTATTCTTTGCCTAATCGTTCAGGTATCGCGTTAAACGGCATCTGGGCATGCCCGGGGACTGATATATGCGGAGAACGAGCGCTTTCGGGGCACTTCATTTTTCGTCGGAAAAATGATATTTTCATGGGCTATAGGCTTACCGTTTTTTCCATTTTAGGGGAAAAATTATTCTTTGCCTAATCGTTCAGGTATCGCGTTAAACGGCATCTGGGCATGCCCGGGGACTGATATATGCGGAGAACGAGCGCTTACGGGGCACTTCATTTTTCGTCGGAAAAATGATATTTTCATGGGCTATAGGCTTACCGTTTTTTCCATTTTAGGGGAAAAATTATTCTTTGCCCAATCGTTCAGGTATCGCGTTAAACGGTATCTGGGCATGCCCGGGGACTGATATATGCGGAGAACGAGCGCTTACGGGGCACTTCATTTTTCGTCGGAAAAATGATATTTTCATGGGCTATAGGCTTACCGTTTTTTCCATTTTAGGGGAAAAATTATTCTTTGCCCAATCGTTCAGGTATCGCGTTAAACGGTATCTGGGCATGCCCAGGGACTGATATATGCGGAGAACGAGCGCTTACGGGGCACTTCATTTTTCGTCGGAAAAATGATATTTTCATGGGCTATAGGCTTACCGTTTTTTCCATTTTAGGGGAAAAATTATTCTTTGCCCAATCATTCAGGTATCGCGTTAAACGGTATCTGGGCATGCCCGGGGACTGATATATGCGGAGAACGAGCGCTTACGGGGCACTTCATTTTTCGTCGGAAAAATGATATTTTCATGGGCTATAGGCTTACCGTTTTTCCACTTTAGGGGAAAAATAATTCTTTGCCTAATCGTTCAGGTATCGCGTTAAACGGCATCTGGGCATGCCCGGGGACTGATATATGCGGAGAACGAGCGCTTACGGGGTACTTCATTTTTCGTCGGAAAAATGATATTTTCAGGGGCTATAGGCTTACCGTTTTTTCCATTTTAGGGGAAAAATTATTCTTTGCCCAATCGTTCAGGTATCGCGTTAAACGGTATCTGGGCATGCCCGGGGACTGATATATGCGGAGAACGAGCGCTTACGGGGCACTTCATTTTTCGTCGGAAAAATGATATTTTCATGGGCTATAGGCTTACCGTTTTTTCCATTTTAGGGGAAAAATTATTCTTTGCCCAATCGTTCAGGTATCGCGTTAAACGGTATCTGGGCATGCCCAGGGACTGATATATGCGGAGAACGAGCGCTTACGGGGCACTTCATTTTTCGTCGGAAAAATGATATTTTCATGGGCTATAGGCTTACCGTTTTTTCCACTTTAGGGGAAAAATTATTCTTTGCCTAATCGTTCAGGTATCGCGTTAAACGGCATCTGGGCATGCCCGGGGACTGATATATGCGGAGAACGAGCGCTTACGGGGTACTTCATTTTTCGTCGGAAAAATGATATTTTCATGGGCTATAGGCTTACCGTTTTTTCCATTTTAGGGGAAAAATTATTCTTTGCCCAATCGTTCAGGTATCGCGTTAAACGGTATCTGGGCATGCCCGGGGACTGATATATGCGGAGAACGAGCGCTTACGGGGCACTTCATTTTTCGTCGGAAAAATGATATTTTCATGGGCTCGTTCAGGTATCGCGTTAAACGGCATCTAGGCATGCCCGGGGACTGATATATGCGGAGAACGAGCGCTTACCGTTTTTTCCATTTTAGGGGAAAAATTATTCTTTGCCCAATCGTTCAGGTATCGCGTTAAACGGCATCTGGGCATGCCCGGGGACTGATATATGCGGAGAACGAGCGCTCTCGGGGCACTTCATTTTTCGTCGGAAAAATGATATTTTCATGGGCTACAGGCTTACCGTTTTTTCCATTTTAGGGGAAAAATTATTCTTTGCCCAATCGTTCAGGTATCGCGTTAAACGGTATCTGGGCATGCCCGGGGACTGATATATGCGGAGAACGAGCGCTTACGGGGCACTTCATTTTTCGTCGGAAAAATGATATTTTCATGGGCTATAGGCTTACCGTTTTTTCCACTTTAGGGGAAAAATTATTCTTTGCCTAATCGTTCAGGTATCGCGTTAAACGGCATCTGGGCATGCCCGGGGACTGATATATGCGGAGAACGAGCGCTTACGGGGCACTTCATTTTTCGTCGGAAAAATGATATTTTCATGGGCTATAGGCTTACCGTTTTTTCCACTTTAGGGGAAAAATAATTCTTTGCCTAATCGTTCAGGTATCGCGTTAAACGGCATCTGGGCATGCCCGGGGACTGATATATGCGGAGAACGAGCGCTTACGGGGTACTTCATTTTTCGTCGGAAAAATGATATTTTCAGGGGCTATAGGCTTACCGTTTTTTCCATTTTAGGGGAAAAATTATTCTTTGCCCAATCGTTCAGGTATCGCGTTAAACGGTATCTGGGCATGCCCGGGGACTGATATATGCGGAGAACGAGCGCTTACGGGGCACTTCATTTTTCGTCGGAAAAATGATATTTTCATGGGCTATAGGCTTACCGTTTTTTCCATTTTAGGGGAAAAATTATTCTTTGCCCAATCGTTCAGGTATCGCGTTAAACGGTATCTGGGCATGCCCAGGGACTGATATATGCGGAGAACGAGCGCTTACGGGGCACTTCATTTTTCGTCGGAAAAATGATATTTTCATGGGCTATAGGCTTACCGTTTTTTCCATTTTAGGGGAAAAATTATTCTTTGCCCAATCGTTCAGGTATCGCGTTAAACGGTATCTGGGCATGCCCGGGGACTGATATATGCGGAGAACGAGCGCTTACGGGGCACTTCATTTTTCGTCGGAAAAATGATATTTTCATGGGCTCGTTCAGGTATCGCGTTAAACGGCATCTAGGCATGCCCGGGGACTGATATATGCGGAGAACGAGCGCTTACCGTTTTTTCCATTTTAGGGGAAAAATTATTCTTTGCCCAATCGTTCAGGTATCGCGTTAAACGGCATCTGGGCATGCCCGGGGACTGATATATACGGAGAACGAGCGCTTTCGGGGCACTTCATTTTTCGTCGGAAAAATGATATTTTCATGGGCTCGATCAGGTATCGCGTTAAACGGCATCTAGGCATGCCCGGGGACTGATATATGCGGAGAACGAGCGCTTACCGTTTTTTCCATTTTAGGGGAAAAATTATTCTTTGCCCAATCGTTCAGGTATCGCGTTAAACGGCATCTGGGCATGCCCGGGGACTGATATATGCGGAGAACGAGCGCTTTCGGGGCACTTCATTTTTCGTCGGAAAAATGATATTTTCATGGGCTATAGGCTTACCGTTTTTTCCATTTTAGGGGAAAAATTATTCTTTGCCCAATCGTTCAGGTATCGCGTTAAACGGTATCTGGGCATGCCCGGGGACTGATATATGCGGAGAACGAGCGCTTACGGGGCACTTCATTTTTCGTCGGAAAAATGATATTTTCATGGGCTATAGGCTTACCGTTTTTTCCACTTTAGGGGAAAAATTATTCTTTGCCTAATCGTTCAGGTATCGCGTTAAACGGCATCTGGGCATGCCCGGGGACTGATATATGCGGAGAACGAGCGCTTTCGGGGCACTTCATTTTTCGTCGGAAAAATGATATTTTCATGGGCTATAGGCTTACCGTTTTTTCCATTTTAGGGGAAAAATTATTCTTTGCCTAATCGTTCAGGTATCGCGTTAAACGGCATCTGGGCATGCCCGGGGACTGATATATGCGGAGAACGAGCGCTTACGGGGCACTTCATTTTTCGTCGGAAAAATGATATTTTCATGGGCTATAGGCTTACCGTTTTTTCCATTTTAGGGGAAAAATTATTCTTTGCCCAATCGTTCAGGTATCGCGTTAAACGGTATCTGGGCATGCCCGGGGACTGATATATGCGGAGAACGAGCGCTTACGGGGCACTTCATTTTTCGTCGGAAAAATGATATTTTCATGGGCTATAGGCTTACCGTTTTTTCCATTTTAGGGGAAAAATTATTCTTTGCCCAATCGTTCAGGTATCGCGTTAAACGGTATCTGGGCATGCCCAGGGACTGATATATGCGGAGAACGAGCGCTTACGGGGCACTTCATTTTTCGTCGGAAAAATGATATTTTCATGGGCTATAGGCTTACCGTTTTTTCCATTTTAGGGGAAAAATTATTCTTTGCCCAATCATTCAGGTATCGCGTTAAACGGTATCTGGGCATGCCCGGGGACTGATATATGCGGAGAACGAGCGCTTACGGGGCACTTCATTTTTCGTCGGAAAAATGATATTTTCATGGGCTATAGGCTTACCGTTTTTCCACTTTAGGGGAAAAATAATTCTTTGCCTAATCGTTCAGGTATCGCGTTAAACGGCATCTGGGCATGCCCGGGGACTGATATATGCGGAGAACGAGCGCTTACGGGGTACTTCATTTTTCGTCGGAAAAATGATATTTTCAGGGGCTATAGGCTTACCGTTTTTTCCATTTTAGGGGAAAAATTATTCTTTGCCCAATCGTTCAGGTATCGCGTTAAACGGTATCTGGGCATGCCCGGGGACTGATATATGCGGAGAACGAGCGCTTACGGGGCACTTCATTTTTCGTCGGAAAAATGATATTTTCATGGGCTATAGGCTTACCGTTTTTTCCATTTTAGGGGAAAAATTATTCTTTGCCCAATCGTTCAGGTATCGCGTTAAACGGTATCTGGGCATGCCCAGGGACTGATATATGCGGAGAACGAGCGCTTACGGGGCACTTCATTTTTCGTCGGAAAAATGATATTTTCATGGGCTATAGGCTTACCGTTTTTTCCATTTTAGGGGAAAAATTATTCTTTGCCCAATCGTTCAGGTATCGCGTTAAACGGTATCTGGGCATGCCCGGGGACTGATATATGCGGAGAACGAGCGCTTACGGGGCACTTCATTTTTCGTCGGAAAAATGATATTTTCATGGGCTCGTTCAGGTATCGCGTTAAACGGCATCTAGGCATGCCCGGGGACTGATATATGCGGAGAACGAGCGCTTACCGTTTTTTCCATTTTAGGGGAAAAATTATTCTTTGCCCAATCGTTCAGGTATCGCGTTAAACGGCATCTGGGCATGCCCGGGGACTGATATATGCGGAGAACGAGCGCTTTCGGGGCACTTCATTTTTCGTCGGAAAAATGATATTTTCATGGGCTATAGGCTTACCGTTTTTTCCATTTTAGGGGAAAAATTATTCTTTGCCCAATCGTTCAGGTATCGCGTTAAACGGTATCTGGGCATGCCCGGGGACTGATATATGCGGAGAACGAGCGCTTACGGGG
This sequence comes from Dermacentor albipictus, assembly GCF_038994185.2. Classification (NCBI taxonomy): domain Eukaryota; kingdom Metazoa; phylum Arthropoda; class Arachnida; order Ixodida; family Ixodidae; genus Dermacentor; species Dermacentor albipictus. The sequence goes on from NC_091826.1 coordinate 46,384,528, forward strand.
CACTTCATTTTTCGTCGGAAAAATGATATTTTCATGGGCTATAGGCTTACCGTTTTTTCCACTTTAGGGGAAAAATTATTCTTTGCCTAATCGTTCAGGTATCGCGTTAAACGGCATCTGGGCATGCCCGGGGACTGATATATGCGGAGAACGAGCGCTTTCGGGGCACTTCATTTTTCGTCGGAAAAATGATATTTTCATGGGCTATAGGCTTACCGTTTTTTCCATTTTAGGGGAAAAATTATTCTTTGCCTAATCGTTCAGGTATCGCGTTAAACGGCATCTGGGCATGCCCGGGGACTGATATATGCGGAGAACGAGCGCTTACGGGGCACTTCATTTTTCGTCGGAAAAATGATATTTTCATGGGCTATAGGCTTACCGTTTTTTCCATTTTAGGGGAAAAATTATTCTTTGCCCAATCGTTCAGGTATCGCGTTAAACGGTATCTGGGCATGCCCGGGGACTGATATATGCGGAGAACGAGCGCTTACGGGGCACTTCATTTTTCGTCGGAAAAATGATATTTTCATGGGCTATAGGCTTACCGTTTTTTCCATTTTAGGGGAAAAATTATTCTTTGCCCAATCGTTCAGGTATCGCGTTAAACGGTATCTGGGCATGCCCAGGGACTGATATATGCGGAGAACGAGCGCTTACGGGGCACTTCATTTTTCGTCGGAAAAATGATATTTTCATGGGCTATAGGCTTACCGTTTTTTCCATTTTAGGGGAAAAATTATTCTTTGCCCAATCATTCAGGTATCGCGTTAAACGGTATCTGGGCATGCCCGGGGACTGATATATGCGGAGAACGAGCGCTTACGGGGCACTTCATTTTTCGTCGGAAAAATGATATTTTCATGGGCTATAGGCTTACCGTTTTTTCCACTTTAGGGGAAAAATAATTCTTTGCCTAATCGTTCAGGTATCGCGTTAAACGGCATCTGGGCATGCCCGGGGACTGATATATGCGGAGAACGAGCGCTTACGGGGTACTTCATTTTTCGTCGGAAAAATGATATTTTCAGGGGCTATAGGCTTACCGTTTTTTCCATTTTAGGGGAAAAATTATTCTTTGCCCAATCGTTCAGGTATCGCGTTAAACGGTATCTGGGCATGCCCGGGGACTGATATATGCGGAGAACGAGCGCTTACGGGGCACTTCATTTTTCGTCGGAAAAATGATATTTTCATGGGCTATAGGCTTACCGTTTTTTCCATTTTAGGGGAAAAATTATTCTTTGCCCAATCGTTCAGGTATCGCGTTAAACGGTATCTGGGCATGCCCAGGGACTGATATATGCGGAGAACGAGCGCTTACGGGGCACTTCATTTTTCGTCGGAAAAATGATATTTTCATGGGCTATAGGTTTACCGTTTTTTCCATTTTAGGGGAAAAATTATTCTTTGCCCAATCGTTCAGGTATCGCGTTAAACGGTATCTGGGCATGCCCGGGGACTGATATATGCGGAGAACGAGCGCTTACGGGGCACTTCATTTTTCGTCGGAAAAATGATATTTTCATGGGCTCGTTCAGGTATCGCGTTAAACGGCATCTAGGCATGCCCGGGGACTGATATATGCGGAGAACGAGCGCTTACCGTTTTTTCCATTTTAGGGGAAAAATTATTCTTTGCCCAATCGTTCAGGTATCGCGTTAAACGGCATCTGGGCATGCCCGGGGACTGATATATGCGGAGAACGAGCGCTTTCGGGGCACTTCATTTTTCGTCGGAAAAATGATATTTTCATGGGCTATAGGCTTACCGTTTTTTCCATTTTAGGGGAAAAATTATTCTTTGCCCAATCGTTCAGGTATCGCGTTAAACGGTATCTGGGCATGCCCGGGGACTGATATATGCGGAGAACGAGCGCTTACGGGGCACTTCATTTTTCGTCGGAAAAATGATATTTTCATGGGCTATAGGCTTACCGTTTTTTCCACTTTAGGGGAAAAATTATTCTTTGCCTAATCGTTCAGGTATCGCGTTAAACGGCATCTGGGCATGCCCGGGGACTGATATATGCGGAGAACGAGCGCTTTCGGGGCACTTCATTTTTCGTCGGAAAAATGATATTTTCATGGGCTATAGGCTTACCGTTTTTTCCATTTTAGGGGAAAAATTATTCTTTGCCTAATCGTTCAGGTATCGCGTTAAACGGCATCTGGGCATGCCCGGGGACTGATATATGCGGAGAACGAGCGCTTACGGGGCACTTCATTTTTCGTCGGAAAAATGATATTTTCATGGGCTATAGGCTTACCGTTTTTTCCATTTTAGGGGAAAAATTATTCTTTGCCCAATCGTTCAGGTATCGCGTTAAACGGTATCTGGGCATGCCCGGGGACTGATATATGCGGAGAACGAGCGCTTACGGGGCACTTCATTTTTCGTCGGAAAAATGATATTTTCATGGGCTATAGGCTTACCGTTTTTTCCATTTTAGGGGAAAAATTATTCTTTGCCCAATCGTTCAGGTATCGCGTTAAACGGTATCTGGGCATGCCCAGGGACTGATATATGCGGAGAACGAGCGCTTACGGGGCACTTCATTTTTCGTCGGAAAAATGATATTTTCATGGGCTATAGGCTTACCGTTTTTTCCATTTTAGGGGAAAAATTATTCTTTGCCCAATCATTCAGGTATCGCGTTAAACGGTATCTGGGCATGCCCGGGGACTGATATATGCGGAGAACGAGCGCTTACGGGGCACTTCATTTTTCGTCGGAAAAATGATATTTTCATGGGCTATAGGCTTACCGTTTTTTCCACTTTAGGGGAAAAATTATTCTTTGCCTAATCGTTCAGGTATCGCGTTAAACGGCATCTGGGCATGCCCGGGGACTGATATATGCGGAGAACGAGCGCTTACGGGGTACTTCATTTTTCGTCGGAAAAATGATATTTTCATGGGCTATAGGCTTACCGTTTTTTCCATTTTAGGGGAAAAATTATTCTTTGCCCAATCGTTCAGGTATCGCGTTAAACGGTATCTGGGCATGCCCGGGGACTGATATATGCGGAGAACGAGCGCTTACGGGGCACTTCATTTTTCGTCGGAAAAATGATATTTTCATGGGCTATAGGCTTACCGTTTTTTCCATTTTAGGGGAAAAATTATTCTTTGCCCAATCGTTCAGGTATCGCGTTAAACGGTATCTGGGCATGCCCAGGGACTGATATATGCGGAGAACGAGCGCTTACGGGGCACTTCATTTTTCGTCGGAAAAATGATATTTTCATGGGCTATAGGCTTACCGTTTTTTCCATTTTAGGGGAAAAATTATTCTTTGCCCAATCGTTCAGGTATCGCGTTAAACGGTATCTGGGCATGCCCGGGGACTGATATATGCGGAGAACGAGCGCTTACGGGGCACTTCATTTTTCGTCGGAAAAATGATATTTTCATGGGCTATAGGCTTACCGTTTTTTCCATTTTAGGGGAAAAATTATTCTTTGCCCAATCGTTCAGGTATCGCGTTAAACGGCATCTGGGCGTGCCCGGGGGCTGATATATGCGGAGAACCAGCGCTTTCGAGGCACTTTATTTTTCGCCGGAATAATGTTATTTTTGGGGGCTATAGGCTTACCGTTTTTTCAATTTTAGGGGAAAAATTATTCTATGCCCAATCGTTCAGTTATCGCGTTAAATGGCATCTGCGCATGGCCGGGCCTGATATATGCGGAGAACGAGCGCTTTCGGGGCACTTTATTTTTCCTCGAAAAAATGATATCTTCATGGGCTATAGGCTTACCGTTTTTTCCACTTTAGGGGAAAAATTATTCTTTGCCTAATCGTTCAGGTATCGCGTTAAACGGCATCTGGGCATGCCCGGGGACTGATATATGCGGAGAACGAGCGCTTTCGGGGCACTTCATTTTTCGTCGGAAAAATGATATTTTCATGGGCTTACCGTTTTTTCCATTTTAGGGGAAAAATTATTCTTTGCCTAATCGTTCAGGTATCGCGTTAAACGGCATCTGGGCATGCCCGGGGACTGATATATGCGGAGAACGAGCGCTTACGGGGCACTTCATTTTTCGTCGGAAAAATGATATTTTCATGGGCTATAGGCTTACCGTTTTTTTCCATTTTAGGGGAAAAATTATTCTTTGCCCAATCGTTCAGGTATCGCGTTAAACGGTATCTGGGCATGCCCGGGGACTGATATATGCGGAGAACGAGCGCTTACGGGGCACTTCATTTTTCGTCGGAAAAATGATATTTTCATGGGCTATAGGCTTACCGTTTTTTCCATTTTAGGGGAAAAATTATTCTTTGCCTAATCGTTCAGGTATCGCGTTAAACGGCATCTGGGCGTGCCCGGGGGCTGATATATGCGGAGAACCAGCGCTTTCGAGGCACTTTATTTTTCGCCGGAATAATGTTATTTTTTGGGGCTATAGGCTTACCGTTTTTTCAATTTTAGGGGAAAAATTATTCTATGCCCAATCGTTCAGTTATCGCGTTAAATGGCATCTGCGCATGGCCGGGGCTGATATATGCGGAGAACGAGCGCTTTCGGGGCACTTTATTTTTCCTCGAAAAAATGATATCTTCATGGGCTATAGGCTTACCGTTTTTTCCACTTTAGGGGAAAAATTATTCTTTGCCTAATCGTTCAGGTATCGCGTTAAACGGCATCTGGGCATGCCCGGGGACTGATATATGCGGAGAACGAGCGCTTTCGGGGCATTTCATTTTTCGTCGGAAAAATGATATTTTCATGGGCTATAGGCTTACCGTTTTTTCCATTTTAGGGGAAAAATTATTCTTTGCCTAATCGTTCAGGTATCGCGTTAAACGGCATCTGGGCATGCCCGGGGACTGATATATGCGGAGAACGAGCGCTTACGGGGCACTTCATTTTTCGTCGGAAAAATGATATTTTCATGGGCTATAGGCTTACCGTTTTTTCCATTTTAGGGGAAAAATTATTCTTTGCCCAATCATTCAGGTATCGCGTTAAACGGCATCTGGGCATGCCCGAGGACTGATATATGCGGAGAACGAGCGCTTTCGGGGCACTTCATTTTTCGTCGGAAAAATGATATTTTCATGGGCTCGTTCAGGTATCGCGTTAAACGGCATCTAGGCATGCCCGGGGACTGATATATGCGGAGAACGAGCGCTTACCGTTTTTTCCATTTTAGGGGAAAAATTATTCTTTGCCCAATCGTTCAGGTATCGCGTTAAACGGCATCTGGGCATGCCCGGGGACTGATATATGCGGAGAACGAGCGCTTTCGGGGCACTTCATTTTTCGTCGGAAAAATGATATTTTCATGGGCTATAGGCTTACCGTTTTTTCCATTTTAGGGGAAAAATTATTCTTTGCCCAATCGTTCAGGTATCGCGTTAAACGGTATCTGGGCATGCCCGGGGACTGATATATGCGGAGAACGAGCGCTTACGGGGCACTTCATTTTTCGTCGGAAAAATGATATTTTCATGGGCTATAGGCTTACCGTTTTTTCCACTTTAGGGGAAAAATTATTCTTTGCCTAATCGTTCAGGTATCGCGTTAAACGGCATCTGGGCATGCCCGGGGACTGATATATGCGGAGAACGAGCGCTTTCGGGGCACTTCATTTTTCGTCGGAAAAATGATATTTTCATGGGCTATAGGCTTACCGTTTTTTCCATTTTAGGGGAAAAATTATTCTTTGCCTAATCGTTCAGGTATCGCGTTAAACGGCATCTGGGCATGCCCGGGGACTGATATATGCGGAGAACGAGCGCTTACGGGGCACTTCATTTTTCGTCGGAAAAATGATATTTTCATGGGCTATAGGCTTACCGTTTTTTCCATTTTAGGGGAAAAATTATTCTTTGCCCAATCGTTCAGGTATCGCGTTAAACGGTATCTGGGCATGCCCGGGGACTGATATATGCGGAGAACGAGCGCTTACGGGGCACTTCATTTTTCGTCGGAAAAATGATATTTTCATGGGCTATAGGCTTACCGTTTTTTCCATTTTAGGGGAAAAATTATTCTTTGCCCAATCGTTCAGGTATCGCGTTAAACGGTATCTGGGCATGCCCAGGGACTGATATATGCGGAGAACGAGCGCTTACGGGGCACTTCATTTTTCGTCGGAAAAATGATATTTTCATGGGCTATAGGCTTACCGTTTTTTCCATTTTAGGGGAAAAATTATTCTTTGCCCAATCGTTCAGGTATCGCGTTAAACGGTATCTGGGCATGCCCGGGGACTGATATATGCGGAGAACGAGCGCTTACGGGGCACTTCATTTTTCGTCGGAAAAATGATATTTTCATGGGCTATAGGCTTACCGTTTTTTCCATTTTAGGGGAAAAATTATTCTTTGCCCAATCGTTCAGGTATCGCGTTAAACGGCATCTGGGCATGCCCGGGGACTGATATATGCGGAGAACGAGCGCTTTCGGGGCACTTCATTTTTCGTCGGAAAAATGATATTTTCATGGGCTATAGGCTTACCGTGTTTTCCATTTTAGGGAAAAAAATGATTCTTTGCCTAATCGTTCAGGTATCGCATTAAACGGCATCTGGGCAAGCCCGGGGACTGATATATGCGGAGAACGAGCGCTTTCGGGGCACTTCATTTTTCGTCGGAAAAATGATATTTTCATGGGCTATAGGCTTACCGTGTTTTCCATTTTAGGGAAAAAAATGATTCTTTGCCTAATCGTTCAGGTATCGCGTTAAACGGCATCTGGGCATGTCCTGGGACTGATATATGCGGAGAACGAGCGCTTTCGGTGCACTTCATTTTTCGTCGGAAAAATGATATTTTCATGGGCTATAGGCTTACCGTTTTTTCCATTTTAGGGGAAAAATTATTCTTTGCCTAATCGTTCAGGTATCGCGTTAAACGGCATCTGGGCATGCCCGGGGACTGATATATGCGGAGAACGAGCGCTTTCGGGGCACTTCATTTTTCGTCGGAAAAATGATATTTTCATGGGCTAATGGCTTACCGTGTTTTCCATTTTAGGGAAAAAATTATTCTTTGCCTAATCGTTCAGGTATCGCGTTAAACAGCATCTGGGCATGCCCGGGGACTGATATATGCAGAGAACGAGCGCTTTCGGGGCACTTCATTTTTCGTCGGAAAAATGATATTTTCATGGGCTATATTCTTACCGTTTTTTGCATTTTAGGGGAAAAATTATTCTTTGCCCAATCGTTCAGGTATCGCGTTAAACGGCATCTGGGCATGCCCGGGGACTGATATATGCGGAGAACGAGCGCTTTCGGTGCACTTCATTTTTCGTCGGAAAAATGATATTTTCATGGGCTATAGGCTTACCGTTTTTTCCATTTTAGGGGAAAAATTATTCTTTGCCTAATCGTTCAGGTATCGCGTTAAACGGCGTCTGGGCATGCCCAGGGACTGATATATGCAGAGAACGAGCGCTTTCGGGGCACTTCATTTTTCGTCGGAAAAATGATATTTTCATGGGCTATAGGCTCACCGTGTTTTCCATTTTAGGGAAAAAAATTATTCTGTGCCTAATCGTTCAGGTATCGCGTTGAACGGCATCTGGGCATGCCCCGGGACTGATATATGCGGAGAACGAGCGCTTTCGGGGCACTTTATTTTTCGTCGGAAAAATGATATTTTCATGGGCTATAGGCTTACTGTTTTTTCCATTTTAGGGGAAAAATATTCTTTGACCAATCGTTCAGGTATCGCGTTAAACGGCATCTGGGCATGCTCGGGGACTGATATATGCGGAGAACGAGCGCTTTCGGGGCACTTCATTTTTCGTCGGAAAAATGATATTTTCATGGGCTATAGGCTTAGCGTTTTTTCTATTTCAGGGGAAAAATTATTCTTTGCCCAATCGTTCAGGTATCGCGTTAAACGGCATCTGGGCATGCCCGGGGACTGATATATGCGGAGAACGAACACTTTCGGGGCACTTTATTTTTCGTCGGAAAAATGATATTTTCATGGGCTATAGGCTTACCGTTTTTTCCATTTTAGGGGAAAAATTATTCTTTGCCTAATCGTTCAGGTATCGCGTTAAATAGTAGCCAGTGCGCGCACTAGCATGGACAGTCGTTGATTAGCTCAACCAGTTCTTTTGAGAGAATTTAGTGGAACTGCCTGTATCGGCTTTAGAATGGGCTATTGGCTTACTTTTTTCCCATAAGGTCGAATTATTAAATACCCTTTCATACATCACGTAAATAGTAGCCAGTGCGCGCACTAGCATGGACAGTCGTTGATTAGCTCAACCAGTTCTTTTGAGAGAATTTAGTGGAACTGCCTGTATCGGCTTTAGAATGGGCTATTGGCTTACTTTTTTCCCATAAGGTCGAATTATTAAATACCCTTTCATACATCACGTAAATAGTAGCCAGTGCGCGCACTAGCATGGACAGTCGTTGATTAGCTCAACCAGTTCTTTTGAGAGAATTTAGTGGAACTGCCTGTATCGGCTTTAGAATGGGCTATTGGCTTACTTTTTTCCCATAAGGTCGAATTATTAAATACCCTTTCATACATCACGTAAATAGTAGCCAGTGCGCGCACTAGCATGGACAGTCGTTGATTAGCTCAACCAGTTCTTTTGAGAGAATTTAGTGGAACTGCCTGTATCGGCTTTAGAATGGGCTATTGGCTTACGTTTTCCCCATAAGGTCGAATTATTAAATACCCTTTCATACATCACGTAAATAGTCGCCAGTGCGGGCACTATCATGGACAGTCGTTGATTAGCTCAACCAGTTCTTTTGAGAGAATTTAGTGGAACTGCCTGTATCGGCTTTAGAATGGGCTATTGGCTTACGTTTTCCCCATAAGGTCGAATTATTAAATACCCTTTCATACATCACGTAAATAGTCGCCAGTGCGGGCACTATCATGGACAGTCGTTGATTAGCTCAACCAGTTCTTTTGAGAGAATTTAGTGGAACTGCCTGTATCGGCTTTAGAATGGGCTATTGGCTTACGTTTTCCCCATAAGGTCGAATTATTAAATACCCTTTCATACATCACGTAAATAGTCGCCAGTGCGGGCACTATCATGGACAGTCGTTGATTAGCTCAACCAGTTCTTTTGAGAGAATTTAGTGGAACTGCCTGTATCGGCTTTAGAATGGGCTATTGGCTTACGTTTTCCCCATAAGGTCGAATTAATAAATACCCTTTCATACATCACGTAAATAGTCGCCAGTGCGGGCACTATCATGGACAGTCGTTGATTAGCTCAACCAGTTCTTTTGAGAGAATTTAGTGGAACTGCCTGTATCGGCTTTAGAATGGGCTATTGGCTTACGTTTTCCCCATAAGGTCGAATTATTAAATACCCTTTCATACATCACGTAAATAGTCGCCAGTGCGGGCACTATCATGGACAGTCGTTGATTAGCTCAACCAGTTCTTTTGAGAGAATTTAGTGGAACTGCCTGTATCGGCTTTAGAATGGGCTATTGGCTTACGTTTTCCCCATAAGGTCGAATTATTAAATACCCTTTCATACATCACGTAAATAGTCGCCAGTGCGGGCACTATCATGGACAGTCATTGATTCGCTCAACCAGTTCCTTTGAGAGAATTTAGTGGAACTGCCTGTATCGGCTTTAGAATGGGCTATTGGCTTACGTTTTCCCCATAAGGTCGAATTATTAAATACCCTTTCATACATCACGTAAATAGTCGCCAGTGCGCGCACTAGCATGGACAGTCGTTGATTAGCTCAACCAGTTCTTTTGAGAGAATTTAGTGGAACTGCCTGTATCGGCTTTAGAATGGGCTATTGGCTTACTTTTTTCCCATAAGGTCGAATTATTAAATACCCTTTCATACATCACGTAAATAGTAGCCAGTGCGCGCACTAGCATGGACAGTCGTTGATTAGCTCAACCAGTTCTTTTGAGAGAATTTAGTGGAACTGCCTGTATCGGCTTTAGAATGCGCTATTGGCTTACTTTTTTCCCATAAGGTCGAATTATTAAATACCCTTTCATACATCACGTAAATAGTAGCCAGTGCGCGCACTAGCATGGACAGTCGTTGATTAGCTCAACCAGTTCTTTTGAGAGAATTTAGTGGAACTGGCTGTATCGGCTTTAGAATGGGCTATTGGCTTACGTTTTCCCCATAAGGTCGAATTATTAAATACCCTTTCATACATCACGTAAATAGTCGCCAGTGCGGGCACTATCATGGACAGTCGTTGATTAGCTCAACCAGTTCTTTTGAGAGAATTTAGTGGAACTGCCTGTATCGGCTTTAGAATGGGCTATTGGCTTACGTTTTCCCCATAAGGTCGAATTATTAGATACCCTTTCATACATCACGTAAATAGTCGCCAGTGCGGGCACTATCATGGACAGTCGTTGATTAGCTCAACCAGTTCTTTTGAGAGAATTTAGTGGAACTGCCTGTATCGGCTTTAGAATGGGCTATTGGCTTACGTTTTCCCCATAAGGTCGAATTATTAAATACCCTTTCATACATCACGTAAATAGTCGCCAGTGCGGGCACTATCATGGACAGTCATTGATTCGCTCAACCAGTTCCTTTGAGAGAATTTAGTGGAACTGCCTGTATCGGCTTTAGAATGGGCTATTGGCTTACGTTTTCCCCATAAGGTCGAATTATTAAATACCCTTTCATACATCACCTAAATAGTCGCCAGTGCGGGCACTATCATGGACAGTCGTTGATTAGCTCAACCAGTTCTTTTGAGAGAATTTAGTGGAACTGCCTGTATCGGCTTTAGAATGGGCTATTGGCTTACGTTTTCCCCATAAGGTCGAATTATTAAATACCCTTTCATACATCACGTAAATAGTCGCCAGTGCGGGCACTATCATGGACAGTCATTGATTCGCTCAACCAGTTCCTTTGAGAGAATTTAGTGGAACTGCCTGTATCGGCTTTAGAATGGGCTATTGGCTTACTTTTTCCCCATAAGGTCGAATTATTAAATACCCTTTCATACATCACGTAAATAGTCGCCAGTGCGGGCACTATCATGGACAGTCATTGATTCGCTCAACCAGTTCCTTTGAGAGAATTTAGTGGAACTGGCTGTATCGGCTTTAGAATGGGCTATTGACTAACTTTTTTCCCATAACGTCGAATTATTAAATACCCTTTTATACATCACGTAAATAGTCGCCAGTGCGGGCACTATCATGGACAGTCATTGATTCGCTCAACCAGTGCTTCTGAAAGAAGTTAGTGGAACTGGTTGCACCAGCATTTGTAGGGGCTTGCCTTTCTTTTTCCAGATGATCGAATCTGGAATACCCATTTATTCATCGGGCAAATATGCGTCAGCACAGGCACTGGCATGGACAAAAATTTATTGCCCCAAGCAGTGCTTTCGAAAGATGTTATAGTAGAACTGGCTTCGGCGAAATTTTAATGGGCTATAGGCTTGCCATTTTTTCCCAGAAGATCGAATCTGCAAATATCCTTTTATTCATGGCATAAGTGGGCGTCAGCACGAGCACTAGCAGCGACAGTCATTGATTCGCTCAACCAGTGCTTTTGAAAGAATTTACCTAAACTGGCTGTAGCAACCTTAGAATGGGCTATTGGCTTACGTTTTTATGCGAAGAATACTAGCCGCACAACCACGGTCTTCCTTGCTGCGCCGCGCGTGGCCGCGTAGCTACCATATGACGTCATAACAGCTGCAAAAGCGGAGGCTCAACTCGTGCGCTCGCTTGCGGCCGCGTAGCTACATAGCCGGGTCTCAGCTCGTGCGCTCGCCTGTGGTCGCACAGATGGTACTGCGGCCTAACTCCCGCTCCTCCCGCTATACCAGGTTATCAATACCGCTATACCAGCGGTATAGCGGTATTGGTAGCGGTAGAGCGTATTTATTGGTTTGAAAATAAAGGAATCAGCAGAGTAACGCATGAGTTGTTTCTTCGTCTAGCCGAACCATATTTAGCCAAGCAACAGCTGTTCACCAGGCTAAACAGTGGTTCAACAACTAAAATAAAGGCTAGTATGCTTCGCATCCTGGGTTTAACCTTAGCTAAGTCACAGCCATATTTTCTCAAACGATCGGATCTACATATATCCATTTATTCATCGCGGAAATAGGCGTCAGCACGAGCACTAGCATGAACAGTAATTTATTCGGTCAACCAGTGCTTCCGAAAGAAGTTAGCGAAACTGGCTGCGCCGACATTTTAATGGGGTATATGCTTATCTTTTTTTTCCATGAGATCGAATCTGCAAGTATCCGTTTATTCATCGTATAAACAGGCTTCAGCTATGGGCAGTCATTTATTCGTCCATCCAGTGCTTTCCAAAGAAGTTAGTAAAACTGGCTGTGCAGACATTTTAATGGGATATAGGCTTACCTTCTTTTTTTCCAGGAAATCACCAGCATGGGAAGTCACTCACTCATCATTCACCTACCGAGCGTTTCCCAGAGACGGTCGATCATGACCAATTCGAACCGAGACATTGACACTGCCCACGGTGTTCCCACAAAATGTCGCACGCTTCCTCATATTGCCGTAAGATTTGGATCAATGGCCTCTAGAGATTACTTCTTAAGACCATCCAAGAGGCACCGACTGAATACATCTATACTCGGTTTTAGAAATCACACGCCGGTATAGGCGAACAAACATTTATGTGCAGAGATCAAAGTCTTGATGTGTAAATTCGTACAGGCAAAACGAGAGAAGAACTGGAAGTTCGCATAGGTGGCCGTCGGAAAGATATTGCGTAAAAGTGAAAACTCTCGAGTACTACACGTGTCATCTATCGAGGGCCTTAACAGAATAAACTAAGCTTAGAATGGCTGAAGGTCGTAAATCTGAGTTGGAAACAAATTGAACGCTTTTATAATGCAACGCCCGTGGTTTATCTAAAATTCAGCTTACGCTTTGTTTTTACGCATAAAAGTGTAATTCCTGCTGCACTGCTACTTATTTTACATATACTTACTGTGGACCCGCCGCGGTTACACAGTGGATGTGGTGTTAGCGGCTAAGCACCAGGTCGCAGTATCGAATTCGGGGCACGGCGGCCGCATTTCTATGGGGGCGAAACGCGAGAACACCCGTCTATATAGATTTAGGTGCACGTTAAAGAACCCCCGGTGGTCAAAATTTCCGGAGTCCCCCATTACGGCGTGTCTCTTAATCATAAACTGGCTTTGGCACGTAAAACCCCATAATTTAATTTTTTAACAAATACTGTAAGCGCAACACATGCCTGACATTCATCTTCTTCATGTCTAAGTCTCATCATGCACTGTAGATCTTGCTCATCCGTACATATCATCATCAGCTGCACAGATTGATCTGCGTGCTGGCAGCTTGAGCTGGGCTGGAATGAAATGGTTCCTTATAAGTGCTAGAAGGTGCTTTTCGCTCCCCGAGGCCTTTGGCAAGTCCTCACTGGAGATCCGTTAGGGTTGTCGCATGTAAAATCACGAACCATGGTCGCTCAAGCGAATCCAGGCACCTCCGACGCAACTGCTCCACCGCAGCCCTCGCCATCCGTCGTGGCCATCAACAGCCGCTAGAGCAGCTGTTGCTCTGAAGGCGGCCTTTCACCTTCGCCTGAGATGATGTTTCTTGGCTTCCGATTAGACTGCCATCCTGAATTCACCTTGCATGGTGACGTGGTCTCAAACAAAATTGGTTTTAGTTTAAAATCCTAATACGCTCCAATTTGAAGCAGCACACAGTACTTCCATGTATTTCGGATTAACATATTTGTACTTACAACATTGCCTCTCAGTTCATGGAAACACGTATTTTCACGCACTAATTATATGTTCAACATTCACAAACTCAAGATCTAAGGATAATCGACCTCTGTGGTTATAAAACCCACGCAGCACTAATTTGCAGTTAATTACGCATGCTACCATTACGTTGTACGCTTCAGCACAAATTGACATCTCTAATGTACCACGTGCTCAACCATGAAGTGTTCTCATATATATAATTAGTACATTTAGTTTTATCAACCATGCAAATACAAGATTTGCATTTGACAACAATTTATTACTTCCTCGAATAAAGTCATTATGGAAGATTTACCACACTTTTTCTGGGCATTAAATACTGTACCAAACTGTCATCTCATGAAAAAGTTTCGCACAACACTAACCTTCAAGCAAGAGGTCACATGACTAGAACTTTATTTGAGCCCTGAGGAACTGAGATCAAGGGGAGCCGAAGGCTGCCCAAGATCAAGTCGGTGACTCCACCCACGATGGGACCGGGAGACGAAGTCCCGCCGCAATGTCGTGGGCCCTCTGGACAGCCCGATTCAAGCAAGAAGTCACGAAATTTTCGCTACACTACTAGCTAGAGATTCACTACTTCTAATATACATTGTAACGATATTTAGTATAGAGTTTTCAATGTTTTTTCCATGCTATGCGCAATTTCTACCTTTTCTTTTCTGTCTTTTGTTTTAAAATTTTTACTTTAGCTTCTATTGTCTATAACTCATTTGTTCGTATCACGCGTGCACTTCAATTGATGTACACATTTAGTGTTCGTAATTACTATGTCAACCCGGTTTACTTTGTTGTCATTGTAAGGTTGCTAATATTACTGTAATTACTATGTTGCTAATTATTCACACGATGTCCCCATTGAGCATTTTGTTAACACCGTGACCTGCTCCTGCAATTATGCTTAATGAATAATATGAACTAGAGTTCGAAACCATGAAATGCATGTTAGAAAATTCAGAATGCCAGGTGGTCATTTAGTAACAAGAACGACGCAGACGCATTTATCGTCCACAAACGATCACTGCGAGTTTCAGTGGAAATTTCAAAGCGTTGTATATACCAACCTTCTTTTCTTGCGTGTGTCCTGGCCCACCTAGTTCCCCCTCAGAGCATGAGTGATTATTTTGTCCATTGCACTGCATTCGTCTCCGGTGCGTAAACAGATTAAGGCTACCTCCATTTTGCGTATCCTATCCTCCGTAGCAGGTGCGAGTCAAGACACATCATGGTTATCAAAATCATCATCATCGTCGTAATCTGCACGCCCCAGGGTCACTTGTTTCTTGTAAAAGAAGGAGAAGAAGACAGTACGAATACCGTCGGCGTGAAGATTGCGCGTCTGCGTCAAACAATTCCGGAATTAAACGGTTCCAGTCACGTAAGTTTCCTTCCGCTTATATTCACCGGTGTATTTATATTCTTGGCGGCTAGTGCCACACAATTTCTGGCCCAAGAGTAAGTCTCACCATTTCTATAAGAGGGGACCAACAAATCAAGCAGGACAGCTGTTTTCTGATAATTTTACATGCATTCCTTTGCGTGCAACTCACAGCCCAGGTACGCGGCTGCCACTTACGTTACTGTAGTCGCCCCCGTTTTGAGGCAAGCGGAGGCCGAAGAGACAAGGTGTGCACAGTTCTGGACGGGAGAAGGACGACGCCGGCCCTCTTCAGGGAGCAGTGATGTACTCCCGGGACATGTCACCCAGAGGTGACGACTACTACGGCGTCCACTCCTCACGACGTGGAGCCAACGGATTTACGCGACGCGAGCGGCGGCTCATCCCAGTGCCACGACGCAGGGACACCTACAAGTCAGTGGTTCGATCCACGTCGGTCATCTTATTCACTGCGAGCTGCCCTATGTTGAAGCTAAATTGAAGGCGTAAGATCGAACAAAGGCACACACAAAGCCTTCGTTGGCTTCGTTGGTGGGCCTTCGTTCTTTGTTTGCGTGCGTTTTGTACGCTGTAGCCAAGTCATCTGGTCATTCTGGCTAGTCGTTGCGCAGTTTGATGAGTAAACGACACGAAAAAAAAAAGGCGGTAGCATCGGTTCTTTTTACGATTCCCAAGAAAGGAAAAGAGACCAGAAATGTGAATGCTGGAAATGTGCAGCGACGAATGGCAGCCGTCAGGCGCTGATAGAATCTGCGAAGCTACTTTTGAAATTTTCTCGAGAACTTGAACTTAGCAGCTGCTGCCTTGGTAATTCCTGGCTGCTTTCATGCTGTAGTGATATAGAGCGCGAAAAGAAGAAGTAACTACCGGGAAGACAAGCGGTTCGCGTTTTCTTGATGAAAACTGCACATGATGCGCACGTAGGCAACCCTCTATACTTGTCATATGGCATTAGATTATTGATAACTACGTTAACAGCGGTTTGCTACTATAGGGAGCAAGAAATTAAGCTTCCTGCCGCATCGATTCATGTCACAAGGGCACTTTTGACCACGGCCGAACCAGATCCGGATAGAGTGTTGCTACAAGGACATTTATGATCGCGATTTTGCTCAATCCGGATTCAATAATTCGTGATCGAGCTGTTTGATTGCGATGGTAGGTGTCGAGGGCACCCTAAATGCTGAATAAGCTCAAGCGAACATCCGCTCATGTATTTCCGTGGCAAGGCCTTAAGCGAGTGGTGCGATTTCATTTTTCCTGTTCAGTGTGGGATCCAGGTGTGTTCACGAGGTTAACATGCGTTACCGAATCGCACGTTCGGCCACTACTTCGGATCATTTTTTCCAGCCTCCTTTTGAGGAGGTAGTGCTTACCGCAGGCGTAGAGCCTTCTGACAGGTAGCTCACGTACTTGTGGAAATCCATCGCAGAAGATGCCATAGCGCGAGGGAAATGCTTTGCCGACCAGCTCTTTGCGCACATCTCGCAGTTCGCTCGACGCATGGCCGGTGACGTCACGCTGAACGAAACCGGCCAGTACAGATGACAACACGTATACGTCTGCTCAGTACATGTGTGCTGTCCTGTGTTCACCAATGCCGGTGGATGACCCAGATTCTCTGAAATGAGTGTGCGGAAGCACGGTTGGTCTGCAGCGCTCAGCCTGCGTTGCAGGAATCCCTGAGAAAAAAGAAAAACACTGCTGGAATAATAGCACCAGTCATCTATAGTCTTCTCGTACCCGCCATGGTAGCACTGGCTATGTCGGTGAGCTGCTTAACAGGAGGTCGCGGGCTCAAACCTGGCTGTAGTGGCCGCATTGCGATGGAAGCGGAATCCCAGAATGCTGGTGTACCATGTAATGAATGCACGTTAGAGCAGCCCTGGTGGTCATAATTATTCCGCACCACTAAGCTACGATCTCGCGTCGTTTTGAGAAGTTAAACGGCAAGGTAAAATTTTAATAGCCTTGTCGGGACAAGAAGTCTGTTTCACGGGTCCGAACACAAGATTACTCTCCAGTCACAAGCACTTGCCCAAAATTGGCATGTCCTAATTAGATAGGCTAATTAAGTTGCGCCAAGATGACGCATTTACATCTATAATTGGTTTTGCTTATGTACCAGAATCCTTTCCTCTCGGATACACGTTTAAAGCTGGCTCACTTAACCTCTAGCCCAGTCGATATCGGTCGCCTTACGGCCTGCGCAGGGGATGCGGTTCTGACGATGGGGCAGCTAGCGAGAAATCCTTCAGGAACGAGCACCGCCGGCAATCATCCTTATCACACCAGTCTTAACGTTGTCGTAGTCAATCTCTCCCCAGTTACCGCAGTCCCCGGCGAAAAAATGGATGCCACCTACAATTTCGGCAGCAAATTCTAGTCCCTGCAGTAAACTTCTACAACTTCTCTTCCTTTGTTGGTTTTTACATACTACAGGAAGATGGTGGTTCACTAAACGAGTGTGTTCACGATAACTTATCACGGCAAGCTGCTAAAAGGCTACCATACCAGTGGTTTACACTGTCAATAAACTTTAGTTGTCGGTCAGCGCTAGCATGCATTTTTGAAGTGCCGGTCTTCGTCCCTTAAACACTGGTGCAACTTACCTTTAGAATCAGCCTTAGTTTGGCATGTTGGCATGCATTCACAGAAATAACAGAGCAATTCTTGTCTGGACCTTTTCTCGGCCAATCTGTTGGCGTCAGGTTTTCGCACAATATTACGTAGAGGTAAAGTGTCTATGCGAGTTCCCTAACGCGAGTTGTGCCGCATAGGGAAGGCCGGGGAATGGTTCTCCGAGGCTCCGTCTCGAACTTGGCTCCGCATGAAACGTGGTCACGTTTACACGGATAACGCTTTGTAGAAATAAAATACTCCTATAAAATGTTTTCTTTCACCGGTTTGACAACTTTCAATAAGGTTTAGATACAGCGCATAAGCAAGCGCTGACAAACAAGAACAGATAGCTAACTATCGCAAAGTGAGCCCAATCCTTATCGTCTGTTCTGCAGTTTTAGCGTTTTTATATAACCTTACATCCAAGCACAAGTCTTCCTTATTTGACAAAATATGTTTTTACGTAGGCTAACAACATCATCATCAACAACAACAACAACAGCTCTTGATGTGCTGATTTAGTAAAGCACGAACCAGTGTGACAGATAGAACGGTTCTAGCCAGTCGCGCCTTCAAGGTGTCTTGGCTCTGCGAGATCGATGCCGATCTGCAGACATTGCATCCAGACATTCCCATGCATACATATAAGAGCGGCGCACCGCCAGTTTTCGCTCTAGGTATTATAGTAAGAAACTCTAAAGTCTGCGTCGTTCTTTCGCTCATCTTTCTAGCCACTTTCTAGTCACTGTGTCGTACACTTCCCTAGAGGATTAAGGTGAACAAGCTAAACATCAGCCCTGACGAACTCAATACCTCTTGTTGAAAGCGGTAGATCAACGCCGACTCTCGTTCCATTTTTAGACCACTAGTAATCACTCGAAGAGTTCGTGTTCCTGCGGGCCCCTTTGTCCTCCGGGCTATAGACAATCACGAGCACATCCCGTTAAACGCAGTCGAAGGTTTTTACACAGTAACGTTCCAGATACCGGGTGACAAAGTCTGAACAATCGCCGCACAGGCGAGCACATGTGTACCCGAGGCGGGTGGTGAGAGTGCTGCGTATGCATGTAAAACTTTCGCGATCGTTTATGCATTCCAGTCACGACATCTCCTGCTACTCGTTCGCCATGGTGTTCCTGGTGTTCCTGGTGGTGTGCATGGTCCTCCTTGCCATGCAGGGAAGACTGCAGGGAAAACTGCAGGGGGCCGTCCAAGACGCGGACGCTGCGGCCTCTCCCTTGCATCGCCCCGCCAGCCCCGGGCATGACGGTGCATTAAAAAGCCAGGTTAGGCTACTCATTAGGCGTCTAGAAATAAACCCACCCTTTAGGCGTTTCCTCTTGACAATGGGCGGCTTGTGGTAAGCATTTTGACTGAGTAAACTTAATCATGGCTTGCTGAATGTGTTTTGATTAGGTAACGGTAAATTGCTGTGCAGTAGGCGATCGAGCCACGAAGACTGATAGACGCGCTGAGGAACTCGGCGAGGGCATTTGTCCCTGGTAGTGGATAATCCACAGCCGGAAAACGTGCTGCAGTGATTCGTGCAAGCAGCCCCAGATCAAGCAAGCATCGTTAGGGAAGTGATAGCGAAATGCAAGCAACCCATGTGGGACCCAATGAAGGAGATATACATAGTGGTGATAATGGGTGGAGCAATTGAGGAACTGCCGGGACGGGGGGGGAGGGGTGCAGAGGACAAACAACCAAAGGGGCTAACGACCTGCGGAATGTTTCAAAGGAAATGCAAATCGCATTGTGCACGGTGTCAGAGACCTAAAGGCGAGGTCATGGAATTGAAAAGAGAGCGCTTGCAGCAAACAAGGAGATTTGGACGCTAGCTGAGGCAATGAATTTTACAGTCATTGACGTCAACGGAGAAGTTCACCGAGCAGGCCGCGAAGGCGCGTTGGAGCGTGGCGGGATTCATTTTAGTCAGAGTGTAGCAACACTGGTTGGGCGTCGATTCGCGGCACGGGAAGTAGCTTTCCCAGGCGGGCCCCACGCAATCGGGAAGGTAGATTATGTATGGGATGTAGCGACCCACCAACGTGGAGCATAACTGAATCAATCAATCAATTATGAGGCTTTACGTGCCAAAACCACTTTCTGATTATGAGGCACGATGTAGCGGAGGGCTCCGGAAATTTCGACCACCTGGGGTTCTTTAACGTGCACCTAATTCTAAGTACACGGGTGTGTTCGCATTTCGCCCCCATCGAAATGCGGCCGCCGTGGCCGGGATTCGATCCCGCGACCTCGTGCTCAGCAGCCCAACACCATAGCCACTGAGCAAGCACGGCGGGTCGAGCATAACTGAATAAAAAGGAGTTAGGAAAAGGCGCACAAAGCAAAACTAACGAGGTGGTAAAATTTGTTGCATAAACATGTAGTGTGGTCGCAAGCAGGACAAATGGCTGGGAATTCAAAGGCAGCTGAATGAATCAAAGTGTTAGCGTCTGTGCCTTGAACGGAATGCGACCGGAACAGAGTAGATATAGTTCTGAGGAAGAGAAAAAAATATTAGGATGTATATAAAATGATAGAATAAAAAGAACGTACAGCATAACTGATTAACTCAAGTACGCTAGGTATGATTTCTCACCGCTCATGTTCAATGGGGCCGCCAATAAATCACAATTCGTCTTACGTCTATAGGTCGAAAGTAACTTAGTTAACTTAATTATGGTGCTTTACGTGTCAAAACAACAATCTGATTAGGAGGCACGCCGTAGCGCGGCACTCCGGAAATTTGGAATACCTGAGGTTTTTTTTTAGCGTGCACCTAAGTCTAAGTGCACGCGTGTTCTCGCATTTCGCCCCCGTCGAAATGCGGCCGCCGTGGCATGGATTCGATGCCGCGACCTCGTGCTTAGCTGCCCAACACCATTGCCTCTAACCAACTACGGCGGCTTACGCCCATGATATCCACGAATTAAAATATGTTATGAGAAATAGTTAAAATTCTAAAATAATCGATCAATCAGGAGGCCCATGATATGGCGGTAAGGTTAAACCTTACTGTCCCGACATGGGAGCCGCCTACGTCAACCTAAGGGTTGATCTTCAGGACATTGAATAAAGTTCATCATACCATACCATATGATACCATACCATACCCAGGCCCGTCTTCACGAACGCTTGCATCGACAGTCAAGAAAGGCCCCAACGCGCAGGCAGCGACCGGTACAGATCGACGCCCCAGACTTTCATCGGCGAACCACCTCGGCTGCGGGCCCGCATTCGAATGCACCGGAGCGGAGTACCCCGCCTTCACTTGGGCGAGACCGCTCTCTCAGCACCGGCGAGATCTCGCACGTGACGTGAGTTCAGTGTGTTATCACTGGCTGCAATGTAATTTCGGAATGCCAATATGTGGCGCGCGAAAAACCGAGCGATGCCGTAAAACGTACTGACCACAGACACACACTGCGCTTTTGTCAACGACAATTTGTTTCTTTAATGCGTTATCATGAGGAGTGTCAAAGCGCAAGAACGTGGAGTGTATATATATATATATATATATATATATATATATATATATATATATATATATATATATACATATATATATATATATATATATATATATATATATATATATATATATATATATATATATATATATAGTGTGCGTGTGCTGCCATCTCGATATACCACATAAAACACGTTAAAACTCAGTAGGCATTTATTCCCACTGATAGGGAACGTGAGCCTGTCCTCCGGATTTGAGGGCAGTCGAGAAAATTTGAATCAGTGTGCGCCACATGTTCAGGCGTCTGAACAAGTGGCGTCGCCGCGAAAAAGCAGGAAAGACGTACAATAAAGAGAACACTATTTTATAGGCAAAGCTTAGGTTGCAAAAATACTTGGAGATTCGTTCGAGTAGTGCGAATAAATGCAGCTGCGAATGCAGACAGTCTTCCTGCACTATGTATGTATGTATGTATGTATGTATGTATGTATGTATGTATGTATGTATGTATGTATGTATGTATGTATGTATGTATGTATGTATGTATGTATGTATGTATGTATGTATGTATGTATGTATGTATGTATGTATGTATGTATGTATGTATGTATGTATGTATGTATGTATGTATGTATGTATGTATGTATGTATGTATGTATGTATGTATGTATGTATGTATGTATGTATGTATCAATCAATAAAAAAATATAGAACGAACTATGTGACACCAGCCACATCCACGTTTCAGTATGTGTCTATTTCATCTGTCCATTTCCCTGTATACACTCAACTGTATACACTCCCTGAGTTGAGTATACACTCCCTGTATACTCAACTGTATACATGCGGCACTTCGGTAATTACACCGACGGGAGGCGCCGTTATCCATTTACATAATCGGTATTCAATCACACAAACTGAGGTGCTGGTTAACTTGTTTAAGTGATGCCATAAGACCACTGAAGTCAAGAAAAACACGGAGTAACTTATGTGTCTAATTAACTGCAACGTAGAAATAATCAGAAAAAGGGACAATAACGGTAGAAGAAAGTACAAGCAGGGAATTTCTGCCGCCTTTTAACTGACTATTCGTTGCTCTCAGCACGCTTTCTGTTTCGATGCATTTGAATCACATCGTGCATATTTTTCGCAAGGGCTCCGCTGTATGCTTTTCAGGACGGCATTCACTGTCGAAGAGGAGGAGAACGGTGGGCTTGAAGCATCGCGAATGCCTCCGCTGGCGCACTCGGCCGAGACGCCCTATGGTGGTAGCTACAAGCCCGAGACGGGCGTCGCGGAGGCCATACCAACGCCCTCGACTAATGATCTCAGAGTCACCACTGACAGCGTGGTTAGGCTCCATCCGCTGCCGATCGACACGCCCCCTGGCAATGGAGAGCGGGACAACGATGAGGGATATGTCGACGGATAGAGTGTCGCCAACGATGACAGCGACCATGGCGTCTAGGACAGCTGTCCTCGCTGCTTCACAAGTTTCACGTTTTCGTCACGCGGTGTACCCCGCGTTGAATGTACACATGATCGCCTTCTCTCCAAAGAACTTCGAATAACTGAAGGTTTACATTCAACCCGTTTATGTCATATTCCAGAGTAAAACGTTTGTACTCCAATAGTGTAGAAAGTATAAAGCGTTGTGTCTGATCCGAAAGGCCTTCGAGTTGCCACCAACGGGAATATACATGTTTCGAAACGACTTCTTCGCAAGAATATTCGTTAAACTACAACGACAACAGCGCAAATTGCGGTGTTTAACATTTTCTAGTACTACACAGTGCTTTATCGAACTTAGGGCCCACGTTAGTGCTACGCTTATTATTAATTTATTCATTTTTTTTCCATTCTCCTCCACTTTTGGCAAGATTCGTGCCGTTGGCCGCCAAAATGTGCGGTACTCGGAACTTGAGAAGTAACTAAATTGCGGAAAATTTTGGTAACGTAACCATGGATTCGAAATTTCAGCCGGTGGTTCTTTCGCGCTATCTACTTGAGAGCTAGAAACTCCAAGCTTCATTAAATTACAACCGTCACTCTCTGGAGGGAAAAAACAAAATATTTTCATCATTCGCGGCTTTTGTACACTTCTATGGCCAATTGTGGGCGTTTGCATATACTGCGTTTCCTGATTTCATATTTTTCTCGCGTTAATGGTCCTCTCATTTAAAATAACTCAACACCTCTCGATATCTCTTCTAAAATTTACCTCGCAGCTTCTAGTGCGAATAAAACACTGAAAACATTGCTTGCCTGTTGTCATGGTTTCGCAGGAGAACTAGATGATTCACGAATTTTGCCTTTAAAGGAAATGCGGGGCATTGCAGGGGTCATGAGCAAAAAAGAAAAATGGAAATGTGCGAGTTCATGATTGATACAATGAAAATTGCTTAACGCTAATTTTTCGGCTTGCTCGGAAGGGTTAGAATGCTTAGAAAGTTTTGCTCCTCTATAAGTGAACCAAAAAAAAAAATGGCAGCAATCTTATATTTGCGGAGGATGGGGGCCACACTGCGGTTGACACCTATCGATAGCATTAAGTGTAGGTTGTTTACAGGTTTTGTGGATAAATTGCGCCCACAAGCGTTTCACAACTTTAGAAGTGCTTGACCGAACACTCAGGAAGTTTGCCACTATACCTCGACAAAGTCTCAACAAACATGCCACAAATTTTAAAGTTTGATTCCCACGTTTGCATATTAATCAGTGTCTGCGAAGTATGCTATTCTTGTTCAGATACCATTTGCAAGTGCAGAGCATAGCATAAAGCTGGACACATCTTGACCAGAAAGCGTACCCGCCGCGGTTGCTCAGTGGTTATGGTGTTGGGCTGCTGAGCACGAGGTCGCGGGATCGAATCCCGGCCACGGCGGTCGCATTTCGATAGGGGCGAAATGCGGAAACGCCCGTGTACTTAGATTTAGGTCACGTTAAAGAACCCCAGGTGGTTGAAATTTCCGGAGTCCTCCAATACGGCGTGCCTCATAGTAAGAAAGTGGTTTTGGCATGTTAAATCCCATAATTTAATTTTAATTTAACCAGAAAGCGAGTCGCTCAGCATTAAGTTCCGCCTCTCGAGCACCCGCGCCCTACGAATGACGAAGAAATTGACAATCTAAGGACGACAAAAATTTAGGATGCCGCCGGTAGAACGACGACGATGGCTGCAGTTCTTGTCAATTTATCGGCAGCAGAGCAAGTGTCCTGGGCGATGTGAAGACAGGCAACCTTGTTAGAACTTGCCGATCCATGCAAACACAGTTGTTCGCGCCGCCATTACTTGTCCAGCATCCAAACAACCGCTTCACTAATGCTTTGCGCTCTTCTTGGACTCCGAGATGCGCGTTGGATCTGTGCAATTATTCGCACATTTCAGTTAGCGATTACCGATCCTTACCTGCTCCGGTTCTTTTATTGACAGCATCAACTTTCGCCTTTCACACGACCTAATTTATCAGAACAAAATTTTTGTGCGGCTATTTCTGGAAGTAATACGTCCGATATTTGTCCAATCTTTAGAGTAGGTATGAGCAATGCATTCATTAGTTAAGAATAATTAGATTCCCGCCACTGGAATAGGGACGTCGCTATTGGCGCGCTCAGTTTTCTGCATCGTAATTGTTTGGTCGTGTGTACGTTCCGCCAGTCATGCCTATGAGGGCGCTTATGTAGCACTTATGTAGTTTATGTATATAGCACAGTTATCCACCGACGATGGTGGGGGTGGTAATGGTGGCAGTGGTGACGATGTTTGGCTCCACCCTTTTACAGGGGAAGAACGGTGCGCGCGGAGAGTAAAATGGGTATTGCGTCGCTGACGTCACGTGGCGGCGGCGGCGGTTGTGGCGACAGTCGCCTACGAAGCTAGACAGCCGGCGATGGAGGACGCTTGCCCGGGGCCTAGCGGATTGCGCGGTAGGCCTCGAAAGTACTCTACGGCCTCAGATGCTCGCCAAGCGAGAAACGAGGTGCGAAGCGGCGGGAGCAAGGCGTTCGACCGCGGGTGCTGTTTTCCTCATGCTTAGAGGATGCAACGTAATTGTGCACGACTTGTGTTATACATTTGTAACACTTACTGGCGACAAGCACGCTGCACCTTTAAGTAGGGCAATAAGCGCTCGCACGTGTCGTTGAGGAGGTAGATCTAAAATCGCCCCACGTGTCTTTCACACTGCGGCTCGTTATGCCTTGCAAGAAGTTCGAGGTCTCCGATCGTATAACTTAATGCATTACCAAGTGCGCAGCTGCCTTTCACCGTGACGTGCTACAGGAGTGTAACGTGCTGCCGAACTTATTGTTTTCACTCATTCACTAATCAATAATGAATGAATCAAACGTCCAACGGATAAAAATCTGTCGTTTCTTCGGTGGCGTCAGGACCGAATGGCATATCGGTTTCAACAAAGGGATCCGAGGCCATCGATCAAAAGACGCGGCCATGAAAGAGTGGCGAAAAAAAAAAGAAAAAGTGTTGCTCCCAGGCGATTATCACTCGTCGAACATGAAACGCTGGGGAAGGGGTGACGCATCGTGTCGCATCTCGCTTGAAGGCCCGTGTCGCGTCGTATCCGGCTCAGCGACGCGTCGTCCTCCGCCCTCGGACACCGTACTGCTCGTGGCGTCGAACGCCGTCTCGCGGACCTTCTCATGCTTCATTATCTGCATGGTGATGATCAGCACGAGGACGGCGACCACGATGGTGCACGAGCCCACGACCAGAATCAAGGTCAGTGGCCGGCGACGGTTCCGCAACACAGGTGCACGAGCAGGACTGATAGTCGCCTTGCTGTGACGGGGTTCTTGCTGTTTGCACATGTACAGAGAGAGAGAGAGAAAGAGAGAGAAAGAAAGAGAGAACGACAGAGAGAAAGAGAGAGAAGAAGAGAAAGAGAGAAGGAAGGAGAGAATGGGATAGAGGGAAAGAGAGAGAAAAGGAGAGAGAAGGAAAGAGAGAATGGGAGAGAGGGAAGGGGAGAGAAAAGGAGAGAAGGAAAGAGAGAACGTGAGAGAGGGAAAGAGAGAGAAAAAGGATAGAGAGAAGGAAGGAGAGAATGGGAGAGAGGGAAAGGGAGAGAAAATGAGAGAGAGAACGTGAGAGAGGGAAAGAGAGAGAAAAAAGGAGAGAGAGAGAGGGAAAGAGAGAGAAAAGGAGAGAGAGAGAGAGTGAACTTTAATAAGCACCAGCAGTTTTGTCGGCTGGGCCTAGGCCTCCCACGATGGGAGAGAAATTTATTATGACATGAAAGCTGAGAGGTTGGCGTGAGTCAATGTTCTGACCTGCTACTAAGCATTCGGGAAGGGCAATGGGAGTAAAAGAGAAATGAAAGAGGCGTTGATCATGAGGACTACAGTGGTGGTGAATGAACTTGAACAGCGAAGTGACTCTTGAAATATTGAAAATATAACTAGTAAAATGCTCGTACTTCCTTTCACACGCTTTGTGGAAGCATTTACTGAGGTGGCGAGGAAAAGGGGGGCAGGGTCAGAGGTGGCGGTCGTACAAGTAAGAACCTCAAGAGAAGAGTGAACTCGTGCTTATAAATTTATACGGCTACAATACTCGGAAATGTCCTTGTAAACAGGGGGAAAAAATTGGCATGATTTGTTAGGATACTGGCACAGTCCTGCGATATCGTCGTGAGGCACGGAGGCAACTCAAGGACAGAATCGGTTGCAACATCGGTGCTTTTTCATCGACTGGTACTTTACTAATGCGAGAAACCGATTTGTTTTTTGTCTAAGGGGGAACCCTGCGCTTTAAATATTCTTATTATTGTTTGGGAAAATTTTTATGAAACAAGCTGAGCCTATGTACTTCAATATTACAATTATACATGTACATTCAGTTTTCTTGTGGAGTTACATATGGTCTATTAAAGAGTGACAACTAAAATGATGCGGAACTATCAGGGTGCAATGCTAGGAGAATGAATGCTCCGAATTAATCCGATCCAAAGTTATAGCATGGCATTTTTTAAAAATTAAGTAACCATAGTAGCAGCCCGGACAAACTATTACTTGTTGAAAATTTCTATAATAACGTTTTTACATTGCAGGGTTGTTGCACTCTATAATGTTGTATCCTCTCGCACAAAAATAATTAGTATAACGGGGCAAATGGGTAAATAGAACAGAGGATACCATCACTCTAAAACTGCAACGCCACCAGAAATGCTGTCATGAAAAAAAACTAAGAAAAAAAACGCATTTCGCGACATGTTCATGGTGACTGCAGCAAAGGCTAAATCGATCCAGATATGGTACAGGTATTCAATAACACGAGAATAAATGCTCCGCACCATCCTGGAGCAAAGGAACGCGAAAAGATATTCGGCCCAATAGTTCCCGCTTCAAGGAGCAGGGTCGCCCTTTTAGAAAAGCCTGGTTAATTACCGAAAGGGAGCAACTGCGTGCACGTGGACTAGGTCACCGTCTCTTCACGTCTGTAATGGTGAAATCCGGCTCGCTTTCTCTAAAGAGAAAAACCATGACGTAATTTCCTGCTGCTTGCCAGTTTGATGCTGCGTCCTGGATTTGCTTGTCATCTAGCTCTATTCAGAATGGACGTCACATGCGCTTTTCGTTGACGGTGACCACAGGACGAAAATAAATAAATGTTTGGAAAGTTCCCGGGATGTTTATCGAAGCCTGACGGCAAGATTATAATTAAACCACGTCTATAGGCTTCCGCAGTCATCTAGGTGCAGTGCATTCAGGATCAATATTTAAAGGTATTTAATAGAATTGTTTGTTATTGAGCTTAGAAAGAATGCTCGGCAGAAACCGTCTTACGATGACTGTTGATGGTGACGCGATTACCACTTTGAGGCAATACAGCCACGCAAAGTATTGCCACCGTTGGAACGCCTTATGTACGAAGAGCGTACTGCCGCGGGGCTGCTTTTTCGGCCTTCCCTATGAACACTCTATCAGCTTTGATTGACCCGGATGGCTGCTACAGCTTCCCCAATTGGCTCAAAATGCCGTTAATGCGGAATTAGAGAGTAATGACGGTATGAAAACGTCCTGAGGGTCCCCTGGGCTTCTAGAAAACTTTGAGCATCGCAACACCCCTTCTCGCTCATTTTTGTCTCTCTCGCGGAAAACGAATAGCGTTGCAGACATTTTTTACTGTTCATGTCACCTGCACAGAAGTTTGGGTATTCTTCGAGCGGCCTTCTTAGGATTTTTTTTTTTGGAATCGAAGGGTGCTTGCTTAGTTTTTGGTGGCAAACAGCTGTAGCAAACAGAGACACGGCGAGTCCCCTAGGGGACTCGCCGTGTCCCTGTTTTGCACTGGCATGGTGTTAGGCATCATAGGCCAGCGTACGGTCGCCTTTGTTCGTGCCAGCTCGCGCCTTACGACAATTACCGTGATCCCTGACCTACTGCAGTGCTCGAACACGCGAAAGCACTTAATTTTAGTCGATGATGTGAAATAAAAGCAGACATAAAGAGGCATCTCCATCGTGGCACGACAAATCTTCAAAATGTACAGAATGTACAGTGGAAGCAACGCAGGCAATTGTGCTTCACATCATATACATCTTTCTATGTATATTAGTGTCCCGCCATTGCTATTATTATAAATAAGTATCAAATAGCCCAAATTTCACGACTATAAAAAAACAACGTAAAGATACAGACGCAGTCGTCAACAATTTTGACACTTTGTTCTGTTTTGCTCTTAAGCGGTCAGGTCTTAAAGGCATTGAAATGTTTACTTAAAAAGTCGCAGTTTTGCCCGAAAGGCAAAGCATCGATTGTGATAGCAAATTAGTCGATAGCTATACGAAGTAAGGAAAGTACCCTTATTGGCTGTACAATCTTGTAAATATAGACATACAAACTAAATTAACAAGCATGGTGTCACACGCGCAGAAGAAAACGGGAACACATCTCTCTCGATGACCGCGGAAACTCGCTGTCAGAACGCTGCACCGAGGAAATGCGGCAGCAGCAGCGAGCGAATTGACCTTCGTGCTGCTGCTCGTATCGATGAGAACTAAATCGCGAGAACACAGCGCAGCGCGGACTCTACCCGCCGCTGATGGCTTTCAAGATAGGGCGGCCCGGCCAAGCACGAGCGCCCGCCCGGAGTACTGCACGCCCCTTCCGGCCTACCCACAAAGCTTTGCGCGCGACGCAAGGCGGCGCGCTTCCTCCGTTGCATGCGCGAGATTGAGCCACGATCACTGGCTCACCCACGCACGCTTTCCTTCGCACATGCAGCATGCGCATGTGCTGTGCTCATGCGCATGCGCAAGCGCATGTGCTGCATGCGCCGTATGCGCATGCAGCATACGGCGCGCGGCGACGATCTCATCGCCCTGATACTTTATACAGAACCTCACGGCGACGGCAACGGCACAAGTAAACCCGGAGTGCCCATATAATTGATATCGCAATAACTACAATATTGCGAACGCGACAGAACGCTCCAGTTTGTGTTTACAGACTCCTTAATGCATCGTAGGGATTGGTGTTAATTGTGCAGTGGCCAGGGAAACGTTCGACGATTTCAGTCAATATATTTCTGATTTCTAAGCCTCGGGCGCCTTGCTTAACCGCGTTTCCCAGAACCCGCTACGCATCTTTCGTGAAAACACCCTGCATAAACGCCTAGCAGCTCAGCGTACCCAGTTGCGTACAACACCGCCAGAGGTAGTACCTGGCGGAGGGGCCCCGAAATGAGGAGATGAACGCCGTGACCGCGCTACAGTCGCGCAAATTGGGGCCGTAGCCGACGGCGCGCTGCTTGCACACATCTCTCTGATTACTTTCATCGCTCCTGTAGTGCGCATCGTACAAAATTTTATAAAAGATTGACGGCCTCAATCGAAAATTCGAAACGAGCAGTCACTAGATTTCAAGTTTTTCTTTTAAATGCAGCCAACCCCGTCAAATTTGGTGCTGTGGTTACCGAGAAAAACTTATTCTCCTTTTACATGCATTTAGATAGGAGCACCCGAGCTAAAGCTTCCTCTTAAATGCAGGTTCTGGGTCTCGTCTGTGAAACGCACTATTTTGCTCTCTCCGTCAAGGTGTCACTTCAATGTCACAATGCTGCGGCACCACGTGAGAACCGTTCCGTTGCGTGCGGGATAACCGACTTACGTTACTACTGACGAGTGGAGAATATATTTCGCTTCCCGATGGTGTGGTCCACCTCGGCTTCGCAGGTGGAAAACGGGTCCCCCGGCGGCTGGCTTTGAGCACTTCGGCTGGCGACGTCGCTTTGGCGTCGCCCCGCGGAATTGGCCTCGCCGGATCCCTGCACAGTGGAAATCACACGAGTTTCATAAATATGCACGGCATGTGCAAATGCAACAGAGTACGCATTTGGGCTGGTTGGTTCATGATTACGAGCAATAAAAACAGCGCTAAACGACGGGACGAGTGAAGGGACACAGACAACGGCGCTGACTAACAACCAAAGTGTGTTTATTCCGTCAGTTAGTGGTGACGCATGTGTAAGCCTCCCGTCCATTTCTCTTCTTCCAAAGGAGATCGCCTTCTTATCACATTAATTGCATTCCCCCTGCGCATGCCCTATCCTGTAGATTCTGTGGTTTGAGATAGCGGCGGAGCATATATATGCTGACTGACGGAATAAACGCACTTTGGTTGTTAGTCAGCGCCGTTGTCTGTGTCCCTTCACTCGTCCCGTCGTTTAGCGCTGTTTTTATTGCTCGTAATGTGCAAATGTTTCGCAAGGAAGCTTTCCCACCTACGCGATTCACCCTCACCTATACCGCTATGTTTCCGCTTGTCTACCGAGCTCTCGTGCAAATATGCTCCCGTGCAGAATGTGGAATCAGAGTTGTTCCTTTGCTTGAATGCTACAGATTTCGCTCGAACAGCTTAAGCAGTTGCACAAGGGGATGAGCTAGGCGCTTTGCTAGCATTTGAATAGTATGGACTGTACTAAGAGCTGGAACTTCCTTTTTTTCTCCTCCGACTAACCGGACACTCACTTGCACACTACGTTACGAACATCTGCTTCCTTTGAAATGCATTCCACGAACAGAATTTTCACGCTATTACAATTATACTTAACGTTATAGTCACCCGGATCCAGCATTGAGCATGCATCGGGCGCACTATGCATTGCGTCGCCAACATATGATCATATGATCATATGTTGGCGACGCATATGATCATATGTATACATATGATCCTGTACACAGAGACACTAGTCCAACTGACACAACAAGTGTTTTCGATTTATTGGACAGTCGCCATTGCCTTGTAGAACTTTTTAAATCGATGTAACGTTGCCGACTACTTATACAACATTCTCAGATCTTGTATTCTTCTATACATACATGCACGCGCCTACTTCACACACAGAGGATATCGCACCTAAAATGAATGCCTAGCAACGCCAACAAATGAATGCCTACAAATGGCCAACTGCGTAAACGTATAACTTCCATTCAAATAATCTTCTTGACATGTCAGGTCTTTAATCAGTTACACTCTCACAGCAGTTGGGCATGATTGCTTAGTAGATTACCGATTGACGCAAGAGTGTGTCGTCATTAGGTTGCCAACCACGGTAGTGCTTTTCTTTACACCTTCTATTATTATTGCACGTGAGGACAATCACGAAAAAACAGCATTAATTACTGAAGTGGGCTTCTCCTTACAAAGGTGCTCTGTGCAGAAAAACCAACTTTAGTGGTTTTTTTTGCATACTGCACTCATGGATAACCTGTCAGGCGTATGGGAAATACATAAAAGAAACAGCAATCTGAACCGATCCCGCGAGATAGGTCAGTTAAGCGCTTGCAAGATAAGAGATGTGCCCCTTTCATGCAGATTTGGCACACTGAAAAGTGCTAATCAAGGTGAAAGTGAAAGAAATGGAAAATTGGCTGGCGTCGGGAATTGCAGCATGTCGAAGACTAAAGAAACATGCTGACGTGGGAATCGGTTCACCGTGCTGGTGACATAAAAAAATTGCAAGAAAAAAGAGCACAAATAACGCCCAAGGAAGCGCAGGCTTCTGAGGACAGGTACTGTCGCATATGTCTTGCTTCTGTTTCGGTTTGTTTTACATGCTGGAAATTTCCGCAGTATAACTACTACAAACATGCCACCCCAAGACTACTGTAGGCGTAATATGTAATAACGGAAGACAATACATTTGCACAACGGCCTGCCTAGTAAAATTCTCACTCTGTTTACCCGTCGTGCACTGCGTGGAAGGACTGCGCAATTCGTATTTCTCTTAGGATAGATATTGTTATCCGCCGCTATTGCTAAGTAGCTAATAGGTTGTGTCAATGAACAAGACTTCGTGGGTTCGATTCCTGTCCAATGAGGGCGGAGTTTAGAAGCCTCACTGCGCACTATAGAACTAGAGGCGGTCGAAGAGAACTATAGCCGGTCGAAATAATTAGGGATCTCTCCGCCATTGCATCACTCATTGATCCTGTGTTCCTCTGGGACATTGAACTCAATCAATCAATCAATCAATCAATCAATCAATCAATCAATCAATCAATCAATCAATCAATCAATCAATCAATCAATCAATCAATCAATCAATCAACCAATCAATCTATCTATGGTCCTTTTTTCAAGCTGTATCTGACACACAGAATTTTTTATTCTTTTATTCTTTCATCGACTGATTTATTGATGCATCTATGGGCTTTTCGCAACGCAAGTATAATGTACCGTCGATTACTTGAACTTGCGTTAATTTGGGAACACCGAATGAGTAGGGCCTTAGGATATCAGAAAGGGTGGCTGATCGTGCTATAGGCTTAGTTTCCTTTTTTTTCCGAGGCGTTTGCCAAGTGGCAAAGTTCTGCGAAGTGCCGTTACGCATAGCCACCTAGGTGAGCCGGGTGTCGACGGTGCGCCAGGTTGTCCTTTCCCACCGGTGACTTCGCGACGTTGCAACTTGGGAGCGCTGTAGCTCGGAGCGGCGCCACGGATGTCGATCCCCTCCACTGAACGCAAGCGCACTGGAGTCGATGTCCGACGGGCTTCCGCTGCGCGGAATATGTCTCAATAAGTACGACGTCAGCTGTGGCGATGGCAATGAATACCATGGCATTATGTACTTTCTATAGCCCAAAGGCAAGATCCATGTTTTGAAAACAGATATGAAGCGATGGAGGTGATATTTACATTGTCAGGTATAGCACGGCTGTAAAGGGGTATAACTGCCGTAGTGGCGCAATGGAGCCACTACGGCACGTAGGCAGAGCCACTACGGCAGGTAGGCCAACTGGTGATTGGCGCGAGGTCGCGACTTGGAATCCAGGCGTAGGTGGTCACATTCGTATGTGAAGGAGATGCAAGAACGCACGCGTGCGTTCGGGTTAAACGATTGCAACATAAGTTGTGCGTAAACTACGACCTAAAATTCCCACTGAATATGTGCCACTTCAATGCGTTCCCCTGTAAAACCCGCCGTGGTTGTTCAGTGGCTATGGTGCTGGGCTGCTGGGCACGAGGTCGCGGGATCGAATCCCAGTCACGGCGGCCGCATTTAGATAGGGGCGAAATGCGAAAACACCCGTGGTACTTAGATATAGGTGCACGTTAAAGAATCCCAGGTGGTCGAAATTTCCGGAGTCATCCACTACGGTGTGCCTCATAATCAGAAAGTGGTTTTGGTACATAAACCACATAATTTTCTTACCCTGCGAACTCCGAATTGGTAGTTTGCGCTTAAGTCGTCACCTGTTTGATGCTTATCAGCGCTGGCAGCGCTGCATAAATCCAGCGATAAAAAGAATATAAATCGTGCAATAAGAGGATAAAAAAAAGGGAGAAAAGACGCAGACATATTGAACTGAGTGATGGAATCTGAATGGCGTTGAGCTTGTTTGAGTTAGTGAGGAAGGAGTAGCAGATGAGATGCGTACGGCCTCTTAACCTCTAACTGTTAGCTCTGTATGTCACAAGCAAGAAGGCAAAGAGAAGGCACACACACCGACACAAATGGGCAACCGTAAAATCAAAGAAAACGAAATTAAGCAAATCACCGAAGTCGTCCAGTATCAAGTGTACCTTTAATATTAATTTAAGGTTGCATGCGTTTAGATATACAGTTAAAACTCAATCTAACGAAACCTGATCTTACGAAGATCCCGATATCTAACGAAGAAATTTACATTCCCCGGCAGGTACCCCTAGGGCGGCGGTGGTTGTTTTCGTTACTTCGTGGTTTTATGCAACAGATGCACCAGTCAGTCGGTCAAAGTTCATTGCTATAAAAGGAATGGAAAGCTTCGCTTCAAAACGCAAATGAGACCAACGTCCCATCGTTCGTAGTTGCCTTCAGTTACACAATTTCTTCACATGCGACCACTTCTCTTCACCCCCCCTCCTATGCAGAACAAATTACCTGGAAGTGGCGAGACGATAGGTGCCGGAGCAGCGCTGGCTTTTGGCGATGGCCCGGCCGTCGCGGGAGTGGCAAGCTTCGGTGGTGACATCGCTGGTGACAGAGAGCCACTCCGCTGCGGTGAAACGGTGGCCGCTGGAGAGCCGACGAGCTTCGGTGATGCACCAGATTTCAGCGAGGCGCGAGGCTTGGGTGACGCGGACGGCGCCCGAGCGAAGCCGGTGTCTTCGGGAGAAGCGCCGAGTTTCGCCGCCTGAGCGCCTCTGGTCTTCGCCGAGCCCATTCCCCCCGTCGCCTTGGGCGAAGACTGCGCGGGCCCCTGTGAGTACGGCTTGCTCGCAGGCGAAGCAGCCTGTTGCGGCCACTCGCGGCCGGGTCTGTTCGAGATGCGGCGACTACTTGGTTTCGGTGGTGGGTGGTTGGCGGCGCCGACCCCGTCTCGGGGTTCAACTGGTGGTGTGAGAGCTTCGCCACGGCGAGTTGGTTGGGGCCTCAGGGGTTGTGGCGAAACGGCTGCCTTTTTCGAGACGGTGCCGTCTTTCGTGAGGCCTCCTCTGGCCATGTTGGTTTTCTCCTTCTTTTAACTCTTGTAGCACGTGCCTAATTGTCGTCGTTGTCGTCGTGGTTGCTGTTGTTGCTGCCGTTCTCGCTGCGGCTGATGCTGTTGCTTTTTTCTAGCTGTTGCCTTCGCACAAACGTGACCGATTTAATTTTAATGATTTAGCTTGACGTGGCACACACACAACTTTGGGGATGGGGTAACGATCGGTTGGTTTGCAAAACCATGTGGTTAATATTCGAAGTATATGAAGAAAACGAATGTTCTGGAGCACATACGTGTTATTGAAACATCAGACTGTTAGGCTATTTTAGTAACGTCAATCGTAACACGGTAACTGAAACAATAACATACCATTACTTTCTAGAAAGGTAGGCAGTGCGAGTCAGGAATGAAATCGCAGAATAACGTGCAAACATTCCGGCAGCTGTAGGACCGTGTAGAAGCTCCAAAGGAAAGTAAGACAGGAACATTTACGCCAAGGCCGGCTTCTTTCTTTTTTTTTTAAACACAGCTTTCATTTTTTTGCAGCAGCCAAATGATCCCAATGTGCTGCTGAAAGAAGAGAAAGAGAGGTGCAGATGGTTATGATAGCTGAGAAACTAGACAAACATTAGAGGGGCTTGTTGTGCTGCAAATGAGCTTGCCACGTCAGTCGTCGGGAATATAACGATAAGTGTTTGGATGCTTTTGGGAGAAGAGCAGGTAGCCTTGCCTGCGAGCTCATTATTGACAATGATAATATGAAGAAAATAGTTTTGAGGAGCATTGGTTATGGGGAACGGGGCATGGGCCAATAGGTCACCGGGTGTGTACCCCTGGGTATGTGGTGCTCCTTCACACAAAGTTGGGCCTTAATGTGTGTGCGTCTGGGTATGCGCCGCTGTTCAATGAAAAAAATAAGGCTAAGCTCTTCACAAAACTCAGCCACTCCACGCGCCTCGTTAAGTTCTTTAATAAAGTCTCTACACTTGCACATATCACAACTCGATCTCCGTCTCGTTACCACCATCACTATCGTCATCACAATAATGCTTATAACAACCATCATAACACATAAAAACTCACCACCAAGTTCACATCCATCACAAGAAACGCTGCTAACCGCATTAAGGTCTCCTATCACCTCCGAATGCTGGATGCACCACCAGTTTCATTGATTGAACGAGAGGTGAATTCTGGTAAATATTTGTTCATTTGGGCCAGAATAGGTTTGGCGGTTTAAGCATGGCCACTGCGGCATGTAGCGCGATGCGTTAGAAACAGTAAGGGTGCCAGCGAATGAGATATTAGACAGACTTAGCGCAGCGTTACTGCCTTGTCGTTGCCGGTAACGGCTGTCATACCAGCGCATGCGCGGAATATACTGGACACCGGTGTGCTTACCGGGCGGCTACTACCGGTTACCACGACTGCGCAATGACTTGGCATGGCCGAGGCCGCCCACTTGGATCCTAACTTGTCCGTGTTACGCGCTTCCCATCGTCACTGCAACAAATAAATGGTGAAATCAGCCATTGCGTAGGCTCATTTTACGGTGAGGACGAAGTGCAAACGCTCTTTTATCGGTATTATTGAGATAGGTTGCTCCTTGTGACACTGCCTAGAGGGATGACGTCTAGGCGGTAAAGTGTGTCTAATTACCCCCAACAGTTGACGCCGCAGCATTTAACAATGGTCAACGATGGATGGATGGATGGATGGATGGATGGATGGATGGATGGATGGATGGATGGATGGATGGATGGATGGATGGATGGATGGATGGATGGATGGATGGATGGACGGACGGACGGACGGATGGACGGGCGGACGGACGGACGCTATGAGCGTCCCCACTACAACGGCGTAATGGGGTGAGCCACCAAGCTCTTGTTATTATATTGCCTAATGACCTACCTATGTTAAAAAAAGAAAAACAAGGAAAAAAAACATAGATGAATTCCCATGACTCAGGTGGCATATTTAGTGAAATGATTTTTTTACCGGCAATCGAGGACAACCTATACGCGCATACGTACATCTCATTTTCTCCAACGAAATTCACCAGTGTTCTGTCTTATGTATAGCTCATCGTCAATATCGTTTGCGTAGACTATTCCGATCAATGCGTTGTTCACTTTCGACTCAACGAGCGAGGCTGCTTCATTACGACTCCATTAGCGAGGCTGCTTGGCTTCAACCATTAAAGCCACGAGAACCCATTGGAAGACTCAAGCATTAATTACTATCAATGGTGAGTGCTTCGAGGATTCTTGCTCCTTGACTTGGAAACTGCCCAGGAATTCTTACCTGCACCTTCCAGACTACGTCTTTCGGTCGCTCCTGCAGTGCCTCGCAGACTTGCATGGATGTTCTGAACAGCTCATCACCTGTCGTCGCCCGGACATTTACGTGATCTTGTGCTCTTGCGCCTCCAATTGCGTGGTTTACTGGGACTGCTGATCGAACATCGTCGAGCCTCTTGAACTGTCGACCGCGGAACTACTCTGGACTTCTTGCGTAAGCCTGGAAGCTGAGCTGGCCGCGAGGCAGGTCGAGTACCATCCAGGGTCGTCCTTCTTGTATTTTCTGGCTGCCGCGCTACCAAGAACGAGGCTTTTTACTTTATGTACAGTTTCACAGCAATTAGTCTGCATGAGTCGGCGCGAACCTAATAAAACTCATGAAAAACTTTAGAGATTGATGGAAAAGCTCTGAGTCTTGTTCATCAACAAAAGTTTTTGGGTGTTGTCCTTGAGAGGGTCTAACTTGGGCAGCACAAATAAAATACATAGAACGGAACATCAACGCTTCGACGAAAGTTCTAAGGCGCATTGCGGGAAAGAAGTGGGCTGTTAACATCATCATCAATAATCGTCCACTGTGCAAACATAAGGCGAGTAGCGCATTCTGCCCCTGTCGTTCACAATCTATCCCGTTCCTTACCTTGGCCGCTTTGTGGCAAAAAACGTGCGTATATGTCTTGGAGCACCACGTGCGAGGGTAGGTGCTTTAGTATTTGCATAGGCACGCGAATCTTCATTTAGATCACTGAGACTTGTGGAGACGGGTTGCCAAAATTTTCATCGACAACACAGTATGCCCATCACTCGACTTCTTCGAAAATTAAACAACACAAACGGGGTACATGTACAGGCGATGATACGAGAATGCAGCATCATTGTCCACTGGAATACGTTTTGGTCAGTGGTAGCTGGGTACCCCCCCCCCCCCCCCCCCATGGCTGTTATCAACCCAGAAGCAGCTCTTGCAAGTGGGACCCATTGGAAATAACTATGAACCAATTAACGCTGTCGATGATCCACTATGCCTACAGGGGTTGCGTTATGTTTCACACAGATGGCTCGTGTCGAATTGAAAGATCACCGTCTACATTCAGCACACCCTCTACGAGTGAACAGAACATTCAAATCAAGCGTTCCTACCTCTACGACAGCAGACCTTTATATCGCAATGTCTGCTTGGAAATTCAAGTGCTCACAATCGCACCCACTGAAATGGGTGATCCTGAGTGACCCACGAGTGCTTTCATTGAGCATTAATTCAACGAGCACGACAAAATGGTGATAATGCTCTAGTACCGGAAGTACAAAAGATAAAAAAAAACATTAAGGTGACAGACTTGCAATATGAAGTTTAATTTCAGTTGATCTCTAACCTGTGACAATCCAGGCAACACAGAGGCCGACAGCTTGGCACATGTGGCGCTTACTGAAAATGGGATTCCTTCGATACAGCTCTCAAATAACGATGCGCGCAACAGTTTACGTCAACTTTCATTATGATTATCTGGGTATTTGGTTTGAAAATGGTGGTCGAAACTCTGTTTTATTTCGGACAAAATTGCGGTCCAATATTTCAGTAACGGTTACACGTTCTCTCGAAGCAGTAACACACAGGTTAAGTTTAGGCGTTGCGTACGTAAAATGATCTCTACATAGAATAATAAAAGCCGGAAGTGCGATAGGCTCTTGTTCCGAATCAGGAACAGATGTTGAATACCACGGGTTGTAGAGCAGTATTCATGCTCAGCATATTAAGAAAGATAATTTACGAGATAAGTTTTGTGCTCTGTATAAACGGCCACTGTCATTGGGCAAAATATTGGTGCCGTACCAAACGATTCAACTGGAAAAGCGCGCAGTTTATTGGAAGCGTCAAGAATCGTATATAATTTCTTGAGCATTGTAATGTTGCCTAGTTATGCGTGGCAGTTCAGTGCTTCTTGCGAAGTGTCGTTTTCTTGAATTTGTTGCAACCTGCGGTTTCAGCTTGTAGATATTGTACGTACGGGTCTATCTAGATCATTTACTCACACGGGACCTTGCCCATGAGGAGGAAACTTACCGAAAGAATAAAAATGGGTTGGAGCGCCTACGGCACGCATTGGCCACATCCTGACTGGGCGCTTGCTACTGTCGTTGAAAAGAAAATTGCACAATTATTGCATTTTGCAGGTGTTAACACATGGGGAAGAAGCTTGGACGTTAACATAGAAGGTTAACAAAAAAAAAAAACACGACTGTCAACACACTCACTACTTGCAGTTACCGTGTTCGATCAGCTTACGACGGTCTCCTATGGAGACTCCTCCATCTTACGCTGTGACTGTGCTGCATGTGTCACGCAGGCCTATGGCCCTTTTGGTTTCTGTGGGAGAAAACGAAATGATACATAAAACAACGAAATAAAACTGTTGAAATGATTCTAATCGTGTATTAGTGCTTCGAAAACAAATTGACGATGCTGATTATTGAAAGGCAAAGCGTTGAATATGCTATTGTACAGAAGTCATTACGATATATGGCTTGCAGGTTATCTTCGAGAGCTCGATAAGCAATCGCGTCTTGGTGCGGAAGTAACAAATCTGGAAATGAGGCGCTTAATTCACCGGGGAAAAAAATGCGCAAGAACTAATATCGTGCAAATGAATGGTCGCGCCCGTATCGCGACGTTGAAACGTCGGGTACTATATGCTGTCATGTCATATCCCATTGACACAGCATTTGACCGCAGTTACGCATATATATTTTTGTAAACTGTTCCGTTTGCATGGTCGTGTAAGCACACCGTGCAACAGCGGTGACAATTTCTCTATATTGCGAGTAGCATGCGCACGAGAAACCTGAAAATTAGGACGACATCCGGATGACATGTTTTTTTTTTTTTTTGTGAGGGACACGTCGTAGTAGTTGCAACTCGGCACGAATAACTAAAATGCATGCAAAAGTACGTAATATGAGCACCCGAAGCCAACGCACAAAAAAAAAAGAAAGAAGGAAAAACGTCGCTTGATTAGTGACGTAGCGTGTCAAAAAAGGCATAGAAACCGCAAAACTGAAGCTGAGCTACGACTTTTTGTCTTCCTTGTTCGCGTGTCGGTGCTGATGGTAAGTACCGCTCGCGCAGTCAACGGCTTCGCTCGGTTAGTTGCATTTTTCTGCTCTCGTTGAACAACAGACATTCCCCAACAACCTACCATAACCGAAACAAATCACAAAACAGGTCTCGGCGTAATTTCGACGGATCTTCTCTCCTATTATTTATTCTTCTTTTTTTTTACATCGACGTCTATAAATCGCACTGATCACAGGGATCGATGCAACCTGCGACCAACTGGCAGGTCGAAGTCGTAGAGGGGAGGAGAGGGAGGGGGGCAGGTCAGGGCCTGCGATATTCGTCGCATGCGACGGAAGTTGTACTTCCAGAGTGACAAAATTCTCTCCGTATGAAACAAGCTTTACACCACGAAATAGCTTAAGAATTTTTTTTTATGAGACATGTT
Organism: Dermacentor albipictus; assembly: GCF_038994185.2. NCBI lineage: Eukaryota > Metazoa > Arthropoda > Arachnida > Ixodida > Ixodidae > Dermacentor > Dermacentor albipictus. Next base: position 46,425,495 of record NC_091826.1, read on the forward strand.
GTTTACAAAAGGGAAGCGATCAAGAAAATTAGCTGTACCAGGTTCCCTGAGTTGAGAATTATACTTAGTCCGACTTCAACCACCCGGCTTAGTGGCGTATCGGCTTTCACGTTTCGCTGCTAAGCACGAGATCGCGGGTTGAAATCCCGGTCGCGACGGCCTATTTCGATTAGGGCGAAATGTGAAAACGTCCGTGTATCGGGCATTGGCCGGGTGTTGAAGAACTCGAAGTGTTCGAAACTAAACAGGAGTTACGTATACAAAGGCGTGCCTCATATCGATATCGTGGGTGTGGCTCGCAGAACCCCAGAATCTAATCGGTTCGACTTCGCGGAACAATAAACTGCGTAGCTCTATAGCCTTATCATGATTTGTATCCTCATGTTGAAGCATGGCGGGTTGATGTGAGTACCCACCGTAGTTGCTTAGTGGCTATGATATTCGGCTGCTAAGCGCGAGGTCGTGGGATCGAATTTGGGCCACGGCGGCCGCATTTAGATGGGGGCGAAAACACTTTAAATTTGTACTTAAATTTAGGTGCGCGTTAGTGAACCACAGGTGGTCCGAATTTCCGGAGTCCCCCCACTACGGCATACCTCATAATCAGATCGTGATTTTAGCACGTAGAACTCCAAAATTTAATTTAGAGATTTTTTATGTGAGTAGGTGCGCCAGATTGCTGGTTTCCCAGAGTCTTTCCCGTGCATGAAGGGCGGCCATGATGCAGATTTCTGCACGATCGATGACGATGATGATGATGAAAGGGCTCACGCGACACATGGCCACATCTCCATAGTCTCCTGCATTATATTTGCAACTCTTGGTTTGTGCTTTCATTTCTCTTGCTAATCACATTGCAGGGACCACGATGAACTTGAAATTTCTCTCCCCCTGTTAATCCGTTAGTCATAGCACGTCGCTGCCATGGCTTCAGAGTAACTGCGCATAGCCTCCATTTTCCACGACTCTCTATTGCGCCTATATGAGATTCTCGCTATCTGAACGAACACCGGTGAAGCATTGATGTCGGATGTGTCAAAAAGACTTCGAATGCATAACCCGCTGACCTTTGCAGAGTCTCGCTCTGTCTACTTCTCTTCTTTATCGCCCTTCTGGCGCCACGCTGATAAATATCCAACCACTCGAATCAGGATTGCGCATAACGTCGATTCAATGCTGTTTCCCTGGTGACCCGATTCGTTGTGCGCGCCACCGTAGCACAGCAGCCTTCTCTTGCAGAGCACGAGCACGCGGGTTCGACTCCAGACCTCGGCTACAGCATTCCATTGGTGGTGGAGCTCCATATCATGGTGTACTGAGCCTCGAGTGTGTGCTAAGAAATCGGAGGCAGTGAAAATTAAGCTGGAGACATCCGATGTACTGCCCTAGCATTCCTCCTCATAGCCCTATTGTTGGTTTCACTTCACAAAGCTATAGTTCAGTCACTCCTCAAAGTGATGCGTTCTCAGCTTTACACAAGCGGACAGTCCACTTCGGTGGAAAGGGATAAAATATATAGTGAAAGCGTTTTTTTAGCGTCAGTGGAGAAGGACCTATGCGAACCAGTATGATTCATTTTCTTCCTAGAATCAATATGCGTCCCCGTTGGGCATTTTGTATTTCATATGTTTGAGCAGTCCAGTACATCGCAATGAGCGCAGCAACGCTTGAGTGAGCATTTTAATTCACGACGGGTCGTGTTGAAGCTTTAAATTATGTGCCCCAACAGACACCTTAGTTATCGGTGAGCACAGTATATTTTCGAACTTTTTGCCGTTAGTTCTCTGTCTGGATTTTTCTAGCGTTATTAAATACGTGTTCTTTTTAACTTCCGTCGACCTTCCGCGCGTCTATTTCCCTCGTGAGAAGCGGGCGTGCCAGTCACTAGCTGTGTTTATCGGCGACAGATTCTGAGTATTTCTTTTTTGTCTGAGGTAACGCTCTCGGTATCACGAAAAGAAACGGCGAGAAATGACCTAACGTCGGACCTTGCGTAGAGTGCCATTCCGGCATCGCTTATGCGTACAGACTCTGTATCTCGAACGAGAGATTGCTCCGATCAATCATCTTATCTTGCTTGAGTAATCCACGCTAGTAAAAGCTTGCGTTGTCGCCCCTCCGCCCTGTTCCGTCATAGGGCCGTGCCCTTTTTCATCGAAACTGTTTGATTCCGGCAGAAAAGGTGGTGTGTGAATCCTCGACCAGGCATCATTCATTTCCGAGACCCGCGATGAAGATCTTCTGCGCACACCTCGCATGGCTGATCTCGGTCGGAACATTCGCACTGCCCGAGTCGGCGCACGAATCAACGTGGCTGCTTAACCTCAACGGCTTATGGCATGGGGACACTTTGGCTGAGGCAGACATGGCTACTGATGATGAATACCTGGAGAACTACTGTAACTTGCCGTCGAACCTGGTAGTGAGTGCTGAGCAGGACCTTCCAGACCCCGATTTTTGGTCGTTCTTGCAGTGCCCCGCGTACTCGCATGGGTGTTCTGAAGAGTTCGTCACCTGTCTTCGTCCGGACATTTACGCGATGACGTGCTCTTGCGCCCCCAACTGCGTGGTCTACGGGGACTGCTGCTGGAGCGTCGCAGAGGGTGCCGAAATTTCGACCGCGGAGCTACCCCGGACGTCTTGCGTAAGCTTGGAAGCTCTGGCGACCGGGCGTCAGTTTGAGTACGACCCTCGGTCCGGCGTCGTTTCCTTGCGTTCGGAGATTTCTGGACGGTTCTCTCTTCAAATGGTCGTCGGATGCCCTTCCTCATGGCCCCGCGACGACGTCCGAAAGGCGTGTGAAGAACCTGACCTGTTTCAAGACATATTCTACGGTATTCCGGTCACAACAGACCGTGACGTCACGTACAGGTATAGTAAGTGAGAATGGTCGTTTGCAACATCTTTCTACAGGAAGCACTTGTGTGCATGTTATAAACTGCTCAGCATACGTATATAATTAAAGAAAGCAAGGACGATACCTTAGGGTTATTTTAGAGCGACCGCGCCTGTTCATTGCTCCTTTATTAAAGGCAGTTGGCATCTGACCTTTCTTTCCGATAGGTATAAATGTCTAAGTTCACCTAAATTTGAAATACATGAAGTCAGAAACGTAATGCGAAATTGAACACATTGATGAGCTATTCATTATTAAACGCAAATCACGCAGTTCTCATACTGTCTGTATCAAAGGTTATTCGAGTGTAAGATTTCCTCTCTTTTCATGTCTTTACATTCGTACTGCTTCAGAAGCGGTAGGAGGGTGTCCAATAGCACAAAATTACCCGCATAGGCTTGAATTCCCGCAGTTCATTCGGATGAGTTTGTGATATTACGGAGAGGCACTTTTCCTTTACAATACGAAAGCCATTACGGTGAACAAAAGGTGATGTTCATGCATTTCTTACGCTTTGATTCATGCTTGGCATGAATTTGCCAAACTGCCAGGTTTGCTAATTTGCCAGGTAAATGCAAGCGCCAGCTTGAAATACATCAATCCTGTTTAAGCACAAAGATAGAATATCAAGACAAATTATAGAGCTCTTGATATTCTTTATAGAGATAAAGAAAAAGGGGGCAGGATATATCAGCCATGCTTCCATAGCGCTTGATGACACCGAAATGTCTTTTCTTGATTCGACTTAACACGTGCCAGTTTTTGGCGTGCTAACACCGAATAACAGACATGGTTTCGTTACCTGCTCTTTTTATGACGTCGGATGACGTAGGACATGTCGGGTTCATAAAGTCTATAACCTTTCCAATAAAATTTCAGTTGCAAGTAGCGCCGTGTCCCAGTAGTTCGCGCTCGGAATTTAGCCATACGTAACAATATATTTCAAGGGTCTGGACAGGTGCTTTCCAGGCACGCTAGGCATGAAATACTGGCTTTTATTCTCATATTGTGTGTTTCTGTAAAGAATCCTCACATTGAGGCAACGTTCTGTAAACAAGAAAAAACTCACTTAAGAATTTATCATTATTACTAATTTGTTCAGCAGCCATGTGGTTTGCGTGATTCTGAAGGGACAATAAATGTGATCAGTCTATATTTTCAATCGGCAGGAAAAATTTGCACCTAAAGGATTTTTTGACTGCAGTCTGTTAGTCTCGATCTGTGCAACGTTTCTTTATATTTGTTTTTATTCTTTGGTGACGACTGTTGTCAATGCGCGTATGTTCGTTTTATTTCCCTCTCCTATGTGTAGGTACATGTATTCCACTGATTTTATAGGGCTGTCGTTGCTACACAGCAAAAAAAAAGATATCTAGCCGCACTGAGTTACTGCACAGGACTAAAACAAACAGATGCTGCCATAAACATAAATCGCACGATGCTTTCCCTATTCTTTTACTTCTGAATGATGTGAGCCTGCACACATTGTGAACCTGCGCATAACCTGGACTTGAAGAAGACAAGTCCCCTTGTGGAAACGTTGTCCCCTGCTTTCACCTGCTTTCACCTGGTTCTCTTTTTGCTCTGCGCATAATTTAGCAGTGTATGTTGTGAACCAAGAATTGCCTTTCATTTATGTCTTCCAGAAATGGCTTCTGCGCACTGTGTAACAACGACCACTTCGAAGGCGCCTTCTGGGATGCCAAGCCAGGCACAAATGAAGCTGTTAGTCTTCTTCTTCCTGACCCTGCCTCCACTAAACGAGCAAGCCATCTGCGGCCTTGCACGGATCATGGCGCAGAAGACACATGCAGCCGAGAAGTTTCCGAAGTGGTTGCTCGCAAATGCGAGACGCAGTACGCGCCAGTCAGGGACATCGACCACGGGACCGTGTACAAGAACGTGTACTGCGCCGCGTGCAACGGGGCTAACACGTCGAGGTTATCATGTGGACCGGTGTCGTATTTGGAAAGCAACAAGGGTGCCCATAGAGGGGTCGGTGGCTTGGCGGCCCTATTTAAGCCCGTGACGACCACGCCGACCTGCCGCGCCTTCTACGACGGCCGCTGCTACATCCCACGCAGTGCCGACCTACGAGAGGAACAGCTGAATTCGGGCAGCAGTGAGAAGCGCACGTCTGGGGCGCAGCTGGCCGAAGCGACGAGCGAGCCGTGGTCGCCCAAGGGTTTCGGCGTCGAAAACTACGTGACTCTCGTGTGCCTGTCCTTCTCCATGTTCTGCCTCGCGCTCAAGGTCTTCGTCTACTGCGCGTTCCGGGAATCGCGCGGTTTCACGTCCAAGTGTACGCTTTGCCTCTCCCTAACGCTGCTCGTTACCCACGCCATTTTCGTGGCCACGAACTTCGTCAATCTCTCGGCTGCCGCCTGCGTCGCGAGCGCCGTGCTTGTTCACTACGGCGTTCTCTCGACGCTGTGTTGGACGTGCTCGCTGTCCTTCGACGTCAACAGATGTCTCACTGTCCTCAAGGTCTCGTCCAACCGCGACAGTACTTTGGTCGCGTACGGCATCTTCTCTTGGGGCACGCCGCTGGCGATTGTCTCGGCAGCCATGGCCGTCGACGGGGCAGCACCGGGAAGCCTGCTCTCGCCCAGTTACGGCAGTCCCACTTGCTGGATAGGCACGTTCTGGGGCCTGGTGCTCTACTTTCTGGCGCCCGCGTTCGTCCTACTGCTGTGCTGCCTGATCTTCTACTTCATGACGGCGTCCTACATTGGAACTGCATCTCTCGCGCTCAGCGCAGCCGAGGACACAAGGACCACGCGCGAACGCACCCATGCGACGTTATTTCTGCGACTCGCGCTTATCATGGGTTCCCCATGGCCCGTCGCGTTTCTCACTACCTTTGTGCAGTCAAAAGCGTTGGACACGGTGGTCAATGCGCTGGTGGGTTTACAGGGTGTGTACTTGTTTTTGATCTTCCAGGACTACCGCCACTTTTGGCGTCGTTGAGGAAAACCATTGCCCACAGGCGCACTTGCCCCCGGCCCGCTTACGCACTGTTTTCGTTCTAAGTTAGGGCCAACTGCAACGAATTTCCACTCGAGACTAATTGACTCGAAAGGATCAGCGTATGGCCATCGAAGCAATTTTGGCAAAGCCGGGAAGCCGGCAATCGCCTTATGCCCTAATTAAAAGCGTTTATGTGGCATTTTGACAGAAGACGCAGGTCCTTATTGGTAGCCGGACATTACTTAGGTTTGTGACACCCGCATGAATGCTCATCTCGCCGGTGAGCCTTGGGCTTTGGGGCGGGCGCTGGTACTTTACAGCTCAGGATTCTGCGTTAAATCTGGGCAGCGGTAATCGCAGCGTCAGCGCATCAAATTAGACGAGTTGTTTCAAGTTGATTAGAATGGGAGCTTAAAAGGCACGGCGACAAGGAACAAATGCCCTTCAACACAAGGAATGAACTAACAACGAACAGTTCGTTGCAATTATGGAAGGAATAAATACAAGAAGCCCATCTGCGCACGTGATCTCATTCTTCCGACTTAGCGAAAAGCCAGCGTGCGCGGTTCTTCACTGTTTGTCGCTGTGCCTTTTCTGCTGCAGCAGTAACGAATCGCTTCCGCTACTGGAAAGTCCTAAGACATAAGTTGTTTACCCTTACGCATCGGCAGGAATATCAGTGTTTGGAATCAGCGAATCTACTTAAGCTAGGGTCATTTCACGCGGCCTCAAAGGATTCATGTAATTGCTGCAGGTGATGCACCGAACAGAATCTTGCATCACATCTTGCCAAATTTCTTCTCGTTGATGGTGTTCTTGGCACATTGGTGAGAGCAGGTGCGTGCGCCGAGAAATACCATGGGAAACGAGAAGCGCTCAACGTCTCGGTCATTCACGCTTGCCGCTTTATAGTGGTCGTCGTGTTATTCGCTGGCGATGGGCGCCACGCTTATTTGTTTTGCTTCTCGCTTTTTGGTGCAGCGCCCGCCGTGCTTCAGGTGTAATCTCATGTAATGTTTATGTTTATCCGCCGCAGAGGTCAAAAAGTTATTGTCATGTGATTCTTATGTCCATGCGCTAAATCTCTCCAAGTCTATACCGAAATACAAGCACCAAATCAGGCAGACGCACATTGAGAAAGAGAGAGAGAGAGATCACTTTATTCTCGGACAAAAAAAATGCACACAGAGAGGCATACATGCAGCGATTTCACAAGGACGAAGGCGACCTATGATGATTGTCGATTGAAGAACGGCGATGCCAAGTGTGTGCAAAGCAAAGTACGACTCGTATCAAGCAATGTTGTGCACCTCTTGTGTCGTAGTGGAACATTCTGATTCTCGAGGATTGGGCAACCCTAAAGTGACACACACTAAGTTGTTAAGTCAAAGAAAATAAAGCAAATAAAATAATCTGTGAGTAAATTTCACCGTTCCATTAACAGATCGGTGTACTTTAGAAAAGCGCCTATGAGCGGGTGTTGTGTGTTATTTCTTTGCTACGCGAAAGATAGATGGGCGTGCATGATCAGCACACAGGGATTATATAAGCCAAAAGGTTGTTTAACTGGGCTAGCTTGTTCATTCTTCGAGGATCGTAGCAGCAGAACTTAAGGGACACGGACACAGAAGGAGCTGTGTCCTCGTCTAGTCCTGTCTTCTTTGTCCGTGTCCCTTAAGTGTGTTGCTACAATCCTGGAACATTAGATAAGCCATTTCGCGGCCACTTTGATATGACCTTTGCATGCATATCCACAAATATATGCGACGAGATACCGGCTGCAGCACTAGTCGGACCTGTGTTTTTTTGCATGCCATGTTTTGTGTTCATGACCATTTTCTGTGTTGACTGTTCTTGAAACTTCTTCTTGCGCCGATGGATACCTCATTCTTGGACTGTCTTACTAACAGTTCGTGTGCAATGTGGACTTTTTGTAGTGGCTCTTTTTCTGTCGTTAGCCTTTGAGAACTCTCTATTTAAATGCCTCTTGTCACGTCACAGTCGCGAATTGCTGACCTATGTTGATTTGATGCGTTTTGTTAAATCTATTAAGAGACTCTTTCCGACCAAACAGGCAAGCAGCCATGCGAGACCCATCAAAAGAGGCAAAAAAAGGTTTCAAATACGGCATATTTATTAACTGGAAGGTCCTGCCATTCTGACTCTATTACCAACCGAGCAAGCACAGATTAGGTATCCGAGTGCAGTGACGTATGTCTGGCTTCGCGTTGCTTAACGGGAGCGTAGCACGTGATATGATTTTACGGTCATCCGCCACAGCGCACCCGTTCCACTCGCGATTAGAAGAAGCACTGATGTACACAAGTAATGCGTGACTTGACGTGATGTAACGTCCGGAAGCTGTAGTTCATCATCATCATCATCAGCCTGGTTACGCCCACTGCAGGGCAAAGGCCTCCCCCATACTTCTCCAACAACCCCGGTCAAGCTGTATTTGCAGCATACCAAGTAGTGATTTGTTCACAGGACGCTTCGCGAAACTGCATACTGCCGACAGCGAAAAGGCACGGAGTGAGACTTCTACGAACGTGCTAACTACGTGACTTCTGTGCCATTCCTAATACGTATGCTGCACAGTATGGTGCTTGCTGAGGATGCTTATTCCGCCGGGGGTTCTGCATAAACACTGACTATTCTTTGTCACCGGGCCACCACGCACTGTGTTGCATCAGTTGTATGTTGTTTCCCTCTCTGCAGTTGCACAGTTTGTAAAACAGGCTAATAAAAGGATACTAAACCATGCGACGTCTAAAGCTGACCGCTTCATGGTCTTGATGGCAGTGACCTAAAGAGAAATCAGCTACACCTAAGCACGATGGCAACATTACGTTTAAGCGCTATCAACCCAAAGACGTTGTGCCCGGCGATTGATCAGTATAGATATGCAAACCAAGAACAGACGTTAGCCTTGTGAAAGTGTTTTTGCTGTTAGGCACCTTCTGTGCTCTTCACAATAACACTTAACGAAATTGCTGAACTGGAAACGAAGGGTTGAGGCATGCTTTTCATGCTGTGCACCAGACGTACGGCCTTAGTGCTGTACGTCGGGCAGACATTACGTAGTTAATATTGTATTAACAGAAAAAAAAAACATAGAGAGTATCAATATCACGTTTCTAAGGGTGTCTTGCACGAAAGAAAAAAGTAATCTTGAGCAACAGAATTGCACATTGCCATGAAAACATCCATTTGTGTGTTTTATTAACTCCGACAATGTTGCCTCTACCTATCCGTCAACATATGCTGCAGTATATCGAGGTGGCAGTGAGGCGCAGCAAAAAGATTCCACGTTTCCCGAACCCCTCAGAGTTTCAGTCAAATGGCGTCAGTGTAGCTGATCAAAATGTAAATCCTAAAACATCACAGCAGTCGGCAGGCAGTAAAAATTTGCAGTGTGTGTGGGGTGGTTTCTGACATGTAACATGAGTCAGTTGACAACGTGTAATTTTTACTGTTGTTTTTGCCACTTCTGTGATAGTAGGAAATTTAATCAGGAGTTTGTGATGTTATGTGATAATATCTGATGCACGTCACTGCTGTGAAGAGCAGTAGCCGGCACCATACGTTGGGGCCGACATCTTCTTGTTTATTCATATCGCTAAAGAAATTTATTCGGCGGACTTTGTTGGTGGATTTACTTCACTGCGCAATAACCAATCCTATAGGCCAAGCACACTCACACGTCTTCAATAACAACAAAGAGCTACAGCTTTGTGCATTAGCGCGAGCTCTTGGGCCAGTCGGTGCATGAGTAAATTGAAAAAGGGTACCAGCGAAACACAAAGGACGCGCATACAAACAAAAGGCGTTAGACACAGACGGACGCTGGACTTTCAACTGTACTTGCAGGAATTCACATTGCCTTGCAGTTTTGTATCGATTTTCGTTACTGATGACGAGGCAAGGAGTACGCCAAAACGTGAAACTACCTCCGTATGACAAAATCCAGAACATAGAACAAAGCTAAACTGTCTAAACGAACGTTTCTGATAATGCCTTAATGAAATGCCCGAACAGGTTGTGCGAGGTTGCCCAGCCGCCGCAGAAAAATAATCTTTCGCTCCTTCTCCTGCCGGTATTCAGCAGAGAGGCCACTCTTGTCTTTGGTACATAGGGGCAGCTGCTTTGAAATGTTCACAATGCAAATGTGTTTCCGCGTTTGAAAAGTGCTAATGACCTTTTCCTTCCTCTTCGTCAATAGTAAAAGCCTCAAAAATGGTGCGTTACAGGCTTTCACACGCAAGCACAAAAAGCATCTCAGATCGTATGTGTACACCTAACTGCCAGCTCAACAATATTGTTGACCGAATACATTTCGCGCAGTTCTCAGAGAATAGTATTGATATTTAATGTAGCATGTATTTGTACATCATTAAGAGAAGAATTAAATCAATAAAAAAATTGACGTCCAGTCTTTCGTAGCTTGCCAGGGTTGAGGAACATTTGTGAGAAACTTTTTTAGTACATAACTGAAGTTTGTTCTACTTGTAGTGGATAGATACGCTCGGCTTTTTTCCGAACCAAAACAATAATTCTGGTCTTGATCATCCATTCCAAAAAAAAGCACAAAACTGGAGCCTCGAATTCTGACAAGGAAGGAAGTTTTCTAGCAAAAATGTTTTCTTGTTATTCAGTATGTACAACACATAATAGGGAACGACCCACAGAAAATCCTTTCTTGACAATGTAACAGTTGCTAGGAAAATGTTAATTTTTTTTACGCAAAACCAAGGTTCTGAGCAAAACGCAATTTGAAGCTTTGTTTCAGAAATACTAGCTCAGAAGTATTCTGCTGTGCAATGTACACTGTTTTTTTCTCTCGACTGCCTCTCAAGACAGCTCCTTTTCTTCATCTTTGCCTTCCTCTTTTCATTACTAATAGCAGAGGCCTGGAAGTCTGCTGTGGTGATTCTGTCATTGTCCATCCTGCCCAGCATGGCACCGTAAACGCTACCAGTGTGACACCGAGGTGATCAAGACTATCTTTTTATTATTGTTGCCTTCACTGCGATAACTGATCTCACCATTCGCAGCAGGTGTCACTGTGGATATTCAAATATGACTTCTGGATAGAACAAGAGAAAACAATGAAATAATTGGAAGGCGCGTTCGTCTTCATATGAGGCACTTTCTACGGAGCTCAAATCTACATTAATTTTCAGAGAGTGCCCTTAAAGCAGAACAAAACAGTCGGGGGCTTTCAGAAAGGCCAGAAATTGCGAAGCGCCCAAGTGGAATTGTGATATCTGGTTATATCTGATGACCACATAAAGGTAAACAGCTGTTTCCCGCCAAAAATATCGCAGCATTCTTACGGTGCCTATTCAAATAACGAATACACTCGAGTCATTAACATGATTCTAGATCCTTAGACAAGCAGCAGTCTTTAGGCCCTTCTAACTAAACGAGAACTCAGCAAATCACAACGCATTATTCAGGCTTGCACGGCTAGTAAGCGATGTACCAAGGATAATAGAAGTTTTCACGTTCAAATAAAAAGAAACGCAATGTTGGTTGATTTTGGTACTCATACACACTTAATCGCTTATTGATAAAACAAGACAAAATTGCATTTTAAAGGAACAAAATACTCTCCGTGGCACATTTCGAGAACTTCCTCAGTGCCAAAACAACCCGAATATAACATCATCATCATCATAAGCCTGGTTACGCCCACTGCAGGGCAAAGGCCTCTCCCATACTTCTTTAACAACCCCGGTCATGTACTAATTGTGGCCATGCCGTGCCTGCAAACTTCTTAATCTCATCCGCCCATCTAACTTTCTGCCGCCCCCTGCTACGCTTCCCTTCCCTTGGGATCCAATCCGTAACCCTTAATGACCCTCGGTTATTTTCCCTCCTCATTACATGTCCTGCCCATGCCCATTTCTTTTTCTTGATTTCAACTAAGATGTCATTAACTCGCGTTTGTTCCCTCGCCCAATCTGCTCTTTTCTTATCCCTTAACGTTACACCTATCATTCTTCTTTCCATAGCTCGTTGCGTCGTCCTCAATTTGAGTAGAACCCTTTTCGTAAGCCTCCAAGTTTCTGCCCCGTAGGTGAGTACTGGTAAGACACAGCTATTATACACTTTTCTCTTGAGGGATAATGGCAACCTGCTGTTCATGATCTGAGAATGCCGGCCAAACGCACCCCAGCCCATTCTTATTCTTCTGAATATTTCCGTCTCATGATCCGGATCCGCAGTGACTACCTGTCCTAAGTAGATGTATTCCCTTACGACTTCCAGTGCCTCACTGCCTATTGTAAATTGCTGTTCTCTTCCGAGACTGTTAAACATTACTTTAGTTTTCTGTACATTAATTTTTAGACCCACTCTTCTGCTTTGCCTCTCCAGGTCAGTGAGCATGCGTTGCAATTGGTCCCCTGAGTTAATAAGCAAGGCAATATCATCAGCGAATCGCAAGTTACTAAGGTATTCTCCATTAACTTTTATCCCAGTGCTGAGGTTCGGGCGCGGAAGTTTAAAAGGAAAGCGTAACGTTATTGCCTTCCAGTAATATTGCTATTTGCCATGTAACGCGAAAGTAAATAGAAGCGTTAAGGAGTATACTTTGCTAGTCTAGCTTAATGTTTCTGTTAAAATCTTGAATAAATTTGAGCCCTGTGGTGTACTGCATGGCCCTTAACGGAGAACGAGTGCAAACATGTCCGATGGCAAGCTCTGAGGTGCGAGGGCCTGGTCGTAAATAAATAGCCTCACCACGAAAGGTCATCGAGCATAAAAATTGCAAGATAGTAGGCTTCACCATGGCGACAAGATTGTCCCAATGACACGCGCCTGCACTCGAGGCGTAAGTGGAACGTTGATATTACGAATGCCCTCCCGGACGGCTCGCAGCTGCGATAAGCGAGGCGGTATAGTGTGTGAGGATGTCCAAATGTTGCCGAAGTCAGGCCTGACATCTGCGATATCACACGTGGGCGGTGGCTCGTGGTGACAACGAACGATAAGCATGTCGAAATGGTGAGATGTGAAGGTCGGCCAGGCTCGGTGCTCTGACCAATGTGGCAAAAGAAAGTTCGCCGATGCTCTGTCGATACAAGAGACAGATCCGCAGAGAAACAAAGCGGTTCGTTTTAATGAAATGAAAAGCGGCTCACATCAAGCGTGCCGTGGTTAATAAAATTATGATCAGGATCGCGAAGTTTAGGATTGTTTTGCCCAACGCAATGAGACGCGAAGATATTTTGGGAAACATCTTAGAAACACGTGCCTTTTTCCGGTATCAACATAACTGTAACAAGCCAATGGCTGGAGATCTAAGTCTTGACCTCCGCGAAGTGCTATTTCTTTATGCGACGTGATTCTTTTTCCAGCTTTCCTTGAGCGAAACATCGGGCCTTGTAGTACCACCATCTAAGCACGCATGTTTAATTGTGTTCCAATGTCATAACGGAAGTGCAGGCTGAAGTTGCTGGCAAGTATTCCTCTGCGCCGCCGGAAGGAAATTTACTCGAGCGTTTCCCTTTGTGAGTAAATGCAACACTGACGTATCAACGTGTGCGAAAACTAAAGAGAGAGGAACAGAGTAGGAGAAAGCGGCACGGTTAAGCCCAACGCTCCTCGACTCGGCGTCACAAATTCAGCTTCAGACTTCGGCCACTAGAGGAGGAATCTGTCGCTGGTGCCTGCGTGCGCCACCAGTGCGGCTTTTCAGCCGGTCACGGCGATGATCAGCTGTGCATGGATCTGCCCGAACTTCTTCCTTCTGGATTCGAGAAGCTGTAAGGAATCTTGCTAGTCGTTTACCTCTAATCGATTGTGCGACGATTGCGAGCCTCATTCAGCGGTCAGCTTGCGCATTTCAGTAGTTTTGTTATGTAATACAATGAAAAGACAATCATTTAGAACGTTGCTTTCAGCTCACAAACGGAAACCCCGTGGCAAGCTTCTGGCTTTCCTGAGAAAATGAGAAAGGCTGAAACGGACAATGGCAAGCCAAAGTAGTGAAGTTATGCAGCGGCCCACACATTTTCAACAGTTTTTTTCTTTTGCTCTGCAGCTAAGCACAAATTGTGAAGTCGATTTCGACGCATTTTACACAGAAAATGATAGGTGTCCATGCTATACGCATGATCAGCGTTTATTTTATTTGAAAAGGCAGAATGGGGCATCTCGTACGCCGAGTAAACTTGAAAAAAAAAGTTTTTTTTTTGGCATGGTCGTTTCACTGCACGGGTCGTTTCAGGATGCGCACTAACCCCATCTAAATCTTATGAAAATTCATGTATGAAAAAGTTATTACGCAAGTTCAGTGTTACTAAATCACTATTTTATAAATCTAACGATATGCTGAATCGTAACTGCCGCATGTAAATTATGTGCCGGAAATAACGCACTGAAAGGAATTCATTGCGAACGCGAAACCTTTTACATATTCTCAGGGAACGCTGGGAAGTCAGCACGCATCAGAAGTGAACCGTAACCGTTATAAAAAGGCAGCAGCTTCAGAAAGGTTTCAAAAAGGTTACCATGAACTTTTCGAAAGGTACATGCGCACCTTCGAATCTCAGGGAAGCTGAACTATAGTGTCGCTACGTTTACATTTGATAACATTATTGTGCCACTTTATAGCTTAGTCTAATGATATGAACGGCAGGTAACCATTATAATATTGCCACTTGCGCGGCTTTACTCTGGAACCTTTCCCTATGTGATCGCTATTCTCTGATTATTTGACTACAAAAATTTACTGTGTTGTTTCGAATAATTCTCACATTATCAAGAGTTTAGCTGAAACTGCATCAACTCAATTCACGACGCTTTCCGTTGCCAGAGCAGCTGATCATAGAATGTTCAGGATTGTTAAATCTCCTGCTGATTAGATGTACTCAAAATCGGACGCCAGATTCGGGCTCTCAAGGCCCCAACAGAAAAATGCAACCGAACCTGCACAGAAAACTTGGTGATCTCAATTTATTTGTTTGTCGCTGCGTCATACTTGAACATTTCTTGCTTTTCTCGATTTTGATTCTTCAGTTTACGAAGAAAACGTCTCTAAAGCCACGGCTGCGGCGTGATGCGGCGAGTTCATAATTTTCCGGCCGTGCGATGTCCACCGTAGCTGCGACATCCAGCGAAGACGTCGAAACTCGCACGTTAAAGCGGCAATGTAACTTTGATATCTCTGTCGTGGAGAAACGCGCACTTGGCGGTTTCGGAAGTGATGCCGCAACTTGTACGAATATATTGAACACTAGCTTCACGGTGAAAAGCTCGCTTTGCATGCGTTGTACAGAGGCTCTATGCATAGTGTGGGTGAAACTTTTGACGGTGCACGTTTCACAGGGCCAAAAAAAAAACAAACATGTACCTTTCTATCTTCGTATAGATTGATGTTAGCTCTTTGATATATAGGTCTATTATCTTACATACCGTTTAAGGCTTTCAAATATGCTCGTATTTTGTAGTAAATCCCTCTGACTGGACAGCGCGTGAATGGAACATTCAAGAACTCGTGCTGGGATATGTCTTCGCTATCAGCTTACGAAGAGACCACCAAATGTAGCGGTAGTCCTTGAAGACGAAGAACAGGTACATCCCTTGGGAACCAACCAAAACGTTCACGACGGATTCGATGATTCGGCTGTGGACGAAAGAACCGGCAAGGGCGACGGCCCACGGCGCGCCCATGACGATGGCCAGGCGAACGAAAAGCGCAAGGTTGGTCCGCTCTTGACCGTGCTTCACAGTGTCACCGCTTCGGGTCTTTGAGTTGGCGTCCGCGCCGTCGGCTGCAGAAGACGTCGTGCGAATGTAGTACACAGTGTGCAAGTATAGAACGAGGCAGAACAGCACTAGCGACGTCATAGGCAGGAAGAAGTAGACCGCCAGGCCCCAGAAGGAGTTGATGAAGCATGTAGGGTCGCCGTAGCTGGGAGATAGCACCGATTGAGGAGCCGTCTGATCCACTGTCAAAGCGCCGCTGACCACCAGTAAGGGTGCGCCCCAGGAAAGAAGAGAGTAAAAGGCCAGTGTGTTCCTGCTGGTCGAGGACACCTGGACGGTGGTCAGGCTTTTCCAGATGTCAAAGGTCAGCACGCCTGTCCACAAGAATGTACTGAGGAAGCTGTAATGGGCAAAGACCGCGCCGGCGAAGCAAACGGATTCCTCAAGTTCCACGCACTTTGTGAAGAGAAAGAGCATTTGGGCGAATAGCAGCGACCCTGCCAGGCACATCGTGCAAGAGGACGAAGAGCTGCGGGCCTCCTTGTAAGCACAGAACACAACGAGCTTCAGTGTAATGAAAGATATCGAGAGAGATGTGCAGATAAACGCGATGTAGTGCTGCACACCATATTTGCTTGGCCACTCCGACCTGTATCCACTTGGAAATTCTAGTTCCGTAGAACGTGCCCCGCCTTGTGTGATGTCGTGTAGCACCCCGGAGCTATGGTGTCTGTTTGAGACGTCCCGAGAGCGCCGGATGTAGCAGCGGCCATCGTGAAGGGCGTAACATGCAGGTGTCCTCATCACCGGTTTTAACAAGCTGCTTAGCTGAGATGTCTGTACGCCTTGGCGTAGCGCCACGGGGTGATGGGCGGTCGGACTGCAAGACAAGCGCGACATGTTTACGCCGTTACACAAGGCACAGTAGACGTTCTTGAACGCCGGTGAACCTGGAATGCTAGCGTCACGGACTGGCGCGTAGTACATCTGGCATTTTCGGGACACGACCTCGGAAACGTTCTCCGAGCAAGTGTTGACAGTCACGCCTTGATTACAAGGTCTCAGGTGAAGCGATGCATCACTTTGGGCGACTCTTGGGGGAAGCATGTGGACGCCGCGTTCTAGTCTGTGCTCCACTACACTCCAGAAGGTCGTATTTGCGATGTCCTTGTTACACGTGGCACAGAAACCATTCCTGGAACCAGAGAGGATAAAATTAATTCAGGGAGACTAGCTTGTTCCGGTGGCTCGCTGTCATCCTATTCAATGGCATGCCCTTCGAAATTAAATCGTCTGTTGTTATCGCGTACCCGTATAAAGTACGCCTATTCCTTAGATTACGCGCAAATGGAATAGTTGCACCACTGGTTCCATAGAAGTGTCATGAAGCAATTGCCAGTAAACAGCTAGAGACCGTAGCATAAAAAAGAGATGTAAGAAGAAATAGAATAACATGGGTGGCCATATGAGCATACACAACGTCCATTTGGCACTGCATGAAAGCGTTGATTGCTAGTGAAGAGAATGAAAAGCTAACAAGCCTACATCAAAAGGCACACACATCTCCACATCTTCTGCACCTCAGACGTGTGTAAGCTTAACCGGGTGAATTGTAACAGCTCTAGCGCATGCGATGCTCACAAGAGCTTACAGCAGAATGAATCCGTGCTATTTTTCCAAGTAGCAATCTTATAGGGACTGCTAGTCTGTTTTTCATTTGTTTACACGCAACAATTGAATTGGGCTACTCATATTGCTTGCATTTCTTTGGATATCTTGCTTTGCAAAATACGATACTGTAGTAAGCGCGGTAGGGCCATGAGTCTAAACTTGAATGTCAACCGAAGCTCTATTGCGCAAAGATGCTACGTAAATTAGTGGGGGCACAGAACTCACCGGTATGTGACACCAGTAACGCTTGTGGCCGGAATGACGTAAAACATATCCGTAAAGGACTCCGGTCTTTCGCACGCATCTCGCACGTCGTCGTTAGGCCAGGTAACGGAGCAACCGGTGACCATGTTGACGTGAATTTTCGCCGTCGGCGAGACTTGTACTTCGACGCATGATGCTCTGGACATCTGTGCCACGGCAGTTGTGGGAAACGCGACATTCCAGCAGCAGTCACCGTAGGCTCTGCAGTTGGGTGCGCAGGAGCACGTCACCACGTACGTGTTCGCGCTGCAGCCGATCAGCTCTTGCGAGCAGCCATGAAATTGCTCAGGGCAGTTGGTGAGCGTCCGAGGAACGGTTTCTGGTAGGTCCTGGTGCGTCCACTCGGACATCGTCAGTGACAAACTCTCATTGCATGGTATCTGCATGCTTGATGACTTTAGCGTGAAGAGCCCTGCCACCACGTGGGCCGAGACGAACCACGATATGCACGAGAGCAATGTCATCGTGTAATGTGGTGAGACTGAAACCTTGGGCAGTCCTTTCTGGGGACGAAAAGAAAAAGTAGGAAAGATGTTGTGTAAGAGGGCACTCACCATGGTAAGGTGTTGTCTCTTGCGCAAAAGGCAGAACAGAATTAAGGATGAAGTAGATTGTGAACGAGCAACAATCCCCTATCTTTCGGTGAAGTATGCAATTTTCAATGTCAGTGGGGTACCTCTTCGATAACGAGTGTTACTTACCTCCAACGGCCTTTGCAACAAGACACTGCCTTTGTATCGCATGACTCAAGCCTGCAACGAAAAAAGGTCACTCAATGAGTACCGATAAGACAGATGACACTTCTTGCAAGAATGCTACTCGGTGGTGTTGTAAGCTCCTTACCGGAAACGAATGGCGTCGCTAGGGGACAAGGTAACCATCCCTGTTACTTGGGTCTTCTTTATCCTTCTTCTGTGTTTGAAGTTTGCTCAGCGGCGTCACGCTGAAACACCTTCAGCTCCACAATGTTGAGCGCTGCACCGAAGCTCTCAACCCCACGCTTCAAGCCAAGGTCACCGCCGACTGATGTGCTTGTAAAGCTGTTGTAGAACTTCCGTGCACTTCACAAGCGCAACGTTTTCAGCATCAGTCAGTCCTCATTGCAACGGTATACAATTAGAGCTGAATCCTCTGTCAAGTACGCGTTCTTTCGGGCGGGGGACTCTCACGATGCATCTGCGGTCGGGTGGGACAAGCCCTACGGAAAATGGGCGGCCGGCTGTGAAAGCAAACCCCTCTACCGGATTTGGGGAAAGGGTACTACGCTACGAGAGCTCTCTGCGTAGCGTCGAATAGCATAAGCTCTCAGGGCGCAGATTGGCTAGAAGTAGATAAGACGATGAACCGGAACTTTGCGTTCTATTTTTATTTCTCGTTCGCCGAAGCTCGCCCGCCTAGATAAGAATCTGAATAACACCTTATGGCAGGTGCGCCTGCGTATTTTAGTTTCGCGTAACTTCTCCTCAATTGTCATCGCGTTAATCTCTAATACGGTGCAGGCCTACTTGTTTACGGCTAGCAGACGGGCTAGGTGTGACATATTGGTGTTTTTCGCCATGTCTAAAGACAAAATTGATCGGAAAGAACAATTCGCGCAAAAACGTTGTAGTATGCAGCCATGGCCCAAGCCTGTGCTTTGCTCGTGTTGCATCGCACCATTCGGCACCACAGTTGCGTCCAAGTTACTGCTGTCTCCTTTACTTACGTCAAGGTCACCTTCAGACCTGGCCAAATGTAACTGAATCCAGAGCGGCGCCAGCGCCGAAGTTTTAACTCTCCCTGAAGTCTCCCCGTCGGATATGGCGGGAAACAAAATTTCCAAAAGATCAGTTAAGACTACAAGAAAGTTCTCTAGTTTGTGCTGAAACCATGGCCGCGGGCATATTTTCCTCAATATTAATATGTAGCCCTCGAAGACTGTTCATGTGACGTCGTGTTTGCTCGCAATATGCCGTAGCCTATGTAGAAACTAGGTGAAACGAGTTGTACTGCCGCATAGCTGCTCCTATGTGAGGGCTTGTAACATATTTTAGTCGAAGACTTCGAAGAGTATTCGCAAACTTTTAAAACTCTGATGCGCAGTAATGTTCAGAAAAAGAAGCAGTTACAATGTTTTCTAAGAAAACGAAACTTTCTTTGCCTCTTGTCGTCCTTCTGGGGTTGCTCTTGCTACTGAAGTCTTGCTGAGCAACGCATTTCGGCCACCAAGAATGGCCCACCCGGGTACATGACCAAATCCACAAGTTGCTACTGGCTCTTGTCTTGCCAAGTAGACACCAACATGTCCTATTTTGTCATGGAGTTGTGTGCAAATATGCATATTTTCTCGTATATTGAGGGCGGCCTTCATAACATAGGGAAAAGGAAGAGCACGGAAAATGAGGCCCCAACGCACGTGTTGGAACACATATGAAGGGGAGTTTTACCGAAGTGGTTCACTAAATCCTTTATAACCAACTGCAATGCATATGATAGTGTTTTCTTTCTTCCATAGCAAAGTCAAACCTTGCGTAGTGTTTATATTGATTGATCCACCACTCAGGTGACAACTTTATTCCGGTGCAATTTTGTTATGTTTGTGTGCTACACTGTTCACAAGTAAATGACGAAACGGAAGCATCACGCTAGGAGGATCGAAAGTATCAGATGTGAAGGCGGCGATGTCACGAAGACGACAGATCGCTACTCTAAAAAAGTAAAGGCTACAAAGCCAGTATGTTCCTGCTACAAGAGATCACAGCAGGAACACGTTGGCCAGGAATACAAGCCCTTCCAAAGTATGATGCCTTGTCAACAGAAGAATGGGGATGACAGGTTTATGTGCGCAGAAATGGGCGACACGTGAGGAGCTCTGTTTACAGATTCTGTATTTCTTTAGTCACAGGCTGATATATGCTCATTGTGAAGGATTTACGTGTCTCTTCATCCGTGTTTTTGCACGCTTCGCAGCCTATATTTATCGCATGAACTAACTAGCCAAAGCCGAAGTTCTATAGCTATCCACAATGGTTAAGGCGTTGCGCTGCAGAGCTCGAGGTTCCGGGTTCGGCAGTGGTCGCGGCATTTTGATGGGGGGGGGGGCGGCAAAAGCAAACATTTCGATTTAGGGGCACAGTAAAGAACAAGAAGTGGTCCAAAAAGAAAATCCGGTATCGCTCACTGTGGCTTGCCTCATAATCAGATCATCATTCTGGTCTGTAAAAATACAGAATCTTCCTTTTTTATTTAAGGTTTATAGCGAGCAGCTGAAATTGATGAAACTCAGCTTGAAGCTACTGTTGCGTAGCTTACCTGAACTTCGCGTCATTCGCATTGCAACAATGAGTTGGATTGCGTGTCTTTTCCCCCTACTTATAAAGCCCACAGAAACAGTGCACAGCTTCGATATAGGATAGCTGAACACAAAAGTATCCGAAACAACAGAAACGGATGACGGTTTTCGCGGCCTGCGTAGTAAAAATGACGCGTATTCGTAGCTCGCGTGTGCTCTTCTTGGTGTTCTTTCGACCCCAGCAAGTACGCTCCTGTCTCGAATGCAAGGGTAAAAGCGATATCAAGTTTTATGACGGCCGCGTGGATTTTTCTTTGGGAATGTTAAAAATCGGACAACTAGACGAGCTGGAGTAGGTGAAATAATGTATGTATGTATGTATGTATGTATGTATGTATGTATGTATGTATGTATGTATGTATGTATGTATGTATGTATGTATGTATGTATGTATGTATGTATGTATGTATGTATGTATGTATGTATGTATGTATGTATGTATGTATGTATGTATGTATGTATGTATGTATGTATGTATGTATGTATGTATGTATGTATGTATGTATGTATGTATGTATGTATGTATGTATGTATGTATGTATGTATGTATGTATGTATGTATGTATGTATGTATGTATGTATGTATGTATGTATGTATGTATGTATGTATGTATGTATGTATGTATGTATGTATGTATGTATGTATGTATGTATGTATGTATGTATGTATGTATGTATGTATGTATGTATGTATGTATGTATGTATGTATGTATGTATGTATGTATGTATGTATGTATGTATGTATGTATGTATGTATGTATGTATGTATGTATGTGTGCGTGTATACATGCATGCATGTATGTATGTATACAAACAATTGATATCAGTTGACATAAACAATTGATATAATTGCCTTCCAGTTGCTTGCCGACCTATTGCGATGCGCGATGACAGTTAAAAGCTGCGTGCACAGATTCACGCCTCTCGATAACCGCGCGAGGTGCCAGATTAGAAGACCGTGCGGCGCCACAACAAAAAAGGCGCCATGTACGCTAATGCAAGGCGCGTACTAATTTCCCGGGCGACGAGATTGCCCCAGCGGCACGCGCACTTGAGCCTCAAGTGGACGATATGCCATTGACTTGGCCTCTCGGCTGCGTCGAGTGCCGATAAGCGAGACGGAAACACACGACACGCTGCCAAATGTCAGTGGTATTATAGGGCTTCGCTGTCACCTGTCGCTTGATACATCCGATATATTACAGAAACCACGCAATGTTTCCTGCTGAAGATTGCTGCAGAAAATTGCTGCAGAAAATTGCTGCAAAAAATTGCTGAACAACACACGATTACACGGCAGCCACTGTGTTCGTACGTCCGCAAAGGTGGGCAATTCCACGAGGTTATCTAAATCTCAATCTGACCTCAACCTTTAAAAAGCGAGGTTAGATTGAGGTAAAGGTTGGCGACTGGTGAAAATCCTGTGAGTGAGGCTTTCTGGCCAATATTTTTTTCACAGCTGCTCACGTGTATGCCTGCTCCTCCTGAATGAATGAGTCCGTGGTATTCCTTAGAATTTTCACGTCTACATTTACATATTGGCCCCGAGAACCTTACGCAAGCAGTTTGATTATGTGTGCTTTCTTCTCCCTCTTTTCGTCATTTTGTAATGTTTAAACGCTGCCTTGCGCGAGATAAACCTTCAGTTGGCAGTCGGCGCTCCAACTAATGTCCTGTTTAGTCCCGTTCTTAGAGTTATTTGCGTTCAAGGTCATGCACCAACTAGCTCATGAACGCGCGTGATTATCGTCGAGATTATCTGCAGGCAGAAAGTGCAAAGCATGCCGGAAGATTGCAAAATATGACGAAGCATGGTGCAATTACTGTTCACGAGTAACCCGCCCGCTCGTTAGTAAAAAATGTGAGGTTTTTTCCCAGTCAGCAATACCTTTAAATATGTAGCACAAGTGTGTATAATTATGGGCGAATTGTAAAAAAAAATCTGCGTTTCACTAAACAGTGATTTAGTTGACGTGCCACTTTGGCGATTGAGTCTTACGACAGTGCGCCCGTTTCAAAACTACATTGACTTCGGTTTACTTCTCACAATGCTGCGACTTAAAAGAAATTACATTAATAAATTTAATAAAAATACAGACAACAGTTGGAGGGCGCCATCTTACGCAACGCTCATTCGGAGCGGCAGTAAACCTTTCTTTCCTTCACTCTTTGTGTAGAGTGAGAGCCAGTGAGTGAAAATTGAGCGATTTCAGCCGGAGTGTAGCAGGCTAAAAAGGCGATTTCCGCAGCTGGTGTCACTGGAACGACGTTCCCAGTGCCTCTATCCGCTACGCACTATGCCAATAGTCTGTCTAAACCGTAGGACACCTTAACACCACATAATTCTCAGAGCCACCGATCTCCGCGTGATAGTTTAGTTGGTTGAGAGTTGTGATGTGGTTTGCGTATCTTGTGCATCTGTGTTCTGAACTAAGCACATCGTTTCATTTTTCCGCACAATCCATCTGGAGTTGCATGCTAGACGTGTCGCAAGGCAAACCTCGCCAGGGTCCATTACACAGCCTTCTCTCTTCTCCCTCTCGTGATTTGCAGCTAGAACTTTCCATGATCAAACATTTCCTTCAAGTCTGTGGCTTTGAGCCACCTGTATGATAGGCATTAGAGAATGTTCACATAAGTTTGTACATGGGAAACACATTAGAATTCGGATACCCGACCAGGAGCCCTAGAAAACGATATTTTGACGTTGTAGTGACTCTGAAGAAGATAGTAGCAAACAAAAAAACTGTCTATTCCGAAGCTAAGCTCTTTATTGGGCGAACCTGTGCCCAGTTAAGCCGGCCACACTCAAAACTCAACGATAGCCGAGAGCACAGTCGGCTATCGTCGGAATCTGATCTGCGGGTCAAGCGCGTAGCCTTTTGCGCATGACTTGTCGAACGTTTCAACGTAATCGCTGGCGCCTGCGTACCTTCCTGAAGTACTGCACAATTAGCGTCGCGCATACTGATTACAGAAAGTTCGGCGAGAACACACACAACAGATAGAATGAGCGATAACATTCGAGAAAGTTCCACATCATGCAGGCTGAATTGAGCTGATCAATAACTTTAGGTTAGCGGGTGAATTACAGTCCCAGGAAAAAATGAGAAGTACACGTGTACTTATTGAGGTTGAAAATCTAACAACTTCAACAATAAGGTTAAGGCTCGATGAGATGATGGAGGTTAGATCCTAGCCTCACCTCAACCTCAATAATGACGCTCAGGTGACGTATGTGGTGGCCGCTTAAATTCGAAGTGAAGGCACCCAACCTCAGTGGATGAGGCTGAGTGAGGTCATGGAATATGATTGAAGGTTGAAGTGAGGTTAAGCAAGACGAGTTTGTTTGACCACCTTTGTTCGCCAGTCCGAGTAAACGACCAGGATACCTTTTGCATACTAATTGCGTGATTCAACAGAGAATAACAAACAAATAAGTTGTACACTTTGGGCAAGTTTGATTTTGGAGATGAACATTTTCCCAATGTCTTGCTGCACGAGCCTCTTCATGCCGATATTGAACCGCACGCTCAGGGCGCAGAGGTTGGTATAGCTGAGGAAGCGTGAAATTTTTTGCAACCTATTGCACATTCGCATACCTTACAACTCGTGATGAACCCCAGTTCGAGTTTGATAAGTTATAGCTACTGTGACGCGGTGAGCTTTCTCAAACGCAGCCGTTACTGCTCTGATGAAGAAATGTACTGCCAAGCAACACCGCGCCGAACGCTGGGCACTAGGCTAAATTTATCTCCGATTGCATCATGCGCGGCGCGACAATGACGTCATCTGCGCACGTGACTGATGCATGGTCGAATAATGGTTTGTGTCTTGTACACAATGACCTCAGATTATGGCGCATGGGCAACATTTTTGGAAAGAAGTAAGTGACAGTTCTATAACCGGGTTTCACTGCATCAGCAAGCGACCCCTTTGACCGTTGTGAAGGCGTTTCGCGTCAAAGTGTTGCTCGTCTTTTCTAAATGGAAAGAATCGGCGAAGCAGTTACAAGCGCTCGACTTTTCTCCGCTGGAAAGCATCATTGCCGACAGTCCCAAGTGCTTGCGCTCGTTCGCTGGAACGATTAATTGTAGCACTTGCTTTCAAAGTACACGTGGCCGCTAACCGTAGGTCATCGTTGTATCAATCTTAAACACTTCCGCGTGCCCATTTGAAAGCTTCAGTGGGGCAGTTATGCCTGCTCACGTTCGCCCAATGGCAGTGGTCGCGTTCACCCGCTGGACAGCATTATTGGAGTAGCTTTACGTGCTCGTGTTTAGTCCAGCGGAAAGCATCACTGAAGCTATTATGAGTGCTCGCATTCCGTCACAAAAAAAAATTATCGGTCTTGTTCCGAGTGCTTCTGTATCGCCATTGAAAAGCTTCACAGGAGCACTCGCGAGTCCGCAAAGTACGCGTTTGAGGCGCCTGGGCACCGGTGAAGCCACCGCAACAGGCAGAAACGGCCATGGGATAGCATTTTTAAGCAGCCTCAACTCTTCCCTATAATCGCAGGGAGAAATTGATTCTAGAACGCTAACGTCTTACGGGAAAGCTGGCAGACGTAGTGTGCGAACTGAAGTGAACACCGCTATCCCTGTTAGGATTCTATACCAAAGAAGCGAGGCCAGTTATCCTTTATGCATTCAAGCATCGTTGCGCATCCAGGTGACAAGTACGAAAGAATTTCGCTGTACTCACAAGATTCGCCGCATTTCTGAGCCTACGTCCGACCTCTGTGTTTGAATCGAGCAGGGTGTTGTGACCGCAGTGACCTCAGGGCTGTGATCCGCAAGCGTTACATCTAGCGCAGAAGAGGCGGGCCCGGGAGCGACGTAAGCTGTTGACGAACGCGCGCGGCCTTTGCAGCATTTGATCAACGTTGGAGTGCTCGAAGGAAACAAAAAACAAAAAGAAGAAAAAAATTGTCCCCAACGTTTCTGTGAAACGGCGAACGTGTGATCAGTGAAAAAAACAAAAAACAAATTTGGATTTTTTTTTCGCATTACCGCGATTGATTTGGCGACTATCAATAAAAGTTTCAGTTTAAGTTTCAAACTCGTGTTATTTTTTTAGCTATTGCGCAGAGGTGGCGTAATACTCTGAATGGAACGTGCTTTGAAGTGCAATGCACTAGACTACACTCCTGTATACTTTATTTTGACGTGCGATTAGAAGAACACATCAAGCGGGGTATAAAGGTAGGTGTGTCGATTGATAAGCATATGACTCGTTTACGTGTCCTTTTTCTGAGCGTTTTTCACATGCTATGTTTCAAAAGCTTTTTTTTTACTTTTATCTGAACAGTTCCAACAGGACGCATTTTTGCTTTGCCTTTGTGTTTCTTTTTGTCTGTTACTATGTGACTGTATACAAGTGTGGCGCATTGTTTCATACCTGGCTTTACAGGGAGGCGGAACCAGTGAGTGAGCTATCTTGCAGGCTTTACTTTGTCATCACCACCACTGATCTCCAACAGCGATGCTCGGAAAGAATGTTAACTGCCTCATCGCTACACAGGGTGGTACTTTAGCTGCACAAAATTTTAAACAATTCCCATTGAACGATAATGCAATTGTAGCCCTTCATCTACATTGGCCACTTATTCTACTAGATATCAATATGCTTAACCTAATACTTAGCATAATCATGATAATGAAGTGTGGTAAATATTTGATTTACGATCATATTTCAATCTACCAATTATAGCAGGTGAGTTACAGTCACTTGGCCAGTTTCATTTTTCAAAACAAAACGCTGTGTTATGCATCGAAGCACAATAGTAACTGGAGCTACCAGTGGATCACTTTGGACGCTTCGCGGACTCACCAAATACAACGTTCCAAGGAAGTTAATTAGCGTAAATGTGGTAATTATTTAATTAAGATTTTGATTTTTCGTATAAGTAACGGCTGCCTCAACGGGTATTTTAGATCAAAGGTTATAATTGTGTTAACTGCTACAGGCAATTAAAAGATCGGTGCAGCTGTGAAAAAAAGTACTCTATACATACACCGGTGCAGCCATTTGGTAAACGCCTTACTCAATGCAGTGGTCTCTAAGAGCAGGGCAAGAAAGCCAAAGCTGCGTAGGCTTGTAGCCTATCCCCGCGGCTTGATGTTTTCCGACATCCATGAGGCCGCGGCTCTGACCGTGATGATTCTGGTTATATGCGAGGTGCGTTACAAACATAATATTTGCGGGCATTTCAGTGTCATTCCTCAATGACTTTAAGTTATTTACAACAGCAACAACCTCTCAACGCTGACGCTTACAAAGAATTAACAGTCGAACTAAATATAGGTGGCAATTGGAAAGCACCATGGTACACGTGCATGCATTGATACGAACGAAAATTGAGCAATTAACGACCTGCAGAACTTGACTTCGTCGTCTTACTCACAGCTAATCTTTTAGGTGCGACCCTTGCCTCTTTAATCCACAAGGCTATCTTCCTGTTTCTTAAGTTACGCCTATCGTTTTTATTATTTTTCGTTCAATCCATCGTTTTGCGTTCTTCGAGTACTGCAGATTCTTTTTCTTTTGTTTTGTTCCTGGTTGATAGTCAGCCTCTTAAATCTGTGCAAGAGCAGATTCCTCTAGGTCATATAATCACAAAGGACCCGGAAATCTCGACATATTGAGACGAATAAAACCCATTTGGAATGCTTGTGACAATTAAGTCATGATCGGCAGCTTGCCGATATTCTTGCGACATCAGTGCATCTTACTAACACATGCCTATGGAACTGAAGCTCTAAGCAAAACAAAAGAAAAAGAATCTGCAGTACTCGAAGGACGCAAAACGAAGGATTCAGGGAAAATATTAGAAACAATGGGTGTGACTTAAGAAACAAGAAGATAGCTTTGTGGATTAAAGAGTCAAGGGTCGCACCTAAAAGATTAGCTATGAGTAAGACGACGAAGTCAAGTTGAGCAGGTCGTTAATTGCTCAGTTTTTGTTCGTATCAATGCATGTACGTGTACCATGGGGCTTTCCAATTGCCACCTATATTTACTTCGACTGTGAATTCTTTATAAGCATCAGCTATGAGAGATTGTTGCTCTTGCTGTTGTAAAGAACTTAAGGTCATTGAGAAATGATACTGAGATGCGCGCAAATGTTATGTTCGAAATGCACCTCGCATACAACCAGAATCGTCGTGGTCAGGAACGTGGTGTCGTGGCTGTCGAAAAATATCAAGCCGAGGGGCTAGACTACAGCCTGCGCAGCTTTGAGAGGAAACCAATATCTTCTGGCTCGATTGCTAAATTCCGCTCGATTGCTAAATTTCGACTACCCCCTGTAGTCGAACGCAATCAATGCATTTCACTAATTATTCACTTGATGTGGCGTCACATAATTCGACCTTGCTGACAAAAAAGAAATTCATACACTTTTATGGGCAAGCAGTTGCTCTCACACGTCAGTTGCACAACGCCTTATCATGCCTGACAATCGTAAGGCATGCCTTGCACTGTGTTTTCGCAAGTTAGTCTCATTATCGCTTTTCAATGCAAATAGTTTATGCTAATTTAGGCTAGCAGGATTAGGCTATTTGGGCTCAATGCACGGTACGAAAACATGAAATCGCGAGCAAAACTGGGCTTACGTCAGTTTCAGAGCAAATAATCTTATATTACCCATCTGAAAAGAAAGAACACATATGAAAACTATCTTTTAAAAGGAAGCGTTAGATATTGTTTTCCCAGTTAAACGAACAAGTGATCGTTCTTCCTTGCAACTACAGCGCCAAATTCGAATACGTTCAACTGTTGCATTAAAAAAAATTGAAGTATAGTAAATATAGGAAGAGGACTATTTATTTAAGCCGTCTATTTGTTTACAATTTTTAATATTGCTAAATTGAATATAACTTGAATACAAATTGCCGGTGTAGGACTTGGTGCCGAATTCACTCTTTCTATATTACTGCGCAGCGCCCAACACGTTCGATTCGGTGACGCATCGCAAAGATAAGATGTAATGGAAAGAGGGTGGGGCCGGTCGTCCCGGATGCTCCCTGAGCGGCTTCACTTGTGCCTTTTGCAAGTTCCTTGCAAGTTCCTCACTTGCGCCATTTGCAAGGCGGGCACAGAAGTGTTGATTTGACGGTCGACCGCTTCCGTAGTGTCCCCTGGAACCTACGGTGCGCTTTAATTAATGCGGCTCAGGTTCTGCACGCCCTGCGTAATTTGTTCGCTTGACATATTTGCATGTCGCTTATTTTTCAGGAATAGCTGCGAAGTACTGTACCGTACCTTGAACTTAAGCTTATCCTGTTTCCCCGTAACCGCTGTCGTATAGTAGTGGAGTTTCCTTGCCTTCTCACGTCACCTCCTCCCTCTCTCATGAGAACGGCCTCTGCTCCTCTCCTTCTCTTTTCCTCTCTACAGCTCTATCTGTGTCCCCTCTGTCCTCGCAGGTTAGTAGAAAGGGAAGCGTTGCAGTTTCTGCAATGCTTCTGAGGGGAGTCACGGATAATTACAGCTGTCAAGAGGCTAAGGTGGTTGACGGTCAGGGAGCTCCATAGGGAATTGGGCACATTCGACACGGTGAGGTGAAAACGAGTTTCTCCCGTCGTCTTTCCTCTCTTACTTGCGCTTGTCATATATATACACGCTCTGAACCACCCCCCGAGGCGGTGTGCGTGACAGCAACAGCCACAGCAGCAGCCCACAGCAGCCCACAGCAGCAGCCCACAGCAGCAGCCCACAGCAGCAGCCCACAGCAGCAGCCCACAGCAGCAGCCCACAGCAGCAACAGCAGCAGCCCACAGCAGCCACAGCAGCAGCCCACAGCAGCCCACAGCAGCCCACAGCAGCAGCCCACAGCAGCCACAGCAGCAGCCCACAGCAGCCCACAGCAGCCCACAGCAGCCCACGGCAGCAGCAGCCCACAGCAGCCCACAGCAGCAGCAGCCCACAGCAGCAGCCCACAGCAGCCCACAGCAGCCCACAGCAGCCACAGCAGCAGCCCACAGCAGCCCACAGCAGCAGCAGCCCACAGCAGCAGCCCACAGCAGCAGCCCACAGCAGCCCACAGCAGCCCACAGCAGCAGCAGCCCACAGCAGCAGCCCACAGCAGCCCACAGCAGCCCACAGCAGTAGCAGCCCACAGCAGCCACAGCAGCCCACAGCAGCCACAGCAGCCCACAGCAGCAGCAGCCCACAGCAGCCCACAGCAGCCCACAGCAGCAGCCCACAGCAGCCCACAGCAGCCACAGCAGCAGCCCACAGCAGCAGCCCACAGCAGCCACAGCAGCCCACAGCAGCCCACAGCAGCCCACAGCAGCAGCCCACAGCAGCAGCCCACAGCAGCCCACAGCAGCAGCCCACAGCAGCAGCCCACAGCAGCAGCCCACAACAGCCCACAACAGCCCACAACAGCCCACAACAGCCCACAACAGCCCACAACAGCCCACAACAGCCCACAACAGCAGCAGTGAGAAAGTCGAAGAGGCAACGAAAGCTTCGCTTTAAAAAAACAAGTGGAGTAGGGAGCACCGATGTACTGCAGCCGCTGGGACGACATCATCGTCATGCCATGACCGTGCCGCTGTGTTCACACCGTCATCGTCACGCACTGTTTTACTTTGTTGTCACCGTGCTGACTTCATGAAGCGCGATAATTTTTCCTAGCTGACGTAAACAATTGTTGCAGACGCACGACCGAAAATAATGGCATATTCTGAAACGCGCATTCAACCCCGTGTGTTTTGTTTTACACTAGGCTGAGCAAGGGCAGAGCGTTTTGGCCGGATAGGCAGTAGACGTGAGGCCCCGCGTGTTGTGTGGGGGTGCTTGTTGAAAGGGGGCTTACTGAAACAAACTGTAGAGTGAGAGTGAGCGCATGTTTGTTATCCGTAACACAGCAATAAGGACACTATATGTATATATCAGTGTGTTCAATGGGGCTCGTTGGTTCACCTGTTTTTATTCTCTCTATATATATAGTTCCGGCTGAGGAACTCACGCTGGCCCCGGTAGTGAAATGAGGCAAAAGAGCGTACGACATACGTTGGATTTGCACAGTATATTTCACATTGGCATTTCGGCAGGTAGACCAGCCTTTGTCAAAGTGACAAAGGCTGGCGAACACTGTGATAACTTTGACAAAGCCTGGTGCACCAGCCGAAACGTTAGAAAAATGTACTGTGCAAATCCCCAACGCACGTCGCACTCTTTTTCCTCATTGTGTGTGCGTGCGATAACTGCGAAGCTGTGCTTCGCAGTTATCTTCGGTTTGTGTGCGCAACCGTTCCGGTCGACCGACCTTTTTCAAAGACTTGAAGGAGGTCGGTCCAGCGGCCTGGAACTGTTGGGTTAGTAAACCAAAGATAACAGCAAAGTTGTGTTCCTGCACACACACACACACACATACACACACTATATATACATATATATATATATATATATATATATATATATATATATATATATATATATAAATGGCACAACTATCAACTTTGCTATTATTTTAATATGTAGTATTTCCACAACCGAGAGCTATCCATAAAACCGAACACAAGCGGTCGGTTTTAATGAAGCACCGAGAAAACAATGAATGAAATAGTTGGCGGATTTCAACACCTCAAACAAACAAGAGTGCGACTATGAGGCGCCATGATTCAGGACTCAAATTTTGACCGCCTGGGCGCGTCAACCCTCAAACTGTGTCTAACTGCACGAGCGTTTTTGTCTTTTCCTCTCATTAATACGTGGTC
Organism: Dermacentor albipictus; assembly: GCF_038994185.2. Taxonomy (NCBI): domain Eukaryota; kingdom Metazoa; phylum Arthropoda; class Arachnida; order Ixodida; family Ixodidae; genus Dermacentor; species Dermacentor albipictus. Next base: position 46,457,075 of record NC_091826.1, read on the forward strand.
GCTGGCAAATCAACTGCGTGAATGATGCTACTGCAGAGTGCCTTGTCACGAATCTGTAGTCGGAGTAGCGCGTGGATTCCGGATTCGCATGGAGGAACCGACACCTCAGGCGTCCACAAATACCATCCCGCCGAGGTGAGTATGCACAAGGGAGTCGCGAATATGAGAAACACGAAAAAGCCAGACACCCCGGCTTTCGCCGTGGTCTCCTTCTGACCGAGGCACGTTGCCGTGGTGACGGGCTGAGCGACTCAACAGCGCTCGACATTTACAGCGAATGGCGCCTCTTGTGACGGCATGTGATGCCAAACCGACGTACCGCGAAAAATCTACAGAGAGTGCCGAAGCTCTCGATCTAATGCGGTTATCGCACACAGCTCTTTCGTTCACGACCTTCGACGCAGAGAGTCTATTTGTCAGCACTCTGTACGCTCCAATTGGAGCTTAGATCAAAGCTTGTAAACAAGCAGATAAGTGCCGTAACAGAGGTCGAGGAAAAAAAACAAAAAGGCGGAGAGAGAAGACAGTGTCTCCACACAGGACACGTGTAAGCCAACACGTAACTCGTGAACCTGACCGTGACATACAGCCTTTTTAATGTGACATGCATACAGTGACTCGTGATTCTCCTTGTCAACTGCCCTTGGGCGCTATATATACGCTGTCGCGAAAATAGGTCTCGCCACCCGGCTGCGTTGCATCCTTCCGGATAATTAAAGATCTGTACAGGTATTTAGGGATGTCAGTGGTAAAATAGACAAAGAGCACCGAAACAGGTATATGCGATCATCACTTAGCTTATTTGAAACGTGAAAGAGCATTCCTTATCTCAACTATCACGCAATGTTCGAACGTTTATAGAAGGTAAAATTTGAGCTTCCACGTGTCAAACGTCAAGTGGTGGCTCTGGAATTACTTGGCACCACGTGGGATTACGTGACATAACGCCCGGGGATAGCGAACTACCTGCAGTTGTTCAAATACGCAAGCGGATTGCGGCAAGGTTTTTGTGCAACATTTCAAATAAATAAATAATTGCGAAGTTCTAAGACGCGCTCTCATGTGTCATGAACGTTGCTTGTGACACATTGCAGTTGGTCGTACAAGTTCGCGTTACTTGTGAGCTGTTCGCATCTGAACAGCTGCAGCTACAACCAGAATATCTTGCTACAATCGAGTACACTGTACCCAAGTCACAAGCCTCAAGCATTTTGCATTTGCAACCACACCAGAATGCGGTCCCTATGGCCGGGATTTGAACCCGCGGCCTCTTTTGCTCATCAGCCTGATGCGTAAACTTATGATCACTATACCGACAGACAGGACAGGACTTGGCTTGGCTTGACCGGACCTGACGTGGCCTGACCTGACTGACGGAGAGATGGAGGGACAGATTGACAGACGCAGAAAAAAAAAGCGAAATCCGCGATAAAGCACGCATTTATTACAGTGTGCTGGGATGCAGCTTCTGCGCGGAAACCCTACCGAAAAGGTTAACGCGCACGAAGCGCTACACCCTGATCGCGCACTTGGTTTTCGGGTTCATCTTTGAACCCTCCTCGCAACCATAGACGCGCGCGAAGTCGCTAGAGTGCATCAGGGGCAAGTTGCAAATCATTTCGTGGTAGGGTCGCAGTCCGCACGAGAACCAGCAGTGGAAGGCGAACACGGCGGCGTCGCTGGGCACGGGTCCGAGGTTGATCGCCGGGGTCGCGTTCGCCCTTCTCGCCGCCTCCCAGGTTCTCCAGACCACGCGCAGAGCAGCGGCTGCGGCCGGAATGTCCGCGCCGACACCGTCTTCGTCTTTGGCAGAGGGCGCCAGACATCTGCGGCCGCATTTGCGGAACATTTCTTTTGTTCGCGAGCACTGTCTTGAGCATTGCCCCCCCCCCCCCCCCCCCCCCCCCGCCCCTATATAATCATTTACGCACTTCTACAGCTGCTGCTGTAGCCTCAGTCGGAGACTATTGCAAGATTCGGAAGATGGGTTCGTACCCTAGTGAATACTAGCCCCTTTCGTTCCACGGACGGACGAGCTGAGCTTGTAGTTAGTACTGTTTCATTTTTGTAGCATTCCTTTGCAGTGTTTTGCGGCGCTTCTGGTCGATGGCGCCGCAGGTAATCCCTCGGGGCAGCGCAAGCTGGAGCGAGTTTATTCTGACGGATGACGTAAAATGTGTTGACAACTGGGGTCTTTCGACGAAATTGGGCCATTTTCGCCCAGAATTCGGAATTACAGAGCGGCCCGAAATGGGTGAGAAGCAACGCCGTCAGCCGTAAAAATTAGAAATGAAAGAAGCGCATATATATAATCAGTAGAAGGGATACAATAGACGTCTGTTCGGTAAAATTAATAGCGCTAAGAAAAGGAACCATTGCTGCCTGCAGCTCCAGTCTACTTGGTCAACACTCTGAGGTACACTCTCGCTTCGTTTTGTTTTTGACAAGAGGTTATCAGACCTACAGTTCACAAGCTCACGTGGAAACATATTCCATTTTCTGACTTTCTGTCAGAAAAATTTGTCTTAGCTTAGAAATCTGTACTTGAATAAGTGTTCAATGCGCTCATGTCTCGCTACTCAAAAAATTGTGAGCGTGTTTGTCAGGATCAGTTTTAAATTGATCATTTGTGTGCTGGCAGAAAAACTTTACGCGTAATAACTTCGCACACAGCAATTGCTAATGGTGGGTAATTTATCCCCCTTCCGCAGTTGAGACCGAGAAGTGCAATGATCATGTTTTTAATGCAAGTGTCATTGCATTTCGATGTACATTTTAGAACATCGCCACATTATTGAGCTCGTTAATGGACACAAGCATACTACAATACTCCAGTATTAGTCGAACGTTTGACAGACTAAAGACAAAAAGAAAGATAGCATAGACACTGTCCTACATATACAAGCCTATAATTCCGAAAAAAACAATATCGTCAGATCTCTCGGCGACACTCCCAATGTCTGGCATGAAGCAATACACTGATCCTGCATAGCTGTGTACATTTTCAAGTTTAATATAAACATTCTTCCCACTAAGCGTGTCTAACAATTTCAGAGCACATACAAACCACGAAGCATTGATCCAATAGGGTTATCTCATGGCGTCACGTGGTAGCGCTATCTTACCTACATCGCATGCGACAACAGCGCCACACGTCGCAAGCAGGGGTCATGGACCCTGCTGCTTTATACTGGAATGTTGCCTCTTCCTTTTCACTCTCATTTTCCTTGTCACGTAGTTAAACCTAATCATCTGCGATTTGTTCTTTGCTATCGGAATGCTTCAAATATCGAATACTTCCTTTCTTCTGCGCTTTTCCGTAGCTTCTTTATCTGTTGGCATCAGCCACAGACGTGCTGAATGATTCCCAGCTGTACGACGGGGAATCAATGGACCGCATAAATGGACACTGTAATGATTTCCATCGCTTTTTATGCGAAGCATATTACTAGAGCTCAACCCAGCTCCTCAGGCGCGGCGGTGTCGCCTCCTAAACCACGTGACCCCGTGACGTCACGACAGAGGAGAAACGGGGCTCCAACTCGCGCCGTCGCTCGCGGCGTCGCCCCCCGCATCGGACGCGGTGAGCGTCGGGCAACGCAGCGTTCGGCGCGACAACGATTTATTCATGAAGTGCAACGCCGCAGACACGGACACCGACGACACCGGCTTTTCTGCGACACGAGCTCCTTAACGCTGTCACGTTAAAATAAAGGCTAGTATGCTTCGCATCCTGGGCTTAACCTTAGCTAAGCCACAGCAATTTTTTTTTTACTTGCCTAAAATTGGCGGCGGTAGTCTCTGAGGCGTTCGCCAGCCTCGCCACCGATTGGAAGTAGAGCGTGGCCGCCATTCGGACACCCAGTCCGGCCAGGGCGAGGGCGTAAGGCCTTCCCGGTCCCAGCCACGGGAACTCCAGCTCGGGCGGCACCAGGCTGTACCCGCGCAGGGTGCTGGCGTCCTCGATCTTCCACTCCTGGTTCATGAACCGGAACTCCGGGTCCCGCATGAGACCACGCATGGCGTCTTTGACGGCCACGTAGTTGTAGAGCGGCTTCATTTTCATGGGGGGCACGGATGCGTAGAAGGCGTTGACCTGCCGTCGAGAACGTGGAAGACGCTAGTTGGCTAGAGGGAGCGCACTCTGCGCTCTTGAAACAGTTTCTACTTTTGAGGTGCATATTTGTCCTACAACAATAATCGTCGTCTGCCTCAATTGCTTGCGCTTTCGTTTTTGAAAACGCTGCGCTCGCTACTTTTCTTTCCGGAATGCTATACGTCACGCTAAAAATGCGCATACTTTTCGTGACTTGAAAGTACCGGGAACGCAGTGTTAAAGAAAGGAAGTACGGGAAAGATAGATCACGATTATTCTTGTGGCACAAGATAAGCGCCAAAGGGAGGAATCTTTTAAAGGGCGTAGAAAAAAATTGCAACCTTTTAGGGTGCATCTTGTCCCCAAATAGTTATCGTAATGTGCCTGGTTTGCTCTTTCTTTCAGGAAAATTCTGCGTTCGCTATACGTTCCTGCACAAAACGCCGTGTCGTGTTGGTAACACAAATGCTGTTATCATTACGGCCGTATGCTGCGCGCGCAGCGTCATACTATATGTAGGCACGCGAGACAGGCGGTGAGTACGGCGGGGGGGGGGGGGGGGGGGCGTAGTGTGCCCCGAACTGTGCAAGGCTCTGTTAGAGGGTGGTACTAAACACTGCGTGAGATTGAGCCACCTCACTCTCGGTGGAGCGAGAAAAGACGGGACGTGTCTTCGCTTTACCTTTTCTTTCTTTCACATCCCGTCCATTCTCCGCATATGATATTGACCGCAAATAAAGAAAAATAAAGATTCCGGGGAGAAGCCAGGACCAGACTGCACGCGAACTGATGCAGGCATATCACATAAAGAAGATAGACCAAGACTGTGTTAGTGACACTTCCATTAGGTTGTTTCGATCGGAGATAGATTTTTTTGATAATCGGTTGCCCCGCTGGGCTGATCAATGTTCTTGGGAGCTGCGTTCTGCGCATGTTCTATTTGTCTATATATGCCCATGGGTTGCCGTGAATAAGACAGTTGAAAGTTACCGCCCATGTCGTATTTTTGTGTTCTCTTCCACTGTTCCCATCTTTATTTGCCATCAATATGATATGCAGTAAACACCAACTAGGCCAAACTGAAGTTCTTCTCGTCCGTACTCGTTGCTCCGAGAATAGCGAAGGTGCTTAGGTTCGACGAGAAAAGGACAAATTGAGCATTTCAATTTGCCGCGTGCTTGTTCTGCTATTCGTAATATTTGCCACTAACCTGTATAACGCAAATTCACAAGCGAAAGCAGATAAGGTTCGCCTATTTCCACGCCGAGTTTACAATTACACCCCAGAGGGTATTAAAGTTTCACTCCACACCCTCTGTTACGCCTAGCTATTACTCATTTAGCTCGTAGCATCTCATATTAGAGGTGTGGGCGAGAACATAATGTCACAACCAAAAATTTTCACACGCATAAGTGTGGTAATGGGTGCTTGGCACTTCTTCGAGCACCCTATAAGAAGAGTCTTCTGAGGATTGCCGCCAACTCCTATGAGCAGCAACTCGCCAGTACTTAAGGTAGAAATCTTCAATATTTTTGTTGACTGTACGGCAGAGCAGTGCCGATATGTATCGCCTAACGCAAGTCTCCGCTGGAAGATCTCTCCCGTGAATATTGTGAGCCCCGCCTTCGAACTCTAGGCCGCTGTCAATGATTCATTTTTGATTAAGACGTGGACTTCCTTGCTTAGGCAGTTCACTGCTAAGCGCGGCATATTAAAATACGGAAGTTTAATGGGCAGTAACGCGATGCAATGTGTAATTGACAGATGAACTCAACACCAACAGCCCGAAAGAAGCGGGAATTGTTTATCACAAGAACAACCTGGTCGCCTTGAATAGCCAATACAGGATGCTAAAAGGAGAGCAAACGAAAATGTACTTGAGTTTGGCAAGAGAACAAATAGAGTTTGCCCTGCGTCAGTGTGATATGTAACGCTGGGGGAAGTGTAATGTACCGACTGATAAAGGCGCATCGAATAAAGGAAACTAGTTACGGCCGGCGTCAGTATCTGGAATAAAACAGCGTATCAATTACGCTAATTGTCAACTAGTGCTTCATTTGTACATCACAGGCCATGCGCAATAAAACATTTAATGGAGAGCTTCTTTCGTCCCCGGAAGAATGTAACGGACTCCCACGTTTTCTGCCTCAAAAGCACATGCATATCACGGAACCACCTTCCACAGCTAGCTAGTGGCATCGTTTTTGAAATATTTTTTCTACTGATTATATATGACTTTGTATGTGTTGTATGATTTCAACGTTGTATTGAGGTTTCGTGTTATCCACGGTGTTGGATTAGCCTCTATTTCGTTGCGCTGCTAAGCGCGCAAGACCATAGGATCGAATCCCCGCCGCGGAGTCGGCATTTCGATGGGGGCGAAGTGCAAGAACTACCCGTGTTCCATGAAGTGGGAGCACGTTGAAGATCGGCAAGTGGTCAAAAATAGGATAGTCCGTAGTTCGCCAGAGGTGGAATGCCTCATAAACAAGTCGTGGTTTTGGCACGTAAAACACAAAAATTGTACTCAGATTGCGTGTGGTTGTGTAAGCTGTTTCGCTGTGCACACGCTATACAATAAAACCTCCTTACAACAATATTGAAACGTAATGTAGCGTTGGATGGATGGATGGATGGATGGATGGCGGCTATACCCTTTGTAACGGGCGGCGGCTGGCGCCACCTAGCCTTTTGTCCCCCCCTCCTATTTTATTATTATTCTTTTTTTTTGCCCAACCTAGTTTTTACTCCCCTCCCCCCCCCCCAAGATAACTATCTAAAACATTAGAGGAAACATTTTGTCCCCGATTTATGTTATTATCTATCCCTTGACTTCCTCCACCAATCCTCTAGCCTCCCCTTCGTTACTGCCACTCTTTTCTCATCTATTTGCCCTCGTTCCCCGGGAAAACCTAATGCCCCTTCCATATCTGCCTCTGTTCCCTCTGCCTGGGTCGGGCGAAGGGCTGTGCATCTCAGCACTATATGTTCAGTGGTCTCCATTTCTGCTCCGCAAGCTGCGCACCTAAGGTCCACGTCTTCAAATTTATCCCTGTATGTTTTCGTCCTCAAAACCCCCGTCCTAGCCTCGAATAATAGTGAGCTGCCCCGCGAGTTATCAAATAAGAGCTCTCTCTTAATCTCCTGTTTTTGTGACCTATACATTGATAGCGATGGCTTTCCGAGCATTCTTCTCACATTTTTCTTTCCGTCTCCTTCACCTCCTTTCCCACACTAGAACCACTTTGGATCCCCTCCCTCGGCTGTAGGTATCTATTCCTCAGCTTCCTCGTTCGGAGTGTCCACTTTGTGTTCAAACTTTTCATGTACAGATATTTGTACACTTTTCCTGCCCACCTTTTTTCCTCCAGTGCTGAGAGTCTCTGTTCAAATTTTATTTTACTTATTGCCTCTCTACCTTCAAATGACGTCCATCCCATGTCCCCCTGCACTCCCTCATTAGGGGTGTTCCCGTGTGCTCCTAAGGCCAACCTGCCTACACTTCTCTGTCTCGTTTCCATGCATGCCTGAACTTCCGATTTCATGCACAGTACTGAATTTCCGAATGTGAGGCCAGGTACCATAACCCCTTTCCATACGCCCCTAACCACCTCGTACCTATTATAGTTCCAAAGTGCCTTGTGTTTCATTACAGCCGAGTTCCTTGTTACTTCGTTATTGATATCGATATCGCACGTACTGCACTATGTGTCTGTATTGTGGTTCATCGTTACTTCTTTATATTCGTTATTTCCTGACATCTCTTTTCGCTATAACGAGGTTTCACTGCACCTGTTTCGTTCGCGCTTTCTTTTGTCTGTGTGCCATCGGTTATGCGTATTCACACTGACGACATTCTAAAATAAATCACTGCAAAAAATAAAAACGCCCACCTTCTCGGGCTTGGACATCGACCGGTACAAGAAGAGGGCCTCCTGGTACGGGTCCTTGGGCGGCGGCTTGCTGCTGCCCACCAGCGTCCGGTTTTCCTCGCCCAGCAGCTCCGCGAAGGCTCGCCAGACGTCGGTCGCCGTTTCGTGCACGTCCTGTAGAGTCGCCTTGGGCACGACCATCCAGATGTGGGCGTTGAGGGCGGAGCGGAAAGCCGCGTGCGTTTGTGCGAGGCAGTGGCTTCGGTGCGCGGAGAAGGCCTGCGATTTGCGGAGCGCTCGACTTTACTGTAACGACAGGTGCCGCTAACTCGCTAAGGTTTGTATTTTTCGGGGCCATTGACCCAGCCGAGCGTGCTTTGCGAACGCGTTTAAATGTGAATACGCTGCGTCAGGTTGCACACAGGCGTTATTAGAGCAATGCTGTTTCTTTTCAGCCAGTTCCTACTTTTGGAAGTGATAACGAAAGCCGGTAACATAGCTGCTCTGGAAATGTGTGAAAGTGTGAATATGCTGCGTCATGTTGCATACAAGCGTATAAGCGTAATACTGCTTTCTGTCTGCCAGGTCCTACTTCTGGAAATGACAATGAAATTCGGTTATATAGCTGCTTCGTGAGAACAATTTATTTACGCGATTCTGCCACAGCGTAGGCACCAGCGCTTCCCTCAACTTTTTTGTGGAATGTAGCTTTGTCGCGACGAAGTTTATTCGCTCATTACTTTTTGCCAACTCGCGTGCCGTAGTCGTAAAATACATTTAATACGCTCTTCTCGTACGTCTAAGGACGGACACTTAGCAAGCTCGAACTTTGGGCAAGACGTGAGATATTTTAGACTGGTATTACTAGATTTGATCTCGAAGCGCCAAGCCTGGCGTTTCGAAAATAACCCCGACGTCATGACGCAGCAGAATGTGTTAATGCGCAGAAATAATTGGGATGCGCGGTTGTCTTAATTCCTTCGCGCACGCCCGTTGTAGCGAGTACAGGAACAGAGTGAGGCACTGTTTCATGACGTGATGATGGATACAGCCCCTGGTTGGCAGTCGAAACTGGTTCGGTGAAACAACTGTTGCGGCAACTTAAATTTTAGGGGTGCGGGGACATTCGCCACTATTCCATCTGGTGTTATGATGGTCTGAACCCTTAGGTAATTGCAGGAAAGGAAATGACAAGTCGACAATACCACTCGATTGCTTGTTTTACCAAGTGCAGAAGGAACGTACTGCTTCTCTGTGAACGAAAGAGGAAAAAGAAACTTACGCGCAAAAAAAAAAAAGTGAGGCACTCGAGCCGTCAGCGTTAACCAGCGTCCTCCAACAACGTTGACTGGCGGGTAATGATTGTTTAGCGAACCGAAAAAAATTCCGCCTAGCCAGCGAGAACATTTAACAAATCGCACACATCTCGGACACCGAGTAAAACCTCCCGTCACGTTTTTTTCCACTTCGCCTTGCATTATTTTCCAGAGTAGTTGAAGGGGCGTAAACCGAAAATTATTCCACGGGCAGCAGAATATTACCCTACAGCAAAGTGAGAAGAAGTCCCGAGAAAAAATACCTCTTACCATGACGAGAAAAGGCTCCGCAAAGCAGAAAGCATGCAGATATAATGAACTCCTGCTGACGCCGCCCTGAATTTCAAGCGCAAGCTCGCCGTCACGTGACGGATTCTGCCAATGTCTGCTTGGGCCTAGTTAATCTTTCATCATTATGGAGGACTACATTTCAATCCAAAGAGCTCGGTGACTGAATTCGGCAAGTTTCAAGTTTGAAAAACTTCGGCCACAACGGCCAAAATACGAAAAAAAGATACCTCAAAATTTGTGAAGTCACACTGACCTGGCGTCGGTTGTTCTACCGAGCAAAAGTAAAACTTTGACAATTTATTCTCGTTTCCAGTACGCAACCTACTACCATGAAATTGGCTAACATATAGTTTTGAAACAATACTTTATCAGTTTATAAAGAGATTTTGGCATTTCGCTGAAATGTTCCTCTGATCTCTGAGCTCTGTGCGAAGACTAAGAGTGCTTGAAGGAGTATACATTTGTGCGTGGCCGTCTGACCAAATGCCCCATGTGTAGCTATAGCGAGACCGGCTCGACTCACACCCAAGCCAGCACGAGCCTCCGAGACACCCGGCGGCGAGCAACACACCAGCTGCTACATTAGCTGCGCGGTGGACAGTTTGTTTCCCACGCATAGACCGCGGTTTGATTCCCGGCAGTGGTGGGTATTTCTTTCCAGCAGCTAACCAACACGAAGGTAAGCAAGTTTCTTAAAAGCGAAGAAGATCGCGCATACGGCTGATCGTCGCGAAGGAAGCACTCATTAGAGTGACGCATATAGCATCGCTACTTACAGGACGTGTACGTGCTACGGGCTTACGTCGCGAGGTGACCACGCAGACAGTTTTGCCATAGAAGCGGTGGCGCCTCGCATCCACCCTTGGCGACTACGCTATAGTTCGACGGAGTACAGTTGAAACTCGATCTAATGAAGTGATGACCACGCTCGATTTATTTCGTTAAATCGGGAAGTTTGTACATTCGAGGAAAGCATTTTTCGGCTCTTCGAAATCTTAAATTGTAACGTAGCTACACGCCAAAAGGCTATCGCTGCATCGTAGTTGCCCCTAATGGGGCGACCTGTGGCGTAAACCATGACATAACGAAAGCAACCACCACCGCCTCTACCGAGGCGGTGTTGAGTCCGCATTTCCGCACATGGGCGTGGCATGCAGTCTCATCAAAATAAAGCTAGGGCCGCGACTAGGGCGCCTAGATGTTCCAACGCGTTAGCTTTAAAGCCCACGTTCGAGAAAAAACCCGTATGCGTCAAAATTCGAAAGAAATCGCCGTTCTTTTTTGCTCATCTATTACAGTAAAAAGCTTCGTTAAATCGACTTAGGCAAAGTTAGATACGTTAATTCGAGTTGATGACAACGTTCAACCCTATGGGCACCTGCCGCGTAACGGAAATTTCATCGTCAGATCGGGAACTTCGTAAAATCGTGTTTCGTTAGAACGAGTTTTAACTGTACTTATCGGAAAAACTTGGGGACGTCTGCACAAGGCGTCAGATTCATTCGAGAACTTCATTGTGCAATCACTGTCAATGGGTAGCAGCAGTACGGCAGGGTTACAGATGCATGACGTAAAAGCAAATTTGGACGCATACTCACGGACGCACACCCGCTCAGCAAGTCTACTCTGACGCCACTTTTAGCGCAAGGCGGCAGTCTCCGCCGCCGCATTTACTACGGCCGTACTGTTCACGCCGGCTGCAGACGCCCGTTCATACTTGTCTAGTCACTGCGTTTTCTGTTTTGATTGGATCGCGGTCGCTGCAAGACGGCGGTGCTGCTCCGCGGCATTTCTTGTAGCGCCAATTCATCTCGCTTTCCCTCCAATGACGTTCACGGTTCTGATCCGCACAAAATCCGTTAGCGCGATAGCACGAAAGCAACCACGTGGACATTAGGCGCCTGAACAAGAACGAACACGCTTGAAGATGAGGTGCCTCACAACGGTGGCTGGATGAAGAGCGACCCCAGCGCCATTGCCGGCGTCGCGCCTCAACAGTTTGCGAGACGAGAAAAGAGAACAACCGTCAGCGTTTGCTGCTTGAAGTCGTTCCGGTCAGACAACTGTGTATGATGCACAGTGTTGTAAGGGCAGCGCCGCACAGCAGGAACTCTAAGTGGCTGTACTCGCAAACGATCCCGCCAGTAGAGCAATGGAGAACGCCGGTCTGCAGCTCCGCGGCAAGCTTATTGAGCGAAACCGTGATCGCGTGCCCGTGACTAGGGTGCGTCGTTTTAACGCGACAGCGTTAAGGAGCTCGTGTCGCAGAAAAGCAGTTGTTGGCGGTGTTGGCCGTGAGCAAAAAATCCCGTAAGGCGATACATAAATAAAAAACTGGCTGTGGCCTAGCTAAGGTTAAGCCCACGATGCGAAGCATACGAGCCTCTTTTTTAACGCGACAGCGATAAGGAGCTCTTGTCGCAGAAAAGCCGGTGTCATCGGCGTCGGCTCAAGCGTGCGGCGCTTGCTCAGGCGCACATTTCGTTGTCGCACCGAACGCTGCGTTGCTCGACGCTCACCGCGTCCGATGCGGGGCGCGTAGTCGCTGCGCCGTAGCAAAGCCACCTAGAAAGAGTCTCTGTAGCATGCCGCAACCTTCGCTTCTCATTCCAACGAGGAGCTCTGTCTCCAGGAGGCATCTCACCTCGTGAGTGTCTAGCAGAGGCAAGCGCAGCTGCTTATATACAGCCGCGACGCCGTGAGCGATGGCGCGAGTTGGAGCCCCGTTTCTCCTCTGTCGTGACATCACGGTGTCACGTGGTCAGCCTTGAAGACGACGCCGCGAGCGACGGCGCGAGTTGGAGCCTCATTTCTCCTCTGTCGTGATGTCACGGTGTCACGTGGTATTGAAGGCGACACCGCCACGCCTGAGCAGCTGGGTTGAGCTCTAGTAATATGCTTCGCATAAAACAACCTCGAAGAAGGGCTGGGTGGGAATGGAATCAGGGTCTCCGGAGTGTGAGACGGAGATGCTACCACTCAGCCATGAGTTCGATGGTTCAAAGCGCGAAAAAAGCGCCTCTAGTGAATGCGGTATTGTTTTGCAGACAAACACACTGCGCGGCCCTCGCGTCTCAGGAGACCTCGCAAAACTCCGCGCTCGAGCCTCGCGTAAACGCGGCGACTTGCACCATCCACACCGGGACATCACGGCGACGGCGACGGCGCGAGTGTGCCTCGAGTGCCCGTATAAGTGCTTGTGCTCGATAAGTGCTCAATACAGCAGAGATTAAATCCGACATCGAAACACTGGTGACCCAGACAACACAGCTACGGAATGCCATGTAACGTTTTTTGTTTGGCACGAAATAATTTCCGAACCTTGCATGTGTTCTCAGGGATGAAATTCCGCAACGTCATTGCGTGTGGAAAGCACGACTCCTTACCTGCTCCTCGGAAGAGTAGTAGTAACTGGAGAGCAGCTTCGGGCTGGTGAAGTGTATCAGCGATTGTATCGAGAGCCAGCCGAAAAAGTCCAAAATCTTAGCCCCGAACGCGGCGTGCAGCATGAACACCGCCCTGAAGTATTTGGGGCGTTTGATGGTCACTGACGGGATGTTGTCGAAAGACTGGTTGAAGTGGCGGCGCAGCGCGGCGTTCCAGGTGTCGTAGTCGGTAGACGGCGCCACCGTTGGGATGTTGCGTGGGTGAAGCTCGAGGGGCATGCTGCGACCATGTCACGTGCTTCCTTTTTAGTGTTTTTTTTCTTTGACCAGCGAGGCTGTCAAAGAGGGCTACTAGGTACGCTCGAGAACGATACACATGCTAGCTTTCGTGGTTTTCTAAAAAAAAGCTAGATGTCTCATGACGTTTTTACTTCGCGAAAACGGGCAGAATGCAAGGAATATAATATGCAGAGTAATCTTGATGCGCATTGGTCAATTAGGGGCTAAATCAATATTACTAAGCCCAAGTTCTCGCATTATTTAGAGTACCTATATGAAAAGAGTATGTAGCAGGTGTTCTTTGTTTAGCTGCACAATGTTTTGGAGTGAAAGCATCATGCGCCCCATTAGGCGAAAATCCTTCGTAGTGGGCGTGACGGAAAAAAATGGTACCGAAAATGGCCGACGACGCACTGTGTAAAAACATGTCAGAAAGTGCTAGGATTGACGTCGAATGTATCCTGAGGTTCTTGCAAAAAAGTAAAATATTGTCTTTGAAGAGAGAATTTGCTTCGTTTTGATCTGGTTGGGAATCGAACCCTGGTCTCCACGGTGCAAGACGAGTACGTTTCGTCGAGGCCACGGCTGTCCTTCTTTTCGGCTTCGCGGTTCTGGCCAATCAAAGGTTCCCCTAATGCATGCGTCATTGCACACGTCACGTCTAAACATCTGGCTGACTAAAGGTGCGCACAGGAGCATTGAACACGTGACAGCGCAACTTACAGGGAAAAGGTGGCGCCACGTTAGGAGCCTATATAATGAGCGCGTTCATGATGTTTCGAGGTCTGCAAGCGGTACACCGCTCTCGCGTTCTCACGCGTAAGCAGTCTTCAGTGTCTCTTTAGAATTTTTCGAAAATTGCCTTTGGCGGATAGCACGAATCTAACCCTTGAGCTAGATTACTCGAAGAGGAAGTCATCAATTTTACGAGAGTTCAAGATGCTTATTTGAATAATTTGAGTAATTCGAGTAATGAACTTTTTTATTTAATTACATTACGTTGCGCATTTATGTTTGCTAGCCAGTGAGGTCACAAGGCGTGCCCACTTGGAAAGAAGTCTCAGGATTAAACCAGTTTCGAGATATTATACTTCCAACTGTCCGACAAAATGGATTGGGGTTCTATTTACTCTTGCGCTAAAATGCACAAAACAGCGTTTTCTCGAAAAAGTGCAACTGTGCATTTTTACCCCAAGTTTGACAGTGCATATCTCGAATCCGGTGCCATCCTCACAATTCGTTCCAAGTCGATATGCCTTGTACACTCGCTAGCTTCAACTGGCAGATCTCCGGAACCATATACACGCGATATGGGTTATATAACGCGCAAATTTATGCGAAACAGCGTCCATAATGAAACCCTGAAATAACCCTTAAACCCATAGGCAATATGCCTTTCACCTGTTACCTCGTCTGGTTTTTCCCAATTGTACAGCACGTTTCGCGCAAAATTAGCAATTGGAAACAAGAGTCGCAAGCTGTTGAGAAACTAAGTCATCTACTTAGGGAGAGAGGAGAGGCAACAGCCAAACAGGAAGGAAAAGTGAAAATTAACAAATGTAACCATTATACTTGAGAATATTTATGGATCAAGATCTTTTTACTTAAAAAGCAAGTAGGGAAAACACCGCCGGAAGTGCAGAACAATTCAGTGTGTTTTGAGTGACGCCTCTACAATTATGAGTCGAACCACCTGACGTATAGCCACTTCTTTGCCGTGCTTATGTGCGTGTTTTTCTAACTTATCGCTGTGGACGCAGCGCGTCTAGAACCACAGCGTCCTGCGCGCTATGCGGTTGCGCGGGACTGGCGGCCATGTATCGTTACTCAACTTTCCAAATAACAATACGCAAGTTTTGGCGCTTGAGAGAGCAGTAAACGAAGGATCGAAAAGAACTGGGATTGTTCGGCAAATATATGTTTCTCTATTATTCATCAAGAGCTACTTCAATAAACGCTACTATAGTCGGACACAATTTAAGCCTGCTTTGAAGCCCTGTCCATGCTCTCATAACCGCCAATCACTGTTCCTCCGCGAGGCTGCAAGTAATTCGTACTTCATATATTCTTGTTACCCAAATAAGGCGGTAACCACAGAAGAAAAATTATTACCACGTAATTTTATACGTTTTCTTTCGCTTCTTATAGCGGTATGGCGAAAGCCTAATTTGTTATTGAACTGAAGTAGAATGGTTGCTTTGGTACAAATATATATTGTCAATTTTCACTTCCATTGGCAGTGAAGTTTCATGAGTAAAACGGGCTAAGCAGTTAAATGAACTGTACCATAGACTTTTCAAGAGTGAAATGCTCAGACTCCATGCACCTTGTACATGTCTGTTGAACGGCTCATTGCTTCCGCCGATGAAAAGACACTTCAAGAACAGTGGACACTCCGAATTTTTCAAGAGTATGACGCCATTTTGAAAAGGCCGTATAACGATGATTTTGTTTGCTTCTGTGATTGACTGGCAGAGCAACACAACTCCGAGCGGTCCGTGTGCCTTGGTTGCTAACTGCCGTTTTCTTAAAGTTGTACTCTACTACTGGAATTTTTGGAGAAATATGGGAGAGACCTTTGCCCTGCAGTGGGCGTAACCAGGCTGATGATGATGATGACTGGAATTTTTCATTTTACATTTTCGCTTGTTTACTTGTTTTTGGCAGCGTTCTCCCTGCCCTTCTTTCCTGCGCGAGTCCATTTGATGTGGTTCCTTGTTTGGCAATTAAAGTAGAGTTGTATCTCGCAGGCCTAACTGTGAGATGCGACTTATTTCATTTCTCTTTGGCGGGTTTACGCGTCTTTATGGCGAATGGTGGACGTTATTCATATTTGTACTAGTAAAGGTACCCCCCCCCCTCATTTGCATGGAAAGGTTAACTTGGGTCCGTGCATAATACATAATACTTCGGGGCCAAGTAGTGATTACGAAACTATAGATAGTCCGGGAATGGTCAACCAATGCCCGTGCGTCGAAGTGCGTATATACTTCAGTTCGTGGGCGTGGAGCCGCTTTCTTCGTTGCACAAAACATGCCGAGCTCTCTCGACTATCTTTGATTACCCGCGTATAGCATCAATCGACTTCCATCCAACGCCTGGAAATATTCTACTCTCATCACATGGGTAAGCCTGCGACTGTGGGTGCAGAATGCTTTCACGTGCAATCAAGCCCGCTAATTATGACTCACGTGCACGGTGACACGACAAAATTGCTGAAGAATTCTCACTGATCCACGGGGCGCTTATCACCGATTATCCTTGTTAAACCACCGATTATCATTGTTACACGCAAGAGATTCACCCATGCGTAGTTTCCCCTATTCAACATTTACGCTGCGTGCGATGCCAGCGTGGCTTTGAAGCTTTCAGAAGGGGGGTGCAATGTTCACCATACCTGTCGGCCATGGTGTTCTCGTAGGACGTGGAGGCCCCAAATTTGCTGCTCATTTCAATGAGGTCTTTGAAGAGCTGATCGGAGCGCCCCTTGTCCTTGGCCAGCTTCGGTGTAGACGCAAAGGTGGCGTACGTCAGCTTGAAGTGGCCCAGGATTCGCTTCGTCATCCTGTGCCGCTTCAGCATCTCAAGTGTGGTTATGAACTCCTTGTCCAAGCTGAAGGTGACAGCGGGCGACTCTCTGGCGTTGTTGCTGACACTCACCTGCACGTGACACCATCGGCGAGAAATGTTGAAGCGACGATGAATAGCGATAATAATTTAGTCTAATTTAGAATAATAGGAATTATGATAATTTAGGCTCAATTAGCCAATAGACGACTTGCGAAATTACGATAGTGCGCTTTTCTTTTCAAGCCTTTAAAGCAGACTTCTACGTGAGGAATTACATTCAAACAATTAATTGTAATCCATTACATTTCTCGCTAATTTTGCAAATTAACGAATACTTCGTTTAATCGATAACGCTCGCGGTTCCCCAATAAATTTCACAGCGAAGCTGTATGTAGCTACAATGTGGTGGTGGTCGATGTCCGCCTACACGGATCGCGTCGAAACAAAAAAAATTTCGTCTCCAGTTCCTCGCGAATGCTTTCTGGCTCTCAATCTAATCTAAGTATCTCGAAAAAATTTGACTGATATTGCCCGCTCAGACAAATCTATCATTACGCTGTTTCATTTATTTGTCATAAAGAAGTTAGTTCACAGTGAAGTTGCCAACGCTGGAGAGTTCCGGTCTGCTGGCAATACATGGCCGACTATGCAGGGAGTATGATTGTAAGAAATGGCTGTAACTCTTGTTTCATGGAAACTATCGCGAAACAAATTATATGAAAATTAGCCTCTAAGAAGAATCTCACAACGCGCAGGAGCTTCATCTGCTTTTTCTAATCGCGTAGTTCACAGTGAAGTTGTAAATATTGTGCAATTCGCGTTTTCCCATCAATACACGGACTTCTACGGGAAGGGAACGGACAACCCCGTCTTTGTATGCTAGAATAAAACTCAAGCCCTTGCAAGTTTAATTCAGGTAAATATGTAAGAATTACGCTCAATCGCTAATTACAAACGAACATTTTATTTCATGCACTCCTTTGGACTGCGCTCCAGTCAACGTGTATCGTAGCTGGCATCGAGGATCAGTTTAACGGCCACCTGCGTCCTATGCACACTGTTGACACGAGTGGGCGTTGTTTTTTGTGGTTGCGTCATAGTCGCCTAGGCGACCTTATGATATATGTGTACAAATATACAGACACACGCTGATGCGTCGATTGAGGTAAAACGTACCACAGCTTCGCTGCTCGATCGTCCTTCGCAGAGTGAAAGCGCTGATGAGTTTTTTCTCTTTTTTTCAGTAATCAATTACATGTAACCAGTTACTGTATCGACGGGACAAGCTGTAACAGACGCTGCAGCTTTCAGAACCTGAATTAGGCGGGAACTGCACCAGAACACCAGAGATCGCGCCATGCGTCAGCATCGAGGATGCTTCAGACAAAACCCCGGAGCTCAGTAGTTGTATCCTGGCCTTTACGCTGCACCTGATGTTGGGCGACGAATGGAACCGGTACATTGCAATGTTTCTTTTATCAACGGCAACTTATCGCGTTATTGCTAGGATGATATTTTGTAACTTTGGATTGGCCATACCACCTTCTCCAAGTATCTGCAACAAGGATGCGCCGAGCTTCATAGTGGCCGCAGATGCTGAGGAACCGTACACGTTAGCAAGATGCTTAGAAGCTAGAACACTGCCTTACGTCCCATCACGCATATAATGTCTTCACCAAAAAAAAAGAGAGAAAAAAAACGCGGGAAGATGAGCGCATCAATCCTGAAAAGGAATTGCTAGTGAAGATGAGCATTGTGTGAATATTTGCACAAGAATATCTGCAGAGGTACTGCAAGTGCCAGGCCAGTTGGTTCCGCCTGTGGTATCTGTTTAGGGTTCATTTATGCTCGGAGAAGTAACGAATTGCTTTCGAGTATACCTCTCCTTTACTGTCGTGGGGTAGTAATTCGCAAACCTCCACTGTGCGGTTATCCTTGTGTGACGTTACCGGTGGTGAGGAGAGCGTTTTCGCATTCTTCTCTCTTGACAGCTAGCGTTTTGCGACGCTGTCGCTGAGGCGCCCCACCTCCGGTAACGAAAGAAGGTCGCGCACACTGAACGGGGTTACGAACTGGCCCCCGAGGAAGGGGCGCTCGAACTACCCGTTGGCTGGCTCTCACGTACGCGTATAACACGTGATAAGTATAATATAACACGTGATGCAAAACAGTGCCACCAATCACCTCTCAAAGCACACAAAGCGCTTTCTCGGATCACAACCGGGATTGGTTCCTTCACAAATAATTTAACGTATTCATGGCAAACAGGAACGTGGTTGGTACCTTCAAAAATCTTTCAACTTACAGTATCCATCGACAGGACAGTTTTCTGGTTCAGAACAGAGCAATATGCTTCGAACAGCTCCAAATGAGTCATTAGACACATTCCGCCTTGCTATCCACGTGTTGCACCTAAAGTTTTATTCATATAGTAAAGAGACTTCGAGAACCATAATTTGTAGGGATATATGGCAAAGAATTTTCATGGTGGCGTATGCCTTTGACTACATCGAACAGTCACTGTAAGTGTTTGTCTTTAAGGGCTGTAAGTAATTGGTTGTAAGTGTGTATACGCTTTATACGTGTTTTTTTATATAATTTCTTCATTCCTTACTTAATTCTTATGCTTTTGTTTTCCTTTTTGGCTTCGCCTACCCCCTCCCCCCGGCCCCCATATTTTTGAGGCTATCACTTTCCTTTATACCTTACTCTACGCATCGTCATATCCTACTCCTCCTCCCCCATATATATTGGGGGAGAGTGAACTACTTGTAAATAACGCGTTGCGTAGGAAATCAGTTCCTCCTGGGATGAGGAGAGTGATCTGTGTCTAAAGGTTGGTTCAGCTGCATGCTTTGTTGTACAAGTGGTAAAAGCAAAAAGCAGATCACCAGCGATGAAAGACTTAAATGATAAGACAGTAAACGTAGGTAAAAAACCTGAACGTTTTTAGTGCCCCGCTACTTCCAGTGATTCGCAGTGATGAATTCCGCCTCTTGTCAGCTGTCAAACCGCATTTGACGAAGACATCAAACCGCATTAGTCGAAGATTATCTAAAAAAATGGAGAAGCAGCTAGCGAACGAAAAGGTGGGCTGAGACCTCACAGTAAATATCTCGCCTTGCCTTGGTCTCGTCTCTTGATTCCGACCATATTCAAATATGCATCACCAAGTGGCGCAAAATTCTACTATTTAATGTCAATAGCGTTTTGATCTTTCCGTGCCAGCCAATCTGCGTGTGCCCATTTATTCTTTGCGTAAGTAGGTGTCGGCATGGGCACAGAAAATTATATATGCAGGAAACCAGTGCTTTCGAGAGAAGTGATTGTACCAGGCTGGAATATCGTGGTATCGAGCTGTAGGCTTACTTTTCTTTAATTATTGTTTCATTTTTCCGGGTTACCCAAGCTTCCCGAATTCCTTCATTCATCGCGTGAATAAGCGGGGACACGAGCACGAGGAGGTATGTATGCAACGAGCCGGTACTTTCGAGAGAAGAGATTCATCCTGGCAAAACATACATTGTAGTGGCCTATAGGCTTACCTTTTTTCATTTTTTCGTGCAAGCCAATCTGCTCCTGTCTGTTTATCCATCGCGTAGCCATGCATCGTCAGGCGCACGGGAACTGATGTACACAAGCACCGAATCAGCGCTCTCGATATAACTGGTTGGACCTGGCTAAGCCGATATTGTAAGGGGCGATAGGCTTACATTTTAGAGCGAAGCTTTCAGCCTGTGGTTGGTCGGGTTGGTCGGTCTTTGCCACGTGCTCGCACAAAAAATTCGGCCAATACCGCAGACATTGCAAAGAAGCGCGAAGCGCAATGTGTGCGGCTCATCCAAGAGGCGGCACATGATGCCATCAGGTGACACCATCTCTTGACGATGACGTCACTGCGCGACGTCACGTATGCTGTGATGAAATCATCAGGCGATATCGTCACGTGACGATGCCATTTGTACCTAATGTAACGTTTGACGTGAGGGTCATCGCGCCATCTATGGTTTGACGTCGTCATGTCAGTGTGTCGTGATGACGTAATCACGTTACGTCATCACGTGAAACGTCACCTCACCACCGGATGTTAACGCCCAGTGTTTCGCTTCATGGGCCATATAATGCTATCGAATTTATAGATGCCCCCATCCGCAGTTGTAGAGGCGGTTTTCCACAGCTTCGCGGGACATTCACTTTCGCAGGGCCGGGATGGCGAGTCAACTTTTTTTGTAGAACATTTTTGTTTTCCCGCTTGGGTTGCCTCGCGGCACAACGTCCGTCCGGAACCAGAAATATAAATATGTAGGCCCGTTTCATAGAAAAACTGCAATAGTGACTTAAAGATGTGTTCTCCATAATCCATCTTTCGTTCTGTTCAGCTTGAGCTCTGTTTGTTCAATTTCACAGCTTTCCGTATACGTTTCCGTATACCGCCATACCTCTACGCGAATGATGGCAGTCGTGTGCAGTTTCGCCGACATGTAGAAGATCCCGTCGATGAGACTGGCTGAAGGATCCACGTGGTCTGGCCACGTGATGCCGCCTTTTTTGAGGGCCTCCCTCACCTCCTGGACGTTGCTGCCGCGGATTACGCTCTCGCAAACCTGCAAATAGGCGGCCGCTTTCTGCAGCGGCGACTGCTCTTGATCCGGCACACTCATATTCCGCAGCCTGGTCGTTACATTATTGAAAGAGTCGCGCCGGATACGGTGCACCGTGCTGATGTCGTTCTTGAGCCGACTCATCTGCAAACGTAGGAGGTAAGAAAAAAAACCTCAGTGCCCTTCCACTCTGTGAAGAACGATGACACGCGGAGCTGTGTATATGTGGGCTCCTTAACGGCGGAATGCGCCTGTGCCGTGGGCAGGCCCAGCATTGCACTATCTTCGGTATCGGTCCACGTATGGGGAGTGCTTAACGCCTGCGTCACCTCTGCCGTGGCTCATCCCAGTACTGCACTATCTTCTGGACCTGCCCACGTATGGAGTTTTGTGTCCACACTCGAACGCGATTCCGGGGGAACTAGCCATAAAGAGCTTGGCTGTAAAATCGCTTGAATGTAACCAAATAAAAGGCATACGCAGCCAAGCAAATTCCTTGCTTAGGTCGCCCGCAAAAAGAAGAAAAAGAAAGAAATCTAAGCCTATGGGCACGTTACTAGGTTAGCCCAGCAAGCTACAATCACTTCACTCGAAGGTACTGGTTTTGGGCGTGTATAATTTTCTGGTCCGCGTGCCGACGCCATCCTAACCTAGTATACCCTATTATCAATTAATTATTTAATATTAACTAAATAATTAATGGTGAATACGAACACGGGAGCAGTTTTCAATATTGCCCGAAGGTCGAGGCAGTGACTGCTGCATACGGAGGTCTAGCGTTGCGCTCGAATTCATCAGACGCTGTTCTAACTATACACGGGTGCGACACGTTTGCGCCACGTCGCACGCATGGATGCCACTGCTGGACGGCAGGAACAACGCCCTCACCGCTACCAGGCGTCACAAAACGCGGGCAAGGCAGGGACTGCATTGGCGCTGCAGGGGTCGTACATCGATGGCGCTCGAGATGAGACCAACGGAAAACGGTAAGCTTAATTGAGCGCCCAGTGAAAAAGAAATAGTAGATAACGTTCGTTTCACGTCTGCCAGAACATATACGCGTGCCAGCAGCGGAAGACAGAAAGTTGGCCTTCCCCTGCCGTCGAGGCGACTGATCGTAGCGTTGGCGGTACGTTCGATTCGCTTCGTCGTTTTTGCATGCAAACGCACCTTGCGTCTCTGAAGACTAACACTCTACGCGCGACCACCCCATGTACCTTCACCGGACAGCGCGACAGCGGCGACAGCGCGGAGGACGCCGACGGCGTGGGTGCACACCGAGTGTCCGTGTAATTGCTATCGCAACGAAACCGCGCCCGCCTTGTTCTTTACGTGTGCCTGTGCATGTCCGTGCAATTCGCGCACTGCTCGTCCCCATGCTTACGAAAGTTTGGTGTTTCCTACATACTGGTGAGGAGAACACATACCTCGATGCTGCAGATGTGTTGGTAGTAGTTGTCGCACGGCCTGTTTCTCTCGTCGATGGCGTTGGTTAAGAGGGCCGCATACTCGGCGCACGCCGCAGTCGGGCACCCGGAACTTTGCGTGGAAGGTTGAGCGCGGTAACGCAAGGCCAACGTCACGGCGACGCCCAGGAGGACAGTGAGAGCGACCGCGACAGCTGCGCCGATGACGAGGCAGGCACGGAAGGTTCGTTGGCGCTCACGGCGATGGGCCTCTTCGACCGGATCGTGGATGCCCAGCGCCGACAGGTCGACCTGCAGCGAGCGCGACGGCCAGCCTGTCGTGACTCGCGGGGCACGAATTCAGAGCGAGATTTTACACTGTCTTCGAAATCACGAGCGTGCCGTCGGCCACCCTCATAGGCTGTTCTTATGGCATAGAAACAGAAGTCTAGGTTCTCGGCTGTCCCAGTGTGCGTATATACACGCACACTGTGACGAACCACTGTAGCAGGAACCATTTACAGGTGATTCCTGGTGCGATTCCCTTCACGTAGCTCAAGCGCTTGCCCCTATAGCAGCCAAGACGTAGAAATGTCGCTAGCTGTCCTGCGTCCTGTCCTGCTCTGTGGCTTGCCTACCCAGCCACGGCCGCTGGACATATATTTAAAAAAAAAATGTGTGGCCTGCCGCGTGCCACCAAAACGCTGTTATCCGCCGCAACGCCACAAGCCGGGGTCTGCTGTCTGAGATCAGCATAGAAAATGCGTCACGCACGCACGTGGAACGTCGTCGCCGACGCGTCCCATCCCCGCCAGTTAGCGCCGTTCGGCCAAGCCAAGTGGCCGAGAATGCAACTACGGCAGGCCACAGCTTTTTTTTTTCCTGGTGCAGCGTTGCTTATACTACACTCACCATTTTATCGCGTTGTGGTGTGTGACTTATCTACCGGACCTTGCTGATTAATGCGAGAGCGTTAATCAGCACCGTTGTCAGATGGGAAGAGAACTTGGCACCCGGAGGCGCTGCGTCCCACAGCTTACATGTACTCGTCAACCCAAACCATCATTCGATACATTGACTCCGGTGCTCCCCTTCAACCCGGGCTGACTGGGCGGGGGCACTTGGTTCGGGCCAACGGTCCTTCCCGTACAAGGGGGCTGTTGTGGTGCAGCACAACTGAGGAACTGCACTCCACACACAAAAAGCCATGTCGGTCTAACAGGGCACAAACCTGGTCTCCCCCCGCATTGCCAAAGGCACGATCTGTCCATGCACAGGGCAAACTGGAAGCTCATTACGGCCGGTTTCCTCGGCGCTAGGCGAGCTACGTTCATGTACCGCCTGGCGCGAGGATGCCTTCCGTTGAGTTACCGGTGCTTCACAGCCATCCCGGCTCGTGGAGTGTGCCCCTTTTGTGGCGGTCGTGAGAACTCGGCTCATATTTTTACGCTGTGTTTGCTTACGGCAGCTCTTCTCCAAAGGACTGCTAGTCTCTTTAAGCTCCCAGGCGTTCCTTATGAGACAGTTCGATTTTCGCACCCTTTGCCTAATCAGGCGATCAACCAGTTCATGCTTGTTCTCGCCGAGTGCTCATACCAAGTTCGGTTGGCACGCTGTGATGCAGTTTTCGGGCATCGGGCGTCGGGCCTTTACGAAGTGCTTGCGAAAGCACGGAACGAGGTCTGGTTCCATCTCACCCGGGAGCAGCACCGCTTGGGCAAGAAGTTTCTCGAAGTGGGGGCTCGTCCTGCCGTGATTTTTGATGAGGTAAGTGGAATGCTATCGGTTAAGTTATGATGCATGCTCCCAAGGTCGCTAGAATCAACCGTGTGTGCCACTCAATTCTACAGGTTTTGTTTGGCTCAATGGAACACAGATCTGGAAACGGTGGTGGCGCGCCCTCGTGTGGTCGCACTGCCCCGCGGATGGCTTTCGTTGTAACCGCGGTTGTATGCCTTGACCTCTTTTGCGTCAAGGCAGTCCGAGCCTTAATAAGCAAGCAGGTAACAAGCATGGTTAATAAGCGAGAGCGCATTGGCCAAACGAATTTCAAACCACGTATACACAACCAGACAAGCCCTCCATGGGGCGCAGGGAAATTACGGAACTAATTGAATTTCTCAGGATAAAACACGTAGAAAACGTATAACTTAGACACAACCTACATACGCGATAGAGATGGATTGTAATTCGAATACACGTGAATACATAAGTATGTTACGCGGAAACTCAAACACAAACCCCTCTAAACGCGGAGCGTTTTCCAGCTGCTGTTTGAGGTGTGTCTTATAGTCGCGGACAACTTTTCTTGGCTATGAAACGAAGGCTACGGAAACTAAGCGCACCTCTTTCACTGCTGCTAGAAGCAGTCCCGCAGTTTTGCTGACGTTTTCTTACTTGGGAAATTGAAAACAATATTATTTTTGTTTTGTACAGCACCTACATTGAAACGATGCGTAACCTTAACCAGTCACCTATTGGTATTTTATTGTATATTTATATTGCTCTTTGGAGTTTTGGCACACCCGAAACCATTGCACGTTTTCAACATTCTCCAAACGCGAAATGGCACATGTGTCTTCTGGAGAGTGTTTGTCGCCCGCTGTCCCGTCAATCAACTCCCCTGAGAGGCCGTTCAGCAATTTCGCCAACAATAGACCGTTGGAGCACACCAATAAAAAAAAGTGTTTGCAGCGTCTGCGCTGAAACCAAGCGAGCCCATCTGGAAATCGCAAACTTCGACATCTAGGTACAAACGAGTGAGCGAGCGAGCTGACTGCTGCGCCGGCGCTCTACCAACGCCAGCGTCGTTTGCGCGTCCTAGCCCTAACTTACGCCATACGGCTGCATGGGAGCTCCAACGAAGGCTGCGATGTTCACTGTTCACAACTTGGTACGTATCGGATGTGAATAAACATTGATTCACGCCGAGTTAACTGCATCTGCCCTCACTAAAGTGGTTGTGCGGGGTTGGCGAAACCGAAACCGGGGGCGAGTTCGCCCGGACTACACTGCATACGAATGCACTCTTGCAGAAGCTCCGCCCCCGTAGGTTTCGCTTCATGGCCAAGAAAAGTTGTCCGAGAGCATAGCAGGAGCGACGCAGCCCCTTGGTTCCTTGCATATCATCAACAAAAGAACCATAAAGCTCGCCTTCGTGCACAGCGCTCACCGTCAGCTTTTTCCGGTGCACATTACGGTTACATAAGCTGCAGTTGCCGGGAAGCGTGAGAAGCTTCATGGGGTCTTTGAACGCTATCGTGTTGCACTCGTAAAGGCGAAACATCCTCCAGATTTTTCCACTCAGCTTTCGTGACGTCACTCTCAGCCGGGTGCACGTCGACCATTGTTTACTCCACTCACGTCTATTGTTACTTAAGGGCCTATTGCTTGTCTCTAAAGGGTTCCGTGCCGGAACCGTTACTTCTTATGACGTGCCGGAATATGGGCCGTCTCTGAAGCATCGCTTACCCCACTCAGTCTTTCGGTCCCTCGCCGCCCGTGCTTGGAGTGCTTAGCCTTGGTCTTTTTACCATCCGTGGTAGCGGCGGTGGTGCCGATGGTGGTCGTTGTGGGATGGTCCTTTGCTTTGGCGGGAGCCCCACCCGGCGACTTAAAGCGTGGTCGTGCAGCCAAGGACGGCTTCCTCACGGACCTAGCGAGCGAAGGCCGAGAACGCGCCGCCGCCCTTGTCTTTTTCGAACGCTTCGTGTGGGTCTTGCCGAGCTCGTCCGACATGGCGTCTTCTCGGTTCTCGCGCTACTTCTTCTTCGTCCTCTACCCTGGCTTGCTTGCTGGTTATGCCATGCCGCTTGTCTACCACGAGGAATCGGCCGAGAAGCCGGCGCTTGATGATGACGATGGTTATATAATAAACCTTACTAAATTGAAATCACGAGCCATTCCACTCTGTCAAGGTAGATGCCAAACAGCTTCGCTGGTGGCATCTACCTTGACAGGACAAAGTGGCGACCAAGAACTTCTAAGAAAGGTGCGAACACATCTATTGCTTTGATCGGTGGTTATCGTGACGAAAGGTACGCACCCACATTTATTTCGACATAGTCTGCGTTCATTCGTGTTATACATTCCTTATACACATTCGTGTTTTCATTTCGCAATATATTGGGGAAGGACCTTGAGGCTTAAGTCACCGCACCGACTGGAAGTAGGCCAGCACCGTCAACGCCTTCACGGATGGAGGGCCGGTGTGAGAACGCCGATATGATGGCGTTGGGATATTAACTGTGAGCGTAGCGTTGAAGCGACGCGAACAAGAAGAAAATTAGAGATTAGCACGCCCTCTTTGTCGTCCTTTCTTGTCCCTGAGCGCTCTTGTCACAGTAACTGTGACACACACCGTGCTGAGAGATCGACTCCGGGTTAGTCCGGACCCCCTGGAGTTCTTCGACATGTATGCAATGTTTAAAAAATACGAGTGTGCTTGCACTGCGCTCTTACGTGAACACGGTAGTCGCTACCACGATTCGGAGCTGTGAATTTGAATGGCGGAGGTATTCGTGAGAAGATGCCTATTATTACTAATAATATCTCATACCTGTCATTTCTAGAGCCTGTTTTGATTGCGCACTCACACCTTCTTTCTTTCTATGAGCATTCAAATCAATGGTCAATGAAATCTTCGAACCCCGTTGGCTGTCTATCGCGAACTAACCCAGAGGAACTAATTTGGCACGTCCATTTTAATGCCCTTCCGTTTAAATGCCCATTGAAAAATGCGTGCGTAATTATCGTACATAGTCTAGTAGAAGTTGTACCATCGTGTGGTCACACTGAAAATGCCGGATTTCGCGCTTCTCGAATCATTTGATGCTTTCGCATTAAAACGGCATGCAGCCGAAGGTGCAAAACTATTCACAGAGCATAAACGGCAGCGAGCGACCGACGGCCTCATTCCCATTGCATTGTTTCTCTTTACATCGATGGGTAGAAGGTACTGTTTAAACTCGATTTAACGAAGTAACGACCATGCTGGAGTTATTTTGTTAAATCGGGAAGTGCGTAAAATCGAGAAAGGAATATTTCGGTCCTTTTAAATCTAAAATTGTAACGTAGCGACACGAAAAAAGCTACTGCTGCATTGTATTTGCCGCTCATCCAGCTATCTGTCGCATAAACCACGATAGAACGAAAGCAACCACCTTATACCCAGGCGGTGTTTAGTCCACAGTTCCGTGCATGGGCGCGTCGTGCAGCCTCGTCAAAATAGAGCTAGGGTACCTAGATGTTTTAACGGGATAGCTTTAGAGTGCACGCTTCAAGAAAATCCCGTCTGTATCAAAATTAGAAAAAACCTCACTGCTTTCTTTTACTCATTTATTTCAAGAACAAATTTATTACATCGAGTTCGGCCAAGTTTATTTCGTTAATTCGGGTTGATGATATTATAGAACTGTATGAGTACCTGCTGGGGAATGAAATTTTTTTTTATTAGGTGGAGAACTTCGTAAAATAGGATTTTCTTAGATGGAGTTTTAACTGCAGTAGGATAAGTGAGCTACAGACGAGATTTCTGCAGAGAAAAATGCGATGTCAACTCTCGGCTGCTTTGTTTTCAAGCAGCTGACGAAGTGACTAGGACAAAAGGTAAACTGGGGATAGCCGTCCTTGCGCAAAATTTTCCTTTGTCATGCTAAATTAGCGACTGCGGCTACGAATGCATAACTGTCGGAAACCGTAGAGTTCAGCAGCTGGCACTATGTAATTTGCACCGTGCTTCACGAGCTGATTAATACGTTGATCTCATAGGTTACAAATAGGGACTCACTCTCCGGTGATTTCTTTTTGTTGTGTTTTCTTTTAGTTATAAAAGAGAATGGAATAAATAAACATGAAAAAAATAAAGATAGGAGCAAGATCCGCAGGGCAACTACAATCTGGACATGTGTCGCGCTGAGCCGACCGTCGTCACTATATACTCTTAGGCAAAGTTACACCCTTTGGATTGCCCCTTCTGCCACACAACAATAATCGTCATCTGCCTTGATGCGTTTCCTTTCTTTCCAGTAACGGACGGCATGCGCGTTATCAGCATGATAGCATTCCCGACAGGAAAGTAGCGGGCGCGGCGTTTTCAAGAAAGGAAACGCATCAAGGCAGATAACGATTATTGTTGTGTTGCAGAAGGGGCACACCAAAGGGTGTAACTTTGCCTAAGAGTGCATATTTATTACTAAATTGTGCACAAACGGAAGGTACCAGTCCTGTCGTTCTAGACATGTCGCCACGTTCGGCGTGAGCGTAGTAGCGGGTGCGAACTGCGTGCGTTTGTGGTGAATATTTTATCAGTCATTTTCTTTATTTTTCTGTTTTCCTGGCCGTGCCAGAGTGACTGCTCTTCGATCATAGCTTCTACTTAAAACGTTTCCCTCGTAAAGGTTGTATTCGGGGACCTTTTCATCTTTTTCCACTGCACCCGACTCTTAATCGATCGCACATGACAGGTATGTGCCACAATTCTTGAGTCCATCATCATCATCACTTTCGTCCCTATCGCGCGATTTGCAACTTGCAATGGTGAAAAGAAGAAAATAAGGAAGCCGAGTCATGGCGGACGGTAAACGGTCTGGTTCTAGCTCCCCACAGCGCTTCAAAGGGAGCACACCTGGCGAGAACAGCCCCACGAAGGCGAGGGCATCTCCGAAAGGCGTCGAATCCTCGAACTCTATGAGAAGCGGCGGCAGGGACACTCCGAGAAGTCAACACTCGCCTACGTCATCCAACCTTTCGCCACCACCAGAACGAGGCGGCGAAGTGCGCGAGGCAGGCGAGGAAATCTCGCCAAAACGAACCGCTTCGCCAAACCGCGGAGCTTCGCCGGCAAACCTGCACGAGAAAACTGTTGCGAGCGACTCTCCCAGCTCGGCGAGACCGAACACGTCCGCTCGAGCTTCGCCAAGGCGAGGAGGCACGCCGACACGTAGGGCATCGCCCGTGAGGGCGGACCCGTCTTCAAAACCTGGTGCGTCCTCGCCGAAACATGGCGAAGCTGGTGTTCCAAAACCCGGTGATGCTTCGCCAGTGCTTCGGGGTTCGCCGATGCAACTGCACAATATACGGGTGCCAAAAACGGGAGGCCAGTCCCCTGCGCGAGGCCCGGCGAAACCAACGAAATCCGGAAGCGCTTCGCCGAAACGGCGAAGCTCGCCTAAGCGACAACCTATACTGATGCAAGCGGGCACGTCGTCAACACCTCCTGGCGTTCGTGTGCGAAAAGCTGAGGGGTCACCCGCCAAGGCTGCCGAATGCTCGCCGAAGGGTCGCAGGTCACCATCTGGAGGAAGCACACCTATTCGCCGAGCTTTTCTCGGGAACGCAGGTTTGAAATCTTCGGAACTATATGGCTAACATAAGTGTCATATACTCAGAATATTTTGAATCCGTAAAGGTCATATAGTTTATTGCTGTCTCGACCTCATGTCTCACCCATTTTTTACGCCAGAACACTTTGTAGGAACACGTCACTTGGTCTGCAAGAACTTCGCCTCTTTGGTTACAGGTTACACACACACACACACACACACACACACACACACACAAACACACACACACACACAAACACACACACACACAAACACACACACACACGCACACAAACACACGCACACACACACACACACATGCGCGCACACGCGCGCGCACACACACACGCACACACACACAAACACACACACACAAACACACACACACACACACACACACACACACACACACACACACACACACACACATATATATATATATATATATATATATATATATATATATATATATATATGTTTCCGCGCATCTTACATAGCCTCCACGCAGGCAGTGTGCAAGAGGAGGAATACAGTTACGTCAACGTGTAACAGGAGTTATTCAAGTGAGGAAAAAAGAAACCATCACATACAAAAGCAGTATTTCCTACAATATAAAAGCAAAATTGGCTGAGTTGGCGTCCCTTCACGGCTCTGACTATTACCTTGAAAAGGCATTATTTGCACAACGCAATTGTCGGCAACATGAAACTAAACACAGAAAAATAAGTATGCATGCTAAGATACTAGTAAATATTACACGAAGGTCGTTGCACTACAGAGTAGGCGTACAAGCGCAAAAAAAATTGCCAAGTCATATGCTGAATTACGGTGATGCAAAAAAAAGAGAGGAAGGAGAACAACAGAAAGACAGAAAGAAGCTAGGCAGACACCAAACAATCTTTGCCATCCACAGTAAGCGACCAGTTCACAGATAATAGGTGATGTGTGAATCCACTTTGTCTAAAAACAATTATTAAACATAAGAAAAGTATACGTATCATATAATATCATATAATATAATGTCGTATAGGCAAGTATAAGTGTCAATTGATAAGCTTATAAAAAGAACACAAGCACGAAACGCAAGAAAAAGCACGAAATGAGTAAACGGATGAGGCGGCAAAATGTTCAAGAGAGAGCACGAGGCAAATGTGAAAAATTGCCAGGGATATGTTCCGTGAAAAGAGCCCGCAACATGTGAAAAGAGAGGGAATGCGCACGCTGAAATCTCGCGCGGTCTGCCTCCTACGGCCGCCTCCGTGACCGCCAGCATGGATGGATGGATGGATGGATGGATGCTATGAGGGTGTCATTCGAAACGGGGCTTTGAGTTGCGCCACCGAGCTCTTGTTATTATTTTGCCCCATGTCTACCAGATGGATGGATGTGGATGGATGTTATGAGTGTCCCCTTTGAAACGGGGCGGTCGGTTGCGCCACTAAGCGCTTGCTGCTATACTGGCTGATGTACTGCCTAGGTTAAACAATAAAAAAAGATTTGAAAACCCTATGAACTCCCACAACCAAATTTTCTGATCACCTGTTGAAACCTGTGCTTTTGTACGTCTCCGTCTTTTGTGGTTTCCTTTCTTTTATTCCACCAATCCTCTAATCGGCCTCTTACTAATCCCTATTGCGGACATGGTTACTTGTCCACTGCTCTCGCTGAACCTCTGTTCTCGCTTCAAGGAGGCCAGTGACGCCTAAGTCGACCGCTGGGTAGACGTCTTCACAATCTAATAAAACATCCTCCATAGTTTCCGTAGCTTTACCGCAGCAAGCACATGCTTCTTCATAGTTCCGATATCTCGCTTTATAGCTGCGTGTTCTAAAACATCCCGATCTGGCTTCGAAAAGTAATGAGATTCTGTTTGAGTTATCACACCTTGTTTCTTTCCTGATTTCATTTTTTCCTCTTATGTAGTTACTCATGGCAGGCTTCTTTTCCATTGCCGCCACGCATGAGATTATTTCGGCCTCTCTGACCTTCCCCTTGACGTTCTTTGTTGCTGTGTTGCCCACCCTACAGGCCGCATACTTGCTGGTAAGCTCCCTAGTTTTTTTTCCTCCACTGTGAATTAATGTTTTTCCTGTACAGATACCTCAACACTCTCCCAGCTCATCTACTTTCTTCCAAATTCCTCAGTCGTTCTTCATACTCAATTTTACTTCGAGCTTCCCTAACTTCAAAACTAGTCCAGCCATATCACCCTGCACATCTTCATTTGTAGTCTTTCCATGAGCGCCCCATGCGAGGTGGCCCACTGACCTTTGGTTCACATCGATTCCTGATTGTACTCCTGATTTAAAGCAAAGAACCACATTTCCAAAAGTAAGTCCTGGAAACATTACACCTTGCCACATACCTCGGAGCACCTCGTACCTATTGCATCCCCATAGCGCTCTGTGCTTCATTATGACTGCCACTTCTCTTCCGCTTCACTGTTATTGTTCTTTCCTGTGTTTCCATATATCTATTGCCTTAGTTTATCCATATACCAAGGTATTTATATTCTGTTACCCGAGGCATTTCCTGGCCCTGTATCACCACTGTCTGTTCACTGTTTGCATGGAATACCATAACACCTGATTTTCTAACACTAAATTTCAAACCTAAATTTTTGCCTTCCTGCACACATATATTAGCCAGAGGTATAAATCACCTTGCTTGTTAGCTAGCAACACAATATTGTCCACATAAAATAAACCTGCAAGCTGCTGCTCTACTACTGTCTTCGACTGTTGTATGAGCGATTAAAACTGATACTACTTCCTTCTAGCGTCCTCTCCATCATCACCGTGTACATCATAAACACCAGTGGGGATAAGGGCCAACCCTGCCTCAGTCCCTTGTTGATATGAACTTTCTCCTCTCTCCTCATCCCTTTCCATTCAACGTAAACGGTAGTTTCTATGTAAATCTATCTCAAAAGCTGTAGACTTCCCCTTCCGGAATATCCCAGAAAATAATGCGGTCTACGTTGTCATAGGCTCCTCTAATGTCTAAAAAGGCCACATTTAATGGTCTGCTTTCTGCTTTTGATATTTCAATACACTGAGTATGAACAAATAAGTTATCATCTAAACGCGTACTTATTCTGAAGCCATTCTGAAGCTCTCTTAAATGCTATTATTCTCTGCCCATGCTTGAAGCATTAATTTGCTTGCCTGCATTGCTAGCCTGTATTTTACCGATGTAATGGTCAAGGGCCTCTACGAATGAATTCAATCTTTCTTCCCCTTACCTTTATAAATTAAATTTATTCTTCTTTGTCGCCAACTGTCTGGTATTCGTCTATCTTCTAATGTTTTTTTTTCCACTGCTTTCACCTGACTTTTCTTACTTTTTGGTCCTAGTTCGTTAATCAGCCTAACGGGAACCTCGTCCAGCCCTGTGGCTGTGCGCTTAGGAATTTTCTCTTCGGCTTTCTTCCAGTTGAAATTTGTCAGCACCAGCTCCTTTTCCACCTAGGTCTCTTTCATGCTCTTTTTTTTTTCTTCAAATACAACGTCGGCATTGCCTTGGAAAGATTCGGCAGTTATTTTTCGGGTGTAATTTATTGCCGCTTCTCCTTCCAGTCTGTTTTAATCTTCGTCTAGAATGTGTTGTTGTATTGGTGTTGACTTCCGGCCTAATAATTTTATGTGGTTCGAAAATATTCTAGGAGCGGCCTTCTTTTTCTCACGTTTTTCTGAGAACCAATGTTCACTTTCACATCTTAATTTTGCTTGCACCAGTATTTGAACCATGGAATTTTTCTCCCAGTGTATTTCCCATTTACTGGCTACTTCATCCTGCAGCAACTGCACCTTATTTGCCCGCCTGTGCTCTTGGGATGTTTTTTTGCCGTTCGGCGATCGCTTCCCGTACCTCCCAGTTCCAAAAGCTTTTCGGTTTATTTTTTCCTTTCCAACGAACATGTTTCCGTTTCCGTATTTCTGTCGTTATTACACTTAGAAGCTGACCATGTTCCCACTCTTTAGTTGGCCATTTGACAAGTTCTTCCTCGAATCTAGTGACATTATTTTCTTATTTGTTCAGGGTTGAAATTCACACTGGCCATGTTGCGCTCCTTGCTCTTTTTCCCAACTACATATCCCATTTTCAACATGATGCGTTTATGGGCACTCCCGGTGCTGCTATACCCTTCCTCATCAGTGACAATTCCTCTCAACTTTTCATTAATTGCTTCCGTGATCAAACAGACCACTCGGCCAACAACACCACCATGGGGCAGCCGGGCTCGTGAACCACATTGACGTTTTTTTTTTTTTTGGCCAGCGCCCGTCATCTCGGAAGCC
Source organism: Dermacentor albipictus (assembly GCF_038994185.2). Classification (NCBI taxonomy): domain Eukaryota; kingdom Metazoa; phylum Arthropoda; class Arachnida; order Ixodida; family Ixodidae; genus Dermacentor; species Dermacentor albipictus. Next base: position 46,491,515 of record NC_091826.1, read on the forward strand.
ATTGCATGGGCCGGGAAGGATGGTGGCTCGGCTCGACTTGAGTCTTCTCGAGCGCGCAAGGCAGCAAGGCGCCAAGGGTTACTCGAGACGGTCTTACAGGCACTACTCTACATTTCATCGGTGGTCTTTCGTCCTGTGTAAAAGCGGGCGCTCACACAGTCAGTCAGTCACTATGGCGAACTCGCCAACAACGGAAGCGAAACAAGCACAAACCTAAGCGCTAAACCACTATATCACACGCGTTGAGTGGCAGATGCTTTACGTTAACGCAAAATCCCACCGCGCATGCTTGGGATCGGCAGTTTCTCTTTTGTTTGTCCTCGCGAAATGCCGCGCCATTCTGACAAAACGGACGGATACACTAACGCAGGGCTTCCATCCAGCTTTCGTCAGCCTTCCGCAACAAGTCAAGCGCATTTCACCCCGGCAGCGAAATTCGGTCCTCCGTTCGATCCTGGCCGTGGCGCGAGTCTGCGAACGACGATTTATCGCCTTCCAACCTGCGTCACGTGAGCAAATGACCTCTTTTTTTCTTTTTTTTTTGATTCGTTGGGCCATTCTGTAAAGCGTAATCAATAAGTTGAGCAGATGTAAAAAGAGAAACGTTTGTTGACAGGAAAGGTGTAAGTGTCGGCCGAAGCAGCTCGCGTCAGCCTTGCGATTCCAGAAATGGGCAAAGAGTTACGTAGACACAGGTAAAAGAAGACTGAGAACGACGTGACCATCAAATACAACAGTGAAGGCCGCTGATCAGTCGACTGCGCGCTAAAGACAATGCGCGTGGTTCTTACGGATGATCGACAGGCCTTTGTCTTGAGATTATTGAGGAATAGTACTAAGTTAGACGGCCTCAGTGTTTCCATGCGCGAATGTGCGCTACGTAAAAATTAGTGATCACCTACATGAGGATGCACATTGCACATATACTACGCACCCGCGATCAGGCACACGAGCTCTATCATAAATTTCGCAATTGCGAAATCTTATATTGCCCAAAATGTCAAAAAGCACGGGCCAAGCAACTCGCCCTTTCGCTGTTCCAGCTTCGCGTAAAACAACAATAACATAAAGAAAAGCGCTAAGAGAAATTGTAGCATACAAACGTTGTGCATGCGTTCTATAGCGAACTCCTACCTCCTTGTATGGTAATTCCTGCACGACGATACACAAAGGACGTGAAAGGGTCCCAAGGGAAGCTCCTATTATTGACAAGCACTGGTTATGAACCGAGTATTGTAGAGGACGTTGCACAATATTTCGTAAACTGTGAGAAGGCTGCGCATGCGCTGAGCAATCAGAAATCAACAGCAAAAAATGGTCAACTTGTCAATTTTTTTCTCTTTTCTTTTTGTTGTCCTCGTTATGCCCCATTTCTGCCGGCAAAGGGAAACAAAGTAGGTGTTTGGAAAGCTGGCACGAGTGTATAAATAAGTGTGTGAATAAGAGCGAAATTGAAAACTTTTTTTTAATTGGGCAGCACAAATGTTAAATTGGTTAAATGGAGTCAGAAAACTATGTCGAATCAGTAAAAGATGTTCGCTCAGTCTTCTGGAAACATCGCAACGTTTGCTGATTGAACTCGAGGAATCTCTGCTGGGAAGCTATAGTTGGTAAGACAATATTATGTGAAGTTAAACTGCGCTAGGGATGAGACGACTTTGCTAAGTGCCGCGAAATGGTTTAACTGCAGACATAACTCCGGCTCAAGCTGGTATTTCAAATCACCTACCAGAGTAGCAAGACAAGTGAACTGGATTCCGCAACTGACCTTGCGATTAAGCTATAGAGGTCCAAGGGTGCCGCGCGCAATTCCGATGCGAGATGATTTCTAAAGGCAGCAAACACAGAACCCGGGGACGAAATGTATGGGTGCCCCCGTTTCCCCCACTGGGGGTATTTTCTTCATACGAAGGGTTCAGAAACACTATTCTGTCTTCGAAATCATGGCGTCCTATTAACCTCAGTAGATCGCAGTGTGGGTGCAGAATGTAAAAAGAAAAATAATGGTGAAATTTCGCATGCGCTTTTTTTTTCGCTCTCTCTGCTGCTGATGAACGACTCTAGAATGAAATAAAGCTCTCCCTCCCCTATATTCTCTCTGAAAGGCCCAGAAACAAAAATTTCAGGAGGTATTGAAGCATCAAGGTAATTCTACTCTACCGAATGGTTCCTATGACGTGTGGGTCGCGTTTTGGGGCCAGAATCCGAAAAGGCGAAGCCCGCCCTCTGTGTTCTCCGCTAATAACCAACGAATCTGCAGTAAATTACTGTTGCACGAAAGACCGAAACTATTTCCCTGACATACTGAAGTCCAGACGTATTTCTTGCCTACTGCAGGGTGGCTCTCAAAGCCCACTTGCCGGAGGTACCAAGTACGACGGCCAAAAGCGCTCAAAGCCTTCCTTCCTAGTGCTGACCGGCGCGTGCTTGCTTGCTCTGCTGCTCAGCGCCATCGTCCTCGTCGTCGTGTTGCACATGATCTCAAACTTCAACGCACCCTCGCGTCAAAAACACGCAGGTGTACGCAACACCAACACGAGCACAAAGAGTCCCCGGTTCGGCACAGGGGTAGCCGGCACCAGCGGCGTTGGCGGAAGCGCAACCGAGGTGGGGAGGGTGCAGACTTCGCCTCCCCCCTATTCTTCATGGCGACACGCTTAGCGCGTCTTCTCAAGGGCGCCGTAGAAGCTCTTGCCGATGTCTTCGAACTGGCTTTCAGAATCGGCAACGAGCTCGCGGACGCATTCCGTAGCGGTGTGCCACACCGTGTTCGGCCGCTTTTAGTATTCCGGGCCGGCCACATTCGGCAAGGTGTTCGCGCTTCTGGAGAACCCAGGAGCCCGTGTGGTTCATCGATTACCGTGGAACGTACCTGGACACAGGTGGCGTCCATTCAGGAGTCGCCTGACCTTCACCGAACCTCTGGCGAGGCGATCGGATTTCGTCGTCGACGGAAGCGCTGACGTTGCACGGCGACCCACTAAATGTACAGCCGACCTGCCATATACGAGAGTGGGAAGGTGCCGCCGGCATCTCCTACTTCGGGTTTTCGTTTGGCGCCGTACCACCTATTCTTTAACTGGTGCTTGGCAAGCAGCTTCTTCACCGCGCTGCGCTGTACGCCGGAATCGGGGCTCGCGACTTGACGGCGGCACCGTACTTTGATAACGTCGATTACTCTTGGACAACCAATGGTGCCTCCCGTCGGAGCTGCAAGTGGAGCGGCGGAGCTGCAAGCGGAGCGGCGGAGCTGCAAGCGGAGCGTCGGAGCCTTGGAGCTGCAAGCGGCTGTCATGGGAGTCGGCGAGGGAGGGCGTGCGTACCAGAACACGAGACAGAACGTCACCAACGAGTTCGACGACCGCACTTCAGCGGCAAAGGTGTTCGGCGCCATGACGGGTCACCGCACGTTCTTCGCCTTTCGGGTGTCACCTTTTCAGTGGAGAGGAGGAATGGCGGAAGGATGTGTGACGTGCTGCTGAGGCACGGTGCATACATCGCTCGTGTATTTGAATGTCACAATGTTTCCTCGATGAACCCAGAAAAGAGGTGCGACACGTTCGGGTAGTGGTGATGAAGAACACGTACGAAATGACCTGCCCCCTCCGTATATATCGTTGTCCCAGTTCTAGAATAACGCTGTAATTCATTGACGACAATTGAGTTCTTCGGATATTTCGCACGCTTTGGCAAGCCCACGAGAGTGGGGCTTTTTTTTTCTTTCTTTTTCTGCTGTGCGCGCCTCGTTAAACCTGCTCGGCAGAGAGGGACCAAGCGGAAGGTCATACCAAAGTGAAATACTTTGTTGATCTATTTTGTCATAACGCGATCAGTAATTTCGCTATTCGTATAAGAAATGAGAGTAAGACAAGCGGCGATAGATGCCAATGATTTCTGCGATGGTCTCGCTCGTTAATGCATGTGCCTGCATTTTACTCATGGAAATCACTTTTTGTTGGTTATTGTAACATTTGTTTTCCTTGTCTTTATCCATATTTATAAACTCCCCTATACTTAAATTCTAACTTTCACCATGTCCTAGGCACAACGCGTTTCTGCAAAGTATCGACTGAGAATTTGAAAGGCCGAAAAATATATGAGATGGAATCTTAGCTCGCCTTGAAAGGTGAAGTTAGCTCGAGGTGAGCCATACAGAACTAATGATTTGTTGAAGCAGCATCAGTACAAATTATTTGACCGCCTTGAGTGCAAACTGCCTGGTACGCTCCCTCCTTCGATTGTGCCAAGAATGCTGCAAAGCTTTCGCCAAGATCACTTTGCTCCTCAGGTGATTAGTTACGCTTCCTACTGTAATAAAGTGTCCACATTCAAATGCCTTCATAACGAAGTCCATGGGGCCTCCAAAATCATTCATGATGTGGGGCACTTTGTGGTAAAGAGGTCGCACACCGCACAGCTTATGATGGAACCTGAACAGAATGACTTATTCTTATAAAGGTCATTTAGTTGTGGACAAGCTCCTTGTGGAGACGCTCGACTGTATAGCGCATGCATGTCTTACCAGCTAATGCTTATTGCACTGTTCTTTTCGCTTCTTACAATCACAACTGTATCTTCTGGCTGTCTACAAAGTTTACAATGTTGGGATTTGCTTGCGTCCGTGTTGAGTAGTTTGCGCGCAACATTTCTAATGTAGATTCACGATAGTAGAGCTCGAACGGTGAAAAAAGCTACGCGCAATGAAACTTTGTCTTGACTGATTTCTAGCATGACCCAGACGTTTATTATTTTTAATGTTGAAAAGCATGAATATTCTCGCTGCTTCTGACCTCTTCTGGTTTCTATGATTTGGTTCATAATCGTTGTAATTGAACGCAAGAAATCGCGAATGATATTAATAAATGCAGAAGAAAGATGTACGGAACATACTTTTGTGAAGAAACGCCTTAGTATGGCGCACGCCGCAGTGGCAATGGTTGCTTTACCCATCGAGAAAAATCGGAGAATGTTTGGATTGTATAGCTACGAATAGCTGGGGAAAAAACCTAATGCAGACCATAGTGAAGAACGCCTTATCTCAAAACGAAATGTAAAGATGATACTTAAGTATTACGTGGCAGCCACAAACATGTTTCGCACTTTTATTCAACCATAACAGAGCTACCAATGAGTCCAATCCAATACACAGGAAGGTCTAGAAAGGAAAGCAAACCGTCCTGTTTTTTGACTTAGCATTTGGAATGTTAGTGCAGGATTGAAATATTCTGTTTTATTTCCTAATGTCCGCTAAAAACTGTTACTTTATTGGCGACTAACCAGTGAGATTACTCAGAGATCAGAGATACAGTGTGCGATATCTATGTGGCGTCAAATCTGTATCGTTGGCCTTTTCTTTCACTGAACGTCTAGACATGCCAAAAATCGTAGGTAGGCTGTTTACGTTTGCTTAGCCAAATACTCGTGGCCACTCAGCCAACATATTTGTGTCAGATCTCGCTTCCTATGTGTGACACAAGTCCACATTATCATTGTTCCAACTAATTCGGTACCGCGGTCACTGAACAACTTGCCTTGACTTGTCTTGTCTCTCAAACACTGATGCATAACTACCATGGGGGACTGGCCAAAAAGCAAGCGCTTTCCGGGATGTTTAACATTCAAATCTAGTTTTGTTTAAATTCATGTGCATGGTAACAAAGAAATGTGATTTATAAGTTTAATAACGATATTCTGAAAATTTTCGAGATAAAATACCTTGAAATAAAAAACTGAACAACTTTATCAGGCAGTCATTTGCACCTTCTTCCTCCTCCCCCCTCATCTTGCCAAAATATAACATGGCATGCCTTTAAGTATATAACATTTCAAGACGAACTGCTGGTCAGTAGGTTAGGCATGTAACAAGCATGTCGGATGGGATGAAGTCGCATAGTGCACAGACACATAGTACAGAGCAAGGGTACAGCGTCCCAAAGTTTCTTCTGCCCTGTTCTTCTCTCGTCAAAAACATTTGAAATATTTTAATGCTATTCCAAAACATTTGCCTTCATTCGTACCGGTACTACGCCTGACACAGGCACTCAAGCAAGGTGAATCAAGGCTTCATTACTATAAAGACGATAATGCTGACTAACACATCAGCGTACGACCGGGTGAATGAGGCAGTGAAGATAGGTGAAGCAATAAGTATCCGAATAACAATATCATTCATTAAAAAGAATCTCGAATCAGTATTTGACGCAATTTGTAATTATAAACTAAAGAAGGCAAAAATCTCAGTAGCGGAAAGCAGAAATCATTTTTCTCGGCAACCGCACTGTCCGTATTGCGACAAGGTTTGCCGTATTTAAGACTAAAGGTTAATATCATATGACTACAGGGAGCAGATCTTCATTTAGCCTATTGACGTTCTTGCAGAAATTCTTCGAAACTGCGATATACTGAAGAATCACGATTACAACTATGTAGCGTGGTATTAAAAAGAAGAAAGACAATTCTGTCACAATTCTGCAAACTGCTTCTACTGAGACACCCAAAGCATTCAAAATTTATGTACGATGCATCACTGTGAAGTATACCACTAATTTTCGGTGGCACATTTGTAAAACCCTCGTGAGCATGGCAACAGTTTCACTTTATGAAAATCCCGTTTGTCCCTTTTATACGCTCTAATTGATGCTGTTTACAGAAGTGTGATAACGGCATTTGACATAGCGCTACCAATTTATAAGGTTCCCGCACCACTTCTTTTTTTAAATACAAATTGTTTAGAGCTTTTTGTTAAACGTTCGAAGCCACAAATAAAACATTTCAAGAGCCGGCAGAAAGCAGCTTTCTCGTTTAAATGCAACACTATTTATTTGACTCGATGAAGCAGTTGTCTATTGAGGGCACTTCAACGTTTCACGAGTGCTTCAAAAGACAAATTACAGTTCCGTTTTTCCTCTTGAAGCATTGGTCTGAGAACGGGAATTTAAACTTATGTTATAAAGCAAAAACACACAAGAAATCTCGCTTACCTGCTGGTTCACAACAAAATTTACGGACTTCAATGTACACTGATCGCGCTTGTAAATTCAGGCATTCTTTCGAGTGTAGCGCCTGAGCAACAAGTTCACGGATGTCGCGCGCTCTTCGATTTACTGTTATGGAACAGGTGTTAAGAACATCGGATCCTGACGCAATAACAGCTAATATTACCTGTAAGGTATGCAGTATTAAATGATAAGTGCACCAAACGTCAACGCCATGTATGCTAACGGACTGAAACACTAAACAAAAAGAAAACACGATAAAATTTAATGGACACCCTTAAGAAGCTAGATCCACGAGTATTTGCTGCAGTTATCAGCTAATACCCCAAGGAAAATCGCCAAGGAAATCTGTTTTTTTTGTTTTTTTTGTTATTTTCTTGCAGAACAGGAAGAGAAAAAAAAACATTTTAACTGCACTGACGCACCTGATTGTCCATCATTAATGATGAAGATGACCATCATTTCTTCGCACGATGCTCTTTTCTACCGCAGGCATCTTCCTCGGGGATATCCAGAACGATTGCGAGTGCAAAATTATTAGTGAATTCCAATGGGAGATTCAGAGCACTTCCGGCGAAACAATTATTGTTCTTTGTGAAGCAGACCTGTTTTATTGGTAGATCTGTAACATTCCCATTTAAGATTCAGAGGACGCGAATCTGGAGGTGACACGAAGGACTTCGTGCAGCAGTTCAGGGACCACACCGCCGAATTATGCGGAGCCGAGTGGCAGCCCCCCTTATGTACTCTTCCAAGAACGTTTGCATCGTCTGCCGCTTATCCCCGAACAATAATCGTCATCCATATTGCATGCTTTCTCATTCTTTAACCCTGTAATCCTCAACGTATCATATATGCTGTGGTGTGTTTGATACACAAACATTCTCATTGAAGCATGGGAAACGTACAGCATAGAATATAGCAACGTTTTGTATACGCAGGACTGAATATACATTTGTGATTAGTTCAACCAACCAATCACTAAATAATCAAATACTATGCTACATAACTTCTGACTGAAAAATATCAACTGTGTATGTATTTTTTTGTAAAAATGTGCTCTACATGGGCAGAAATAAACATCATTAAGTTTTCTGTGTAGTGAAATTGTGTTTGGGCCCATTGCTAAGATAACATTGCGCTATTAGTCGTCCATTGCGACCGGAGGTGCGCCTGGTTGAGCTCCATGCTTTTCCTTCTGTGAAGCCTAAAAAATGGTGCCCGTGGCGTGTTTTTGGGCTCCGAAATCACTTCCGGTGCATGCAGCCCACAAAAGCATAACCTTCGAGATGTGTTGCTATTACTGAGACAGAACATCCATCGGGGCTTGGATTTGGACGCTAACTCCACGCTTGATGCTTTGCCGTTTCTGACAGAAAAAAGAAGAAAAAAAAGCGCAGCGGAGAGGATGACATAAAAGGATTGTACCTGGGATTACGTAGCATTGACCACGTGGGATGACGTAACATAACGCCCGGGGATAGCCAACTACCTGCAGTTCTTCAAATATACAAGCGGATTGCGGCAGGGTTTTTGTGCAATACTACAAATAAATGAAAAAATTGCGAAGCTCTAAGATGCGCTCACATGTGTCCTGAACGTTGTGACACATTGCAGTCGGTCGTGTTCCTTGTGAGGTGTCCGCATCTGAACGTCTGCAGCTACAACCAGAATATCTTGCTACAAACGAGTACACTGTACCCAAGACACGGGCCTCAAGTATTCTGCATTTGCAACGCCACCAGAATGCGGTCCCTGTGGCCGGGATTTGAACCCAGGACCTCTTTTTCTCACCAGCCTGATGCGTGAACTTATGATCACTATACCGACAGAAAGGACAGGACTTGGCTTGGCTTGACCGGACCTGACCTGGCCCGACTTGACTGACGGAGAGATGGAGGAACAGATTGAGTGACGCAGAAAAAAAAGCGAAATCCGCGATAAAGCACACATTTATTACAGTGTGCTGGGATGCATCCTCTGCGCGTAAACCCTATAGAAGAGGTTCACGCGCGCGAAGCGCTACACCCTGATCGCGCACTTGGCTTTCGGGTTCATCCTCGAACCCTCCTCGCAACCATAGACGCGCGCGAAGTCGCTAGAGTGCATCAGGGGCAAGTTGCAAATCATTTCGTGGTAGGGTCGCAGTCCGCACAAGAACCAGCAGTGGAAGGCGAACACGGCGGCGTCGCTGGGCACGGGTCCGAGGTTGATCGCCGGGGTCGCGTTCGCCCTTCTCGCCGCCTCCCAGGTTCTCCAGACCACGCGCAGAGCAGCGGCTGCGGCCGGAATGTCCGCGCCGACACCGTCTTCGTCTTTGGCAGAGGGCGCCAGGCATCTGCGGCCGCATTTGCGGAACATTTCTTTTGTTCGCGAGCACTGTCTTGAGCATTGCCCCCCCCCCCGCCCCTATATAATCATTTACGCACTTCTACAGCTGCTGCTGTAGCCTCAGTCGGAGACTATTGCAAGATTCGGAAGATGGGTTCGTACCCTAGTGAATACTAGCCCCTTTCGTTCCATGGACGGAGGAGCTGAGCTTGTCATTAGTACTGTTTCATTTTTGCAGCATTCCTTTGCAGTGTTTTGCGGAGCTTCTGGTCGATGGCGCCGCAGGTAATCCCTCGGGGCAGCGCAAACTGGAGCGAGTTTATTCTGACGGAGGACGTAAAATGTGTTGACAACTGGGGTCTTTCGACGAAATTGGGCCATTTTCGGCCAGAATTCGGAATTACAGAGCGGCCCGAAATGGGTGAGAAGCAACGCCATCAGCCGTCAAAATGAGAAAAAGAAAGAAGCGCATATATATAAGCAGTAGAAGGGATACAATAGACGTCTGCACGGTAAATTTATTAGCGCTCAGAAAAGGAACCATGGCTGCCTTCAGTTCTATTCTACTTGGTCAACATTCTCAGATAGACTTTCGTTTCGTTTCGTTTTTGACAAGACGTTATTAGACCTACAGTTCACAAGCTCACGTGGAAGCGTATTCCATTTTCTGACTTTCTGTCAGAAATGTTTGTCTTAGCTTAGAAATCTGTACTTGAATAAGTGTTCAATGCGCTCATGTCTCGTTACTCTAAAAATTGTGAGTGTATTTGCAAGGATCAGTTTTAAATTGATCATTTGTGTGCTGGCAGAAAAACTTAACTCGTAATAACTTCGCACACAGCAATTGCTAATGGTGGGTAATTTATTCCCCTTCTGCAGTTGAGACGGAGAAGTGCAATGATCATGTTTTTAATGCAAGTGTCATTGCATTTCGATGTACATTTTACAACATCGCCACATTATTGAGCTCGTTAATGGACACAAGCATACTAATAACTCCAGTATTAGTCGAACGTTTGACAGACTAAAGACAAAAAAAAGATAGGATAGACACCATCCTACAAATCCAAGCCTATAATTCCGAACAACACAATATCGTCAGATCTCTCGGCGACACTCCCAATGTCTGGCACGAAGCAATACACTGATCCTGCATAGCTGTGTAGATTTTCAAGTTTAATATATATTAAACATTCTTCACACTAAGCCTGTCTAACAATTTCAGAGCACATACAAACCACGACGCATTGATCCGACAGGGTTATCTCAAGGCGTGACCTGGTATCTCTATCTTAGCTACATCGCATGCGACGACAGCGCCGCACGTAGCAAGCAGGGGTCATGGACCCTGCTCCTCCATACTGGAAAGTTGCCTTTTCTTTTTCACTCTCATTTTCCTTGTCACGTACTTAAAAATAATCATCTGCGATTTGTTCTTTGCTATTGGAATGCTTCAAATATCGAATACTTCCTTTCTTCTCCGCTTTTCCGTAGCTTCCTTATCTGTTGGCTTCAGCCACAGACGTGCTATACGACTCCCGGCTGTACGACGGGGAATCGTTGGACCGCATAAAGGAACACTGAAATGATTTCCATCGTTTTTTTTTTTACTTGCCTGAAATTGGCGGCGGTTGTCTCTGAGGCGTTCGCCAGCCTCGCCACCGATTGGAAGTAGAGCGTGGCCGCCATTCGGACGCCCAGCCCGGCCAGGGCGAGGGCGTAAGGCCTTCCCGGTCCCAGCCACGGGAACTCCAGCTCGGGCGGCACCAGGCTGTACCCCCGCAGGGTGCTGGCGTCCTCGATCTTCCACTCCTGGTTCATGAGCCGGAACTCCGGGTCCCGCATGAGGCCATACATGGCGTCTTTGACGGCCACGTAGTTGTAGAGCGGCTTCATTTTCATGGCGGGCACGGATGCGTAGAAGGCGTTGACCTACCGTCGAGAACGTGGAAGACGCTAGTTGGCTAGGGGGAACGCACTCTGCACTCTTGAAACAGTTTCACCTTTTGAGGTGCATATTTGTCCTACGACAATAATCGTCGTCTGCCTCAATTGCTTGCGCTTTCGTTTTTGAAAACGCTGCGCTCCCTACTTTTCTTTCGGGAATGCTATACGTCACGCTAAAAGTGCGCATGCTTTTCGTGACTTGGAAGTACCGGGAACGCAGTGTTAAAGAAAGGAAGTACGGGAAAGATAGATCACGATTATTCTTGTGGCACAAGATAAGCGCCAAAGGGGGGAATCTATTTAAGGGCGTAGAAAAAAATTGCCACCTTTTAGGGTGCATCTTGTCCCCAAATAGTTATCGTAATGTGCCTGGTTTGCTCTTTCTTTCAGGGAAATTCTGCGTTCGCTATACGTTCCTGCACAAAACGCCGTGTCGTGTTGGTAACACAAATGCCGTTATCAGTACGGCCGTATGCTGCGCGCGCAGCGTCATACTATATATAGGCACGCAAGACAGGCGGTGAGTATGGTGGGGTGGGGTGGGGGTGGGGGGGGGGGGGCGTAGTGTGCCCCGAACTGTGCAAGGCTCTGTTAGAGGGTGGTACCAAACGCTGTGTGAGATTGAGCCACCTCACTCTCGGTGGAGCGAGAAAAGACGCGACGTGTCTTCGCTTTACCTTTTCTTTCTTTCACATCCCGTCCATTCTCCGCAGATGATATTGACCGCAAGTAAAGAAAAATAAAGATTCCGGGGAGAAGCCAGGACCAGACTGCACGCGAACTGATGCAGGCATATCACATAAAGAAGTTAGACCAAGACTGTGTTAGTGACGCTTCCATTAGGTTGTTTCTATCGGAGATAGATTTTTTTGATAATTTGTTGCCCCGCTAGGCTGATCAATGTTCTTGGGAGCTGCGTTCTGCGCATGTTCTATTTGTCTATATATGCCCACTGGTTGCCGTGAATAAGCCAGTTGAAAGTTACCGCCCATGTCGTATTATTGTGTTCTCTTCCACTGTTCCCCTCTTTATTTGCCATCAATATGATATGCAGTAAACACCAACTAGGCCAAACTGAAGTTCTTCTCGTCCGTTCTCGTTGCTCCGAGAATGGCGAAGGTGCTTAGATTCGACGAGAAAAGGACAAATTGAGCATTTCAATTTGCCTCGTGCTTGTTCTGCTATTCATAATCTTTGCCACTAACCTGTATAACGCAAATTCACAAGCGAAAGCAGATAAGGTTCGCCTATTTCCACGCCGAGTTTACAATTACACCCCAGAGGGTATTAAAGTTTTACTCCACACCCTCTGTTACGCCTAGCTATTACTCATTTAGCTCGTAGCATCTCATAAAAGAGGTGTGGGCGAGAACATAACGTCACAACCAAAAATTTTCACACGCATAAGTGTGGTAATGGGTGCTTGGCACTTCTTCGAGCACCCTATAAGAAGAGTCTTCTGAGGATTGTCGCCAACTCCTATGAGCAACAACTCGCCACTACTTAAGGTAGAAATCTTCAATATTTTTGTTGACTGTACGGCAGAGCAGTGCCGATATGTATCGCCTAACGCAAATCTCCGCTGGAAGATCTCTCCCGTGAATATTATGAGCCCCGCCTTCGAACTTTAGGCCGCTGTCAATGATTCATTTTTGATTAAGACGTGGACTTCCTTGCTTAAGCAGTTCACTGCTAAGCGCTGTATAATAAAATACGGAAGTTTAATGGGCCAGTAACGCGATGCAATGTGTAATTGACAGATGAACTCAACACCAACAGCCCGAATGAAGTGGGATTTGTTTATCACAAGAACAGCCTGGTCGCCTTGAATAGCCAATACAGGATGCTAAAAGGAGAGCAAACGAAAGTGTACTTGAGTTTGGCAAGAGAACAAATAGAGTTTGCCCTGAGTCAGTGTGATATGTTACGCTGGGGGAAGTGTAATGAACCGACTGATAAAGGCGCATCGAATAAAGGAAACTAGTTTCGGCCGGCGTCAGCATCTGGAATAAAACAGCGTATCAATTGCGCTAATTGTCAACTAGTGCTTTATTTGTACATCACAGGCCATGCGCAATAAAACATTTAATGGAGAGCTTGTTTCGTCCCCGGAAGAATGAAACGGACTCCCCCGTTTTCTGCCTCAAAAGCACATGCATATCACGGAACCACCTCCCACAGCTAGCTAGTGGCATCGCTTTTGAAATATTTTTTCTACTAATTATATATGACTTTGCATGTGTTTTATGGTTTCAACGTTGTATTGAGGTTGCTTGTCATCCAGGGTGTTGGATTAGCGGCTATGGCATTGCTCTGCTAAGCGCGCAAGACCATAGGATCGAATCCCCGCCGCGGAGTCGGCATTTCGGTGGGGGCGAAGTGCAAGAACTATCCGTGTTCCATGAAGTGGGAGCACGTTAAAGATCGGAAAGTGGTCAAAAATAGGATAGTCCGTAGTTCGCCAGAGGTGGAATGCCTCATAAACAAATCGTGGTTTTGGCACGTAAAACACAACAATTGTACTCGGATTGCGTATGGTTGTGTAAGCTGTTTCGCTGTGCACACGCTATACAATAAAACCTCCTTACAACAATATTGAAACGTAATCCAGCGTTACTTCGTTATTGATATCGATATCGCACGTACTGCACTATGAGTCTGTATTGTGGATCATCGTTACTTCGTTATATTCGTTATTTCCTGAGATCTCTTTTCGTTATAGCGAGGTTTCACTGCACCTGTTTCGTTCGCGCTTTCTTTTGTCTGTGTGCCATCGGTAATGCGTATTCACACTGATGACATTCTAAAATAAATCACTGCAAAAAAATAAAAACGCCCACCTTCTCGGGCTTGGACATCGTCCGGTATAAGAAGAGGGCCTCCTGGTACGGGTCCTTGGGCGGCGGTTTGCTGCTGCCCACTAGCGTCCGGTTTTCCTCGCCCAGCAGCTCCGCGAAGGCTCGCCAGACGTCGGTCGCCGTTTCGTGCACGTCCTGTAGAGTCGCCTTGGGCACGACCATCCAGATGTGGGCGTTGAGGGCGGAGCGGAAAGCCGCGTGCGTTTGTGCAAGGCAGTGGCTTCGGTGCGCGGAGAAGGCCTGCGATTTGCGGAGCGCTAGACTTTACTGTAACGACTTGTGCCACTAACTCGCTAAGGCTTGTATTTTTCGGGGCCATTGACCCAGCCGCGCGTGCTTTGCGAACGCGTTTAAATGTGAATACGCTGCGTCAGGTTGCACACAGGCGTTATTAGAGCAATGCTGTTTCTTTTCAGCCAGTTCCTACTTTTGGAAGTGATAACGAAAACCGGCAATATAGCTGCTCTGCAAATGCGTGAAAGTGTGAATATGCTGCGTCAGGTTGCATACAAGCGTATAAGCGAAATACTGCTTTCTGTCTGCCAGGTCCTACTTCTGGAAATGACAATGAAAGTCGGTAATATAGCTGCTTCGTGTATGAGCTTCGTGAGAACAGTTTATTTACGCAATTCTGCCACAGCGTAGGCACCAGCCCTTCCCTCAACTTTTTTGTGGAATGTAGCTTTGTCGCGGCGAAGTTCATTCGCTCATTACTTTTTGCCAACTCGCGTGCCGTAGTCGTAAAATAAATTTAACACGCTCTTCTCGTACGTCAAAGGACGGACACTTAGCAAGTTCGAACTTTGGGCAAGACGTGAGATATTTTAGAATGGTAGTACTAGATTTGATCTCGAAGCGCCAAGCCTGGCGTTAAGAAAATAACCCCTACGTCATGACGCAGCAGAATGTGCTAATGCGCAGAAATAATTGGGATGCGCGGTTCTCTTAATTCCTTCGCGCGCGCCCGCTGTAGCGAGTACAGCAACAGAGTGAGGCACTGTGTCATGACGTCATGATGCATACAGCCCCTGGTTGGCAGTCGAAACTGGTTCGGTGAAACAACTGTTGCGGCAACTTAAATTTTGGGGGTGCGGGGACGTTCGCCACTATTCCATCTGGTGTTAAGATAGTCTGAACCCTGTAGTTAATTGCAGGAAAGAAAATGACAAGTCGACAATACCACGCGATTGCTTGTTTAACCAAGTGCAGAAGGAACGTACTGCTTCTCTGTGAACGAAAGAGAAAAAAGAAACTTACGCGCAAAAAAAAAGTGAGGCACTCGAGCCGTCAGCGTTAACCAGCGTCCTCCTACAACGTTCACTGGCGAGTAATAATTGTTTAGCGAACCGAAAAAAATTCCGCCTAGTAAGCGCGAACATTTAACAAATCGCACACATCTCGGACACCGAGTAAAGCCTCCCGTCACATTTTTTCCCACTTCGCCTTGAGTTATTTTCCAGAGTAGTTGAAGGGACGTAAGCCGAAAATTATTCCACGAGCAGCAGAAAATTACCCTACAGCAAAGTGAGAAGAAGTCCCGAGGAAAAATACCCCTTACCATGACGAGAAAAGGCTCCGCAAAGCAGAAAGCATGCAAATATTATGAACTCGTGCTGACGCCGCCCTGAATTTCACGCGCAAGCTAGCCGTGACGTGACGGATTCAGTCGACGTCTGCTTGGGCCTAGTTAATATTTCATCATTATGGAGGACTACATTTCAATCCAAAGGGGTCGGTGACTGAATTCGGCAAGTTTCAAGTTTGAAAAACTTGGGCCACAACGGCCAAAATACGAAAAAAAGATACCTCAAAATTTGTGACGTCACACTGACCTGGCGCCGGCTTTTCTGGCCGGGGAAAACCGAGCAAAAGTAGAACTTTGACAATTTATTCTCGTTTCCAGTACGCAACCTACTACCATGAAATTGGCTAACACATAAGCCCCGTTTATATGAATGCGACAGTGGCGCATCGCATTTCCATGCGCAGTTGGAAAAGGCGATGCGACGCCGTTTACATGTAGTGCCTTAACTCTCGCGAGAACGTAGCGCCACATGGTGTCGTATGTATAAGGGAAGTGCAACCGACTTCCAGTGTAACTGGTTTCCGGTAGTGGGCCGAGTGCACGTTGGTGGTTGAGTGCCGAGAAATAGAGAGTTTTAGTTTAGCGTACGCAACTTATAGCGTACGCCATACGCTATAGTGTAGCGGACGCAAAGCCGCGCACGTGTTTTGCAGCTTTAGTTGGCCAACTAGATCTTCGAATATCAGAGGAAATATGCCGTCGTTGCGGCTATTTTCCGACTCTAGCGATAGGTAGCGCTGACATCTCAAATGTTTCTTTCGTTAGGCTTCGACTCGTTCAAAACGAGAAGCGATCTCGAAAACACCACAAGGGTATCCAAAATACTCTGTCGTCGAAGCGGCCTGAGACTAAGCGAAAGACGTTTAAACAATCATTTGCTTCGAACGAAGTGCATTTTACAAAAGCAACGCCAAATTCACTTCGAAGCGGGCAGCGCGGACCGCCGCCATGTTGGTGGCCAATTCCTTCCCATCATTCCTAATGCGACGATCCTGCGTTTACATGCTCCGCGAGAGTCGACTCGCGCCCGTAAATCTACCCTCGCCTGGCGCATTAATGGGATGCGCCTTTCTAGCGCATTACTGCTGTTTACATGAATGTGATGCGCTAGAAATTCGATGCGATGCGACACTGTCGCATTCATGTAAACGCGGCTATAGTTTTGAAACAATACTTTATCAGATTATAAAGAGATTTTAGTATTTCGCCTAAATGTTCCTCTAATCTCTGAGCTCTGTGCGAAGACTAAGAGCGCTTGAAGGAGTAAATATTTGTGCTCGGCCGTCTCACCAAATGCCCCATGTGCAGCTATTAGCCCCGAGAACGAACACGAGCGGCGCTGCGAGCGCCGCTCGCGTGACGTCAGGGCACGGACTCGCGCCTGTCGTCTGCTACAGTTCAGTCGTTGTCCGGGCGCTTTCTGCGGTGTTTTCGTTTGTTCGCCCTCGTTCTCTCTGCTTGTACACTTATGGTGGTCGTCTCAAATATATTTTTACGACGTCTTCCTTTGCGAACATTTATTCAAAGAGCTAATTTCTTAGACAACAATGCAGCTCTCGAAGGCAACGCTTCAGTGCCAGCCGAAGCGACGCAGACAAGCCCATTGCGGGTTTTTCATACGCGGATAGACAATCGCAAGAGCATAGCCTATAGGAATCCAGTTATGATACCATACCTGCCGCGGTGCAACAAGTATGTCACAAAGCTGGCTATATATGACTTCTACAGCAGTTACTTTGATTTTATTCCGCTAAAATAGGTTTGCTCACGACGAGTAGTTCATGGTATAATATCGAATTTTTGCATTTCCTCACAGAAACGCTCGGCAGTAGCACGGGGACTTAACTAATACTGGAGCTTAGATTCTACACGCCTCACTTGCTCCTTTAACTGCTTGTCAACATTAGGCGGTTCTTCACGTGTTTATTTTTTTTTAAGCGGCGGAAATTTGAAGTAAAGTTAATGAAGGCTTACAGCTATTTACAAAGTACAAATAGGAATGTACCAATATATATTTCCTTTCCCGTGCTACACGTTCACCTCACCCCTTTACGGCGCGTTTGTCAATGATTAATAATGTAAGTTAAGTTCCTTTTTTTGTATATATTACCAAGTGTATATCATTTATTCATTTCAATGCCGCAGTGTGTTTTGCATTGTTATTGTGAAAATATTTCACTGTTCTTTCATATATTGTATAACTGCAATGATTTATGGCCACTATATAAATGTAATTTATATGGCGCTTGATGTGTTACCCCGTGCAGCCATATTGTACCTAAGGGGGTGAGGTTACCTCAAGCCGCGTCTTTGCGACTTTTTTCCCTTATCCACCTCCACTTACCACTCCTCTGTACATGTGTGTGTGTAAATGGAAATTAATAAATCAAATCAAACTCACTTGAGAAATTTACTGGTGCTTGCTGCTTGAGGAATATACATGAGGAATCTGTATGTCGAACTGACACAGGCTGCTCGGCCCAATTTTTTTAGTGAAGTATGCCTGTTGGACCGCATAGCTGCAGCCAGAAAGAAGTCGAACCGTCAATTATTAGTAGTATGGGACATATTGAAGATATCGAAATTCCCCTGGTGGAGGGTCAGAAATCAAGTGAACGTATATGCAAGGCTTGTGGTGCTTTCTTTATGAATGTTTGCGATTGGATTGGAGCAAACTTAATTTGCCTGCAAGGTTCTCTTTTATGTGCCGACGAAGCGAATAGTTATCCGTTTGTATAATTGAATAACGCTGGATCGAGACATGGTGAGACAGAAGGTGCTTGAATTTTCCTTTTGTATACAGGAAATCTAAGCTGCGGTGTAGTAGCTCGAGAATACTTTAGCCATTCCAGTTGGCGCTGTAAAAAACCTGCTTTATGGTTTTAATTCGAAGTTGTAGTGAACTGATGGGTTTGGCGAACATAGCGTGCCTCGCCATAAGGACAGTCGATTGCTACCGTTACGTGATCAGGGGTGTGCCATATTGTCGATAAAGGCTACTGAGGGCCACTATGAAACATTTCATCACTTTCAATTGAGTGGCTCTCGATCTTAACAACGAAACTTTTCTCTCAGGTGATTGCTACTATGGTGTTTGTGAATTAACTATGTAAATACTCTACATGACGCGCCGTCGTGTTAGCAGCCATGAGCAATTCGTTTTTTTGGAGGCCTGTTTCAGAGGGGGATGAAAGTAGCAGCAAACGTTTTCATAAGAAATGCGCGCATAACTATTTTTTTATGCATTCATGAATGGCCATATTTGAATAGAACAACACACCAGAGTAATAGGAATCATGATGAGAGCTTCGCTGGGCAGTGTCTTTCTAAAATCAGATAACATGTTGACGCCAATTACCTAATTTTTCTTCCACGTAAAATGCAATGCCTCTCATAGCTAAATACTAAAGGAATGTTAAATGTTTAGCGAAGCATCATACACAACTTCGCGCGTTGAATTTGCTGATATTCTTTTTTTAGTCAAAATTTACCGATAGACACGGCGCATATATGCATTGCAAAACCTAGTACACCCCTTTAACGCTACTTAGCTTGCGATATCCAAGCCGCAAAGTTTCTCGACTCTCACGCTTTTGAAGAAGAAACAGTGGTTAAGGTATGGCAGCTGAAAGAAGCCGACGTATTCTTCAATACGTACGGCTCGAGCCACAGATACCACAAGCATACACGAAGGGAACGAGCGCGCGCGGCAGCCGAGCGAGCCGGAGCGAGCGGCGTCCTGGCCGTGACGTCACTCGCGAGAGAGCGCCACTCCTAATTCTCGGGGCTAATAGCGAGACCGGCTCGACTCACATCCAAGCCAGCACGAGCCTCCAAGACACCCGGTGGCGATCAACACACCAGCTGCTACATTAGCTGCGCGGTGCACAGTTTGTTTCCCACGCATAGATCGCGGTTCAATTCCCGGCAGTGGTGGGTATTTCTTTCCAGCTGCTAAGCGACACGAAGGTAATCTTAAAAGCGAAGAAGATCGCGCATACAGCCGATCGTCGCAAAGGAAACAATCATTAGAGTGACGCATATAGCGTCGCTACTTATAGGACGTGTACGTGATACGGGCTTACGTCGGGAGGTGACCACGCAGACAGTTTTGCCATAGGAGCGGTGGCGCCTCGCATCTTCCCTTGGCGACTACGCTATAGTTCGGCGGAGTACAGTTGAAATTCGATCTAACGAAGTGATGACCGCGCTCGATTTATTTCGTTAAATCGGGAAGTTTGTAAACTCGAGGAAGGCATTTTTCGGCTCTTCGAAATCTAAAATTGTAACGTAGCTAAACGCCAAAGGCTGTCGCTGCATCGTAGTTGCCCCTAATGGGGCGACCTGTGGCGTAAACCATGAAATAACGAAAGCAACCACCACCGCTTCTACCGAGGCGGTGTTGAGTCCGCAGTTCCGTGCATGGGCGTGGCATGCAGTCTCGTCAAAATAAAGCTAGGGCCGCGACCAGGGCGCCTAGATGTTCCAGCGCGATAGCTTTAGAGCCCAGGTTCGAGAAAAACCCCGTATGCGTCAAAATTAGAAAGAAATGATGATGTGTAGTGTTTTATGGCGCAAGGGTCAGGTTTGGCCAAAGAGCGCCATGACAAGTGGTAGTGTTAGCGATGTATTATGGAAGGTGTGACTTGGCTGTAAAGTGACCTAAAATAGTCGCTGTAAAGTGCGTAAAATCTATGTACTATAAAATTATAGCGATGACTAATGATGAATACTATGAACATTAAAATCCATCGTAGAAGAATGATGCACAATAAAAATATACAGGATGGTAAAATTACTTAAAGCACTGCTGCCTCGCCAGAGCCCTTGAAACACAAGGGCCTAGAGGCATGTGCTATACTAAAGAGCTATCGCGGCGGTATCCTCTGAATAGAGGACCCGCTACGAACATGTGGGTTAAAAACATGCAAGACAACATCTTTCAGGAAACTTAGGACTGCGTTGGTGTCAAATATAGGTTCTGGGCCGAGTAACATAACGGGATGAAGGGGGATGCGCTGCCGGTATGCTAAGGGAAAATGTTTCTTTCGTATTCGGCTTCCCGACACTCCAAGAGGACGTGGAGGACGGTCAGCCTGTCCCCGCATCTACCGCAGGTTGGAGGATCATTTCCAGTGAGTAAATAGTTGTGCGTGCCAAATGTGTGTCCTATTCTGAGACGACAGAATAGGACATCTGTTCGGCGTGATTTTGTTACAGAGGGCCAGAATCCTAACTGTGGCTTTATCACGTGGAGCTTATTATTTGTTTCCGCGTCCCATAGGCGTTGCCAGTGGTTCCGTAGTTTCCTCCGTAAGAAGGGCTTCAGATCTGTGACAGGAACTGCAGCGATGGGATTAGCAGAATGCCATGCAACTGACGTGGCCATCTGGTCCGCCAGAACATTACCTTCGATGGCCCTATGACCTGGCATCCAGCATATAATCACATGTTGGTTAGATACATATGCTTTGCATAAGACGGAATAGAGTTCAATTATAACAGGATTTTTGTGCTTACAGAACGATATCAAAGCCTTCACTACACTTAGGGAGTCCGTATATATAACTGATTTTTTGAGTTTTGATTTCCTTATATGCTTCACGGTCGACAATATTGCGTAGGCCTCAGCCGTGAAGATACTAGTTTCCGGATACAGTATGTCGGATTCCGAGAAGGATGGGCCGACGGCTGCATAGGACACCCCGTCGTGTGACTTCGATGCGTCTGTGTAGAACTCCGTGCAGGAGTGTTTGTGCTGGAGTTCCCGGAAATGCATTTGGATTTCAATGTCTGAAGCGTGTTTTGTAACTTGCATGAAAGATATATCGCATTGTATGAGCTGCCACTCCCAAGGAGGTAGCAGCTTGGCTGGATGCATTAGGCGGAGCTCGAGGAGTGGGACATGCATTTGATGACTAAGCTCCCTTACACGCAGCGAGAAAGGCTGTCTTACGGAAGGACGATTACGAAATAGTGTAGCACTTGTCATATCATTAATGGTTTTAAAGCAGAGATGTTCGGGATTAGAGTGGACTTTCAAAAAATATGTTTGGCTGATGTATGTTCTCTGGATATGAAGTGACCACTCATTCGATTCTGCATATAAACTTTGTACGGGACTCGTTCTGAAAGCTCCTGTGGCTAAACGGATACCCAGATGGTGAACAGGGTCCAGCATCTTTAGTGCGCTCGGGGCGGCAGAGTGATAACTGACGGCACCATAGTCAAGTCGCGATCGAATGAGGCTTTTATATAGATTCATTAAACACTTCCTGTCACTACCCCACGTAGTCTGGGATAGAAGTTTCATTATGTTCATTGTTTTCAGACATATTTCTTTAAGATGTTTAATGTGGGGGACAAAAGTGAGTCTGTAGTCAAGTATGACACCTAGAAATTTGTGTTCTTTGTTTACAGGTATCTGTTGTCCACACACTTCTAAGCAGGGATCCGGAACCAGGCCTCTCTTCCTTGTAAACAAAACACAAGAACTCTTATGAGGATTGATTTTGAATCCATTTTTCTCTGCCCACCCTGACACCTTGTTCAAACCATGCTGTACCTGTCTCTCGCACACTGCGAGGTTACAGGATTTGAAACCTATTTGAATGTCGTCCACATAGACGGAATACAAAATGGCCGGTGGTAAGGACGTACGAAGTGTTGTCATCTTAACAATAAAGAGTGTGCAACTGAGCACGCCACCCTGGGGTACACCGGTTTCTTGTGCAAAAGGACGTGACAGCACATTGCCTACTTTCACCCGGAAGGTACGATTGGACAAGTAGCTTTTTATTACGTTTAGCATATTACCATGAATGCCCATTTCTGACAAATCTCGCAAGATTCCGTAGCGCCAGGTCGTATCGTACGCCTTCTCCATATCGAGGAATATCGATAAGAAGAACTGTTTGTGTACAAACGCGTCACGAATATGTCCTTCAGTACGTACAAGATGGTCGGTTGTGCAGCGCCCTTCTCGGAAGCCACACTGAAAGGGATCAAGCATTTTGTTTTGTTCAAGGAAATGGATTAGTCGCCGATTTATCATTTTTTCAAATACCTTACACATGCAGCTTGTGAGGGCTATCGGGCGATAACTTGCCACTGAAGAAGGGTCTTTCCCTTGTTTCAAAATAGGGACCACAATGGCTTCTTTCCATGCCGTTGGAAGGTACCCTGCGTCCCAGATAGTGTTGAAGAGTGTAAGTAGTGTTACTTGCGTGTCATTGTGTAAGTGTTTGAGCATTTCATACACGATTCTATCGGATCCCGGTGCAGAGGTCTTGCATGCGCTCAAGGCAGCTTTCAACTCGGCAGCACTAAAAGGGCAATTGTACGGTTCATTCTGTCGGCATTTATTGGTGAGTGGCTTGCATTCTTCTATTTGTTTATATTTAAGGAATGATTGTGAATAATGATTTGAGCTTGATACACTCTCAAAGTGCTCCCCCAGTGAGTCGGCCTGATCTTTCATTGTATCGCCCTGTGTATTTACTAGAGGGAGTGAATATGTTTGCCGCCCTCTAATTCTATTTACGCGGTTCCAGACTTTCGCCTCATCTGTAAACGAGTTAATACTTGATAAAAAGTTCTGCCAACTTTCTCTTCTGGCCTGCCTGCGGGTTCTCCTGCCTGGAGATTTTACTTTCTTAAAGTTGATAAGATTCTCTGCAGTGGGGGAAGCGCGTAGCAACCCCCACGCTTTGTTCTGTTTCTTACGAGCAATCCTACATTCGTCGTTGCACCACGGGACACGTCGTCTGCATGCCAAGCCACTTCCTTCAGGTATGCATTTAGATGCGGCATCTATTATGAACGCTGTAAAATAATCCACAGCGGCATCGATTTCTAGAGAAGACATGTCAGCCCATGAGATTCTAGATAGATTTCGAAATTTCTCCCAGTCGGCTGTATCTATCTTCCACCTAGGAACTTGTGGGGGAAATTCATTTTCTTTAGATGTTTTTAGCAGTACGGGGAAGTGATCGCTCCCGTAAGGATTGCTCGTAACTTCCCAGTTGAGTTCGGGTAGTATAGACGCGGAGACTATACTAAGATCTATTGACGAAAAGGATCTGTTTGCAAGAGAGTAATATGTGGGTTCTTTCTTATTTAGAAGGCACGCTCCAGAAGAAAAAAGGAACTGTTCAACGAGACGACCTCGCGCATCGATGCGAGAGTCTCCCCACAAGGTGCTATGCGCATTGAAATCGCCAAGAACAACATAGGGTTCTGGCAATTGATCTACATAAGATTGAAATTCATGTTTCGTTAATTGGTAATGTGGGGGTATGTAAATAGAGCTAATGGTGATGAGTTTGTTTAGAAGAACAGCTCGAACCGCCACTGCTTCGAGAGGCGTTTTTAGCTGTAAAAGTTGACACGCAATGCTCTTATGGATAACAATGGCGACACCACCCGATGATGCGACAGCATCATCGCGATCTTTGCGATAAGTTATGTACTGTCGGAGAAAATTTGTGTGTTTGGATTTTAGGTGTGTTTCCTGTAAACACAGCACTTTTGGATTGTGTTTTTGGATGAGTTCCTGCACATCATCTAGGTTTCTAAGAAGACCTCGGACATTCCACTGAATTATTTGTGTATACATTTTTAAAGTAAGTTGGTGCTGTGTGTACGGAAACTGAAAGATGTCTTAGATTACAGAGCTCTTTCGAGGCCCTGTAATCGGGGTTTTGCCCTTTCTGGAGCGTTCGAGTGAGCCTCGCCGCTCCTTAGGCGCTTGGCGCGCCGTGAGGACATGTATAGTGTCCATTGCCTCTTGGGAGGCGCTGGACACATGCTCTTGCGAGCGACTTTTCTGTGAGGGTCCTGCCTCGGAAGGCAAGATCCCTGCGCCCACCTGCCCGGAGGTCGATCGGGCTACCTGATGGATATGGCTGCGCCGGCTGTTGCCAGCGCTGGATGGGGCCGGGGAGGTTGGGGCAGCCTCGGCTGCGCCCACCTTCGGGGTCGATGGCCCCGTCTTCTCTGTTGGCGTAGCAGCGTTAGCTGCAGCCGCCGAGGGGGCGGATGGCGTCACTGCCGCCTCACTGGGTGTGGGTCGGACAGCCGCCGGAGGCCGTTGTGGCGCTGCCCCCTGACGCGCCACTTCGGCAAATGTGTTCTTAGGCAGGTATGCCACCCGCCTACGTGCCTCCTTGAATGATATATTTTCTTTCACTTTGATCGTGACTATTTCTTTTTCTTTCTTCCAAGACGGGCATGACCGCGAGTATGCGGCATGCTCGCCGTCACAATTTACACTGTGGAAAGCATTCTCACAAGCTTCAGAGGAGTGTTCATGCGCGCTGCATTTCGCACAAATTTGGCGGCCTCGGCAGCTCTGCGAACTGTGGCCAAAACGCTGACACTTGAAACATCGGAGGGGATTTGGGATATACGGTCTTACACGGAGCTTGATGTACCCGGCCTCAATTGACTCGGGCAAGACACTTGAATTGAAGGTGAGTATTAGGTGTTTGGTCGCAAGTTCCTTACCATCTCGCCTCATCTTGATTCTTTTGACATTTATAACATTTTGTTCACTGAAGCCCTCCAAGAGTTCAGCCTCAGAGAGCTGCAGCAAATCATCGTCCGAGACAACGCCGCGGGAGGTATTCATCGTGCGGTGCGGGGTTACTACTATTTGGGTCTCCCCAAATGATACAAGTTTAGGCAGTTTCTCAAATTGTTTCTGATCGCGGAGCTCCAAGAGGAGGTCACCGCTAGCCATCCTCGATGCCTTATATCCTGGACCAAAAACTTCGGTAAGGGACTTCGATACAAGAAATGGAGAAATTGTTCGCACTGGTTTAGCTGGTGTTTCAGAATGGATAACGTGGAAACGAGGGAAAGAATCTTTTTGCCGACCAAAAAATTTGAATACTTCATCGGTGCGCCCTCTTTTGTGAGGGCGATCAGGGAGTGGAGAGAAGGAGGTAGCCATAAACATATGTGAGATTTCGGCAGTAACGCCAGCCACCCACCGTGGAGTCCTACAAGGGGACGCTGCAGGACCTGTGAAACACGGCCTGCAAACGCCAGCTGTACATTACTACTATAACCAAATATGAAATAACCAAGGTTGGCTATCCACACAGGGTTAACCCTTGCCGCCAGGAAAAAAGAAGTAAAAAGAAGAGAGGAGGAGACAGGAAAGGTGGAAAGTAAGAGAAAGACGAAGGTAATAGGGAGAGAGAGACAGGAAAAGGCAACTACCGATTTCCCCCGGGTGGGTCAGTCCGGGGGTGCCGCCTATGTGAAGCAGAGGCCAAAGAGGTGTGTTGCCTCCGCCGGGGGGCCTTAAAGGTCCAAACACCCAGCATCGGCTCAACCTCCAGGATCCCCCTTTCCCCAGACACGGCTAAGCCGCGCACGGCTACACGCGGGAGGCTCCAACCCTCGTGTGCTCGGGTCCGTGGTGTCGCAACACACCAAACGCCTGCTGACGCAGACGCCCCTGCGGGGAAATTAGAAAGAAATCGCCGTTCTTTTTTTTTGCTCATCTATTACAGTAAAAAGCTTCGTTAAATCGAGTTAGGCCAAGTTAGATACGTTAATTCGAGTTGATGACAACGTTCAACCCTATGGGCACCTGCCGGGGAACGGAAATTTCTTCGTCAGATCGGGAACTTCGTAAAATCGCGTTTCGTTAGATCGAGTTTTAACTGTACTTATCGCAAGAACTTGGGCACGTCCGCTCAAGGCGTCAGATTCATACGAGAACTTTATTGTGCAATCACTGTCAATGGGCAGCGACAGTACGGCAGGGTTACACATGCATGACGTAAAAGCAAATTCGGACGCATACTCATGTACGCACACCCGCTCAGCAAGTCTACTCTGACGCCACTTGTAGCGCAAGGCGGCAGTCTCCGCCGCCGCATTTACCACGGCCGTACTGTTCACGCCGGCTGGAGACGCCCGTTCATGTTTGTCTAGTCACTGCGTTTTCTGTTTTGATTGGATCGCGGTCGCTGCAAGACGGCGGTGCTGCTCCGCGGCATTTCTTGTAGCGCCAATTCATCTCGCTTCCCCTCTAACGACGTTCACGGTTCTGATCCGCACAAAATCGGTTAGTGCGAAAGCACGAAATCAACCACGCGGACATTAGGCGCCTGAACAAGAACGAACACGCTTGAAGATGAGGTGCCTCACAAAGGTGGCTGGATGAAGAGCGACCCCAGCGCCATTGCCGGCGTCGCACCTCAACAGTTTGCGAAACGAGAAAAGAGAACAACCGTCAGCGTTTGCTGCTTGAAGTCGTTCCGGTCAGACAACTGTATGCGATGCACAGTGTTGTAAGGGCAGAGCTGCACAGCAGGAACTCCAAGTGGCTGTACACGCAAACGCTCCCGCCAGGAGCGCAAGGGAGAAATAATAACGCCGGTCTGGCTGCGCCGCAAGCTTATTCAGCGAAACCGTGATGGCACGCCCGTAACTTCGCTGCGTCGTTTTAACGCGACAGCGTTAAGGAGCTCGTGTCGCAGAAAAGCGGGTGTCGGCGGTGTTGGCCATGAGCGAAAAAAATGGCTGTGGCTTAGCTAAGGCTAAGCCCAGGATGCGAAGCATACTAGCCTTTATTTTAGTTGTTGAACCAATGTTCAGCGTGGTGAACTGCTGTTGCTTGGCTATATTTGGTTCGGCTAGACGAAGAAACAACTCTTGCGTTACTCTGCTTCGCCTTCAGGAGTGGAACGCGACAGCGTTCCCGTCGACCCGCCAAGCGGTGTAAGACAATGGGCTACGGCGCAGCGACTACGCGCCCCGCATTGGACGCGGTGAGCGTCGAGCAACGCAGCGTTCGGCGCGGCAACAAAATGTGCGCCTGAGCAAGCGACGCACGCCTGAGCCTTAGAAACAGCTCGTTTCTAAGGCAACACCGCATTCACTAGAGGCGCTTTTGTACCGCTTTGAAGCATCGTACTCGTGGCTCAGTGGTAGCGTCTCCGTCTCACACTCCGGAGACCCTGGTTCGATTCGCACCCAGCCCATCTTGCAAGAGTTGAGCCAAAGCCACCTAGAAAATCAGTCTCTGTAGCACGCCGCAACCTTCGCTTCTCATTCCAACGAGCAGCTCTGTCTTCAGGAGGCATCTGAGCTCGTGAGTGTCTAGCAGAGGCAAGCACAGCTGCTTATATACCACCGCGACGCCGCGAGCGACGGTGTGAGTTGGTTGGAGGCCCGTTTCTCCTCTGTCGTGACGTCACGGTGTCACGTGGTATTGAAGCCGACACCACCGCGCCTGAGGAGCAGGGTTGTGCTCTAGTAATATGCTTCGCATAAAAGCCCGCAGGCAATCCACAAGTAAAAAGAAATTACAAGAAGGGCTGGGTGGGAATCGAACCAGGGTCTCCGGAGTGTGAGATTGTACCACTCAGCCATGAATTCGATGGTTCAAACGGGAAAAAAGCGCGTCTAGTGAATGCGGTATTGTTTTGCAGACAAACACACTGCGCGGCCCTCGCGTCTCAGGAGACCTCGCAAAACTCCGCGCTCGAGCCTCGCGTAAACGCGGCGACTTGCACCATCCACACCGGGACATCACGGCGACGGCGACGGCGCGAGTGTGCCTCGAGTGCCCGTATAAGTGCTTGTGCTCGATAAGTGCTCAATAAAGCAGAGATTAAATCCGACATCGAAACACCGGTGACCCAGACAACACAGCTACGGAATGCCATGTAACGTTTTTTGCTTGGCGCGAAATTTTTTCCGAACCTTGCATGTGTTCTCAGGGATGAAATTCCGCAACGTCATTGTGTGTGGAAAGCACAAATCCTTACCTGTTCCTTCGGGCTGGTGAAGTGAACTTCGGGCTGGTGAAGTGTATCAGCGATTGTATCGAGAGCCAGCCGAAAAAGTCCAAAATCTTAGCCCCGAACGCGGCGTGCAGCATGAACACCGCCCTGAAGTATTTGGGGCGTTTGATGGTCACTGACGGGATTTTGTCGAAGGACTGGTTGAAGTGGCGGCGCAGCGCGGCGTTCCAGGTGTCGTAGTCGGTAGACGGCGCCACCGTTGGGATGTCACGTGGGTGAAGCTCGAGGGGCATGCTGCGACCATGTCATGTGCTTCCTTTTAGTGTTTTTTTTTCTTTGACCAGCGAGGCTGTCAATGAGGGCTACTAGGTACCCTCGAGAACGATACACATGCTAGCTTTCGTGGTTTTCTGAAAAAAAAAAGCTAGATGTCTCATGACGTTTTTACTTCGCGAAAACGGGGAGAATGCAAGGAATATGATATGCAGAGTAATTTTGATGCGCATTGGTCAATTAGGGGCTAAATCAATATTACTAAGCCCAAGTTCTCGCATTATTTAGAGTACCTATATGAAAAGATTATATAGCAGGTGTTCTTTGTTTAGCTGCACAATGTTTTGGAGTAAAAGCATCATGCGCCCCATTAGGCGAAAATCATTCGTAGTGGGCGTGACGGAAAAAAATGGTACCGAAAATGGCCGACGACGCACTGAGTAAAAACACGGCAAAAAGTGCTAGGATCGACGTCAAATGTATCCTGAGGTTCTTGCACACAAAGTAAAGTATTGTCGTTGAAACGAAAATTCGGTACGGTTTGATCTGGGTGGGAATCGAACCCTCGTCTCCACGGTGCAAGACGAGCACGTTTCGTCGAGGCCACGGCTGTCCTTTTTTTTTCGGCTTCGCGGTTCTGGCCAATCAAAGGTTCCCCTAATGCATGCGTCATTGCACACGTCACGTCGAAAACATCTGGCTGACTAAAGGTGCGCCCTGGAGAGTGCGTCACTGAACACGTGACAGCGCAGCTTACAGGGAAAAGGTGGCGCCACGTTAGGAGCCTATAAAATGAACGCGTTCATGATGTTTCGAGGTCTACAAGCGGTACACCGCTCTCGCGTTCTCACACGTAAGCAGTCTTCAGTGTCTCTTTAGAATTTTTCGAAAATTGCCTTTGGCGGATAGCACGAATCTAACCCTCGAGCTAGATTACTCGAGGAGGAAGTCATTAATTGTACGAGAGTTCAAGATGCTTATTTGAATAATTTGAGTAATTGGAGTAATGAACTTTTTATTTAATTACATTACGCTGCGCATTTATGTTTGCTAGCCAGTGAGGTCACAAGGCGTGCCCACTGGGAAAGAAGTCTCAGGATCAAACCAGTTTCGAGATATTAATCTTCCAACTGTCCGACAAAATGGATTGGGGTTCTAATTACTCTTGCGCTAAAATGCACAAAACCGCCGTTTCTCGAAAAAGTGCAGCTGTGCATTTTTACCCCAAGTTTGACAGTGCATATCTCGAATCCGGTGCCATCCTCACAATTCGTTCCAAGTCGATATGCCTTGTACACTCGCTAGCTTAAACTGGCAGATCTCCGGAACCATATACACGCGATATGGGTTATATAACGCGCAAATTTATGCGAAACAGCGTCCATAATGAAACCCTGAAATAACCCTTAAACCCATAAGCAATATGCCTTTCACCTCTTACCTCGTCTGGTTTTGCCCAATTGTACAGCACGTTTCGCGCAAAATTAGCAATTGGAAACAAGAGTCGCAAGGTGTTGAGAAACTAAGTCATCTACTTAGGGAGAGAGCCAAGGCAACAGCCAAACAGGAAGGAAAAGTGAAAATTAACAAATTTAACCACTATTCTTGAGAATATTTAAGGATCAACATCTTTTTACATAAAAAGCAAGTAGGCAAAACACCGCCGGAAGTGCAGAACAATTCCGTGTGTTTTGAGTGACGCATCTACAATTATGAGTCGAACCACCTGACGTATAGCCACTTCTCCGCTGTGCTTATGTGCGTATTTTTGTAACTTATCGCGGTGGGCGCAGCGCGTCTAGAACCACAGCGTCCTGCGCTCTATGCGGTTGCGCGGGACTGGCGGCCACGTATCGTTACTCAACTTTCCAAATAACTTGCCAAGGTTGACGACTGGGCGTGTTGGTATAGCATATTGGAGGTTGGAATGCGCAGCAGTTTCACGATACACACAGAGGAGACACACACCGCTCTGCGGTGTGTGTCTCCTCTGTGTGTATCGTGAAACTGTTGCGCATTCCAACCTCCAATATTCCAAATAACAATACGTAAGTTTTGGCGCTTGAGAGAGCAGTAAACGAAGGATCGAGAAGAACTGGGATTAATCGGCAAATATATGTTTCTCTATTATTCATCCAGAGCTACTTCAATAAACGCTACTATACTCGGACACAATTTCAGCCTGCTTTGAAGCACTGCCCATGCTCTCATAACCGTCAATCGCTGTTCCTCCGCGAGGCTGCAAATAATTCGTACTTCAAATTTCCTTGTTACCCAAATAAGGCGGTAACCACAGAACACCAATTATTACCACGTAATTTCATGTTTTCTTTCGCTTATTATAGCGTTATGGCCAG
Organism: Dermacentor albipictus; assembly: GCF_038994185.2. NCBI lineage: Eukaryota > Metazoa > Arthropoda > Arachnida > Ixodida > Ixodidae > Dermacentor > Dermacentor albipictus. The sequence continues at coordinate 46,522,628 of NC_091826.1, forward strand.
AGCCTAATTTGTTATTGAACTGAAGTAGAATGGTTGCTTCGCTACAAATATATATTGTCAATTTTCACTTCAAATGGCAGTGAAGTTTCATGAGTAAAACGGGCTAAGCAGTTAAATGAACTGTACCATATACTTTTCAAGAGTGCAATGCTCAGACTCCATGCACCTCGTACATGTCTGTTGTACGGCTCAGTGCTTCGGCCGATGAAAAGACACTTCAAGAACAGTGGACACTCCGAATTTTTCAAGAGTGTGACGCCATTTTGAAAAGGCCGTATAACGATGATTTTGTTTGCTTCTGTGATTGACTGGCAGAGTAACACAACCCCGCGCGGTCCGTGTGCCTTGGTTGCTAACTGCTGTTTTTTTTTAAAGTTGTATTCTACTACTGAAATTTTTCATTTTACATTTTCGCTTGTTTACTTGTTCTTGGCAGCATTCTCCCTGCCCTTCTTTCCTGCGCGAGTCCATTTGATGTGGTTCCTTGTTTGGCAATTAAACGATAGTTGTATCTCGCAGGCCTAACTGTGAGATGCGACTTATTTCATTTCACTTTGGCGGGTTTACGCGTCTTTATGGCGAATGGTGGACGTTATTCATATTTGTACTAGTAAAGGTACCCCCCCCCTCATTTGCATGGAAAGGTTACCTTGGGTCCGTGCATAATACATAATACTTCGGGGCCAAGTAGTGATTACGAAACTATAGATAGTCCCGGAATGGTAAACCAATGCCCGTGCGTCGAAGTGCGTATATACTTCAGTTCGTGGGCGTGGAGCCGCTTTCTTCATTGGACAAAACACGCCGAGCTCTCTCAACAATCTTTGATTACCGGCGTATAGCATCAATCGACTTCCATCCAACGCCTGGAAATATTCTACTCTCATCACATGGGTAAGCCTGTGATTGTGGGTGCAGAATGCTTTCACCCGCAGTCAAGCCCGCTAATTATGAGTCACGTGCACGGTTACACGACAAAATTGCTGAAGAATTCTCACTGTTCCACAGGGCGCTTATCACCGATTATCCTTGTTAAACCATCGATTATCATTGTTACACGCAAGAGATTCACCCATGCGTAGTTTCCCCTATTCAACATTTACGCTGTGTGCGATGCCAGCTTGGCTTTGAAGCTTTCAGAAGGGGCGTGCAATGTTCACCATACCTGTCGGCCATGGTGTCCTCGTAGGACGTGGAGGCCCCAAATTTGCTGCTGATTTCCATGAGGTCTTTGAAGAGCTGATCGGAGCGCCCCTTGTCCTTGGCCAGCTTCGGTGTAGACGCAAATGTGGCGTACGTCAGCTTGAAGTGGCCCAGGATTCGCTTCGTCATCCTGTGCCGCTTCAGCATCTCAAGTGTGGTTATGAACTCCTTGTCCAAGCTGAAGGTGACAGTGGGCGACTCTCTGGCGTTGTTGCTGACACTCACCTGCACGTGACACCATCGGCGAGAAATGTTGAAGCGACGATGAATAGCGATAATAACTTAGGCTAATTTAGAATAATAGGAATTATGATAATTTAGGCTCAATTAGCCAATAGACGACTTGCAAAATTACGATAGTGCGCTTTTCTTTTCAAGCCTTTAAGGCAGACTTCTACGTGAGGAATTACATTCAAACAATTAATTGTAATCCATTACATTTCTCGCTAATTTTGCAAATTAACGAATACTTCGTTTAATCGATAACGCTCGCGGTTCCCGTATAAATTTAACAGCGAAGCTGTATGTAGCTACAGTGTGGTGGTGGTCGATGTCCGCCTACACGGATCGCGTCGAAACAAAAAAACAAACAAAAAATTTCGTCTCCAGTTCCTCGCGAATGCTTTCTGGCTCTCAATCTAATCTAAGTATCTCGAAAAAATTTTACTGATATTGGCCGCTCAGACGAATCTATCATTACGCTGTTTCATTTATTTTTCATAAAGAAGTTAGTTCACAGTGAAGTTGTAAACGCTGGAGAGTTCCGGTCTGCTGGCAATACATGGCCGACTACGCAGGGAGTATGGTTGTAAGAAATGGCTGTAGCTCTTGCTTTATGGAAACCTTCGCGAAACAAATTGTATGAAAATTAGCCGCTAAGAAGACTCTAACAATGCGCAGGAGTTTCATCTGCTTTTGCTAATCGCGTAGTTCACAGTGAAGTTGTAAATATTGTGCAATTCGCGTTTTTCCATCAATACACGGACTTCTCCAGGATGGAAACGGACAGCCCCATCTTTGTACGCTAGAATAAAACTCAAGCCCTTGCAAGTTTAATTCAGCTAATTATGTAAGAATTAAGCTCAATCGCGAATTACAAACAAACATATTCTTTCGTGCACTCCTTTGGGCTGCGCTCCAGTCAACGTGTATCGTAGCTCGCATCGAGGATCAGTTTAACGGCCACCTGCGTCCTATGCACACTATTGAAACGAGTGGACGTTGTTTGTTGTGGTTGCGTCATAGTCGCCTAGGCGACCGTATAATAGATGTATGCAAATATACAGACACACGCTGATGCGTCGATTAAGGCAAAATGTACCACAGCTTCGCTGCTCGATCGTCCTTCTTCGCAGAGTGAAAGCGCTGATGACTTTTTTTCTCTTTCTTTTTCCAGTAATCAAATACATGTAACCAGTTACTGTATCGACGGGACAAGCTGTAACAGACGCTGCAGCTTTCAGAACCTGAATTAGGCGGGAACTGCACCAGAACACCAGAGATCGCGCAATGCGTCAGCATCGAGGATGCTTCAGACAAAACCCCGGAGCTCACTAGTTGTATCCTCGCCTTTACGCTGCACCTGATGTTGGGCGACGAATGGAACCGGTACATTGCAATGTTTCTTTTATCAACGGCCACTTATCGTGTTATTGCTAGGATGATTTTTTGTAACTTTGCATTGGCCATACCACCTTCTCCAAGCATCTGCAACAAGGAAGCGCCGAGCTTCATAGTGGCCGCAGACGCTGGGGAACCGTACACGTTAGCATGATGCTTATAAGCTAGAACACTGCCTTACATCCCATCACGCATATAATGTCTTCACCAAAAAAAAACGAGAGAAAAAAAACGCGGGAAGATTAACGCATCAGTCCTGAAAAGGAATTCCTAGTGAAGATGAGCAATGTGTGAATATTTGCAGAAGAACGTCTGCAGAGGTACTGCAAGTGCCAGGCCAGTTGGTTCCGCTTGTGGTATCTGTTTAGGGTTCATTTATGGTCGCAGAAGTAACGAATTGCTTTCGAGTATACCCCTCCGTTACTGTCGTGGGGTAGTAATTCGCAAACCCCCACTGTGCGGTTATCCTTGTGTGACGTTACCGGTGGTGAGGACAGCGTTTTCGCATTCTTCTCTCTTGACAGCTAGCGTTCCGCGGCGCTGTTTTCCATTTTGGCTTCGCCTACACCCCCCCCCCCCTGCCCCCCATATTTTTGAGGCTATCACTTTCCTTTATACCTTACTCTACGCATCGTCATATCCTACTCCTGCTCCCCCATACATACTGGGGGAGAGTGAACTACGTGTAAATAACGTGTTGCGTATGAAATCAGTTCCTCCTGGGATGAGGACAGTAATCTGTGTCAAAAGGCTGGTTCAGCTGCATGCTTTGTTGTACAAGTGGTAAAAGCAAAAAGTAGATCACCAGTGATGAAAGACTTAAATGATAAGACAGTAAACGTAGGTAAAGAACCTGAACGTTTCTAGTGACCCTCTACTTCTTCACGTCCGCATTCGCAGTGATGAATTCCGCCGCTTGTCAGCTGTCAAACCGCATTTGACGAAGACATCAAACCGCATTTGACGAAGATCATCTAAAAAATGGAGAAGCACCTAGCGAACGAAAACGTGGGCTGAGACCTCACAGTAAATATCTCGCCTTGCTTTGGTCTCGTCTATTGATTCCCACCATAGTCAAATATGCATCACCAAGTGGCGCAAAATTCTACTATTCTAATGTCAATAGCGTTTTAATCTTTCCGTGCCAGCCAATCTGCGCGTATCCATTTATTCTTTGCGTAAATAGGTGTCGGCATGGGCACAGAAAATGATATATGCTGGAAACCAGTGCTTTCGAGAGAAGTGATTCTACCAGGCTGCACTATCGTGGTATGGAGCCGTAGGCTTACCTTTCTTTATTTTTTGTTTCATTTTTCCGGGTTACCCAAGCTTCCCGAATTCCTTCATTCATCGCGTGAATAAGCGGGGACACGAGCAGGAGGAGTGATGTATGCAACGAGCCGGTACTTTCCAGAGAAGTGATTCATCCTGGCAAAACCTACATTGTAGTGGCCTATGGGCTTACCTTTTTTCATTTATTCATGCAAGCCAATCTGCACTTGTATGTTTATCCATCGCGTTGCCATGCATCGTCAGGTGCACGGGAACTGATGTACACAAGCACCGAATCCGCGCTCTCGATATAACTGGTTGAACCTGGCTAAGCCGATATTGTAAGGGGCGATGGGCTTACATTTTAGAGCGAAGCTTTCAGCCTGTAGTTGGTCGGGATTTTTCTTTGCAACGTGCTCGCACAAAAAATTCGGCCTATACCGCAGACAGCACAAAAAGGGCGAAGCGCACAGTGTACGGCTCATCCAAGAGGTAGCACATGATGTCATCAGGTGACACCATCTCTTGACGATGACGTCAATGTGCAACGTCACGTATGGTGTGATGAAGTCATCAGGCGATATCGTCACGTGACGATGCCATTTGTACCTAATGTAACGTTTGACGTGAGGCTCATCACGCCCCCTATGGTGTGACGTCGTCATGTCAGTCTGTCGTGATGACGTAATCACGTTACGTCATCACGTGAAACGTCACCTCACCACCGGATGTTAACGCCCAGTGTTTCACTTCATGGGCCACATAATGCTATCGAATTTATAGATGCCCCCATCAGCAGTTGTGGAGGCGGTTTTCCACAGCGTCGCGGGACATTCGCTTTCGCAGGGCCGGGATGGCGAGTCAACTTTTTTTGTAGAGCATTTTCGTTTTCGCGCTTGGGTTGCCTCGCGGCACAACGTCCGTACGGCACCAGAAATATAAATATGTAGGCCTGTTTCATAGAAAACCTGCAATAGTGACTTAAAGATGTGTTCTCCATAATCCATCTTTCGTTATGTTCAGCTTGAGCTCTGTTCGTTCAATATCACAGTATTCCGTATACGTTTCCGTATACCGCCGTACCTCTACGCGAATGAGGACCGTTGTGTGCAGTTTCGCCGACATGTAGAAGATCCCGTCGATGAGACTGGCTGAAGGATCCACGTGGTCGGGCCACGTGATGCCGCCTTTTCTGAGAGCCTCCCTCACCTCCTGGACGTTGCTGCCGCGGATTACGCTCTCGCAAACCTGCAAATAGGCGGCCGCTTTCTGCAGCGGCGACTGCCCCTGATCCGGCACACTCATATTCCGCAGCCTGGTCGTTACATTATTAAAAGAGTCGCGCCGGATACGGTACACCGTGCTGATGTCGTTCTTGAGCCGGCTCATCTGCAAACGTAGGAGATAAGAAAAAAAAAAAACTCAGTGCCCTTCCACTCTGTGAAGAACGATGACACGCGGAGCTGTGTAAATGTGGGCTCCTTAATGGCGAAATGCGCCTTCGCCGTGGGCAGGCCCAGCATTGCACTATCTTCGGTATCGGCCCACGTATGGGGAGTGCTTAACGCCTGCGTCACCTCCGCCGCGAGTCGGCCCGGCATTGCACTAACTTTGGGATCGGCCTATATGTATGAGGGGCGCTTAACACCTGCTTTACCTCCGCCGCGGGTCAGCCCGGCATTGCCTTAATTTGGTGGTCTCGCCCACATGTGAGGATTGCTTAACGCCTGCGTCACCTCTGCCGTGGCTCATCCCAGTATTGCACTATCTTCTGGACCTGCCCACGTATGGAGTTTTGTGTCCACACCCGGAAACGATTCCGGTGTAACTAGCCATAAAGAGCTTGGCTGTAAAATCGCTTTAATGTAGTCAAATAAAAGGCATACGCAGCCAAGCAAATTCTTTGCTTGGGTCGCCCGCAAAAAGAAGAAAAAGAAAGAAATGTCAGCCTATGGGCACGTTACTACGTTAGCCCATGCTACAATCACTTAACTCGAAGGTACTGGTTTCGAAGGTACTGGTTACTGCCATCCTAACATAATATACCCTATTATAAATTAATTATTTATTATTAACTAATTATGTATGGTGAATACGAACACGGGAGGACTTTTCAATATTACCCGAAGGTCGAGGCATTGACTGCTGCATACGGAGGTCTAGCGTTGCGCTTGAATTCATCAGACACTGTTCTAACTTTACACGGGTGCCACACGTCGGCGCCACGTCACACGCATGGATGCCACTGCTGGACGGCAGGAACAACGCCCTCACCGCTACCAGGCGTCACAAATCGCGGGCAAGGCAGGGACTGCATTGGCACTGCAGGTGTCGCAAATCGATGGCGCACGATATGAGACACCAACGGAAAAAGGTAGGCTTAATTGAGCGCCCAGTGAAAAATAAATATTAGATAACGCTCGTTTCACGTTTGCCAGAACATATAGGCGTGCCAGCAGCGGAAGACAGAATGTTGGCCTTGCTCCGCCGTCGAGGCGACTAGCGTTGACGGTACGTTCAATTCGCTTAGTCGTTTTTGCATGCAAACGCGCCTTGCGTCTCTGAAGACTAACACTCTGCGCGGGACCACCCCATGTACCTTCACCGGACAGTACGCCAACGGCGACAGCGCGGAGGACGCCGACGGCGTGGATGCACACCGAGTGCCCGTGTAATCGCTATCGCAACGAAACCGCGCCCGCCTTGTTCTTTACGTGTGCCTCCGCATGTCCGTGCAATTAGCGCGCACTGCTCGTCCCCGTGCTTACGAAAGTCTGCTGCTTCGTACATGCTGGTGAGGAGAACTCATACCTCGATGCTGCAGATGTGTTGGTAGTAGTTGTCGCACGGCTTGTTCCTCTCGTCGATGGCGTTTCTTAAGAGGGCCGCGTACTCGGCGCACGCCGCAGTCGGGCATCCCGAACTGTGCGCGGAAGGTCCAGCGCGGTAACGCCAGGCCAACGTCGAGGCGACGCCCAGGAGGACAATGATAGCCACCGCGACAGCTGCGCCGATGACGAGGCAGGCACGGAAAGTTCGTTGGCGCTCACGGCGATGGGCCTCTTCGACCGGATCGCGGATGCCCAGCGCCGACAGGTCGACCTGCGGCGAGCGCGACGGCCAGTCTGTCGTGACTCACGGGGCACGAATTCAGAGCGAGATTTTACACTGTCTTCGAAATCACGAGCGTGCAGTCTGCCATCCTCATAGGCTGTTTTTATGGCCTAGAAACAGAAGTCTAGGTTCTCGGCTCTCCCAGTGTTCGTACCGGTGCAATTCCCTTCACGTAGCTCAAGCGCTTGCCCCTAGCAGCCAAGACGTAGAAACGCGGCTAGCTGTCCTGTGTTTGTAGATAAGGTACATTGTTTTATACTTCTCTAAGCTGTTACGACTACCGCAAATTTTGAGCGAAAAGGTGTGTTTTCGACATCATTTCACTACATTATTGGGACTGCTTTAGAATATCCAAAATAGCCGCGGGGATGGTCGCATGTGCATTCCGAGATGGCCGTGACCAAGAAGGAAAAGTGGCGTAATATATAGTAGGTTGGTGCTGCGGCCAGGCGACACATTGCATTACCGTTACTGGAGTTATGGCGAATTAGGAAGTCACGCTTCATTTCGACGAGGTCTGGTGGAAGAAGGTCGGGTGCGAGGAAGTTCTTTTGTGCACGAGGAATGCTCGAAGATGTCTGGTAGATATTTTTTTTCTTGTAGAAATGTCACAGTCGAGTAAACTTTGTCTGCTTGCCTCTATATGTTCATCTTTCTTTCGTGCCAGGAACTTATTCTACGAATTTTTTCTTGTAATACTTATCAACTTAATCTGCATTAGTGTTCCTCTTTTGGTCCATCTATACATCTTCGAGCGTTCACTTTAACTGACAGCACCTTGTGCCACTTCATATTCGATATGTCATGGTCCCTGGCCTGTCATTCAACCGTTGCTTGCACCTAATCGGTGTAAGTTCTGGTATATATATATAAAAAAACATGCTCCTTTTCCCGACGTACTGCTCTGTGGCTTGCCTATACCCAGCTACGGCCGCTGGATACATATTTAAAAAAATGTGCGGCCTGCCGCGTGCAACGAAAACGCTGTTATCCGCTGCAACGCCACAAGCCGGAGTCTGCTGTCTGAGATCAGCATAGAAAATGCGTCACGCACGCACGTGGAACGTCGTCGCCGACGCGTCCCATCCCCGGCAGTTAGCGCCGTTCGGCCCAGCCAAGCGGCCGAGAGTGCAACTACGGCAGGCCGCAGCTTTCTTTTTTCGTGATCCAGCGTTGCTTATACTACACTCAGCATTTTGTCACGTTGTGGTGTGCGACTTGTCTACCGGACCTTGCTTAATAATGCGAGAGCGGTAATCAGCACCGTTGTCAGATGGGAAGAGAACTTGGCACCCAGAGGCGCCACGTCCCAGAGCTTACATGTACTCGTCAACCCAAACCATCATTCGATACATTGACCCCGGTGCTCCCCTTCAACCCAGGCTGACTGGGCGGGGGCACTTGGTTTAGGCCGACGTTCCTTCCCGGACAAGGGGGCTGTTGTGGTGCAGCACAACTGAGGAACTGCACTCCACACACAAACAGCCAAGTCGGTTTTACAGGGCACAAACCTGGTCTCCCCCCGCATTGCCAAAGGCACGATCTGTCCATGCAGAGGGCAAACTGGAAGCTCATTACGTCCGGTTTCCTCGACGCTAGGCGAGCTACGTTAATGTACCGCCTGGCGCGAGGATGCCTTCCGTTGAGTTACCGGCGCATCACAGCCATCCCGGCTCGTGGAGTGTGCCCCTTTTGTGGCGGTCGTGAGGACTCGGCTCATATCTTTACGCAGTGTTTGCTTACGGCAGCTCTTCTCCAAAGGACTGCTAGTCTCTTTAGGCTCCCAGGCGTTCCTTATGAGACAGTTCCATTTTTGGACCCTTTGCCTAATCAGGCGATCAACCAGTTCGTGCTTGTTCTCGCCGAGTGCTCATACCAAGTTCGGTTGGCACGCTGTGATTCACTTTTCGGGGATCGGGTGCCGGGCCTTCACGAAAGCCTCGCGAAAACACGGAACGAGGTCTGGTTCCATCTCACCCGGGAGCTGCACCGCTTGAACAAGAAGGTTCTCGAAGTGGGGGCTCGTCCTGCCGTGATTTTTGATGATTTAAGCGGAAGGCTATCCATTAAGTTATGATGCATGCTCCTAAGGTTGCTCGATTCGACCGTGTGTGCCACTCGATCTACGGGGTTTTTTTTTTTTTTGGCTCAGTGGAACACAGAGGCGGAAACGGTGGTGGCGCACCCTCGTGTGGTCGCACTGCCCCGCGCATGGCTTTGGTTGTATCCGCGGTTGTATGCCTTGACCTCTTGTGCGTCAAGGCAGTCCGAGCCTTAATAAGCAAGTAGGTAATAAGCATGATTAATAAGCGAGAGCGCATTGGCCAAACGAATTTCAAACCACGCATACGTAACCAGACAAGCCCTCCATGTGGCGCAGAGAAATTACGCAACTAATTGACTTTCTCAGGATAAAACATGTAGAAAAAGTGTAACTTACACTCCACCTACAGACGCGATAGAGACGGATTGTAATTCGAATATACGTGAAAACACAATTATGTTACGCGGAAACTCAAACACAAACCCCTCTTAACGCGGAGCGTTTTCCAGCTGCTGTTTGAGGTCTTTCTTATAGTCGCGGACAAGTTTTCTTGGCTATGAACCGAAGGCTACGGAAACTAAGCGCAAGAAGTAATCCCGCAGTTTTGCTGGCGTTTTCTTACTTGGCAAATTGAAAACAATATTGTTTTTGTTTTGTACAGTACCTAGTTTTAAACGATGCGTAACCTTAACCAGTCAGCTATTGGTATTTTATTGTATCTTTATATTGCTCTTTCGACCTTTGTCTCACCCGAAGCCATTGCACGTTTTGCACATTCACCAAACGCGAAATGGCACATGTGTCTTCTGGTGAGTGTTTGTCGCCTGCTGTACCGTCAATCAACTCCCCAGAGAGGCCGTTCACCAATTTCGCCAACAAAAGACCACTGGATCACACCAATAAAAGCTGTGGCCGTGCGCGACCGCGCGAGTTGGGGCCCAGCTTTTCCTCCGGCTGTCGTGACGTCACGTCACGTGGTTGCGCTTAAAGTCAATGGTGGCTGCACGGCCGCGCCCAAGGGCTGAACTGAGTGATTGCAATATGCAACGCATAAAAACAATGGCTGTGGCTTAGCTTACGTTACGTCCAGGATGCGAAGCATACTAGCCTTTATTTTAACGCGACAGCGTTAAGGAGCTCGTGTCGCAGAAAAGCCGGTGTCGTCGGTGTCGGTGTCTGCGGCGTTGCACTTCATGAATAAATCGTTGTCGCGCCGAACGCTGCGTTGCTCGATGCTCACCGCGTCCGATGCGGGGGGCGACGCCGCGAGCGACGGCGCGAGTTAGAGCCCCGTTTCTCCTCTGTCGTGACGTCACGGTGTCACGTGGTATTGAAGGCGACACTGCCGCGCCTGAGGAGCTGGGTTGAGCTCTCGAGCGACGGCGCGAGTTGGAGCCCCGTTTCTCCTCTGTCGTGACGTCACGGTGTCACGTGGTATTGAAGGCGACACCGCCGCGCCTGAGGAGCTGGGTTGAGCTCTAGTAATATGCTTCGCATAAAATAAAGTGTTTGCAGCATCTGCGCGGAAACCAAGCGAGCCCATCTGGAAATCGCAAACTTCGAAATCTAGGTACAAACGAGTGAGCGAGCGAGCTGACTGCTGCGCCGGCGCTTTACCAACGCCTGCGTCGGCTGCGGGTCCAAGCCCTAACCGACGCCATACGGCTGCATGGGAGCTCGGACGCAGGCTGCGATGTTCACTGTTCACAACTTGGTACATATCGCATGTGAATAAACATTGATTCACGCTGAGTTAACTGCATCTTCCCTCACTAAAGTGGTTGTGCGAGGTTGGCAAAACCGAAACGGGTGCCGAGTGCGCCCGGACTACGCTGCATACAAATGCTCTCGTGCAGAAGCTCCGCCCCCGGAACTTTCGTTTCATAGCCAAGAAAATTTGTCCGAGAGCATAGCAGGAGTGACGCAGCCCTTTGGTTCCTTGCACATCATCAACAAAAGAACCATAAAGCTCGCCTTCGTGCACAGCGCTCACCGTCAGCTTTTTCCGGTGCATATTACGGTTACATAAGCTGCAGTTTCCGGGAAGCGTGAGAATCTTTAGGGCTCTTTGAATGCTATCGTGTTGCAGTCGTAAAGGCGATGCATCCTCCAAATTATTCCACTCAGCTTTCGTGACGTCACTCTCAGCCGGGTGCACGACGACCATTCATTACTCCACTCACGTCTATTGTTACTTAAGGGTCCATTGCTTGTCTCTCAAGGGTTCCGCGCCGGAACCGTTACTTTTTTATGACGCGCCGGAATATGGGCCGTCTCTGAAGCATCGCTTACCCCACTCAGTCTTTCGATCCCTCGCTGCCCGTGCTTGGAGCGCTTAGCCTTGGTCTTTTTGCCAGCCGTGGTAGCGGCGGTGGTGCCGACGGTGGTCGTTGTGGGACGGTCCTTTGTTTTGGCGGGAGCCCCACCCGGCGACGTCAACTTTTGTCGCGCAGCCAAGGACGGCTTGCTCAGGAACTTACCGAGCGAAGGCCGAGAACGCGCCGCCGCCCGTGTCTTTTTCCCGGACTCTTTCGAGCGCTTCTTGTTGGACTTGCGGAGATCGTCCGACATGGCGTCTTCTTGGTTCTCGCGCTTCTTCTTCTTCTTCCTCTACCCTTGCTTGCTTGCTGGTGATGCCATGCCGCTTGTCCACCACGAGAAAGTGGCCGTGGTTTGATTTTGGTTTGAAAGAGCCTGTTTTGATTGCGCACTCACAAATTCTCTTTGAATCAACATTCAGATCAATGCTCAATAAAATCTTCGAACCCCAATGGCTGTCTTCCGCGAGGTAACCCAGATGAGCTAATTTGGCACGTCCATTTTAATGCCCTTTGGCTTGAATGGCCATCGAAAAATGAGGGCGCAATTGTCGTACATAGTCTCAAATCCACAGCCAACAACATAGCCCAAATGATACGTCGCGTGACGTATCGAAAAGCGGGATTGCGAGAAGACGATACCCTAAGGCTCGTATAGTCTAGTTGAAGTTGCCTTACCTCGTTTTCGTTCATTGAAGTGTCCGTGCAGCTTGGGGGAATCGTTCGAGTGCTTTTCTACCTCCAGACGTCCAGTGATGAATGTGTTAGCTTCCCGTCTTTGGCTCTCACAGAAAAAGAACTAAGTTTCTTGGAGGAGGCATCACATGACTCGTAACTATGTTACATGAATTCGCACTTCATTTTCTTGTAAGGGCATGCGTGGTCTACACTGCTTCCCATGTATAAAATCGACGCAGTGGCACAATAAATTTAGTTGAAAGTTTTCGCTTGGTGTGTCGTCTTCTCTCCCGTCCGTGTCGTTTCTTTTTATGTGTCGCGAAATATCATTTAAGTAATGGATTACCGGCTTGCCCGGAATGCTGCTCTCTCTATATTTATTTATTTATTTTCTGATCGCGAAATGGCCGCGCCTCTTCTCTTCGACCCGATGCACATATATTTTCAGGCATTCTCTTGTGCTGTCTTCAACTGTTCCCGATATGCTAGACTCGCTGAGCCTCGGCAGCAAAAACGCTCCCATTAAGAACAGGAGTCACTCACCCGATCGAACGAGACCATGGCTTTCGCCTGCGAACGGCGACTTCTCGCCTTCCATCCAACGTCGCGTGAGACGATGATCTCGTTATTTTTCGGATGGTCTTTTTATTCGGTTACCCCTAAAGTCCCGGTAGGGGCAGGTAGGGGGGAAATGATAACGAAACTAGGATACACTGTAACCTATTGATAATAACTTTATTAAATATTTGTATATTGACACGTGCACTTGTCTACCTTTTCCGGGTGACTACTTGTCCCCACCTAACAAACGTTATCGCAGAGCGCACGACACACCTGCACGTATCGGAAGTTTCTCGAATGCTATGGATGGTTCCACCCGCTGTCTGTCACAGAAACTTGTGTAATCTGATTGCATGTATGCGCGACGCGAATAATGTAGAGCTGTGTGGAAGACACACAGGTACCAACGGTTACTCTGGAACATTCGACGACTCACGTATAAAAGCAGACGCGCTTGACCCGCTGATCAGATTGTTGACGACCACTGTGTTCTCGCCACTATCGTCGTGTTTTGAGCGTAGCCTATGTTTTTGGGCACAGGCTCGCCCAATGGAAGACTTGTTTTGCCATGGACTGTTTTGCTGCTTTTTTTCACCGGCACTACCACATGGCAATATATATATATATATATATATATATATATATATATATATACAGTAAAAGCTCGTTAATTCGAACCGCATGGGGAAGCCGCTTCAGTTCGAATTAAGGAAAGTTCGAACTAACGAAAGTGAAGGAGAGCAACAGTACACTGCGATTTGGAAGCAGTAGGGCATGTCAGAAATTTGGCGAGTCAAAAGTGATGGCGTGTGCCGCGGGCACACGCCATCTTCGAGTCGAAGCTTTGGGTCCGACTGTGCCACAGCACCGATGTCCAATGAAACGAACGTTAGCCGAGGCTTAACACCATCACAATGAATCGCGACGGCCGATGCCTCCTAAGCTGAAAACAGAGGTGCACAACCGATGAAGAGTGCCGAGACAAAGACGCTGAACATGTGAAGGTGGCGAAGGCCCTGATTCGTTGGTTCTTGATTGCAAGCGCAGCTGCGACATACTTGATTCGCTGTGTTTTGGCGCTTGCCGTGCCATCTCCGCACATCATTAGCAGCTGTACAAGATTTGCGAAGCCTCCGAGATTCGCAGCGGGCAAGAAGTCTCGGAGGTTACGTAGAACGGAGAGGCGGCAGCCGCCGTTGCCTTCTGGCTGACCCCGCGTCGGTTAGATTTTTTCGCGATTTTGCCTTCTCTCCGTTTCGGAGGCAATGCAGCCTTGTGTGTAGGCAGTAGGCGAGTTTCTCCGGCCGTGTGCCAGGCGAGCGTAGTTCGAATTATCCGTGAGGGAACCTTCTCGTGTTCGAATTAACGGACTTCTTTATACATAGACTTCTGTGGAGCTTGGCCGGACCAAATCGGTACAGTTCGAATTATCCATAAATTCGAATTATTGAAGCTCGAATTAACGAGCTTTCACTGTGTATATATAATAGTGTTAAGTAATGCGTGAACGATGCCTTTACCAAGGGGAAAGCTTAATGATACGGTCGAGATTTCAGCCGGAGGAGCTTTTCTCTGGCCTTCTCCTCAATTGGGGTAATAAGATGGGCAGAAACAGCAAAAGGATGAGAGAACGAGGTGACGACGCAACATTACCGTAAGTGCTTGTGTTGGATATGCAACGTGCACGAAAAACAAGAAAAATGCAAACAAATAATGCATTACTAAGCAGTATATTATTACATACCTTTATTCGGACAAGTCTAATAATAACAACCTAAAAGGGAGAAGTAGACCGAGTATAAACGTCATAGAAGGTGGCATAGTTATTTAACGTAAGTAATAAATTCTTCCTGATGCATGACACGCGCTGTCTTCAGATTATCGGAGAGTGCGGGCATATAGAGTGTCCAGCAACACGAATGTACATTAAATATTAAAGTCCATAGCCTCATATTGACGTTCGTAAGCGTACTTACGAGCAGAACCTAAAATGATAGCGAAGGTTAGCATCTTCCCTTTTCTCTCTCTCTCTCATTTTTTTGTCTGCTAATAATGAACTACTATACTGTAAACAGTGTCCCCCTCCCCCCTAAAATAGTGAGAACAAAAGATTTAGGTCAGGTGCGAAAGTACCTAAGTATTTCTGAAGCACTGTAGGGTTTCTTTCACGCGTAAAGTGAAATTCAAGTTATTCGCCCGCGGTATGGGTGCGGAATCCGAGAAGTCAAATTTCGCCGTCCGTTTTCTTCGTCAATAATCAAGGACCCTCGAGTAAACAAATGTTTCCCGAAAAATTGAGAACAAAAAAAAATCAACTGCATTTAGTTATCCCTACGTGGATGAATGCGAAAGATTGCGAACACTACGTGTTGCTTAGACTTGCCACCGCGCGATGCCGACGGTTCGACTTGCAAACAAGGTCGTGGCTTCGAGTTCCCTAACTATATTGCCCTAAAGAACAGAAAAGTTCGTGGGTTCGGGTGCCCTAAATAACAATGTATTAATTAACTGTGACTTAATTACCTTCGCCTTAACTAATGCCAAATTGGCGGGTTTGACTCGCACCAACGGTAGAGGGTTCGTAGCCTTTTTGTACCATCGCGTGGTCACACCGAAAATGCCGGATTTTGCGCTTCTCGAGTCAATTGATGCTTTCGCATCAAAACGGCAGGCAGCCGAAGGTGCAAAACTATTCACAGAGCAGAGACGGCAGCGAGCGACCGACGGCCTCGTTCCCATTGCACTTTTCTCTTTACATCGACGGGTAGCAAGTACAGTTGAAACTCGATTTGACGAAGTAATGACCACGCTGGAGTTATTTCGTTAAATGGGGAAGTGTGTAAAATCGAGAAAGCAATTTTTCGGTCCTTCTAAATCTAAAATTGTAACGTAGAGACACGAAAAAAGCTACTGCTGCATTGTATTTGTCGCAAATTACCTTGTACCCAGGTGGCGTTGAGTCCACACTTCAGTGCATGGGTGCGGCATGCAGCCTCGTCAAAATAAAGCTAGGGATGTGACCATGGCACCTAGATGTTTTAAGGGGATAGCTTTAGAGCGCACGCTTCAAGAAAAACCCGTCGGTATCAAAATTAGAAAACATCACCGCTTTTTTAAACTCATTTATTTCAAGAAAAATGTCATTAAATCGAGTTCGACCAAGTTTGTTTCGTTAATTCGGGTTGATGATATTACGGAACTCTGTGAGTACCTGCCTGTGAATGAAAATTTCTTTATTAGATGGAGAACTTCGTAAAATAGGATTTTCTTGGATCGACTTTTCACTGCGGTAGGATAAGTGAGCTACAGACGAGGTTTCTGCAGAGAAAAATGCAATGTCATCTCTCGGCTGCTTTGTTTTCAAGGAGCTGACGAAGTGACCAGAACAAAAGGTAAACTGGTGGTAGCTGTCCTGGCGCAAAAGTTTCCTTTGTCATGTTAAATTAACGACTACGGCTTCGAATGCATAACTGTCTGAAACCATAGAGTTCAGCAGCTGGCACAATGTAATTTGTACCATCCTTCACGAGTTGATTAATGCGTTGATCTCAGAGGTTACAAATCGCGGGTCTCTCTCCGGCGATTTCTTTTCGATGTGTTTTCTTTTAATTCTAAATGAGAATGGAATAAATATAGATGAAAAAAATATAAATATAGGAGCATAATCCGCAGGGCAACTACGATCTGGACATGTGTCGCGAAGAGCCGACCGTCGTCACTATGTTTTTTTAGTAAACTGTGCACAAACAGAAGGCGGCAGTCCTGTAGTTCTTGTCTTGCCGTCACGTTCGCCGTGAGTGCACCAACGGGTGCGAACTGCGTGAGTGTGTGGTGAATACTTTAGTATTAATGTTTTTCCGTTTTCCTGGCCGTGCCAGAGTGACTGCTCTTCGATCGTGGCTCCTTCTTAGACCTTTCCATCCTTTAGGGTGCGTATACGGGGCCCTTTTCATATTTTGTTTCCACGCCACTTCATTCTTAGTCAATCGCACATCCCAGGTAAGTGCCACAATTCCTGAACCTATCATCATCACTTGCACCCCTATCGCGCCATTTGGAACTTGCAAGGGTGAAAAGAAGAAAACGAGGAAGTAGAGTCATGGCGGACGGTAAATGGTGTGGTTCCTGCTCCGCACAACGCTTGAAAGGGGGCAGACCTGGCGAGAACAGCCCCACGAACGCGAGGGCATCTCCGAAAGGTGTCGAATCCTCGAAGTCTGCGAGAAACCGTGGCAGTGACTCTCCGAGAAGTCAGCACTCGCCTACGTCATCCGTCATTTCGCCACCGCCACAACGAGACGGCGAAGTGCGCGAGGCAGGCGAGGAAATCTCGCCAAAACGGACCGCTTCGCCGAACCGCGGAGCTTCGCCGGCAAACCTGCACGAGAAAACTGTTGCGAGCGACTCTCCCAGCTCGGCGAGACCGAACACGTCCGCTCGAGCTTCGCCAAGGCGAGGAGGTACGCCGACACGTAGGACATCGCCCGTGAGGGCGGACCCGTCTTCAAAACCTGGTGCGTCCTCGCCGAAACATGGCGAAGCTGGTGTTCCAAAACCCGGTGATGCTTCGCCAGTGCTTCGGGGTTCGCCGATGCAATTGCACAATATACGGGTGCCAAAAACGGGAGGCCAGTCCCCTGCGCGAGGCCCGGCGAAACCGACGAAATCCGGAAGCGCTTCGCCGAAACGGCGAAGCTCGCCTAACCAACAACCTATACTGATGCACGCGGGCACGCCGAAGGGTCGCAGGTCACCATCTGGAGGAAGCACACCTATTCGCCGAGCTTTTCTCGGGAACGCAGGTTTGAAATCTTCGGAACTATATGGCTAACATAAGTGTCATATACTCAGAATATTTTGAATCCGTAAAGGTCATATAGTTTATTGCTGTCTCGACCTCATGTCCCACCCATGTTTTTACGCCAGAACACTTTGTAGGAGCACGTCCCTTGGTCTGCAAGAACTTCGCCTCTTTGGTTACAGGTGCAGCGGCCGCCCCCAAGCCGCAGTCTGCGAAAGCCGAAGTCGGAGCCAAGCCGGCCGACGATGCAGGTTCGACGAGAAGCCCTACCGAAACTCGACGTAGGCCCACGATATCTCTGAAGGACCCACGGTACCGGTACATTGCCCAAGCCCTGATGGCTGCGCGGGGAGGTCGTGGAGCGGGCGGTACCAGTGGCAGTTCGTCGCCAAACGGAAGGACATCCCCCTCCGCCACCCCGTATTTCGCTTCGGATGACGACAACACAATCCTCGAGCTCGGCACATCTCAAGTTCCCCACTCCCCGGGGGGATTCGGAGGGAGGTCCTCAGGAACTGCCTCACCCGTGATCTCACAGAGGTAATGCTGGTATGATACATATTTACACACTGTATACTTTAAACATATAGCCTATACTTACGTATGCATGGTGTGCTCTAGTTGACATGCACAAAAAAGGAAAACGGAGCTGGGCAGGGCATGTAGCGTGTAGGGTAGATAACCGGTGGACCATCAGAGCTACAGAATGGGTGCCAAGGGAAGGGAAGTGCAGTCCAGGATGTCAGCAAATTGTAGGGGGCGATGACACTAGGAAATTTGGAGGCGCACGTCGGAATCAGGTTGCGCAAGACTCGGATAATTCGAGATCGCTGGGAGAGGCGTTTGTCCTGCAGTAGTCATGGAACTAGACTGATGAAGTATAAGAAGAAGAAGACGAAGATGATGATGATACTTTAAATGGACATACATACAAGCACTAAATCTGTATAGAGCATTATAGCATGCTTCGATAAACACATTTTTGGTAATCTTGATGTAGCTAGTCTAATAATCGGAAGACCCCAGGAAGTTAGCTTTTTTCATGAATTATATGGACACCCCAGGCCAAATTTTGCCGTTGGCGTTGCCGTGCCGTTCCGCGTAGAGTCTAAGTGCGATGACGTCACGGATGCGCGCCTTATGCTGTACGTGCGAGGGAAAGCATGCGAGGGTGGGCATGTCCGCCTACAGATTGAGTGTGATGGCAGGTTTTTCCTCCAGCTGTCGAGAACGCCGTGTCATGCTGATAACGCGGGAAGTGCCGGGCTCTCAGCGTTAAAGGAAAGGAAGTGCGGGCAAGACAGATGGAACAATATAACCCCAAAGGGTGTAAATGTTTTAGGAGTATATGTACCAATGGAGCATGCACCTTTAAAAATGCTTGCACCTTTTCGGGCGGAATCAAACCTGCGTTCTGTTTCGTGCATTACATTGCTGCATGCACCAATCCCAAGGTTGGGCGGAGCAAGAAATTGTGCGCCATGCGTCAAATGATCGATAATTACATAATTTAGTCGTTCATTAGTATGTGTAGTTGCCGTACAAGCAGACCTTAGTGCAACTAAGCCCAGTAAATGTTAAATATTGATTGCATATTATTTGCATATACTAGACAAGTCGCTTTTCCGCGCATCTGCTTAGGGCATGTTTATTGTTTTACACACACACACAAACACACACACACACACACACACAGATATATATATATATATATATATATTTCCGGGCGCCTTACATAGCCTCCACGAAGGCAGTGTGCAAGAGGAGGAATACAGTTACATCAACGTGTAACAGGAGTTATTCAAGTGAGGAAAAAAGAAACCATCACGTACAAAAGCAGTATTTCCTAAAATATACAAGCAAAATTGGCTGAGTTGGCGTCCCTTCACGGGTCTGACTGTTACCTTGAAAAGGCATTATTTGCACAACGCAATTCTCGGCAACATGAAACTAAACACAGAAAAATAAGTATGCATGGAAAGATACTAGCAAATATTACACGAAGGTCATTGCACTACCGAGTAGGCGTACAAGCGCAAAAAAAAAAAACTGCCAAGTCATATGCTCAATTACGGTGATGCACAAAAAAAAAAGAGAGGAAGGAGAACAAGAGAAAGACAGAAAGAAGCTAGGCAGACACCAAACACTCTTTGCCATCCACAGTAAGCGACCAGTTCACAGATAATAGATGATGTGTGAATCCACTTTGTCTAAAAACAATGATTAAACATAAGAAAAGTATACGTATCATACAATATCATATAATATAATATCGCATACGCAAGTATAAGTACCAATTGATAAGCCTATAAAAAGAACACAAGCACGAAACGCAAGAAAAAGCACGAAATGAGTAAACGGATGAGGCGAAAAAATGTTCAAGAGAGAGCACGAGGCAAATGTGAAAAATTGCCGGGGATATGTTCCGTGAAAAGAGCCCGCAACACGTGAAAAGAGAGGGAAAGCGCACGCTGAAATCTCGCGCGGTCTGCCTCCTACAGCCGCCTCCGTGAGCGCCAGGATGGATGGATGGATGGATGGATGGATGGATGGATGGATGGATGTTATGAGTGTCCCCTTTGAAACGGGGTGGTCGGTTGCGCCACTAAGCGCTTTCTGCTATACTGCCTAATGTCCTGCCTAGGTTAAACAATGAAAAAAGATTTGAAAACCCTATGAACTCCCACAACCAAATTTTCTGATCACTTGTTGCGAACTGTGCTTTTGTACGTCTCCGTCTTTTGTGGTTTCCTTATTTTTATTCCACCAATCCTCCAATCGGCCTCTTACTGATCCCTATTGCGGACATGTCTACTTTTTCACTGCTCTCGCTGAACCTCTGCTCTCGCTTCAAGGAGGCCAGTGACGCCTAAGTCGACCGCTGGGTAGACGTCTTCACAATCTTATAAAACATGCTCCATAGTTTCCCTAGCTTTACCGCAGCAAGCACATGCTTCTTCATAGTTCTGATATCTCGCTTTATAGGTGCGTGTTCTAAGACATCCCGATCTCGCTTCGAGAAGCAATGAGCTTCTGTTTGAGTTATCACACCTTGTTTCTTTCCTGATTTCGTTTTTTCCTCTTAAGTAGTTACTCATGGCAGGCTTCTTTTC
The DNA here is from genome assembly GCF_038994185.2 of Dermacentor albipictus. Taxonomy (NCBI): domain Eukaryota; kingdom Metazoa; phylum Arthropoda; class Arachnida; order Ixodida; family Ixodidae; genus Dermacentor; species Dermacentor albipictus. Next base: position 46,543,352 of record NC_091826.1, read on the forward strand.
CATTGCCGCCACGCATGAGATTATTTCGGCCTCTCTGACGTTCCTCTTGACGTTCTTTGTTGCTGTGTTGCCCACCCTACAGGCCGCATACTTGCTGGTAAGCTCCCTAGTTTTTTTTTCCTCCACTGTCAATCAATGTTTTTCCAGTACAGATACCTCAACACGTACTCGCCCAGCTCATCTACTTTCTTCAAAATTCCTCAATCGTTCTTCATACTCAATTTTACTTTGAGCTTCCCTAACTTCAAAACTAGTCCAGCCATATCACCCTGCACATTTTCATTTGTAGTCTTTCCATGAGCGCCCAATGCGGGATGGCCCACTGACCTTTGGTTCACATCGATTCCCGATTGTACCACTGATTTAAAGCAAAGAACCGCATTTCCAAAAGTAGGTCCTGGTAACATTACACCTTTCCACATAACTCCGAGCACCTCGTACCTATTTCATCCCCATAGCGCTCTGTGCTTCATTATGAATGCCACTTCTCTTCCGCTTCACTGTTATTGTTTTTTCCTGTGTTTCCATATATATCTATTGCCTTCGTTTATCCATATACCAAGGTATTTATATTCTGTTACCCGAGGCATTTCCTGGCCCTGTATCGCCACTGTCTGGTCACTGTTTTCATATAATACCATAACACCTGATTTTCTAACACTAAATTTCAAACCTAAATTTTTGCCTTCCTGCGCACAGATATTAGCCAGATGTATAAATCACTTTGCTTGTTAGCTAGCAACACAATATAGTCCGCATAAAATAAACCTGCAAGCTGCTGCTCTACACACTAAACAAAAATAACGCGAAACGGGAGTAAACCGCTCGTCCTGTATCGCATTCCCGTTTCTGGGTTTTTTTTACTACGTACCAGTCGAGGTAAAAATTTACTACCATGCTGACCAAGGTTTTTGTATGTAGAAACGAGAGTAATTTTTTAATCTGTGGGAAGGTTTTTAGGGACGATAGTGGGACTATATTTTTACTGCCATCACGAAGTTCTAGAGGCTATTCCTGAGAGTTATTTTTCAAGCCCATTCGCGAGTTTCTTGGTTCTGATGTGGGAGTATTTTTTTACCTCATTCATCCAGTTTTCTAGGCTATTCCTGGGAGTTATTTTTAGGCCTATTCTCGAGTTTGTTGGTACTGATGTCGGGGTATTTTCTTACCTCGTTATCAAGGTTTCGTAGCTCTACCTGAGAGTAATTTTTCAAGCCCATTCTGTGGTTTGTTGGAGCTGATCTCGGAGTATTTTTTTACCTCGTTCATCAGGTTTTCTCGGTTCTTTCCGAGAGTAATTTTTCAAGCCCGTTCTGGAGTTTCTTGGGCCTGATGTGGAAATATTTCGAAGACAATTGAAAGATTACAAAGACGATTTCATGGATCCCAAGCATGAGGGATTGTTTATTAGTTCTGACATGTTTCTCATAAAAAAGTCAGGCATGAGTTAATCATCACAAAACTATAGCCGTATAAGATACTGTGATAAGCATAATAAATATTTGTATTAACACACAGACTGGGGGCTGGTAACTGCCCATTAGATCTCTCATAGCAAAATAAAATACATCACAACACATTCAATGTGCAATCCCACTAAAGTACAGTGAAAACAAGCAACATACAATATAAAATCTAACTGATAAATAGACAGTCAGTACTAGAGACGTTCACATAAAACTCACTGAATATGCAGGTCATTCCTTCAAACAGGCAGTTGTCCAGAACATGGGTGTGCAGTGCATTCAATGGATTAGTATGAACATAACTATGCAACATAAAAATATTGCACTTAAGGCCAAATGGCATCTGCTGCTAATGGCCATTACTGCGCCAGACAAAATGAAACAACCATGTGGTAAATACAGCAAGCATTCGTACTATCACATTAGTGCCGGCCACTGCCCACCATATCTCTCACTGCAAAAAAAAAACAACTATCAACGCATTCACGATGTAGTGAAACTAAAGTACAGTGAAAACAAGCAACATACAATATAAAATCTAACTGATAAATATACAGTCAGTACTAGAGACGTTCACATAAAACTCACTGAATATGCAGGTCATTCCTTCAAACAGGCAGTTGTCCAGAACATGGGTGTGCAGTGCATTCAATGGATTAGTATGAACATAACTATGCAACATAAAAATATTGCACTTAAGGCCAAATGGCATCTGCTGCTAATGGCCATTACTGCGCCAGACAAAATGAAACAACCATGTGGTAAATACAGCAAGCATTCGTACTATCACATTAGTGCCGGCCACTGCCCACCATATCTCTCACTGCAAAAAAAACAACTATCAACGCATTCACGATGTAGTGAAACTAAAGCACAGTGAAAACAAAATGACACACAATACAAAATCTAACTCACAAATACACAGGCAGTACTAGAGATGTTGACATTAGACACACTGAATATGCAGATCATTCCTTCAAACAGGCAGTTGTCCAGAACATGGGTCTGCAGTGCATTCAATGGATGATTATGGACAAAACTATGCAACATAAAAATATTGCACATAAGGCCAAATGACATCTGCTGCTAACGGCCACTAGTGCCTCAGACGAAATGAAACAACCATGTGGTAAATACAGCAAGCATTCGTACTATCACATTAGTGCCGGCAACTGCCCACCACATCTGTCACGGCAAAATAAAAACTATTACAACACATTCAAGATGTAGTGAAGCTAAGTCAGTAGTAGAGATGTTCACATTAGACCCACTGAATATGCAGACAATTTCTTCAAACAGGCAGTTGTCCACAACATGTGCGTGCAGTGCATTCAATGGATCATGAACAATACTATGCAACATAAAAACATTGCACTTAAGGGCAGCTAGCATCTGCTGCTAATGACCATTAGTGCCCCAGCGAAATGAAACAATTGTGATAAATACAGCAAGCATTCATACTATCACATTAGTGTTGGCAACTGTCCACCATATCTTTCATTGCAAAAGAAAAACTATCACAACACATTCAAGATGTAGTGAAACTAAAGTACAGTGAAAATAAACAAGTGACACAATATACAAAACTCTTCAGTATTGCAACAAGCAAATGAGAGGGCACTAGAGATTACCATTAGACCCATCGATAGCATACTGACCTTCAAACAGCTAGTTGCCCAAGACATGGGTGCACAGTGCAATGAATGGATAGTTAGGAAGAAAACTGCAACAACCATGAACAACATGTTCTATAAACTTTCAAACTTTCTAAAAAATGACCTCACTCAGATAAGGAAAATGGTGATTGCTAATACACACGACAAAACATATATGTGAAAACAGCCATTAACTGATACTAAAGCCCCTCCATACACGTTTCCGCTGACCAGGTTAAGTACCGCCAACCTACCCTCTTCCTCCACGCTCCTCTGCCACTCACCCCCTTAGCTTCCGGTGTCAAGCGGAATTTCCGTAGCTGCAGCTTCCTGTTCCGAGTGGAAGTAACGCTATGTTTTTCTTAACGTTGTTTACTTTTGCGTCGATGGAGAGGCTTTAATTGCACCAGCTGCGGTTTAAACTGTGAATGCGATTCCATCCAAGTACCACCGCCTATTGCAATCAGCGATCTGATCGTGTTCGCTGTTTCGCGTCAACCTGCGACGGGTTGTGCCACGAGAGACAACGTACAGTGGAATGTAGTGCCTGGGCGCTTGGAGACCACTGCCGTTTTTCGTGCATTTAGAAAACAGCGACCACGAATTACTACTTCAGCGGAATACAACAGCTTGTCGCCTTTGCATTCTTCTCATGGCGACTCCCACAGCTCTGCTAAGCACGCGTGGGTGTCTCACCATCGGCAGTCAAAGCGGAAATTCCCGCAGAACAACTTCAGGAAGCGGTAACGCCGGAACCGGAAACTTTTAAACTGGAAATGCTGGAACCGGATTTGGTGTGAGGGGAAAAGGCGGCGCACAACAAAGGTTGTCGCTACTTAAGAAAGCGGCAGTGGCACGTGGATGGAGGGGCTCTAACTGATACCACTCCCCCTTGTGCTCAAAGAAAACATATGCAGCCCGTTTTCCACACAAGAGGAACACGTTGCACAACTGTATTGCAGTACTTATGGGTACAAGCCAGATTTCAATTTCGTTGCCTAAAAATTGTAGTGCTTCTTAGATAGACTAAAAGGGAATTGAGCGTGTTGCCCTTGTCCGTTTCTAGGCATGCAGTTGTGATGGATGCCATATGCTTGTGTGACAAATTGAACATGGTGCTATAGGTACGACTACAAGGATGTATATTTGTAGCTGCCCTCAAACCCCTTCATGTTGCCAGTCAGCATCTATGGTGTATCTTTGTATTGCTCATCTAACACTGTTTACACACAGAAGGCATGTCTGAATACCAAACCACCTTATTCTCCAGTTACTTTAAAGTGAATGCGTTGTGACAAAGTGTAATGTGAGAAGTCCATGATAAAGAAAAAAAAATTGCTAATTCAACTCCCTCCTGAATTACCAATTTCTGGGCCATTAAGTTTTGCATAATACACTTGTGATTAACACAGAGCCACGTTGGCCTAATCCTATTGGCACAGGACATCCTTCAAGTTATCAGCTGGTACAGAATCATTGAGCATGCTGCTGGTGCTTTTGCCCCCGCTGAGAATACCTGTGGAATACTAACACACATTTTGTTGCTGAAGGTCCATTACAGAAATACTAAAGTGAAACAGTAAATCATTTTATACTGATAAAACAATCTTTCAGAACTGTATTCATGAACATCGTGGCAATAAGAGGATTATTAGAAGAGAAAATGAAGATTTAACTTTCATTTTTCAAGTTTTATGCAGTGCCCGCACATCAGTGTGGAGTCATACTTCAACTAAGTATATTCTTTGACACCTTTACAACGGAATTCATCAATATTGGCCAGTAGAACATTAGCTAGGCCCGAACAGACACCGTCAAATTCCATATCACAGCGAGCTGGTGCAGGAACTATAAGGTGGTGGTGGCGACACCAGTTTTCGTTTTTGCAAGTTATCTGGATTATCAAGCCAATTCTCATGGTGGGAGTTGTTTTTTCGGTGTTGTAGAAGAATGATTTAATAAAGCTCAAATAAATTTTCTTTTTCGTGTCCCTTTAAAGCAAGCACTGTGCTACATGGCTTGGGCAACCTGTCAGCCACAGAACCCACGAGTGCTTTTGTTAGGCAAAATAATTTTGACAGAAACTTTCTTGAGGATATGCATCTGAAAATTTTTTTGCCTAGCAATAGTTCTTGTAAAAATTGACTAAATCCAATGCTTTCACCTGCGGCTTTGTGTAGCAAAAATCCAGAAAGCAGTGCTCAAGAAATGTCAAAATCCTGTGGGCCTTTTTCGAGTAGATAACGTGGGAAACCCAGAACAAAGCGAAAAGGCAGGCCAGTGACGCTGTCACAAACAATCGCTGTGCATCCATGTGTAGCGCCTCCCTTCAACCTCTTCTTTTGTAAAAGGAGCCTTAAGGAGGCCCCCCGCAAACTGAAAGCCCGAGTTGTTAGCATCCAGGCGCAGCCTCTTCAGCAGGTCCTTTTCACCATATACACCGTCGCCGATGTCTACCTGTGAAACAACAGAACAAGCACAGATTAATTTTCTACACTTTTGATCAAGGAAAGGTTAGGAAATAAGGTAAGGTTTGCAAAAACGGAAGTAGCTGCTTCTTGTTGATACGGTTTAAAGAACAAAGTACCCTTACGTATACCATACATGCGTTGTGCTGAGCTGTGTACTTTCACCTAAGACTAGAAAGTATTGGGAACTTCAATGCAAAAGAAAGACATTCATCTGCCTAGCTCTAAGCAAATGCGTTCCACCCCTTGGCACAGAATGAAATCTGGTGCTGTTCTAGCGATTAGCACACACTGAAAGCTTCAAGCCCGATTTAGTATTAGGCCAAGGGTCAAGATGTGCTCGATCATAGTCGGATACAACTGTAGAAAAACAGGGGCGTTTACTCCTCCGAGGCGGATGCACACGAGCATCCACTAATGGGTGCGCACTCTGGACTGACGTCATGCGCCGGACGGCCGGTGGCCCGCCGTCGAAGATGGCCGCCCGGGCTTCGAACTGGGCCAAGTCGAGTCAGCTGTGCGTGTCAATGCCTCGTCACAGTGAATTCCCAAACTGTTTGTCAATGTCTATCATGCCGGAAATATTACTGCGAGCTTACAATGCGGCATCTGTGCCGCGTGCGTTTATTCTAAGCCGTGATCCGGCGAAGAAACATTGCAGCGAGCATCGCTGATGCTGCGTTACGCTTTGCCTGAAAACAGGATGGCTCGGCGACTGCTGCAAACACACATCCTGCCTGTTTGTTTCATGTCTTTTTTATTTCGCTCCTGAGTGAAGTTAGGACAAGAAAAGTTTGTCAAAGTCTGGTGCCTGCTGTCAGCGGCGGGTGAGTTCGTGTACCGTGTCGCTGCATTTTTCGTCGGACGGGGTAAAGTGATGGAGCAAAACCATTCTGAGGAGAAATTACAAAAGCGTGCGCGCATGAAACAAACCTACGAGCGTCTCAACAGAAAATATTTGACAAAGAAGCCTCCAATGCAAAGATTTGTCGCCGTCAACTTAGCGTGAGTGATAGTTGTCAACAGTGAGATAGCCGAGCATCTAACGGCGGTGTTAGAGCGTTGTGTATAGCACCGTCGATTGATTTCTTTCCACCAGTGCTCACCGCGCACGCAAGCTGTAGAATGCGTGCTGTGGCACAGTCACGCATAAGTTGTGTTGCCAGCGTTCCTGCTTCCATGCGTGTTTGCACTTACTCATATTTGTCCTTTCATTTTATATTAGTATTTGTTTTTGATAGTTTTCTTTCAGCAAAGTCCTTACACATTTTCATTAGCCAATCTCATTCAAAGCACTAACTCCTGTACACTGCAGGACTGGCCTCTTCCATCTCATTAAAACCTTTCTCACTGGTCTACCTCGTCTTCTCAATCTGCCTACTCGCTGCGTTTTCTGTCCTTGTTTCTTGTGTTGTTGCTGCAATGTGATTAACCAACTTGCTCAAAACAAATTTTGATCGCCTATCAAAACAGAAAGGTTTAGATACATTTTTTAAAAGCGTCATGTGGGTTGCACAGTAACTTTGCCTCTTACCTCTGTTCATGTTTATGCGTCAGTGCATGTGGCAGCTAGCCAGAAGTGCACATGAAAGGCTGCATATTGTGAAACACCTTGCTATGCTGTTGCATTTTTCATGCATTCAGTCTTAGTAAACAAACGGTTTCGCTGCCTATCACATATGATGGCGAAAATTTTCAGCACGAATAACAATGTGCAGTGGGGTGTGATTTCTGTCTGACGCTTTCGCCGTTGCAAAGACATTTTTCAATGAATGGAGCCCAGCGAAGTAGTGCACTGAGAGCTTTTGCAACTTTCACCATTTATTACTTCACAAATGACATTGTCTGAACCTGGCCGTTGATCGACATGCCGATGGCTTGTAAATTAAATAATTGCCTCAATAAAACACATTCAACTTCACCCAGCAATTTTTAGCACAATGCTAGCAGAGCTATTCAGGGTGAATAATTGTGCTTACATTGGCTTACATGTGCTTACATTACTTGCCCGGTCAGATAAACAAATACAACAATGGCTGCGGTATGACTGTGATTTGACGTGCAGACTGCTAATGGTGCCTTTCAAGCGTGCCCTTGACTGCTGCTATTAATAGCTACCCGCCTGGGTATATTGGGCCTAACTAAGCTAATGATGTTTGATAATAGTTCTCTTATTCGCATTGCTTGCCTGGGCCAGGTAACCAAAATAAACAATGCCACCACATGAATGTGTGTTTGCATGCAAGCTGCCAACAGTGGCTGTAATTCTCACATTGATTGCTGCCATTTCACCAACAGTGGCGACGGCTTGACTGCGCTTTGATGTGCCGACTGCTAATGGTGCCTTTCAAGCGTGCCCTCGACTACTGCTATTAGTAGCTACCCGACTGAGTATATTGGGCCTAACTAAGCTAATGATGTTTGATAATTGTTCTCTTATTCGCATTACTTGCCTAGGCCAGGTAACAAACAATGCCACCACATGAATGTGTGTTTGCATGCAAGCTGCCAACAGTGGCTGTCATTCTCGCATTGATTGCTGCCGTTTCACCAACAGTGGTGACGGCTTGACTGGGCTTTGACGTGCAGACTGCTAAAGGTGCCTTTGAAGCGTGCCCTGATGACTGTTATTTCATCACAGGGCCCGTCATGCTCATAAGTGGCTGCCCAATAGAGTATTTTGGGCCTTCTGACATTGGCATTATTCATCTCAACGGGCTGGAAAAAACAGTAGGGGCAGCACAACTGCACACAAAGCACAATGTGCTTTGGCGTGCAGGCTGCTAAGAGTGGCTGTCAATTTCATTCACGTTGACTACTGCTTTTTCGTGTGAAGCTGGACAGTGGCTGCCCGAATGAGCATTTCGGGCCCCACATAGTTATTCAGAGTTAATAACTGCATTTGCATTCAGATTTTCCGGCATTTCGGCACGTTTCCATGCCAACGCTTATATTAAGCATGATCTGTGCAGGACGTTGCTTTTTCTGAATTGGGCTTCCATTAGAAGGAATATGTCATCAAATGAACCGCTTATTTATTTGAGAGGTCACGGGAGAATGCTTGGCTGCTGTGCTTGACACACATAATATATGGGGTTTTACGTGCCAAAACCACTTTCTGAGTGCTTGACACACAGTACACCGCTTCAGTGATGGGAGATCCATTGTTGCGCTTGCCGAGGTATGTGTGGCTGGCAGGAGATCTGGACCTCGCTTCACACAGAGTCAGAGACGAGGAGAGTTTTCTCTGCGAATAATTCTTTATACAATGTTTACATGTTGTCGTCGTTATCAGGACAGAGACCAACAGAGCAGCTGCAAGCTGCTTAAATAACACCCCTCCGTCCAAAGATCCCCCAGACAGTCCCCAAGGACGAAACAAGGTCGTGAGAGAAAGGGTCCGGGCAGCCTCCAGGGTCCTAACGCCGCTCTCAGTGGCCGGCGCTTCCTTGAACCGCGCTGCGGCGTCAGGATGATTTGGCGGTCGGTCAGAATGGTGCGCCGGGCAAGTTTTATGGCCCGCATAGGACAAAGGGCACCAACTGCAAGGCACCGAGTCGAAACAAAGCCCTCCTTTGGAAACTGTCCCAAACACAGCGGGAGTCGTTTGTGGTGTGGGCGCCGCCGGACAAAGGGGGGGGGGGGTTGCATTGCTGCCGGGACGGGGAGGGGCCGAATAGCAGTCCGTGATCCGGTGGCTGCTTCCGTCGTGGACGCCGTGCACGTAGTCGTGTCCGAAGCAGGCAGGCACCATGCGGGGATGAATGCTGCCTCCACAGTCGACAAACCATAGCACTGGCCTTCCGTCAGGCAAATTCCAGGGCACAAACATAACACAATATACGCTTCGAGAACTCGTTAGTGAGATCTCGATCGTCGGTATCTCGTTGTGGTGAAAGAAATCGTGCACACGACCTCAGCGCACATGTGTCCTTCTTCGTGCTGCTTCTTCTTTTCTCCACATTTTGTGGGCGTTTTCGCGAGGGCGTCGATAGTTTGCCACCTGAAATATGCGAAGCTGTGACCTCCCTCCTCACCTTTAACACGGTGCTTTCGCTGACACTGAGCATCTTGGGTTTGTAATGGTTGCGATAAATGCATTGTTTTATATAAGTACTGGTTCAGTAGCAACTGATTCATTTGAAGCTCGGAACAGGAGTAGTAAATGGGCCGTGTACATGTAAACAAGCACAAATGCCATGCAGAGTTGCTCTTTCTACTTTTTCCACTTGCAATGAAGCTAAAGAGCAGACGACGGGCAGCGTTGTGGAAGGCATGGGGTTATTTTTCTGTCGCGATCTGGCATGTGCTGTAGCACATGAGAGCTCTACTAAACCAGTCATCAAAGTCTTTATTTATACTGAGAACTGCGCGTTTCCTAAGCACGATTTTTTGAGCGGGATTATTTTAGTCGCGGAGGCAATCGGACGTCGCGCTTCATTAATCTGGGCGGGGCCTCCCCTGTTCTAAATTTGTATCCGACTATAGTGACGCACAAGTGCTCGAGAACTATTGAACAAGACGCACTTGTTTTCGATTTACTGACTGCACTTGGGTGTAAAGCTTTTGTCTGAGAAATGAATAAACCACATACACAAGCAGCATTTTCTTAGCACAGTTTTTAATAAGTACTGATACCTTCAATTTAGAAAGCCCTGTATATTGGGCCTCATCAAACTAATTTCATAAAAGGTTTGGCAAGGTAGAAGCATAGAATTTTAGAGTCATAAGAAGACAGGTGAAATTAGTTATTTATTGCAATTATTACTCAAATTTAAAATTTAGGTCCCTCATCCCAATGAGAAATTGATGCAAGCAGTTTGTACATGCCACATAAGCATTTAGATATCAAAAATACGGATTAAAGAAAACCGTTTCTTGAAGGTTCATTATTGCAAGCAGTCATGGCCTCGAGGAGAAATAACTTCTTTTCCTGTCGGCAGAAATGAGGCTCGAGTATTTTATTGACACATATATATGCCCATGCATATATGTTATCTCTGCTGTAAAGCTTTTTTTCATGTGTATGCAAGGCGTGTGTGTAACATCTCATTGTGCACAAAATCAAATCCATAAGAACCCGACAAGAAGCTAAACAAACAAGAGAGCAATCCCAGTGACAAGCCATGTTAAACCAACGAGGTAGCCATCCCAGTAACAAACCGTATCAAAAATTTTACTGACATGAATTCTGACCTTTGAAACATAACATGTGTATATGAATACTATCTACATTAGAGCAATGGGCAACTTTAAGCAATGGCTACGCCAACATCAGAACGATGTGGATGAGAAAAGAGTGGCATCAAATGCTTGGAGTGGAGCATGCAGCAATGACTAAACACAATAGTGACTGGATAGTGTCTAGCATAATCGGCCAGGAAAGAAATTGGAAGCCATGCCTGTACCCGGATTCCCTGGAGATGCAATCAACAGGACACACGTTTATCTGAAACCAAGGAACCCATGCCCATCTTATGCTAAAACTTACATAATTAAATATGCACTTCCACTTTTTTTAGTCTTATTGTGAACAATTAAACCTTGCCGGACGTACAAGAAAGTTGTATCCATCCATCCATCCATCCATTGTGAACAAGGCTTCCATATGGAAGCCAAAATGTATTGCTTTTATTGTTGTATTTGGTTGGTCTATGTCTGTCTTTGTCATGTTTCATACCGACCACACAGGCTTCTCTGAAACTCTTGATGATACAACTTTTGTGCGAAAGCATTGCTTAAGGCACTTTTGCGTAAACCATGTCTTTAGGTGGTACAACGCATTTTTCTAGACACTCTAGAGCACCTTATTCAAGGCACGAAATCTGAATTCATGGTTCTTAAAAAGGCATTTTGGCTAGATTAATATAGTCTATATGGAGTATATAAGGCATAATTACTCAAGCGCCCAATTATATTTAACTCAGAGGAGGCTACTTTACGTATATTCATTAAACTGAGGGCACTCCACCAAAACATAAAATTCGTGATCAGCCACTAGAAATCCTGAAAATGGCAATACAGTAAAATGATTGCATATAACACAAATGTATCCTACAACTCGAAAGGCAGCGCCAGTTTTGTACGCACCTTTGAGAAAGCACACAGATCACGTGCTTTATTGTCGTGCTGTCCAGCTTCCAGCAGTGCAGCAGGTTCCTGCTCGATGTAGGGATGCCTCCAGAATCCGCATAGCCTTCAAAAGTAAGAAATGTTTAATTTATTGTGCTGTGAACCTGGGAATTTGTGATTTCCCAGTGTCATGTGGAATTGCAAAGTCTCACACAGCCAGCTGCATGAATTTGCGCCTGGTTGCACAAATGTCTCTGTTATATCTAAGGAGGTTACACTGATATTTTGTAACAAGTGAAGTTTCAGGAAGGAACGAAATCAGCAACAACAGGCTACCAGGACAATCAAAAACAAAACTCATATATGCAGTAAAACGTGGCGCATTGGATTAAACAAAAATATTGAGCACATGAAAAGCATTCTGAAAGCTAGATAGCGATTTTGTAGCGATGCCATTCCTTTTCGTTAGTGGTCTGACCGCCGCCCCGGCCCGTGCTACGTACTGGAACAGCCGGTCGTTTGCGGTGGGCGACAAGAGTGGTATAGAATCGAGGGGTAAGTATCGCTACAAAATCGCAGTCCTTACTTTATTACGCACTCCCGTATAACCTACGATTGCAAGAGCTGGCATCCCGTTCGTAAGAATTGGTTGGTCTATGTCTTTCTTAAAGGCCGGTGTCTGAAATGTCTCGATTAAAAATAAACTTCGTTACTGTAATATCGGCGTATGTCGGTTTTGCAACATAGAAGACAAATACGCGAAGACACTCAATAACATAAACAATACACAGGTTCTCGCGACGTGGTCCTCCAAACCAAACTGTATACATACAAAAATCTTCATACAAGCTTCTATCCGCTTAAGCGTCAAACATAGGAATCGTGTGCCAACGCGCGAAGCCCATGATACATCGACGGATACATTACACATGTACTGTACTTGCGGGAATGCATATATAACGAATAACTTCTTGCCAGAAAACTACCGAACGAACCGCAACTTTCAGTGTTTTCATAATTGTGTGCCCATTCAGGCATAGCAATCAAGGCGGGTAGCATATATTTTACAGCAGAATGCAAGTACGCTGTAATATCAGAGGAAGCCTTCGTGAAATTGCTTGCTAAATGTGCACAGCAAGACGGCCAACCTACGATCAGAAAGCGCTTTGCTCTAGCTAGTACACAACGTTCATTACGTAAATCATAAGTTCAAGAATGCGCGCAAGGGCCAAACTTGCTTACCTTTCAAAAAGACTTGGCCAACGCTCCTTCGTCTCAAAGGTACCGAGGCACCGACGTCTTTCTGGCGCAAGCACTGTAGAACTTCCGATGAACTCCAGCTCCACAAAAGCACAACCTTCAACAGCCTTCCATACACTACGATTCGAAGCTCCAGTACCAGACTTTTCAAGCGTGGGCAGAACAAAGGCAGGTCGGACGGGCGCTGTAGTAGGACACTCACTGTCGACACTGGTAGATCGCACGAAACACACGGCGAACTAACGGCGTTACACGAGTCCGGAGGGTTTGCGATGGTTACTGCACACGACAAGGAGCACATTTTGTCTAGGCACTTCTAAAATATAACTCAAATACCGCCTTACTGCAGTGTGCATTTCTGACAGCCAACGTGGTATGTCGACCAAACAAATACTGCAGTGGCGCCACTCTGCGGTTTTTAGAAAAATGTGTCGTAAATGAGAAAATTACGTGTTTTTTTCCTAACAACAATCGGTAGGGACACTTTAACAAATTTCTTGGGTCCAAAAGTGTTAACTTTGTATAAATATTCACTTTTTTATACGCAGTTTAAGAAAATGTACTGTATATATAAAAAAAACGAAGCGGATGTCGCCTTCAAGATTCGCAACCGCTTCAGTCGCATGCAGTTTGCAAAAGCACGGCCTTCGAAATCAGACTTTGTCGCTCAAACGAAACTGTAGCTGGGAGGAGGGCAGGCATTTAGGCCCCAATTGTTGGGTTTACAGTGCCTAGGTAGGCTTCCTTATTTATAAAGAATATACAGGGACTAACGCCGAACCATGAGCGAGCTTTAAGCAGGGGACACACGGTACGATTCGGCGTCCGATCCAACGTGCGTGTATCCGAACGGTCGAGCGGCGCGTAAGCTCCGCCCAGATCCAGCCCTCCTCCCTCCCCCCCCCCCCCCCAGCTTGAGTTCAGATTCACGTCGAGAAACGCAATATAAAAACTCTGCACAACACTGCTTCGCTTTACGTGAACACTGTCAATAAAATTATGCCCGTGCAAGTGACAGAACACTTCACGACGGCGCGTTGTCCACTGACGGCTCAGCCAGCGATACGGCCGGCAGGCATAGCTAGGCGGACGCTGCGGCCGACGGCGCTTGTTTCAGCCCGAGCTCGATGAAGCGGGCTTATTTTTGCCAAAACAATTAACGCTGTGCACTTAGGTAGCCCGTAATCAAATACAATTGGTTTACTCGACGCAGTCGTTGCGAAGGGCAAACGTGCAAGCGAAGCGAGCAGCCTCGCTCGGACGGTCGGTGCATAGAGATCGGTGTGTGCTGTTTGTCCGCGGAAAGGCCCTCGCGTCGCGGCTCCCGATTTCGACGGTAGCTTAGTGCTAGTGTACTAGGCACTGTTTTGCATCATGAGCACATGTTCGAGATAACTTTATTGAACTGGTAACTATTTCGTGTCGGCAACAAACTGCAGCAGGCAAGGGAAAAAAAAAAAGACGGCGAGAAACCGGCCTGCCAGCGCCGCCTCCGTGGAGGGAACGTCAGAGAACGTCACATCAGCTGCGGCCAAACGACGGTGAGGAGTGTGCGGTTGTCGGACACATCGGACGATGAAAATTTGCCCGGTTTGTCGCACGCCGGACGTCCGATCCGGCGCTTCGGCACGGCAAAAGACCTCGATTCCGGCTGCCGTTCAGGCGCGTCGGACGCCGGATCGGACACCGAATCGGACCGTGTGTTAGTTGGCGAACACGAGCCCATCAGCGCGCCGTCCGTGCACCTCCGTCTGCTTGCAATGGTGGATGGCCTACGGGCTTCTTTGACGCCTACTGAGCACAAATTCATGATCACCGCTCGTATACACGCTTCCTACAGCGCTAGCTGTGGTGTTTACGAGATTATGTGCCCTCACCTTGAATTGGCGAGACCGCTCGACATGATCGCATCTATTTCTAGTGCGTGAGGCTTTCCATTGACTGTCACTACAACTAACCAACGTTTTGTTTATTTTGTGCTACAGTGGGTCGTGACGATTCCGTTCACAGCTTCAAAGTGGACAAGAAACAGTCGTTTTCTCGCTCGTAGAAGCATGAAAAAGTGGGCTTGTGCTTGGCAATGAACTTTGACCGACACGCTTGCTTCCGGCCGGAGCAGCAGACGCGACAACTCGCCGTTTGTAGGCTGCCGGCCGATGGCGGTATCCCTCGCGAACGGCAAGATATTTACCTGCCGTAGAGAGGATCGGTCCAGGAACGATTCTTGAGGCGATTTTTGTCGCTGAATGCGAGCATGGCCACGCCGGTTCGCCGTGCAGAGCGGAATCGGAACATTATTTTTCGATGAGTTCGCACTGACGCAATGCAGTCGATCGGCTCGTCGGTCGTGCAACGGGCGGCGCGCCGGCAGGAAGCCGCGTCCACTTGAGACACCTCTTACGCGACGTATGTAGTATACATACGTTCCAAGTTTCCAACGTTCTGCCGTTCCGCTGGTGGATGCACCGCCACGGCATCGATCTTTACCATTCCTGCCGCGGCCGTGCCTGTCGCCGAGCGTAGGCTTAACTGGATTGGGCGGAGCTTGCAACCTTGGGGAGTAAAGTGGTAGTATTTAATCACGTGATATTCAGGTTGGTTCCAGATCACGTGGTTTTAAACTCTCAATAGATGGTTTTTGGTCACCTGATCTAAAACTCTGTACGTCGTAAAGCCGGCTCATGACATCCTTTTACTACGTTTCTGAGAGGTGGTAGTAAAACGATGTAATGTAACGCATTTTACTGCCGCATGCCAGAGTAATTTTCTGGTGCAAGGTAGTCTTCAAAGCTCATGAGCCGCAAAAACCCCAATGTCGGCTAACTTTTGTTTACAGTGTACTACTGTACTCGCCTGTTGTATGAGCGATTAAAACTGATACTACTTCCTTCTAGCGCCCTCTCCATCACCACCATGTACATCATAAACAGCAGTGGGGATAAAGGACACCCCTGCCTCAGTCTCTTGTTGATATGAACTTTCTCCTCTCTCCTCAACCCTTTCCATTCAACGCAAACGGTAGTTTCTATGTAAATCTATCTCAAAAGCTGTAGACTTCCCCTTCCGGAATATCCCACAATATAATGCGGTCTACGTTGTCATAGGCTCTTGTAATGTCTAAAAAGGCCACATATAATGGTCTGCTTTCTGCTTTTGATATTTCAATGCACTGAGTATGAACAAATAAGTTATCATCTAAACGCGTACCAATTCTGAAGCCATTCTGAAGTTCTCCTAAAATGCTATTATTCTCTGCCCATGCTTGAAGCATTAATTTCATTGCCTGCATTGCTAGCCTGTATATTACCGATGTAATGGTCAACGGACTCTACGAGTGAATTCAATCTTTCTTCCCTTTACCTTTATAAATTAAATTCATTCTTCTTTGTTGCCAACTGTCTGGTATTCGTCTATCTTCTAATGTTTTTTTTCCACTGCTTTCACCAGACTTTTCTTACTTTTTGGTCCTAGTTCGTAAATCAGCCTAACGGGAACCTCGTCCAGCCCTGTGGCTGTGCGCTTAGGAATTTTCTCTTCGGCTTTCTTCCAGTTTAAATTTGTCAGCACCAGCTCCTTTTCCACCTAGGTCTCTTTCATGCTCTTTTTTTTCTTCAAATACAACGTCGGCATTGCCTTGGAAAGATTCGGCATTTATTTTTCGGGTGAAATTGGTTGCCATTTCACCTTCCAGTCTGTTTTCATCCTCGTCTAGAATGTGTTGTTGTATTGGTGTCGACTTCCTGGCGAATCATTTTATGTGGTTCCAAAATATTCTAGGTGCGGCTTTCTTTTTCTCATGTATTTCTGACAACCAACGTTCACTTTCACATTTTAATTTTCCTTGCGCCAGTTTAAACCATAGTCTTTTTCTCCCGGTATATTTCCCATTTACTGGCTACTTCATCCTGCGGCAACTGCGCCTTCTCTGCCTGCCTGTGCTCTTGGGATGCTTTTTGTCGTTCGGCGATCGCTTCTCGTACCTCCCTGTTGCAACAGCTTTTCGGTTTATTTTTTCCCTTCGAACGAACATGTTTCTCTTTCCGTATTTCTGTCGTTATTACACTTATAAGCTGACCACGTTCCCACTCTTTAGTTGGCCATTTGCCACGTTCTTCCTCGAATCTAGTGACTATATTCGTTATTTGTTTAGCGTTCAAATTCGCACTGGCTATTATGTACTCCTTGCTCTCTTTCCCAACTACATATCCCATTTTCAAAATGATGGGTTTATGGTCACTGCCGATGCTGCTATACCCTTCCTCATCAATGACCACTTCTCTCAACTTATAATTAATTCCTTCTTTCATCAGACAGATCACTCGGCCAACAACGCCACCTTTGGGCAGCCGGGCGGGCGAGCAACATTCATTTTTTTTTTTTTTGACAGCGCTTGTCATCTCGGAAGCCATTGCATGGGCCGGGAAGCATGGTGGCTCGGCTCGACTTGTGTCTTCTCGCGCGCGCAAGGCAGCAAGGCGACAAGGGTTACTCGAGACGGTCTTACGTGCACTACTCTACATTTCGTCGGTGGTCGTTCGCGCTGTGTAAAAGCGGGCGCTCACACAGTCAGTCAGTCACTGTGGCGAACTCGCCAACAACTGAAACGAAACAAGCACAAACCTAAGCGCTAAACCACTATATCACACGCGTTGAGTGGCAGATGCTTTATATTAACGCAAAATCCCACCGCGCATGCTTGGGATCGGCAGTTTTCTGTTTTGTTTGCCCTCGCGAAATGCCGCGCCATTCTGAGAAAATGGGCGGATACACTAACGTATATGCAGGGCTTCCATCCAGCTTTCGTCAGCCTTCCGCAACAAGTCAAGCGCATTTCACCCCGGCAGGGAAATTGGGCCCTCCGTTCGAACCTGGCCGTGGCGCGAGTCTGCGAACGACAATTTCTCGCCTTCCAACCTGCGTCACGTGAGCAAACGACCTCTTTTTTCTTTTTTTTTATTCGTTGGGCCATTCTGTAAAGCGTAATCAATAAGTTGAGCAGATGTAAAAAGAGAAAAGTTTGTTGACAGGAAAGGTGTAAATGTCGGCCGAAGGAGCTCGCATCAGCCTTGCGATTCCAGAAATGGGCAAAGAGTTACGTAGACACAGATAAAAGAAAACTGGAAGCGAGGTGACCATCAAATACAACAGTGACGGCCACTGATCAGTCGACTGCGCGCCAAAGACAACGCGCGCGGTTCTTACGGATGATCGACACGCCTTTGTCTTGAGATTATTGAGGAATAGTACTGAGTTAGACGGCCTCAGTGTTTCCATGCGCGAATGTGCGCTACGTAGAAATTAGTGATCACCTACATGAGGATGCACATTGCATAAGTACTACGCACCCGCGATCAGGCACACGCGCTCTATCATAAATTCCGCAATTGCGAAATCTTATATTGCCCAAAATGTCAAAAAGCGCGGGCCAAGCAACTCGCCCTTTCGCTGTTCCAGCTTCGCGTAGAAAAACAATAACATCAAGAAAAGCACTAAGAGAAATTGTAGCATACAAACGTTGTGCATGCGTTCTAGCGAACTCCTACCTCCTCGTATGGTAATTCCTGCACGACGATACACAAAGGACGTGAAAGGGTCCCAAGGGAAGCTCCTATTATTGACAAGCACTTGTTATGAACCGAGTATTGTAGAGGACCTTGCACAATATTTCGTAAACTGTGAGACGGCTGCGCATGCGCTGAGCAATCAGAAATAAACAGCAAAAAAATGGTCAACTTGTCAAATTTTTTTCCTTTTTCTTTTTGTTGTCCTCGTTATGCCCCAGTTCTGCCGGCAAAGGGAAACAAAGTAGGTGTTTGGAAAGCTGGCACGAGTGTATAAATAAGTGTGTGAATAAGAGGGAAACTGAAAACTTTTTCTTAATCGGGCAGCACAAATGTTAAATTGGTTATATGGACTCAGAAAACTATGTCGAATCAGTAAAAGATGTTAGCTCAGTCTTCTGGAAACATCGCAACGTTTGCTGATTGAACTCGAGGAATCTCTGCTGGGAAGCTAGATTGTAAGACATCATTTTGTGAAGTTAAACTGCGCTAGGGACGAGACGACTTTGCTAAGTGCCGCGAAATGGTTTACGTGCAGACATAACTCCGGTTCAAGCTGGTATTTGAAATCACCTGCCAGAGTAGCAAGACAAGTGAACTGGATTCCGCAACTGACCTGGCGATTAAGCTATGGAGGTCCAAGGGTGCTGCGCGCAATTCCGATGCGAGATGATTTCTAAAGGCAACAAACACAGAACCCGGGGACGAAATGTATGGAAGACCCCGTTTCCCCCACTGGGGCTATTTTCTGCATACGAAGGGTTCAGCAACGCTATTCTGTCTTCGAAATCATGGCGTCCTATTAACGTCAGTAGATCGCAGTGTGGGTGCAGAATGTCAAAGAAAAAAAATCGTGAAATTTCGCATGCGCTTTTTTTCCCTCTCTCTGCTGCTGATGAACGACTCTAGAATGAAATAAAGCTCCCCCTCCCCTATATTCTCTCTGAAAGACCCAGAAACAAAAATTTCAGGAGGTATTGAAGCATCAAGGTAATTCTACTCATGGTTCCTATGACGTGTGGCTCGCGTTTTGGGGGCAGAATCCGAAAAGGCGAAGCTTGCCCTCGGTGTTCTCCGCTAATAACCAACGAATCTGCAGTAAATAACTGTTGCGCGAAAGACCGAAATTATTTGCCTGACATACTGAAGTCCAGACGTATTTCTTGCCTACCGCAGGGTAACTCTCAAAGCCCACTTGCTGGTGGTACCAAGTACGACGGCCAAAAGCGCTCGAAGCCTTCCTTCCTGGTGCTGACCGGCGCGTGCTTGCTTGCTCTGCTGCTCAGCGCCATCGTCCTCGTCGTCGTGTTGCACATGATCTCAATCTTCTACGCTCCCTCGGGTCAAGAACACGCAGGTCAAAGCAACACCAACACGAGCACAAAGAGTCCGCGGTTCGGCACAGGGGTAGCCGACACCAGCGGCGTTGGCGGAAGCGCAACCGAGGTGGGGAGGGTGCAGACTTCGCCTCCCCCCTATTCTTCATGGCGACACGCTTAGCGCGTCTTCTCAAGGGCGCCGTAGAAGCTCTTGCCGATGTCTCCCAACTGGGCGACGAGCTCGCGGACTCATCCGTAGCGGTGTGCCACTCTGTGATCGGCCGTTTTTCGTATTCCGGGGTGGCCACATTCGGCAAGGTGTTCGCGCTTCTGGAGAACCCAGGAGCCCGTGTGATTCATCGATTACCGTGGAACGTACCCGGACATTAGCTGGCGTTCATTCAGGAGTCGCCTGACCTTCACCGAACCTCTGGCGAGCCGATCGGATTTCGTCGTCGACGGAAGCGCTGACGTAGCGCGGCGACGCACTAAATGTACTGCCGACCTGCCATATGCGAGAGTGTGAAGGTGCTGCCGGCATCTCGCACCTGGGGTTTTCGTTCGGCGCCGTAGCACCCATTCTTTACCTGGTTCTCGGCAAGCAGCTTCTTCACCGCAATGCGCCGTACGCCCGAATCGGGGCTCACGACTTGATGGCGGCACCGTAGTTTGATCACATCAATTACTCTTCGACAAACACAGATGCTTCCCGTCGGTGCTGCAAGCGGAGCGGCGGCGCTGCAGGCGGAGCGTCGGAGCTTGGACTTGCAAGCGACCGACGCGGCAGTTGAAGAGGGCTGGCGCGCGCGCAAGAACACGATACGGGAAATCACCAACGAGTTCGACGACGCCATTACAGCGGCGAAGGTGCACGGCGCCATGACGGATCAACGAGCATTCTTCGCCTTCCGGTTGTCACCTTTTCCGTGGAGAGGAGGAATGGTGGGAGGATGTGTGACGTGCCGCTGAGGCACGGCGCTGACGTCGCTCGTGTATTTGAACGTCACAATGTTTCCTCGATGAACCCAGAAAAGAGGTGCGACATGTTCGGCTAGTGGTGATGAAGAAGGCGCATGAAATTATCCGCCCGCTCCGTATGCGTATCGTTCTCCCAATTCTTCACTAATGGGATAATCCATTGACGATAATTGATTTCATCGGAGATTTGGCACAGTATACTCTAGCTCACGAGTTTCGGGCTTCTCTTTTGTTTCTTTTTTCTGCTGGGCGTGCCTAGGTAATACTGCTCGGCAGAGAGGGACCAATCGAAAGGGCACACCAAAGGGAAATTCTTTGTTAATCGATTGTGTCAAAACGCGATTAGTAATTTCGCTATTCCTATAAGAAATGAGGATAAGACAAGCGGCTATAGATGCCGATGATTTCTGCGGTGGTCTCGCTCCTTAACGCATGTGCCTGCATTTTACTACCGTAAATCAGTTTTTGTGGGTTAATAATGCATATATATACTCCCGTACGCTTAAATTCTAACGTTCGCGATGTCCTCCGCACAACGCGGTTCTACGAAGTTTCGGCTGAGAATTTGCATGGGCGAAAAAAAAAAAACATGAGGTGGAATCTTAGCTGGGCCTTGAAAGGCAAAGTTAGCGGCAGGGAAGCCATATAGAACTAAGATTTGTTGAACCTACCCCAGTACAAAGTATTTGACCGCTATGAGAACAAGCTACCTGGTATGCTCCCTCCTTCGGTCGTTGAATCAATGCTGCAAAGGTTTCGCCAAGACCACTTTGCTCCTCAGGCAACTGCTTATGCTTCCCACTATATTAAAGTCCGTACAGTCGAATGCTTTTATAACGAAGTCCTTGGGGCCTCCAAAATCATTCGTTATGCGGGGCACTTCGTTCTAAAGAGATCGCGCACCGCACAGCTCGCAATTGGACCCAGACAGAATTATTCACTCGTTACACAGGTCATTTAGTTGTGGACGCGTTGCTTGGGGAGACCATCGACTGCATATCGCGAGCACGCCTTACCAGCTAATGCTTACTGGTCTGTGTCCTTTTCGCTCGTTGCAATCACACCTTGATCTTCTGGCAGCCTAGAAAGTTTACATTTCCTTGCTAATGTAAATTTGCAATAGCAGAGGTCGAAAGATGAGAACAGTCTTAAATTTATTATTTCGTGGCTTTGATGTTGAAAAGAATGAACATTCTCTCTGCATGTGACCTCTACTGGCTTTTTTAAGTCTCGGTTGATAATCGTAGTAATTGAACGTAGGATGTTACGAAAGATAATAAATCCAGGCAAAAAAATGTAACGAGCATACTTTCGGGACGAAATCCTTGAGTATTACGGATGCCGCGTGACACTGCTAGCTTGATTTCTCGATTATACCCATTGAAAAAATCGGGGAATGTTTGGATTGTACAGCCACCTAAAGCTGGGCATGAAACTTACTCCAGGCCATAGTGAAAAAACGTCTTACTTCAAAACGAAATATAAACACGATCTTTAAGTATTAAATGGCAGCTACAAACATGTTTTACTGTTTTATTCTACCATAGTAGAGCCACCAATAAGTTCAATTAAATATTTAGCAAGCGGCAGAAAAGAAAGCAAAACCGTCCTGGATTTCGACCCAGCCATTTCGAATGTTAGTGAACTATTGGAACACAGTTTTATTTCGTGATGTCCTCTAAAAGGATTTAGGCAGAAAATTTAGGTGCTAACCAATGAGTTGCTGAAAGATCAGAGATAGTGTGCGCGATTTATGCGGCGTGAAATCTATATCACTGGCCTTTCAGTGAACGTCTAAACATTCTAAAATATCATAGGTACGCCGATACGTTTGCTTAGCCAAACATTCGTTGCGACTCAGCCAACATTTGTGTCAGACCTCGCTTATTAGGCGAGACGCAAGTCCACACGATCATCGTTAAACTAATCTGGAACCGTGCTCACTGAACGACTTGTCTTGACTTGTCTTGTCTCCCAAACACTGGCGCATACCCACTATGGGGGATTGGCCAAAAGGCAAGCTGTTTCCATTAAGAATTAAAACGAAACCGGATCTCAATGGCAGAGCGTGGGACTAAATTATTGTGGTTGAAAAGTTTAATAGAAATATTTAAAGAATTTTGAGATAAAATAAGCTAACATAAAAATAGAACAACTTTGTCATACAGTCAATCCCACCTTCTTCCAGATCCCCTCCCCCTAACTTATCCTGCCGAAGTATAGCATGGCATGCCTATTGGAGGAGGAAATATCTTTAATGTGTCCTGAGGAACCCCTCCCCACCCACTCTTGGTTTAGTGGGCGGCAGGGGTCGCGGGCCGCACCCACGTTGGGACGGGAAGCCCATGAGCCTCCGCCCTTTCGTGAGCCCTCTGGACGGCCCGGAGCTGGGTCTGGTGGTCGTCGCTTTGCAGGGCGTCCACCCAGTCTTCTTCTTTAGTGAACACGGTGCCGCTTAACGCGGAGCCTTGCCAAAGCATGTGCGCTAGCGAGCAGTAAGATTCACCACAATCCGGACACTGCGGCTCTACTTCTGGTGAATAACGGCTCAGTCTGCCTCTCAAGGGGAACGACCCTGTCTGAAGCATTCTGAATATCGATGACTGTGGTCTCGTGAGTTTAGCGTGGGGGAGTGGGAAGGTCCTCCTCGACAGCTGATAGTGTGTTGTTACTTCGTTGAAGGTGAGCAGCGGGTCTCGGTGCTCCCCTCCCTCCCCGCCACCTCGCTCGCCACGATCGCCGCGGTGCGTGAGTCCTCGCGCGCGTCCGTTCGCCAGCTCGTTGGCGTTGGGAAATTCGGGTTGCACGTCGGCCCCCATGTGGGCTGGAAACCATTTGACGAGGTGCTGACCCGCGGCTCCCTCGCTGCCGAGGACGGCGGCCGCTTCCCGGGATATCGAGCCCGAGGCGATTGCTCTTGCCGCCGATCGCGAATCTGTGTAGACGTGAGGACGTTCGGGGTCTCTCATTGCCATGGCTATTGCCAGCTGTTCGGCCACTTCGGACGTTACCCTCTTGACCGATGCTGCGTTAATTATTGTGCCATCCCAGCGTACCGAGACAGCCGCGTACCGGTCGCTGCGCCCATACTGGGCCGCGTCTACAAATGCCGCCAGGCCCGGGCAGTTGGCGGTCGATTTCAGCAGTGCTCGGGCCTCGCCTTTCGGCGCCCCTCGTTGAATTGCGGGTGGACGTTTCTCGGAAGCGGTTCTACCTTGAAAGTGCCCCTTACCGCCGCGCTGAGCGCAATCTTGTGTGCGTTGCACTCTGCCTCGGCATTTATCCCTGCTTCTTCTAGGATGCGCCTGCCGGCCCTGGTGGTCGACAGCCGCACGACCTGTGCCTTGGTCTGCGCTTCGATGATTTCTGATAGTGAATTGTGGACCCCTAACCGATCGAGCTGCTCCGTGCTTGTAGTGATCGGGAGACCTAGCACCCTTTTGACGCTCTTGCGCATCAGTGTCTCTATTTTGGCCGCGTCTCTCTTGGTCCATTTTAGCGCCGAGGCTACGTAATTGACGTGACTCATGAGGAAGGCGTGGTAAAGTCTGATGAGACTGCTCTCGCTGAGCCC
Source organism: Dermacentor albipictus (assembly GCF_038994185.2). NCBI lineage: Eukaryota > Metazoa > Arthropoda > Arachnida > Ixodida > Ixodidae > Dermacentor > Dermacentor albipictus. The sequence goes on from NC_091826.1 coordinate 46,567,705, forward strand.
TCCTCTGCGGTTCGTCACCCTGAGGATCAGCCGGAGCATGTTCTCCGTTTTGGACGTTAGTTTCATGACAGTTTGTGTGTTACCACCTTTCGCCTCAATTAGCAGCCCCAGGATTCGTATAGTGTCCACTCTGGGAATCGGCGGGCCGGCATTCGTATGTAATTTGATCGGTATTTGATCGATCGGCGTCAAATTCCTCATGCCTTGTGTTGAGGGCCTGTACAGCAACAGTTCCGATTTGCTGGGTGACATACGGAGTCCCGTTTCCTTCAGGTACTCTTCCGTTGTGTCCAGCGCCTCTTGAAGAGCCTGCTCGACTTCTGCGTCGGACCCTCCTGGGCACCACACCGTAATGTCGTCTGCGTACAGGGCGTGATTGACGTTGGTCACTCTCGTCAGCCGGCCAGAGAGCCCTTTCATTGCCAGATTGAATAATAGTGGGGAGAGCACCGCCCCTTGTTGGGTGCCCCTCGCGTCCAGCGTGTGCCAATCGGACGTGGCCTGTCCAATTTTGATCGTGGCTTTCCTGTCTCTGAGGAAGGAGCCTATGTAAGAGTGGAATTTCCGGCCGAGCCCCATCATCGAGATCGTTTCCATTAGAAATCTGTGTTTGACCGTGTCGAACGCTTTCGTTAGGTCCAGGGCCAGTATGCCCCTGGTGTCTCTGGTCATGCCGTCAATTATATGCTTTTTGAGTAGCAACATTACGTCCTGTGTGGAGAGGCCCGGTATGAAGCCCACCATGTTATGTGGGAAGAGGCCCTCTCTCTCTATGTACCGGGATACTCGGTTATGTATGGCATGTTCGGCCGTGTTGCCTACGCACGAGGTGAGCGATATTGGCCGCATGTTCTCCGCCGCAAGTGGTTTACCGGGTTTCGGTATAAGTATGACCGAGGCCTCTTTCCACACCTCTGGTACTTCTCCCGTTTCCCACACTCTGTTGATTTCTTCGGTGAGCTTCTCGACCGACCTTCCGTCTAGGTTCCTCAACAGTTTGTTCGAGACCCCGTCCGGGCCTGTAGCGGAGCGTCCGTTGAGGCCTTGTAAGGCATCCCAAATTTCTGATTCCGTGAAAGGTGCGTCGAGTTCTTCGACCTCTGCCCCGGCGTATTGTGGATAGTCGCCGTCGCCTGACGGGCCCAGTGGCAGATACGTCTCCGCCAGCTCCTTTAGGAATTCGCTTTCCGTTTTGCTCTGCTCCTTTTGCTTTTGTAAAATCCTATCGATTGCCAATCTCTGACTTCCTTTGGATTGTTTGTCGCCTAACAGTTGCTTTAGGAGGTTCGATTTGCGCCCGGTTCTCATTTGTCCGTCTACCGACGCGCACACCTCGTTACACTGTTGCTTGGAAAGCTCGATCGAGTGCGCTTCTATCTCCCGGTTTAGTGCCGCTACTTTCTTTCGTAGTCTGCGATTCAGTCTTTGCGTTTTCCACCTGGCCGTGATGGAATTCTTTGCCTCTAATAGGTGTGCCAATCTCGCGTCCATCCTTTCCACGTTCAGTTCAGTTTGGACAACCCTCGTCGCGGTGTTAACGTCCTCTTTGAGCCTTCTAAAAAGACTGTCTAGATCCGCGTATTCGTTTGTGTCTTCCTTCCTTATTTTGCGGAAGGCGTCCCAGTCGGTGACCTTAAATTCTCTCGGTGGTGCCGCCCTGATGGGGATCGTGACCGCCAGTATGTAGTGGTCGCTGCCGAGGTTCTCGTGCAGGTTGCGCCACTCGGCCCCTCGCACGTTCTTGACGAAGGTCAGGTCGGGCGTCGTGTCCCGCGCCACCGACGTGCCTAGTCGAGTCGGATAGCGGGGGTCCGTCACCAGCTCTAGCGAGCACGTAGTGACTGCCACCAATAGCCGCTCTCCCTTAGGCACTGGCCTTGCGTAACCCCATGCTCCGTGGGGCGCGTTAAAATCTCCTGCCACTATGAGAGGGGCCCCCCTGGCCATTGAGGCCGCCTTCGTTATTATCGATGTGAACGACTGTCTGTGGTCAGAGGGCAGGCTGTACACGTTCACTACGAATACGCTGTTTTTAAGCCAACTGTTCGGTATGAGTTCGATCACGGTTACCTCCACTTTCGCGTTGCCTAATTTCAAATCTCGTTCCTGGAAAGAGCATTTGTTCGCGACGAGGGTCGCCACTCCGCGCTTACCCTGTTCGAATTTCGACGAGGCTACCCGGTAGCCGGGCAGGGACACCTCGCTACCCAAAGTTTCTTGTAAGATTATGACGTGCGGTTTGTCCGCCTGTGAGGCAACGAACTGTAGCAGCGGAGCCTTGCGCTTTTTGAAGCTAGCGCAATTCCACTGCCACACTAACAGCTCTCTAGTTGAGTTGGTCGCCATGATTGATGCCTTGGATTTGTTTAGCACCCACAGGCGCCACGTGTGCTCCGATACGCGTCACTCTCGCCGCGAGCGCTACCATGCTCTCCGCTAGTTGCTGGACCATTAGCTGCAATGAGCTAATCGACTGCTTAATTCCCAATAGGACGCTACTGGACTCGGGTTCCACCGGGTTTCCCTCCTCCGTCAGGGGAGGGGCCCTGCGTTTGACCGAGCGAACCGACTGCTCCCCTTGCGGGGTCGGTGTACTTTGCGGCACCTGCTGCTGCTGTTGGTCGACTAGCTGAGGAGTGGAACCGTGTTTCCGAAACGATTCGAAATCCGCCCTCATTTGCTGAATCTCCGCCTTGAGGCGCGTGTTTTCTTCCGCTAGCTGAGCTATTCTAGAGTCTTTTTTGTTATGCTTTGGCAATGCTACATGCGTTACCTTTGATTGTGAAGGCGGTTTTGGCTTGGCCCGGTCCGCCCAGGTCGGCCCTTCTTGAATGCGCACTTGGGAGCGAGAACGGCCTCTCGATCGGCTGCGCTGTTGTAGTGTCGGCATTGTCGAACGTCCTCCTCTGGGGGCACTTGACACGCTGGAATCACGTGATCTACTCTCTAGCTGTTGCGGATGCCTATTAAGATTAATATTTTTTAAGCCGCACTGCTGGTCCCTAGGTTCGGCATTTAAGAAGCATGAAGTATGAGACGAATTCGCATATTGCACAGACACGTACTACAGAGAAAGGGTACAGCGTCCCAAAGTTTCTTCCGCCCTGTCCTTCTTTCTATCATTAAAAAAAAACATTAGAAACATTTTTAGTATTACTCCAAAAGATTTGGCTTCCATCGTACCGACACGTCACGTGACAAAGGCAGTAAAGCAAGGTTATTTGAGTTTTCATTACATTAAAGGCGATAATGGTGACCTATGAAACATACGGTGACAGAGGCGACGAATGTAGGCAAACCTATGAGTATTCCAATAAGAAAATTATCCATTAGAAAGAGTCTCGAAGCAATATTTAACACCAATCCGAATAATTTTTTTAAACGTCTTTATTTCTGTATTTAATAGGCGAATATAAACTAAAGAAGGGAAAAATCTGAGGAGCACAAAGCAGAAATTGTTTTTCTCGGCAACCGCTGCACGTATTACGGCAAGGGCTGCCGCATCTAAAGCTAAAAGTTAATATCATGTAAATACAGAGAGCAGATTTTTCTTTACACGATTGACGTTCTTGCAGAAATTCTTCGAGACTGCGAAATACTGAAGAATCACGATTACAACTACCGGCATTAAATAGAATAAACAATGTCGCAATTCTGTAAACTACCTCTTTTGAGACTCCCAAGGCGGACAAAATTTATGTATGATGCATCACTCTGAAGTATTCCGCAAATTTTTGGTGGTACATATATAAAAACCTCGCGAGCATGGCAACAGTTCCCCTTTCTAAGAACCCAGCTTGTCATTTTGGATACTCTAATAGATGCCGTTCACAGAAGCATGACACCTGCATTTGTCATAATGTTACGAATTTATAAAGCTCCTGCATCACCTATATTTTAAATACAAATTATTTAGAACTGTTTGTTAAACGTTCGAAGCCATAAGACAAACTTTTTCAACAGTCGGCAGGAAGCAGCCTTCTATTTTTAATGCAACACCTTTTATTTTAATCGGTTAAGCAGTTGTCTACTGAGGACACTTGAACGCTTTACGCCTGTTCGAAAAGAAAAATTGTAGTTTACGTTTCCTCATCAAGCGTCAATCTGAGAACTGGAACCTAAGCTTAATTTACCAAGGCAAAACAGACAAGAAATCTCGCAGCAGAATTTACGCTCTTCAAAGCACACTGATCGCACTTGTAAATTCAGGCATTCTTTCGAGTGTAGCGCCTGCGCAACAGGTCCACGCACTTTGTACACTCTTCGATTTACAGTTGTGAAACAAGAGTTAAGAACATCGGATCCTAACGCAATAACAGCTGATATTGTCTGTTAAGACATAATCAATGTTAAAGGCGCCAAAGGTGAACGCCACGTATCCTGACAAACTGAAACACTAAGAAAAAAATACGCGAAAAAATTCAACGGACACCTTTAACAATCAAGCCCATGGAGCCTTTACTGCAGTTATTACGGCAAATCAGTGTGATGCCAAAAAAGAGAAACTAAGTAAGAACAAATGAACGACACACAGTGACAGAAAAGAGAAAATCACCAAGAAATCGAGTAGCTCTTTTTTTTGCTTTTTGTTATTCACTTGCAGAACAGGAAGCAAAAGAAATAAATAAATTTTAACTGCACTGACGCATCTAACTGTCCATTATTTATGATGATGACGACCATCATTTCTCAGCACGGTGCTCTCTTCTAGCGCGCCATCTTCATCGGGGCTGTCCAGAACGATTGTCAGTGCAAAATCATTGGTGAATTCCAATGGGGGATTCAGAGCACTTCCGGCGCAACAGTTATTGCTCTTTCTGGAGCAAACCTGTTCTATTGGTACATCTGGAACATTCCCATTGCAGATTCAGAGAACACGAATCTGGACGTGAGACGAAGGACTTCGTGCAGCAGTCCACGGACTGCACCGGCAAATCGGGTGGAGGGGAGTGGCAGCCCCCGTGACGTACTCTTATAAGAATGTTTGCGTCTTCTGCAGCTCATTCCCTAACAATAAACGTCATCCATATTGCATGCCTTCTCATTCTTTAACCTGTAATCCTCAACGTATCAGATATGCTGCGGTGCGTTTAATGCACAAACATTCTGATTGAAGCATGGAATACGTAGAGTATAGACTATAGTAATGTCTTGGATACGCTGGACTGGGTTTACAGTTGTGATTACCTCCACCAACCAATTACTAAATAGTGAAATACTATGCCGAGTAACTTCTGAATATCAATGTGTGTATGTATTTTTGTACAAATCTGCTCTACATGGCCAGAAATAAAAGTGATTAAGTTTTAATATGCTTTCTATGCGTGTGAAATTGTGTTTGGGAAAATCACTGGGATAAAATTGAGCTATTCGTCGTCCATTGCAACCGGACGTGCGCCTGATCGAGCACCCTGCTTTTCCTTCTGTGAAGGCTAAAACATGGAGCCCATTGAGTGTTCTTGGGCTCCACTATCACTTCCGGTGTATGTAGTCCTCAAAAGCATAACCTTCGAGATCTATTTCTATGACTGAAACAGAACCGGCATCGGGGCTTGGATTTGGACGCCAACTCCGCGCTTCATGATTTGCCGTTTCTGACATAAAAAAGAAAAAAAAAGCGCAGCGGAGGGCATCACATAAAAGGATTATACCTGGGATTACGTAACGTTTTTTTTTTCTGCAGCGGTGGCGTAGAGGTAGAACACCCGCCTCGCGTGCAAGAGGTCCGTGGTTCGAATCCCGGTGCCGGCAATTTTCCACCGGATTAAAAAAAAAAATCCGCATGTTGTTAAAATTGCATAAACAAGCCTGGAGTGTGGCCTGATCCCGGTGACCTGAACCGGTAACGCACTCCCTCACCAGAGCAGGATTGGCCACCCTGGTGCAGTACTTGGCCACAACCTCCTATATGAACAACACAACCAAACCCCGGCCCTCAGTCCCCAGCAGCTGCGAAGCAACTGACCACGGCGGCGGTCAGACCTGCGACGCTGCAGAGGGTGCTAAGAATCACTGGCTCCGGACAGGCCGCCATTGGAATATGAACCTGGCAACGTTTAACGCTAGAACGTTATCTAGTGAGGCGAGTCTAGCAGTGCTATTGGAGGAATTAGAAGGCAGTAAATGGGATATAATAGGGCTCAGCGAAGTTAGGAGGCCAAAAGAAGCATATACAGTGCTAAATAGCGGGCACGTCCTGTGCTACCGGGGCTTAGCAGAGAGAAGGGAACTAGGCGTCGGATTCCTGATTAATAAGAATATAGCTGGTAACATACAGGAATTCTATAGCATTAACGAGAGGGTGGCAGGTCTTGTTGTGAAACTTAATAAGAGGTACAAAATGAAGATTGTACAGGTCTACGCCCCTACATCCAGTCATGATGACCAGGAAGTCGAAAGCTTCTATGAAGACGTGGAATCGGCGATGGGTAGAGTGAAAACTAAATACACTATACTAATGGGTGACTTTAATGCCAAGGTAGGCAAAAAGCAGGCTGGAGACAAAGCAGTGGGGGAATATGGCATAGGCACTAGGAATATCAGGGGGGAGTTATTGGTAGAGTTTGCGGAACAGAATAATATGAGGATAATGAATACCTTCTTCCGCAAACGGGATAGCCGAAAGTGGACGTGGAGGGGCCCGAACGGCGAGACTAGAAATGAAATAGACTTCATACTCTGCGCTAACCCTGGCATCATAAAAGATGTGGACGTGCTCGGCAAGGTGCGCTGCAGTGATCACAGGATGGTAAGAACTCGAATTAGCCTAGACCTGAGAAGGGAAAGGAAGAAACTGGTATATAAGAAGCCGATCAATGAGTTAGCGGTTAGGGGGAAAATAGAGCAATTCCAGATCAAGCTACAGAACAGGTATTCGGCTTTAACTCAGGAAGAGGACCTTAGTGTTGAAGCAATGAACGACAATCTTGTGGACATCATTAAGGAGTGTGCAATGGAAGTCGGTGGTAACTACGTTAGGCAGGATACTAGTAAACTATCGCAGGAGACGAAAGATCTGATCAAGAAACGCCAATGTATGAAAGCCTCTAACCCTACAGCTAGAATAGAACTGGCAGAACTTTCGAAGTTAATCAACAAGCGTAAGACAGCTGACATAAGGAAGTATAATATGGATAGAATTGAACATGCTCTCAGGAACGGAGGAAGCCTAAAAGCAGTGAAAAAGAAACTAGGAATTGGCAAGAATCAGATGTATGCGCTAAGAGACAAAGCCGGCAATATCATTACTAATATGGATGAGATAGTACAAGTGGCTGAGGAGTTCTATAGAGATTTGTACAGTACCAGTGCCACCCACGACGATAATGGAAGAGAAAATAGTCTAGAGGAATTCGAAATCCCACAGGTAACGCCGGAAGAAGTAAAGAAAGCCTTGGGAGATATGAAAAGGGGGAAGGCAGCTGGGGAGGATCAGGTAACAGCAGATTTGTTGAAGGATGGGGGACAGATTGTTCTAGAGAAACTGGCCACCCTGTATACGCAATGCCTCATGACCTCGAGCGTACCGGAATCTTGGAAAAATGCTAACATAATCCTAATTCATAAGAAAGGGGACGCCAAAGACTTGAAAAATTATAGACCAATCAGCTTACTGTCCGTTGCCTACAAACTATTTACTAAGGTAATCGCAAATAGAATCAGGAACACCTTAGACTTCTGTCAAGCAAAGGACCAGGCAGGATTCCGTAAAGGCTACTCAACAATAGATCATATTCACACTATCAATCAGGTGATAGAGAAATGTGCGGAATATAAGCAACCATTATATATAGCTTTCATTGATTACGAGAAAGCATGTGATTCTGTCGAAACCTCAGCAGTCATGGAGGCATTGTGGAATCAGGGTGTAGACGAGCCATATGTAAAAATACTGAAAAATATCTATAGCGGCTCCACAGCCACCATAGTACTCCATAAAGAAAGCAACAAAATCCCAATAAAGAAAGGCGTCAAGCAGGGAGATACCATCTCTCCAATGCTATTCACAGCGTGTTTACAGGAGGTATTCAGAGACCTGGATTGGGAAGAAATGGGGATAAAAGTTAATGGAGAATACCTTAGTAACTTGCGATTCGCTGATGATATTGCCTTGCTTAGTAACTCAGGGGACCAACTGCAATGCATGCTCACTGACCTGGAGAGGCAAAGCAGAAGAGTGGGTCTAAAAATTAATCTGCAGAAAACTAAAGTAATGTTTAACAGTCTCGGAAGAGATCAGCAGTTTACAATAGGCAGCGAGCCACTGGAAGTCGTAAGGGGATACATCTACTTAGGGCAGGTAGTGACGGCGGATCCGGATCATGAGACAGAAATAATCAGAAGAATAAGAATGGGCTGGGGTGCGTTTGGCAGGCATTCTCAGATCATGAACAGCAGGTTGCCATTATCCCTCAAGAGAAAAGTGTATAATAGCTGTGTCTTACCAGTACTCACCTACGGGGCAGAAACGTGGAGGCTTACGAAAAGAGTTCTACTCAAATTGAGGACGACGCAACGAGCTATGGAAAGAAGAATGATAGGTGTAACATTAAGGGATAAGAAAAGAGCAGATTGGGTCAGGGAACAAACGCGAATTAATGACATCTTAGTTGAAATCAAGAAAAAGAAATGGGCATGGGCAGGACATGTAATGAGGAGGGAAGATAACCGATGGTCATTAAGGGTTACGGACTGGATTCCAAGGGAAGGGAAGCGTAGCAGGGGACGACAGAAAGTTAGGTGGGCGGATGACATTAAGAAGTTTGCAGGTACGGCATGGCCACAATTAGTACATGACCGGGGTTGTTGGAGAAATATGGGAGAGGCCTTTGCCCTGCAGTGGGCGTAACCAGGCTGATGATGATACGTAACGTTGACCACGTGGGATTAGGTACCATAATGCCCGATGAAAGCAAACTACCTGCAGTTGTTCATATACGACCAGCGGCTGCGGCAGGGTTTTTGTGCAACACTACAAATAAATCAAAAAAGTTGCGGAGCTCTATGACGCGCTCTCATGTGTCAGGAACGTTGTGACACCTTGCAGTTGGTCGTACAAGTTCGCGTTCCTTGTGAGAGGTTCGCATCTGAACGTCTGCAGCTACAACCAGAATATCTTGCTACAATCGAGAACACTGTACACAGGTTGCGGGCCTCAAGCATTTTGCATTCTGCAACCCCACCAGAATCTGGTCCTTGTGGCCGGAGTTTGAACCCACGATCTCTTTTGCTCATCAGCCTGATGTGTAAACTTATGATCACTATACCGACAGACAGGACAGGACTTAGCTTGGCTTGACCCGGACCTGACGTGGCCCGACCTGACTGACGGAGAGATGGAGGGACAGACTGACAGACGCAGAAAAAAAAAAGCGAAATCCGCGATAAAGCACACATTTATTACAGTGTGCTGGGATGCATCCTCTGCGCGTAAACCCTACAGAAGAGGTTCACGCGCGCGAAGCCCTACACCCTGATCGCGCACTTGGTTTTCGGGTTCATCCTCGAACCTTCCTTGCAACCATAGACGCGCGCGAAGTCGCTAGAGTGCATCAGGGGCAAGTTGCAAATCATCTCGTGATAGGGTCGCAGTCCGCACGAGAACCAGCAGTGGAAGGCGAACACGGCGGCGTCGCTGGGCACGGGTCCGAGGTTGATCGCCGGGGTCGCGTTCGCCCTTCTCGCCGCCTCCCAGGTTCTCCAGACCACGCGCAGAGCAGCGGCTGCGGCCGGAATGTCCGCGCCGACACCGTCTTCGTCTTTGGCAGAGGGCGCCAGACATCTGCGGCCGCATTTGCGGAACATTTCTTTTGTTCGCGAGCACTGTCTTGAGCATTGCCCCCCCCCCCCCCCCTAAAAAAACAATTTGCGCACTTCTACAGCTGTTGCTGTAGCCTCAGTCGGAGACTATTGCAAGATTCGGAAGATGGGTTCGTACCCTAGTGAATACTAGCCCCTTTCGTTCCATGGACGGAGGAGCTGAGCTTGTCATTAGTACTGTTTCATTTTTGCAGCATTTCTTTGCAGTGTTTTGCGGAGCTTCTGGTCGATGGCGCCGCAGGTAATCCCTCGGGGCAGCGCAAACTGGAGCGAGTTTATTCTGACGGAGGACGTAAAATGTGTTGACAACTGGGGTCTTTCGACGAAATTGGGCCATTTTCGGCCAGAATTCGGAATTACAGAGGGGGCCCAAAATGGGTGAGAAGACACGCCATCAGCCGTCAAAATTAGAAAAAGAAAGAAGCGCATATATATAAGCAGTAGAAGGGATACAATAGACGTCTGTACGGAAAAATTATTAGCGCTAAGAAAAGGAACCATTGCTGCCTTCAGCTCTATTCTACTTGGTCAACATTCTCAGATAGACCTTCGTTTCGTTTCGTTTTTGACAAGACGTTATTAGACCTACAGTTCACAAGCTCACGTGGAAACATATTCCGTTTTCTGACTTTCTGTCAGAAAAGTTTGTCTTAGCTTAGAAATCTGTACTTGAATAAGTGTTCAATGCGCTCATGTCTCGTTACTCTAAAAATTGTGAGCGTATTTGTCAGGATCAGTTTTAAATTGATCATTTTTGTGCTGGCAGAAAAACTTAAGGCGTAATAACTTCGCACACAGCAATTGCTAATGGTGGGTAATTTATCTCCCTTCTGCAGTTGAGACCGAGAAGTGTAATGATCATGTTTTTAATGCAAGTGTCATTGCATTTCGATGTACATTTTACAACATCGCCACATTATTGAGCTCGTTAATGGACGCAAGCATACTACAATACTCCAGTATTAGTCGAACGTTTAACAGACTAAAGAGAAAAAAAGATAAGATAGACACCATCCTACATATCCAAGCCTATAATTCCGAACAACACAATATCGTCAGATCTCTCGCCGGCACTCCCAAAGTCTGGCATGAAGCAATACACTGATCCTGCATAGCTGTGCACATTTTCAAGTTTAATATAAACATTCTTCACACTAAGCGTGTCTAACAATTTCAGAGCACATGCAAACCACGAAGCATTGATCCGATAGGGTTATCTCACGGCGTCACGTGGTAGCTCTATCTTAGCTGCATCGCATGCGACGACAGCGCCACACGTCGCAAGGAGGGGTCATGGACCCTGCTCCTCCATCCTGGAAAGTTGCCTTTTCTTTTTCACTCTCATTTTCCTTGTCACGTACTTAAACCTAATCATCTGCGATTTGTTCTTTGTTATTGGAATGCTTCAAATATCGAATACTTCCTTTCTTCTGCGCTTTTCCGTAGCTTCGTTATCTGTTGGCATCAGCCACAGAAGTGCTAAACGCTTCCCAGCTGTACGACGGGGAATCAATGAACCGCATAAATGGACACTGAAATGATTTCCATCGCTTTTTATGCGAAGCATATTACTAGAGCTCAACCCAGTTCCTCAGGCGCGGCGGTGTTGCCTTCGATACCACGTGACACCGTGACGTCACGATAGAGGAGAAACGGGGCTCGAACTCCCGCCGTCGCTCGCTGCGTCGCCCCCGCATCGGACGCGGTGAGCGTCGAGCAACACAGCGTTCGGCGCGACAACGATTTATTCATGAAGTGCAACGCCGCAGACACGGACACCGACGACACCGGCTTTTCTGCGACGCGAGCTCCTTAACGCTGTCGCGTTAAAATAAAGGCTAGTATGCTTCGCATCCTGGGCTTAACCTTAGCTAAGCCACAGCCATTTTTTTTTTACTTGCCTGAAATTGGCGGCTGTAGTCTCTGAGGCGTTCGCCAGCCTCGCCACCGATTGGAAGTAGAGCGTGGCCGCCATTCGGACGCCCAGTCCGGCCAGGGCGAGGGCGTAAGGCCTTCCCGGTCCCAGCCACGGGAACTCCAGCTCGGGCGGCACCAGGCTGTACCCCCGCAGGGTGCTGGAGTCCTCGATCTTCCACTCCTGGTTCATGAACCGGAACTCCGGGTCCCGCATGAGACCACGCATGGCGCCTTTGACGGCCACGTAGTTGTAGAGCGGCTTCATTTTCATAGGGGGCACGGATGCGTAGAAGGCGTTGACCTGTCGTCGAGAACGTGGAAGACGCTAGTTGGCTAGAGGGAGCGCACTCTGCGCTCTTGAAACAGTTTCACCTTTTGAGGTGCATATTTGTCCTACAACAATTATCGTCGTCTGCCTCAATTGCTTGCGCTTTCGTTTTTGAAAACGCTGCGCTCGCTACTTTTCTTTCCGGAATGCTATACGTCACGCTAAAAATGCGCATGCTTTTCGTGACTTGAAAGTACCGGGAACGCAGTGTTAAAGAAAGGAAGTACGGGAAAGATAGATCACGATTATTCTTGTGGCACAAGATAAGCGCCAAAGGGAGGAATCTTTTTAAGGGCGTAGAAAATTTGCCACCTTTTAGAGTGCATCTTGTCCCCAAATAGTTATCGTAATGTGCCTGGTTTGCTCTTTCTTTCAGGAAAATTCTGCGTTCGCTATACGTTCCTGCACAAAACGCCGTGTCGTGTTGGTAACACAAATGCTGTTATCAGTACGGCCGTATGCTGCGCGCGCAGCGTCAAAATATATATAGGCACGCAAGACAGGCGGTGAGTACGGCGGGAGGGGGGAAGGGGGGGGCGTAGTGTGCCCCAAACTGTGCAAGGCTCTGTTAGAGGGTGGTACTAAACGCTGTGTGAGATTGAGCCACCTCACTCTCGGTGGAGCGAGAAAAGACGGGACGTGTCTTCGCTTTACCTTTCCTTTCTTTCACATCCCGTCCATTCTCCGCATATGATAGTGACCGCAAATAAAGAAAAATAAAGATTCCGGGGAGAAGCCAGGACCAGACTGCACGCGAACTGATGCAGGCATATCACATAAAGAAGATAGACCAAGACTGTGTTAGTGACGCTTCCATTAGGTTGTTTCGATCGGAGATAGATTTTTTTGATAATCGGTTGCCCCGCTGGGCTGATCAATGTTCATGGGAGCTGCGTTCTGCGCATGTTCTATTTGTCTATATATGCCCATGGGTTGCCGTGAATAAGACAGTTGAAAGTTACCGCCCATGTCGTATTTTTGTGTTCTCTTCCACTGTTCCCATCATTATTTGCCATCAATATGATATGCAGTAAACACCAACTAGGCCAAACTGAAGTTCTTCTCGTCCGTACACGTTGCTCCGAGAATAGCGAAGGTGCTTAGATTCGACGAGAAAAGGACAAATTGAGCATTTCAATTTGCCTCGTGCTTGTTCTGCTATTCGTAATATTTGCCACTAACCTGTATAACGCAAATTCACAAGCGAAAGCAGATAAGGTTCGCCTATTTCCACGCCGAGTTTACAATTACACCCCAGAGGGTATTAAAGTTTCACTCCACACCCTCTGTTACGCCTAGCTATTACTCATTTAGCTCGTAGCATCTCATAATAGAGGTGTGGGCGAGAACATAATGTCAGAACCAAAAATTTTCACACGCATAAGTGTGGTAATGGGTGCTTGGCACTTCTTCGAGCACCCTATAAGAAGAGTCTTCTGAGGATTGCCGCCAACTCCTATGAGCAGCAACTCGCCAGTACTTAAGGTAGAAATCTTCAATATTTTTGTTGACTGTACGGCAGAGCAGTGCCGATATGTATCGCCTAACGGAAATCTCCGCTGGAAGATCTCTCCCGTGAATATTATGAGCCCCGCCTTCGAACTTTAGGCCGCTGTCAATGATTCATTTTTGATTAAGACGTGGACTTCGTTGCTTAAGCAGTTCACTGCTAAGCGCGGTATAATAAAATGCGGAAGTTTAATGGGCCAGTAACGCGATGCAATGTGTAATTGACAGATGAACTCAACACCAACAGCCCGAAAGAAGCGGGAATTGTTTATCACAAGAACAACCTGGTCGCCTTAATAGCCAATACAGGATGATAAAAGGAGAGCAAACGAAAGTGTACTTGAGTTTGGCAAGAGAAAAAATAGAGTTTGCCCTGCGTCAATGTGGTATGTAACGCTGGGGGAAGTGTAATGAACCGACTGATAAAGGCGCATCGAATAAAGGAAACTAGATACGGCCGGCGTCAGCATCTGGAATAAAACAGCGTATCAATTACGCTAATTGTCAACTAGTCCTTTATTTGTGCATCACAGGCCATGCGCAATAAAACATTTAATGGAGAGCTTCTTTCGTCCCCGGAAGAATGTTACGGACTCCCACGTTTTCTGCCTCAAAAGCACATGCATATCACGGAACCACCTTCCACAGCTAGCTAGTGGCATCGTTTTTGAAATATTTTTTCTACTGATTATATATGACTTTGTATGTGTTGTATGATTTCAACGTTGTATTGAGGTTTCGTGTTATCCACGGTGTTGGATTAGCCTCTATTTCGTTGCTAAGCGCGCAAGACCATAGGATCGAATCCCCGCCGCGGAGTCGGCATTTCGATGGGGGCGAAGTGCAAGAACTACCCGTGTTCCATGAAGTGGGAGCACGTTAAAGATCGGCAAGTGGTCAAAAATAGGATAGTCCGTAGTTGAATAGGATAATAGCATAGTCCGTAGTTGGAAGAGGTGGAATGCCTCATAAACAAATTGTGGTTTTGGCACGTAAAACACAAAAATTGTACTCAGATTGCGTATGGTTGTGTAAGCTGTTTCGCTGTGCACACGCTATACAATAAAACCTCCTTACAACAATATTGAAACGTAATGTAGCGTTACTTCGTTATTGATATCGATATCGCACGTACTGCACTATGCGTCTGTATTGTGGTTCATCGTTACTTCGTTATATTCGTTATTTCCTGACATCTCTTTTCGTTATAACGAGGTTTCACTGCACTTGTTTCGTTCGCGCTTTCTTTTGTCCGTGTGCCATCGGTAATGCGCATTCGCACTGACGACATTCTAAAATAAATCACTGCAAAAAATAAAAACGCCCACCTTCTCGGGCTTGGACATCGACCGGTACAAGAAGAGGGCCTCCTGGTACGGGTCCTTGGGCGGCGGCTTGCTGCTGCCCACCAGCGTCCGGTTTTCCTCGCCCAGCAGCTCCGCGAAGGCTCGCCAGACGTCGTTCGCCGTTTCGCGCACGTCCTGTAGAGTCGCCTTGGGCACGACCATCCAGATGTGGGCGTTGAGGGCGGAGCGGAAAGCCGCGTGCGTTTGTGCAAGGCAGTGGCTTCGGTGCGCGGTGAAGGCCTGCGAGTTGCGGAGCGCTCGACTTTACTGTAACGACAGGTGCCGCTAACTCGCTAAGGTTTGTATTTTTCGGGGCCATTGACCCAGCCGAGCGTGCTTTGCGAACGCGTTTAAATGTGAATACGCTGCGTCAGGTTGCACACAGGCGTTATTAGAGCAATGCTGTTTCTTTTCAGCCAGTTCCTACTTTTGGAAGTGATAACGAAAGCCGGCAACATAGCTGCTCTGGAAATGTGTGAAAGTGTGAATATGCTGCGTCATGTTGCATACAAGCGTATAAGCGTAATACTGCTTTCTGTCTGCCAGGTCCTACTTCTGGAAATGACAATGAAATTCGGTTATATAGCTGCTTCGTGAGAACAATTTATTTACGCGATTCTGCCACAGCGTAGGCACCAGCACTTCCCTCAACTTTTTTGTGGAATGTAGCTTTGTCGCGACGAAGTTTATTCGCTCATTACTTCTTGCCAACTCGCGTGCCGTAGTCGTAAAGTACATTTAACACGCTCTTCTCGTACGTCTAAGGGCGGACACTTAGCAAGCTCGAACTTTGGGCAAGACGTGAGATATTTTAGACTGGTATTACTAGATTTGATCTCGAAGCGCCAAGCCTGGCGTTTCGAAAATAACTCCGACGTCATGACGCAGCAGAATGTGTTAATGCGCAGAAATAATTGGGATGCGCGGTTGTCTTAATGCCTTCGCGCGCGCCCGTTGTAGCGAGTACAGGAACAGAGTGAGGCACTGTTTCATGACGTGATGATGGATACAGCCCCTGGTTGGCAGTCGAAACTGGTTCGGTGAAACAACTGTTGCGGCAACTTAAATTTTAGGGGTGCGGGGACATTCGCCACTATTCCATCTGGTGTTATGATGGTCTGAACCCTGTAGTTAATTGCAGGAAAGGAAATGACAAGTCGACAATACCACTCGATTGCTTGTTTACCCAATGCAGACGGAACGTACTGCTTCTCTGTGAACGAAAGAGAAAAAAGAAACTTACGCGCAAAAAAAAAGTGAGGCACTCCAGCCGTCAGCGTTAACCAGCGTCCTCCAACAACGTTCACTGGCGGGTAATGATTGTTTAGCGAACCGAAAAAAATTCCGCCTAGCCAGCGAGAACATTTAACAAATCGCACACATCTCGGACACCGAGTAAAACCTCCCGTCACGTTTTTTTCCACTTCGCCTTGCATTATTTTCCAGAGTAGTTGAAGGGGCGTAAACCGGAAATTATTCCACGGGCAGCAGAATATTACCCTACAGCAAAGTGAGAAGAAGTCCCGAGAAAAAATACCCCTTACCATGACGAGAAAAGGCTCCGCAAAGCAGAAAGCATGCAAATATAATGAACTCGTGCTGACGCCGCCCTGAATTTCAAGCGCAAGCTCGCCGTCACGTGACGGATTCTGCCAATGTCTGCTTTGGCCTAGTTAATCTTTCATCATTATGGAGGACTACATTTCAATCCAAAGAGCTCGGTGACTGAATTCGGCAAGTTTCAAGTTTGAAAAACTTCGGCCACAATGGCCAAAATACGAAAAAAAGATACCTCAAAATTTGTGAAGTCACACTGACCTGGCGCCGGTTTTTGTGGGCGGGAAAAACCGAGCAAAAGTAAAACTTTGACAATTTATTATCGTTTCCAGTACGCAACCTACTACCAAGAAATTGGCTAACACATAGTTTTGAAACAATACTTTATCAGTTCATAAAGAGATTTTGGCATTTCGCTTAAATGTTCCTCCGATCTCTGAGCTCTGTGCGAAGACTAAGAGCGCTTGCAAGAGTATACATTTGTGCTCGGCCCTCTCACCAAATGCCCCATGTGCAGCTATAGCGAGACCGGCTCGACTCACACCCAAGCCAGCACGAGCCTCAGAGACACCCGGCGGCGAGCAACACACCAGCTGCTACATTAGCTGCGCGGTGGACAGTTTGTTTCCCACGCATAGACCGCGGTTTGATTCCCGGCAGTGGTGGGTATTTCTTTCCAGCAGCTAACCAACACGAAGGTAAGCAAGTTTCTTAAAAGCGAAGAAGATCGCGCATACAGCTGATCGTCGCGAAGGAAGCACTCATTAGAGTGACGCATATAGCATCGCTACATACAGGACGTGTACGTGCTACGGGCTTACGTCGCGAGGTCACCACGCAGACAGTTTTGCCATAGAAGCGGTGGCGCCTCGCATCCACCCTTGGCGACTACGCTATAGTTCGACGGAGTACAGTTGAAACTCGATCTAATGAAGTGATGACCACGCTCGATTTATTTCGTTAAATCGGGAAGTTTGTACACTCGAGGAAAGCATTTTTCGGCTCTTCGAAATGTTAAATTGTAACGTAGCTACACGCCAAAAGGCTATCGCTGCATCGTAGTTGCCCCTAATGGGGCGACCTGTGGCGTAAACCATGACATAACGAAAGCAACCACCACCGCCTCTACCGAGGCGGTGTTGAGTCCGCATTTCCGCACATGGGCGTGGCATGCAGTCTCATCAAAATAAAGCTAGGGCCGCGACTAGGGCGCCTAGATGTTCCAACGCGTTAGCTTTAAAGCCCACGTTCGAGAAAAAACCCGTAAGCGTCAAAATTCGAAAGAAATCGCCGTTCTTTTTTGCTCATCTATTACAGTAAAAAGCTTCGTTAAATCGACTTAGGCCAAGTTAGATACGTTAATTCGAGTTGATGACAACGTTCAACCCTATGGGCACCTGCCGCGTAACGGAAATTTCATCGTCAGATCGGGAACTTCGTAAAATCGTGTTTCGTTAGATCGAGTTTTAACTGTACTTATCGGAAAAACTTGGGCACGTCTGCACAAGGCGTCAGATTCATTCGAGAACTTCATTGTGCAATCACTGTCAATGGGTAGCAGCAGTACGGCAGGGTTACAGATGCATGACGTAAAAGCAAATTCGGACGCATACTCACGGACGCACACCCGCTCAGCAAGTCTACTCTGGCGCCACTTTTAGCGCAAGGCGGCAGTCTCCGCCGCCGCATTTACCACGGCCGTACTGTTCACGCCGGCTGCAGACGCCCGTTCATACTTGTCGTCACTGCGTTTTCTGTTTTGATTGGATCGCGGTCGCTGCAAGACGGCGGTGCTGCTCCGCGGCATTTCTTGTAGCGCCAATTCATCTCGCTTTCCCTCCAATGACGTTCACGGTTCTGATCCGCACAAAATCCGTTAGCGCGATAGCACGAAAGCAACCACGTGGACATTAGGCGCCTGAACAAGAACTAACACGCTTGAAGATGAGGTGCCTCACAACGGTGGCTGGATGAAGAGCGACCCCAGCGCCATTGCCGGCGTCGCGCCTCAACAGTTTGCGAGACGAGAAAAGAGAACAACCGTCAGCGTTTGCTGCTTGAAGTCGTTCCGGTCAGACAACTGTATATGATGCACAGTGTTGTAAGGGCAGCGTCGCACAGCAGGAACTCTAAGTGGCTGTACTCGCAAACGCTCCCGCCAGCAGAGCAATGGAGAACGCCGGTCTGCAGCTCCGCGGCAAGCTTATTGAGCGAAACCGTGATCGCGTGCCCGTGACTAGGGTGCGTCGTTTTAACGCGACAGCGTTAAGGAGCTCGTGTCGCAGAAAAGCTGTTGTTGGCGGTGTTGGCCGTGAGCAAAAAATCCCGTAAGGCGATACATAAATAAAAAAACTGGCTGTGGCTTAGCTAAGGTTAAGCCCACGATGCGAAGCATACGAGCCTTTTTTTTAACGCGACAGCGATAAGGAGGTCTTGTCGCAGAAAAGCCGGTGTCATCGGCGTCGGCTCATGCGTGCGGCGCTTGCTCAGGCGCACATTTCGTTGTCGCACCGAACGCTGCGTTGCTCGACGCTCACCGCGTCCGATGCGGGGCGCGTAGTCGCTGCGCCGTAGCAAAGCCACCTAGAAACAGTCTCTGTAGCACGCCGCAACCTTCGCTTCTCATTCCAACGAGGAGCTCTGTCTCCAGGAGGCATCTCACCTCGTGAGTGTCTAGCAGAGGCAAGCGCAGCTGCTTATATACAGCCGCGACGCCGCGAGCGATGGCGCGAGTTGGAACCCCGTTTCTCCTCTGTCGTGACATCACGGTGTCACGTGGTCAGCCTTGAAGACGACGCCGCGAGCGACGGCGCGAGTTGGAGCCTCATTTCTCCTCTGTCGTGATGTCACGGTGTCACGTGGTATTGAAGGCGACACCGCCACGCCTGAGCAGCTGGGTTGAGCTCTAGTAATATGCTTCGCATAAAACAACCTGGAAGAAGGGCTGTGTGGGAATGGAACCAGGGTCTCCGGAGTGTGAGACGGAGATGCTACCACTCAGCCTCGAGTTCGATGATTCAAAGCGCGTCAGAAGCGCCTCTAGTGAATGCGGTATTGTTTTGCAGACAAACACACTGCGCGGCCCTCGCGTCTCAGGAGACCTCGCAAAACTCCGCGCTCGAGCCTCGCGTAAACGCGGCGACTTGCACCATCCACACCGGGACATCACGGCGACGGCGACGGCGCGAGTGTGCCTCGAGTGCCCGTGTAAGTGCTTGTGCTCGATTAGTGCTCAATAAAGCAGAGATTAAATCCGACATCGAAACACTGGTGACCCAGACAACACAGCTACGGAATGCCATGTAACGTTTTTTGTTTGGCACGAAATAATTTCCGAACCTTGCATGTGTTCTCAGGGATGAAATTCCGCAACGTCATTGTGTGTGGAAAGCACGACTCCTTACCTGTTCCTCGGAAGAGTAGTAGTAACTGGAGAGCAGCTTCGGGCTCGTGAAGTGTATCAGCGACTGTATGGAGAGCCAGCCGAAAAAGTCCAAAGTCTTGGTATCCCCGAACGCGGCGTGCAGCATGAACACCGCCCTGAAGTATTTGGGGCGTTTGATGGTCACTGACGGGATGTTGTCGAAAGACTGGTTGAAGTGGCGGCGCAGCGCGGCGTTCCAGGTGTCGTAGTCGGTAGACGGCGCCACCGTTGGGATGTTGCGTGGGTGAAGCTCGAGGGGCATGCTGCGACCATGTCACGTGCTTCCT
Organism: Dermacentor albipictus; assembly: GCF_038994185.2. Lineage (NCBI taxonomy): Eukaryota > Metazoa > Arthropoda > Arachnida > Ixodida > Ixodidae > Dermacentor > Dermacentor albipictus. The sequence goes on from NC_091826.1 coordinate 46,587,892, forward strand.
TTTTAGTGTTTTTTTTTTCTTTGACCAGCGAGGCTGTCAAAGAGGGCTACTAGGTACGCTCGAGAACGATACACATGCTAGCTTTCGTGGTTTTCTGAAAAAAAAGCTAGATGTCTCATGACGTTTTTACTTCGCGAAAACGGGCAGAATGCAAGGAATATAATATGCAGAGTAATCTTGATGCGCATTGGTCAATTAGGGGCTAAATCAATATTACTAAGCCCAAGTTCTCGCATTATTTAGAGTACCTATATGAAAAGAGTATATAGCAGGTGTTCTTTGTTTAGCTGCACAATGTTTTGGAGTGAAAGCATCATGCGCCCCATTAGGCGAAAATCCTTCGTAGTGGGCGTGACGGAAAAAAATGGTACCGAAAATGGCCGACGACGCACTGTGTAAAAACATGTCAGAAAGTGCTAGGATTGACGTCGAATGTATCCTGAGGTTCTTGCAAAAAAGTAAAATATTGTCTTTGAAGAGAGAATTTGCTTCGTTTTGATCTGGTTGGGAATTGAACCCTGGTCTCCACGGTGCAAGACGAGTACGTTTCGTCGAGGCCACGGCTGTCCTTCTTTTCGGCTTCGCGGTTCTGGCCAATCAAAGGTTCCCCTAATGCATGCGTCATTGCACACGTCACGTCTAAACATCTGGCTGACTAAAGGTGCGCACAGGAGCATTGAACACGTGACAGCGCAACTTACAGGGAAAAGGTGGCGCCACGTTAGGAGCCTATATAATGAGCGCGTTCATGATGTTTCGAGGTCTGCAAGCGGTACACCGCTCTCGCGTTCTCACGCGTAAGCAGTCTTCAGTGTCTCTTTAGAATTTTTCGAAAATTGCCTTTGGCGGATAGCACGAATCTAACCCTTGAGCTAGATTACTCGAGGAGGAAGTCATTAATTTTACGAGAGTTCAAGATGCTTATTTGAATAATTTGAGTAATTCGAGTAATGAACTTTTTTATTTAATTACATTACGCTGCGCATTTATGTTTGCTAGCCAGTGAGGTCACAAGGCGTGCCCACTTGGAAAGAAGTCTCAGGATTAAACCAGTTTCGAGATATTAATCTTCCAACTGTCCGACAAAATGGATTGGGGTTCTAATTACTCTTGCGCTAAAATGCACAAAACAGCGTTTTCTCGAAAAAGTGCAACTGTGCATTTTTACCGCAAGTTTGACAGTGCATATCTCGAAACCGGTGCCATCCTCACAATTCGTTCCAAGTCTATATGCCTTGTACACTCGCTAGCTTTAACTATAGCGTCTATAATGAAACCCTGAAATAACCCTTAAACCCATAGGCAATATGCCTTTCACCTGTTCCCTCGTCTGGTTTTTCCCAATTGTACAACACGTTTCGCGCAAAATTTGCAATTGGAAACAAGAGTCGCAAGGTGTTGAGAAAATAAGTCATCTACTTAGGGAGAGAGCCAAGGCAACAGCCAAACAGGAAGGAAAAGTGAAAATTAACAAATTTAACCATTATTCTTGAGAATATTTATGGATCAACATCTTTTTACTTAAAAAGCAAGTAGGGAAAACACCGCCGGAAGTGCAGAACAATTCAGTGTGTTTTGAGTGACGCCTCTACAATTATGAGTCGAACCACCTGACGTATAGCCGCTTCTTTGCCGTGCTTATGTGCGTGTTTTTCTAACTTATCGCTGTGGACGCAGCGCGTCTAGAACCACAGCGTCCTGCGCGCTATGCGGTTGCGCGGGACTGGCGGCCATGTATCGTTACTCAACTTTCCAAATAACAATACGCAAGTTTTGGCGCTTGAGAGAGCAGTAAACGAAGGATCGAAAAGAACTGGGATTGTTCGGCAAATATATGTTTCTCTATTATTCATCAAGAGCTACTTCAATAAACGCTACTATAGTCGGACACAATTTAAGCCTGCTTTGAAGCCCTGTCCATGCTCTCATAACCGCCAATCACTGTTCCTCCGCGAGGCTGCAAGTAATTCGTACTTCATATATTCTTGTTACCCAAATAAGGCGGTAACCACAGAAGAAAAATTATTACCACGTAATTTTATACGTTTTCTTTCGCTTCTTATAGCGGTATGGCGAAAGCCTAATTTGTTATTGAACTGAAGTAGAATGGTTGCTTTGGTACAAATATATATTGTCAATTTTCACTTCCATTGGCAGTAAAGTTTCATGAGTAAAACGGGCTAAGCAGTTAAATGAACTGTACCATAGACTTTTCAAGAGTGAAATGCTCAGACTCCATGCACCTTGTACATGTCTGTTGAACGGCTCATTGCTTCCGCCGATGAAAAGACACTTCAAGAACAGTGGACACTCCGAATTTTTCAAGAGTATGACGCCATTTTGAAAAGGCCGTATAACGATGATTTTGTTTGCTTCTGTGATTGACTGGCAGAGCAACACAACTCCGAGCGGTCCGTGTGCCTTGGTTGCTAACTGCTGTTTTCTTAAAGTTGTACTCTACTACTGGAATTTTTGGAGAAATATGGGAGAGACCTTTGCCCTGCAGTGGGCGTAACCAGGCTGATGATAATGATGACTGGAATTTTTCATTTTACATTTTCGCTTGTTTACTTGTTTTTGGCAGCGTTCTCCCTGCCCTTCTTTCCTGCGCGAGTCCATTTGATGTGGTTCCTTGTTTGGCAATTAAAGTAGAGTTGTATCTCGCAGGCCTAACTGTGAGATGCGACTTATTTCATTTCTCTTTGGCGGGTTTACGCGTCTTTATGGCGAATGGTGGACGTTATTCATATTTGTACTAGTAAAGGTACCCCCCCCCTCATTTGCATGGAAAGGTTAACTTGGGTCCGTGCATAATACATAATACTTCGGGGCCAAGTAGTGATTACGAAACTATAGATAGTCCGGGAATGGTCAACCAATGCCCGTGCGTCGAAGTGCGTATATACTTCAGTTCGTGGGCGTGGAGCCGCTTTCTTCGTTGCACAAAACATGCCGAGCTCTCTCGACTATCTTTGATTACCCGCGTATAGCATCAATCGACTTCCATCCAACGCCTGGAAATATTCTACTCTCATCACATGGGTAAGCCTGCGACTGTGGGTGCAGAATGCTTTCACGTGCAATCAAGCCCGCTAATTATGACTCACGTGCACGGTGACACGACAAAATTGCTGAAGAATTCTCACTGATCCACGGGGCGCTTATCACCGATTATCCTTGTTAAACCACCGATTATCATTGTTACACGCAAGAGATTCACCCATGCGTAGTTTCCCCTATTCAACATTTACGCTGCGTGCGATGCCAGCGTGGCTTTGAAGCTTTCAGAAGGGGGGTGCAATGTTCACCATACCTGTCGGCCATGGTGTTCTCGTAGGACGTGGAGGCCCCAAATTTGCTGCTCATTTCAATGAGGTCTTTGAAGAGCTGATCGGAGCGCCCCTTGTCCTTGGCCAGCTTCGGTGTAGGCGCAAAGGTGGCGTACGTCAGCTTGAAGTGGCCCAGGATTCGCTTCGTCATCCTGTGCCGCTTCAGCATCTCAAGTGTGGTTATGAACTCCTTGTCCAAGCTGAAGGTGACAGCGGGCGACTCTCTGGCGTTGTTGCTGACACTCACCTGCACGTGACACCATCGGCGAGAAATGTTGAAGCGACGATGAATAGCGATAATAATTTAGTCTAATTTAGAATAATAGGAATTATGATAATTTAGGCTCAATTAGCCAATAGACGACTTGCGAAATTACGATAGTGCGCTTTTCTTTTCAAGCCTTTAAAGCAGACTTCTACGTGAGGAATTACATTCAAACAATTAATTGTAATCCATTACATTTCTCGCTAATTTTGCAAATTAACGAATACTTCGTTTAATCGATAACGCTCGCGGTTCCCCAATAAATTTCACAGCGAAGCTGTATGTAGCTACAATGTGGTGGTGGCCGATGTCCGCCTACACGGATCGCGTCGAAACAAAAAAAATTTCGTCTCCAGTTCCTCGCGAATGCTTTCTGGCTCTCAATCTAATCTAAGTATCTCGAAAAAATTTGACTGATATTGCCCGCTCAGACGAATCTATCATTACGCTGTTTCATTTATTTGTCATAAAGAAGTTAGTTCACAGTGAAGTTGCCAACGCTGGAGAGTTCCGGTCTGCTGGCAATACATGGCCGACTATGCAGGGAGTATGATTGTAAGAAATGGCTGTAACTCTTGTTTCATGGAAACTATCGCGAAACAAATTATATGAAAATTAGCCTCTAAGAAGAATCTCACAACGCGCAGGAGCTTCATCTGCTTTTTCTAATCGCGTAGTTCACAGTGAAGTTGTAAATATTGTGCAATTCGCGTTTTCCCATCAATACACGGACTTCTACGGGAAGGGAACGGACAACCCCGTCTTTGTATGCTAGAATAAAACTCAAGCCCTTGCAAGTTTAATTCAGGTAAATATGTAAGAATTACGCTCAATCGCTAATTACAAACGAACATTTTATTTCATGCACTCCTTTGCACTGCGCTCCAGTCAACGTGTATCGTAGCTGGCATCGAGGATCAGTTTAACGGCCACCTGCGTCCTATGCACACTGTTGACACGAGTGGGCGTTGTTTGTTGTGGTTGCGTCATAGTCGCCTAGGCGACCTTATGATATATGTGTACAAATATACAGACACACGCTGATGCGTCGATTGAGGTAAAACGTACCACAGCTTCGCTGCTCGATCGTCCTTCGCAGAGTGAAAGCGCTGATGAGTTTTTTCTCTTTTTTTCAGTAATCAATTACATGTAACCAGTTACTGTATCGACGGGACAAGCTGTAACAGACGCTGCAGCTTTCAGAACCTGAATTAGGCGGGAACTGCACCAGAACACCAGAGATCGCGCCATGCGTCAGCATCGAGGATGCTTCAGACAAAACCCCGGAGCTCAGTAGTTGTATCCTGGCCTTTACGCTGCACCTGATGTTGGGCGACGAATGGAACCGGTACATTGCAATGTTTCTTTTATCAACGGCAACTTATCGCGTTATTGCTAGGATGATATTTTGTAACTTTGGATTGGCCATACCACCTTCTCCAAGTATCTGCAACAAGGATGCGCCGAGCTTCATAGTGGCCGCAGATGCTGAGGAACCGTACACGTTCGCAAGATGCTTATAAGCTAGAACACTGCCTTACGTCCCATCACGCATATAATGTCTTCACCAAAAAAAAAGAGAGAAAAAAAACGCGGGAAGATGAGCGCATCAATCCTGAAAAGGAATTGCTAGTGAAGATGAGCATTGTGTGAATATTTGCACAAGAATATCTGCAGAGGTACTGCAAGTGCCAGGCCAGTTGGTTCCGCCTGTGGTATCTGTTTAGGGTTCATTTATGCTCGGAGAAGTAACGAATTGCTTTCGAGTATACCTCTCCTTTACTGTCGTGGGGTAGTAATTCGCAAACCCCCACTGTGCGGTTATCCTTGTGTGACGTTACCGGTGGTGAGGAGAGCGTTTTCGCATTCTTCTCTCTTGACAGCTAGCGTTTTGCGACGCTGTCGCTGAGGCGCCCCACCTCCGGTAACGAAAGAAGGTCGCGCACACTGAACGGGGTTACGAACTGGCCCCCGAGGAAGGGGCGCTCGAACTACCCGTTGGCTGGCTCTCACGTACGCGTATAACACGTGATGCAAAACAGTGCCACCAATCACCTCTCAAAGCACACAAAGCGCTTTCTCGGATCACAACCGGGATTGGTTCCTTCACAAATAATTTAACGTATTCATGGCAAACAGGAACGTGGTTGGTACCTTCAAAAATCTTTCAACTTACAGTATCCATCGACAGGACAGTTTTCTGGTTCAGAACAGAGCAATATGCTTCGAACAGCTCCAAATGAGTCATTAGACACATTCCGCCTTGCTATCCAGGTGTTGCACCTAAAGTTTTATTCATATAGTAAAGAGACTTCGAGAACCATAATTTGTAGGGATATATGGCAAAGAATTTTCATGGTGGCGTATGCCTTTGACTACATCGAACAGTCACTGTAAGTGTTTGTCTTTAAGGGCTGTAAGTAATTGGTTGTAAGTGTGTATACGCTTTATACGTGTTTTTTTATATAATTTCTTCATTCCTTACTTAATTCTTATGCTTTTGTTTTCCTTTTTGGCTTCGCCTGCCCCCTCCCCCCGGCCCCCATATTTTTGAGGCTATCACTTTCCTTTATACCTTACTCTACGCATCGTCATATCCTACTCCTCCTCCCCCATATATATTGGGGGAGAGTGAACTACTTGTAAATAACGCGTTGCGTAGGAAATCAGTTCCTCCTGGGATGAGGAGAGTGATCTGTGTCTAAAGGTTGGTTCAGCTGCATGCTTTGTTGTACAAGTGGTAAAAGCAAAAAGCAGATCACCAGCGATGAAAGACTTAAATGATAAGACAGTAAACGTAGGTAAAAAACCTGAACGTTTTTAGTGCCCCGCTACTTGCAGTGATTCGCAGTGATGAATTCCGCCTCTTGTCAGCTGTCAAACCGCATTTGACGAAGACATCAAACCGCATTAGTCGAAGATTATCTAAAAAAATGGAGAAGCAGCTAGCGAACGAAAAGGTGGGCTGAGACCTCACAGTAAATATCTCGCCTTGCCTTGGTCTCGTCTCTTGATTCCGACCATATTCAAATATGCATCACCAAGTGGCGCAAAATTCTACTATTTAATGTCAATAGCGTTTTGATCTTTCCGTGCCAGACAATCTGCGTGTGCCCATTTATTCTTTGCGTAAGTAGGTGTCGGCATGGGCACAGAAAATTATATATGCAGGAAACCAGTGCTTTCGAGAGAAGTGATTGTACCAGGCTGGAATATCGTGGTATCGAGCTGTAGGCTTACTTTTCTTTAATTATTGTTTCATTTTTCCGGGTTACCCAAGCTTCCCGAATTCCTTCATTCATCGCGTGAATAAGCGGGCACACGAGCACGAGGAGGTATGTATGCAACGAGCCGGTACTTTCGAGAGAAGAGATTCATCCTGGCAAAACATACATTGTAGTGGCCTATAGGCTTACCTTTTTTCATTTTTTCGTGCAAGCCAATCTGCTCCTGTCTGTTTATCCATCGCGTAGCCATGCATCGTCAGGTGCACGGGAACTGATGTACACAAGCACCGAATCAGCGCTCTCGTTATAACTGGTTGGACCTGGCTAAGCCGATATTGTAAGGGGCGATGGGCTTACATTTTAGAGCGAAGCTTTCAGCCTGTGGTTGGTCGGGTTGGTCGGTCTTTGCCACGTGCTCGCACAAAAAATTCGGCCAATACCGCAGCTCATCCAAGAGGCGGCACATGATGCCATCAGGTGACACCATCTCTTGACGATGACGTCACTGCGCGACGTCACGTATGCTGTGATGAAATCATCAGGCGATATCGTCACGTGACGATGCCATTTGTACCTAATGTAACGTTTGACGTGAGGGTCATCGCGCCACCTATGGTTTGACGTCGTCATGTCAGTGTGTCGTGATGACGTAATCACGTTACGTCATCACGTGAAACGTCACCTCACCACCGGATGTTAACGCCCAGTGTTTCGCTTCATGGGCCATATAATGCTATCGAATTTATAGATGCCCCCATCCGCAGTTGTAGAGGCGGTTTTCCACAGCTTCGCGGGACATTCACTTTCGCAGGGCCGGGATGGCGAGTCAACTTTTTTTGTAGAACATTTTTGTTTTCCCGCTTGGGTTGCCTCGCGGCACAACGTCCGTCCGGAACCAGAAATATAAATATGTAGGCCCGTTTCATAGAAAAACTGCAATAGTGACTTAAAGATGTGTTCTCCATAATCCATCTTTCGTTCTGTTCAGCTTGAGCTCTGTTCGTTCAATTTCACAGCTTTCCGTATACGTTTCCGTATACCGCCATACCTCTACGCGAATGATGGCAGTCGTGTGCAGTTTCGCCGACATGTAGAAGATCCCGTCGATGAAACTGGCCGAAGGATCCACGTGGTCGGGCCACGTGATGCCGCCTTTTCTGAGAGCCTCCCTCACCTCCTGGACGTTGCTGCCGCGGATTACGCTCTCGCAAACCTGCAAATAGGCGGCCGCTTTCTGCAGCGGCGACTGCCCCTGATCCGGCACACTCATATTCCGCAGCCTTGTCGTCACATTATTGAAAGAGTCGCGCCGGATACGGTGCACCGTGCTGATGTCGTTCTTGAGCCGACTCATCTGCAAACGTAGGAGGTAAGAAAAAAAACCTCAGTGCCCTTCCACTCTGTGAAGAACGATGACACGCGGAGCTGTGTATATGTGGGCTCCTTAACGGCGGAATGCGCCTGTGCCGTGGGCAGGCCCAGCATTGCACTATCTTCGGTATCGGTCCACGTATGGGGAGTGCTTAACGCCTGCGTCACCTCTGCCGTGGCTCATCCCAGTACTGCACTATCTTCTGGACCTGCCCACGTATGGAGTTTTGTGTCCACACTCGAACGCGATTCCGGGGGAACTAGCCATAAAGAGCTTGGCTGTAAAATCGCTTGAATGTAACCAAATAAAAGGCATACGCAGCCAAGCAAATTCCTTGCTTAGGTCGCCCGCAAAAAGAAGAAAAAGAAAGAAATCTAAGCCTATGGGCACGTTACTAGGTTAGCCCAGCAAGCTACAATCACTTCACTCGAAGGTACTGGTTTTGGGCGTGTATAATTTTCTGGTCCGCGTGCCGACGCCATCCTAACCTAGTATACCCTATTATCAATTAATTATTTAATATTAACTAAATAATTAATGGTGAATACGAACACGGGAGCAGTTTTCAATATTGCCCGAAGGTCGAGGCAGTGACTGCTGCATACGGAGGTCTAGCGTTGCGCTCGAATTCATCAGACGCTGTTCTAACTATACACGGGTGCGACACGTTTGCGCCACGTCGCACGCATGGATGCCACTGCTGGACGGCAGGAACAACGCCCTCACCGCTACCAGGCGTCACAAAACGCGGGCAAGGCAGGGACTGCATTGGCGCTGCAGGGGTCGTACATCGATGGCGCTCGAGATGAGACCAACGGAAAACGGTAAGCTTAATTGAGCGCCCAGTGAAAAAGAAATAGTAGATAACGTTCGTTTCACGTCTGCCAGAACATATACGCGTGCCAGCAGCGGAAGACAGAAAGTTGGCCTTCCCCTGCCGTCGAGGCGACTGATCGTAGCGTTGGCGGTACGTTCGATTCGCTTCGTCGTTTTTGCATGCAAACGCACCTTGCGTCTCTGAAGACTAACACTCTACGCGCGACCACCCCATGTACCTTCACCGGACAGCGCGACAGCGGCGACAGCGCGGAGGACGCCGACGGCGTGGGTGCACACCGAGTGTCCGTGTAATTGCTATCGCAACGAAACCGCGCCCGCCTTGTTCTTTACGTGTGCCTGTGCATGTCCGTGCAATTCGCGCACTGCTCGTCCCCATGCTTACGAAAGTTTGGTGTTTCCTACATACTGGTGAGGAGAACACATACCTCGATGCTGCAGATGTGTTGGTAGTAGTTGTCGCACGGCCTGTTTCTCTCGTCGATGGCGTTGGTTAAGAGGGCCGCATACTCGGCGCACGCCGCAGTCGGGCACCCGGAACTTTGCGTGGAAGGTTGAGCGCGGTAACGCAAGGCCAACGTCACGGCGACGCCCAGGAGGACAGTGAGAGCGACCGCGACAGCTGCGCCGATGACGAGGCAGGCACGGAAGGTTCGTTGGCGCTCACGGCGATGGGCCTCTTCGACCGGATCGTGGATGCCCAGCGCCGACAGGTCGACCTGCAGCGAGCGCGACGGCCAGCCTGTCGTGACTCGCGGGGCACGAATTCAGAGCGAGATTTTACACTGTCTTCGAAATCACGAGCGTGCCGTCGGCCACCCTCATAGGCTGTTCTTATGGCATAGAAACAGAAGTCTAGGTTCTCGGCTGTCCCAGTGTGCGTATATACACGCACACTGTGAGGAACCACTGTAGCAGGAACCATTTACAGGTGATTCCTGGTGCGATTCCCTTCACGTAGCTCAAGCGCTTGCCCCTATAGCAGCCAAGACGTAGAAATGTCGCTAGCTGTCCTGCGTCCTGTCCTGCTCTGTGGCTTGCCTACCCAGCCACGGCCGCTGGACATATATTTAAAAAAAAAATGTGTGGCCTGCCGCGTGCCACCAAAACGCTGTTATCCGCCGCAACGCCACAAGCCGGGGTCTGCTGTCTGAGATCAGCATAGAAAATGCGTCACGCACGCACGTGGAACGTCGTCGCCGACGCGTCCCATCCCCGCCAGTTAGCGCCGTTCGGCCCAGCCAAGCGGCCGAGAGTGCAACTACGGCAGGCCACAGCTTTTTTTTTTTCCTGGTGCAGCGTTGCTTATACTACACTCACCATTTTATCACGTTGTGGTGTGTGACTTATCTACCGGACCTTGCTGATTAATGCGAGAGCGTTAATCAGCACCGTTGTCAGATGGGAAGAGAACTTGGCACCCGGAGGCGCTGCGTCCCACAGCTTACATGTACTCGTCAACCCAAACCATCATTCGATACATTGACTCCGGTGCTCCCCTTCAACCCGGGCTGACTGGGCGGGGGCACTTGGTTCGGGCCAACGGTCCTTCCCGTACAAGGGGGCTGTTGTGGTGCAGCACAACTGAGGAACTGCACTCCACACACAAAAAGCCATGTCGGTCTAACAGGGCACAAACCTGGTCTCCCCCCGCATTGCCAAAGGCACGATCTGTCCATGCACAGGGCAAACTGGAAGCTCATTACGGCCGGTTTCCTCGGCGCTAGGCGAGCTACGTTCATGTACCGCCTGGCGCGAGGATGCCTTCCGTTGAGTTACCGGTGCTTCACAGCCATCCCGGCTCGTGGAGTGTGCCCCTTTTGTGGCGGTCGTGAGAACTCGGCTCATATTTTTACGCTGTGTTTGCTTACGGCAGCTCTTCTCCAAAGGACTGCTAGTCTCTTTAAGCTCCCAGGCGTTCCTTATGAGACAGTTCGATTTTCGCACCCTTTGCCTAATCAGGCGATCAACCAGTTCATGCTTGTTCTCGCCGAGTGCTCATACCAAGTTCGGTTGGCACGCTGTGATGCAGTTTTCGGGCATCGGGCGTCGGGCCTTTACGAAGTGCTTGCGAAAGCACGGAACGAGGTCTGGTTCCATCTCACCCGGGAGCAGCACCGCTTGGGCAAGAAGTTTCTCGAAGTGGGGGCTCGTCCTGCCGTGATTTTTGATGAGGTAAGTGGAATGCTATCGGTTAAGTTATGATGCATGCTCCCAAGGTCGCTAGAATCAACCGTGTGTGCCACTCAATTCTACAGGTTTTGTTTGGCTCAATGGAACACAGATCTGGAAACGGTGGTGGCGCGCCCTCGTGTGGTCGCACTGCCCCGCGGATGGCTTTCGTTGTAACCGCGGTTGTATGCCTTGACCTCTTTTGCGTCAAGGCAGTCCGAGCCTTAATAAGCAAGCAGGTAACAAGCATGGTTAATAAGCGAGAGCGCATTGGCCAAACGAATTTCAAACCACGCATACACAACCAGACAAGCCCTCCATGTGGCGCAGGGAAATTACGGAACTAATTGAATTTCTCAGGATAAAACACGTAGAAAACGTATAACTTAGACACAACCTACATACGCGATAGAGATGGATTGTAATTCGAATACACGTGAATACATAAGTATGTTACGCGGAAACTCAAACACAAACCCCTCTAAACGCGGAGCGTTTTCCAGCTGCTGTTTGAGGTGTGTCTTATAGTCGCGGACAACTTTTCTTGGCTATGAAACGAAGGCTACGGAAACTAAGCGCACCTCTTTCACTGCTGCTAGAAGCAGTCCCGCAGTTTTGCTGACGTTTTCTTACTTGGGAAATTGAAAACAATATTATTTTTGTTTTGTACAGCACCTACATTGAAACGATGCGTAACCTTAACCAGTCACCTATTGGTATTTTATTGTATATTTATATTGCTCTTTGGAGTTTTGGCACACCCGAAACCATTGCACGTTTTCAACATTCTCCAAACGCGAAATGGCACATGTGTCTTCTGGAGAGTGTTTGTCGCCCGCTGTCCCGTCAATCAACTCCCCTGAGAGGCCGTTCAGCAATTTCGCCAACAATAGACCGTTGGAGCACACCAATAAAAAAAAGTGTTTGCAGCGTCTGCGCTGAAACCAAGCGAGCCCATCTGGAAATCGCAAACTTCGACATCTAGGTACAAACGAGTGAGCGAGCGAGCTGACTGCTGCGCCGGCGCTCTACCAACGCCAGCGTCGTTTGCGCGTCCTAGCCCTAACTTACGCCATACGGCTGCATGGGAGTTCCAACGAAGGCTGCGATGTTCACTGTTCACAACTTGGTACGTATCGGGTGTGAATAAACATTGATTCACGCCGAGTTAACTGCATCTGCCCTCACTAAAGTGGTTGTGCGGGGTTGGCGAAACCGAAACCGGGGGCGAGTTCGCCCGGACTACACTGCATACGAATGCACTCTTGCAGAAGCTCCGCCCCCGTAGGTTTCGCTTCATGGCCAAGAAAAGTTGTCCGAGAGCATAGCAGGAGCGACGCAGCTTCTTGGTTCCTTGCATATCATCAACAAAAGAACCATAAAGCTCGCCTTCGTGCACAGCGCTCACCGTCAGCTTTTTCCGGTGCACATTACGGTTACATAAGCTGCAGTTGCCGGGAAGCGTGAGAAGCTTCATGGGGTCTTTGAACGCTATCGTGTTGCACTCGTAAAGGCGAAACATCCTCCAGATTTTTCCACTCAGCTTTCGTGACGTCACTCTCAGCCGGGTGCACGTCGACCATTGTTTACTCCACTCACGTCTATTGTTACTTAAGGGCCTATTGCTTGTCTCTAAAGGGTTCCGTGCCGGAACCGTTACTTCTTATGACGTGCCGGAATATGGGCCGTCTCTGAAGCATCGCTTACCCCACTCAGTCTTTCGGTCCCTCGCCGCCCGTGCTTGGAGTGCTTAGCCTTGGTCTTTTTACCATCCGTGGTAGCGGCGGTGGTGCCGATGGTGGTCGTTGTGGGATGGTCCTTTGCTTTGGCGGGAGCCCCACCCGGCGACTTAAAGCGTGGTCGTGCAGCCAAGGACGGCTTCCTCACGGACCTAGCGAGCGAAGGCCGAGAACGCGCCGCCGCCCTTGTCTTTTTCGAACGCTTCGTGTGGGTCTTGCCGAGCTCGTCCGACATGGCGTCTTCTCGGTTCTCGCGCTACTTCTTCTTCGTCCTCTACCCTGGCTTGCTTGCTGGTTATGCCATGCCGCTTGTCTACCACGAGGAATCGGCCGAGAAGCCGGCGCTTGATGATGACGATGGTTATATAATAAACCTTACTAAATTGAAATCACGAGCCATTCCACTCTGTCAAGGTAGATGCCAAACTGCTTCGCTGGTGGCATCTACCTTGACAGGACAAAGTGGCGACCAAGAACTTCTAAGAAAGGTGCGAACACATCTATTGCTTTGATCGGTGGTTATCGTGACGAAAGGTACGCACCCACATTTATTTCGACATAGTCTGCGTTCATTCGTGTTATACATTCCTTATACACATTCGTGTTTTCATTTCGCAATATATTGGGGAAGGACCTTGAGGCTTAAGTCACCGCACCGACTGGAAGTAGGCCAGCACCGTCAACGCCTTCACGGATGGAGGGCCGGTGTGAGAACGCCGATATGATGGCGTTGGGATATTAACTGTGAGCGTAGCGTTGAAGCGACGCGAACAAGAAGAAAATTAGAGATTAGCACGCCCTCTTTGTCGTCCTTTCTTGTCCCTGAGCGCTCTTGTCACAGTAACTGTGACACACACCGTGCTGAGAGATCGACTCCGGGTTAGTCCGGACCCCCTGGAGTTCTTCGACATGTATGCAATGTTTAAAAAATACGAGTGTGCTTGCACTGCGCTCTTACGTGAACACGGTAGTCGCTACCACGATTCGGAGCTGTGAATTTGAATGGCGGAGGTATTCGTGAGAAGATGCCTATTATTACTAATAATATCTCATACCTGTCATTTCTAGAGCCTGTTTTGATTGCGCACTCACACCTTCTTTCTTTCTATGAGCATTCAAATCAATGGTCAATGAAATCTTCGAACCCCGTTGGCTGTCTATCGCGAACTAACCCAGAGGAACTAATTTGGCACGTCCATTTTAATGCCCTTCCGTTTAAATGCCCATTGAAAAATGCGTGCGTAATTATCGTACATAGTCTAGTAGAAGTTGTACCATCGTGTGGTCACACTGAAAATGCCGGATTTCGCGCTTCTCGAATCATTTGATGCTTTCGCATTAAAACGGCAGGCAGCCGAAGGTGCAAAACTATTCACAGAGCATAAACGGCAGCGAGCGACCGACGGCCTCATTCCCATTGCATTGTTTCTCTTTACATCGATGGGTAGAAAGTACTGTTTAAACTCGATTTAACGAAGTAACGACCATGCTGGAGTTATTTTGTTAAATCGGGAAGTGCGTAAAATCGAGAAAGGAATATTTCGGTCCTTTTAAATCTAAAATTGTAACGTAGCGACACGAAAAAAGCTACTGCTGCATTGTATTTGCCGCTCATCCAGCTATCTGTCGCATAAACCACGATAGAACGAAAGCAACCACCTTATACCCAGGCGGTGTTTAGTCCACAGTTCCGTGCATGGGCGCGTCGTGCAGCCTCGTCAAAATAGAGCTAGGGTACCTAGATGTTTTAACGGGATAGCTTTAGAGTGCACGCTTCAAGAAAATCCCGTCTGTATCAAAATTAGAAAAAACCTCACTGCTTTCTTTTACTCATTTATTTCAAGAACAAATTTATTACATCGAGTTCGGCCAAGTTTATTTCGTTAATTCGGGTTGATGATATTATAGAACTGTATGAGTACCTGCTGGGGAATTAAATTTTTTTTTATTAGGTGGAGAACTTCGTAAAATAGGATTTTCTTAGATGGAGTTTTAACTGCAGTAGGATAAGTGAGCTACAGACGAGATTTCTGCAGAGGAAAATGCAATGTCATCTCTCGGCCGCTTTGTTTTCAAGGAGCTGACGAAGTGACTAGAACAAAAGGTAAACTGGTGGTAGCTGTCCTAGCGCAAATTTTTCCATTGTCTTGTTAAATTAACGACTACGGCTTCGAATGCATAACCGTCTGAAACCATAGAGTTCAGCAGCTGGCACAATGTAATTTGCACCATGCTTCACGAGCTGATTAATGCGTTGATCTCATAGGTTACAAATCGGGGCTCACTCTCCGGTGATTTCTTTTTGTTGTGTTTTCTTTTAGTTATAAAAGAGAATGGAATAAATAAACATGAAAAAAATAAAGATAGGAGCAAGATCCGCAGGGCAACTACAATCTGGACATGTGTCGCGCTGAGCCGACCGTCGTCACTATATACTCTTAGGCAAAGTTACACCCTTTGGATTGCCCCTTCTGCCACACAACAATAATCGTCATCTGCCTTGATGCGTTTCCTTTCTTTCCAGTAACGGACGGCATGCGCGTTATCAGCATGATAGCATTCCCGACAGGAAAGTAGCGGGCGCGGCGTTTTCAAGAAAGGAAACGCATCAAGGCAGATAACGATTATTGTTGTGTTGCAGAAGGGGCACACCAAAGGGTGTAACTTTGCCTAAGAGTGCATATTTATTACTGAATTGTGCACAAACGGAAGGTACCAGTCCTGTCGTTCTAGACATGTCGCCACGTTCGGCGTGAGCGTAGTAGCGGGTGCGAACTGCGTGCGTTTGTGGTGAATATTTTATCAGTCATTTTCTTTATTTTTCTGTTTTCCTGGCCGTGCCAGAGTGACTGCTCTTCGATCATAGCTTCTACTTAAAACGTTTCCCTCGTAAAGGTTGTATTCGGGGACCTTTTCATCTTTTTCCACTGCACCCGACTCTTAATCGATCGCACATGACAGGTATGTGCCACAATTCTTGAGTCCATCATCATCATCACTTTCGTCCCTATCGCGCGATTTGCAACTTGCAATGGTGAAAAGAAGAAAATAAGGAAGCCGAGTCATGGCGGACGGTAAACGGTCTGGTTCTAGCTCCCCACAGCGCTTCAAAGGGAGCACACCTGGCGAGAACAGCCCCACGAAGGCGAGGGCATCTCCGAAAGGCGTCGAATCCTCGAACTCTATGAGAAGCGGCGGCAGGGACACTCCGAGAAGTCAACACTCGCCTACGTCATCCAACCTTTCGCCACCACCAGAACGAGGCGGCGAAGTGCGCGAGGCAGGCGAGGAAATCTCGCCAAAACGAACCGCTTCGCCAAACCGCGGAGCTTCGCCGGCAAACCTGCACGAGAAAACTGTTGCGAGCGACTCTCCCAGCTCGGCGAGAGTGAAAGAGTACACTCGAGCTTCGCCAGGGCGAGCAGGCATGCCGACACGTAGGACATCGCCCGTGAGGGCGGACCCCTTTTCAAAACCTGGTGCGTCCTCGCCGAAACATGGCGAAGCTGGCGTTCCAAAACCCGGTGATGCTTCGCCAGTGCTTCGGGGTTCACCGATGCAATTGCACAATATACGGGTGCCAAAAACGGCAGGCCAGTCCCCTGCGCGAGGCCCGGCGAAACCGACGAAATCCGGAAGCGCTTCGCCGAAACGGCGAAGCTCGCCTAAGCAACAACCTATACTGATGCAAGCGGGCACGTCGTCAACACCTCCTGGCGTTCGTGTGCGAAAAGCTGAGGGGTCACCCGCCAAGGCTGCCGACGGCTCGCCGAACGGTCGCAGGTCACCATCTGGAGGAAGCACACCTATTCGCCGAGCTTTTCTCGGGAACGCAGGTTTGATATCTTCGGAACTATATGGCTAACATAAGTGTCATATACTCAGAATATTTTGAATCCGTAAAGGTCATATAGTTTATTGCTGTCTCGACCTCATGTCCCACCCATGTTTTTACGCCAGAACACTTTGTAGGAACACGTCCCTTGGTCTGCAAGAACTTCGCCTCTTTGGTTACAGGTGCAGCGGCCGCCCCCAAGCCGCAGTCTGCGAAAGCCGAAGTCGGAGCCAAGCCGGCCGACGATGCAGGTTCGACGAGAAGCCCTACCGAAACTCGACGTAGGCCCACGATATCTCTGAAGGACCCACGGTACCGGTACATTGCCCAAGCCCTGATGGCTGCGCGGGGAGGTCGTGGAGCGGGCGGTACCAGTGGCAGTTCGTCGCCAAACGGAAGGACATCCCCCTCCGCCACCCCGTATTTCGCTTCGGATGACGACAACACAATCCTCGAGCTCGGCACATCACAAGTTCCCCACTCCCCGGGGGGATTCGGAGGGAGGTCCTCAGGAACTGCCTCACCCGTGATCTCACAGAGGTAATGCTGGTATGATACATATTTACACACTGTATACTTTAAACATATAGCCTATACTTACGTATGCATGGTGTGCTCTAGTTGACATGCACAAAAAAGGAAAACGGAGCTGGGCAGGGCATGTAGCGTGTAGGGTAGATAACCGGTGGACCATCAGAGCTACAGAATGGGTGCCAAGGGAAGGGAAGTGCAGTCCAGGACGTCAGCAAATTGTAGGGGGCGATGACACTAGGAAATTTGGAGGCGCACGTCGGAATCAGGTTGCGCAAGACTCGGATAATTCGAGATCGCTGGGAGAGGCGTTTGTCCTGCAGTAGTCATGGAACTAGACTGATGAAGTATAAGAAGAAGAAGAAGATGATGATGATACTTTAAATGGACATACATACAAGCACTAAATCTGTATAGAGCATTATAGCATGCTTCGATAAACACATTTTTGGTAATCTTGATGTAGCTAGTCTAATAATCGGAAGACCCCAGGAAGTTAGCTTTTTTCATGAATTATATGGACACCCCAGGCCAAATTTTGCCGTTGGCGTTGCCGTGCCGTTCCGCGTAGAGTCTAAGTGCGATGACGTCACGGATGCGCGCCTTATGCTGTACGTGCGAGGGAAAGCATGCGAGGGTGGGCATGTCCGCCTATAGATTGAGTGTGATGGCAGGTTTTTCCTCCAGCTGTCGAGAACGCCGTGTCATGCTGATAACGCGGGAAGTGCCGGGCTCTCAGCGTTAAAGGAAAGGAAGTGCGGGCAAGACAGCTGGAACAAAATAACCCCAAAGGGTGTAAATGTTTTAGGAGTATATGTACAAATGGAGCATGCACCTTTAAAAATGCTTGCACCTTTTCGGGCGGAATCAAACCTGCGTTCTGTTTCGTGCATTACATTGCTGCATGCACCAATCCCAAGGTTGGGCGGAGCAAGAAATTCTGCGCCATGCGTCAAATGATCGATAATTACATAATTTACTCGTTCATTAGTATGTGTAGTTGCCGTACAAGCAGACCTTAGTGCAACTAAGCCCAGTAAATGTCACATATTGATTGTATATTAATTGCATATACTAGACCAGTCGCTTTTGCGCGTGTCTGTTTAGGCCATGTTTATTGTTTTACACACACACACACACACACACCCACACATTACATATATATACATATATATATATATATATATATATATATATATATATATATATATATATATATATATATATATATATAGCACCTTACATAGCATCTTACATAGCCTCCACGAAGGCAGTGTGCAAGAGGAGGAATCCAGTTACATCAACGTGTAACAGGAGTTATTCAAGTGAGGAAAAAAGAAACCATCACATACAAAAGCAGTATTTCCTAAAATATAAAAGCAAAATTGGATGAGTTGGCGTCCCTTCACGGCTCTGACTGTTACCTTGAAAAGGTATTATTTGCTCAACGCAATTGTCGGCAACATGAAACTAAACACAGAAACATAAGTATGCATGTAAAGATACTAGTAAATATTACACGGAGGTCATTGCACTACAGAGTAGGCGTACAAGCGCAAAAAAAATTGCCAAGTCATATGCTGAATTACGGTGATGCAAAAAAAAGAGAGGAAGGAGAACTATAGACAGACAGAAAGAAGCTAGGCAGACACCAAACACTCTTTGCCATCCACAATAGGCGACCAGTTCACAGATAATAGGTGATGTGTGAATCCACTTTGTCTAAAAACAATTATTAAACATAAGAAAAGTATACGTATCATATAATATCATATAATATAATATCGTATACGCAAGTATAAGTATCAATCGATACGCATATAAGAAGAACACAAGCACGAAACGCGAGAAAAAGCACGAAATGAGTATACGGATGAGGCGGCAAAATGTTCAAGAGGGAGCACAAGGCAGATGTGAAAAATTGCCGGGAATATTATCCGTAAGAAGAGCCCGCAACACGTGAAAAGGGAGGCAATGCGTACGTTGAAATGTCGCGCGGTCTGCCTCCTACGGCCGCCTCCGTGGTCGCCAGGATGGATGGATGGATGGATGGATGGATGGATGGATGGATGTTATGAGTGTCCCCTTTGGAACGGGGCGGTCGGTTGCGCCACTAAGCATTTGCTGCTATACTGCCTAAGGCCCTACCTAGGTTAAACAATAATAAAAAAAAGATTTAAAAACCCCATGAACTCCCACAACCAAATTTTCTGATCACCTGTTGCGAACGGTGCTTTTGTACGTCTCCGCCTTTTGTGGTTTCCTTACTTTTATTCCACCAATCCTCCAATCGGCCTCTTACTAATCCCTATTGCGGACATGTTTACTTTTCCACTGCTCTCGCTGAACCTCTGCTCTCGCTTCAAGGAGGCCAGTGAAGCCCAAGTCGACCACTGGGTAGACGTCTTCACAGTATAATAAAACATGCTCCATAGTTTCCCTAGCTTTACCGCAGCAAGCACACGCTTCTTCATAGTTCTGATATCTCGCTTTATAGGTGCGTGTTCTAAGACATCCCGATCTCGCTTCGAAAAGTAATGAGCTTCTGTTTGAGTTATCACACCTTGTTTCTTTCCTGATTTCGTTTTTTCCTCTTAAGTAGTTACACATGGCAGGCGTCTTTTCCATTGCCGCCACGCACGAGATTATTTCGGCCTCTCTGACGTTCCTCTTGACGTTCTTTGTTGCTGTGTTGCCCACCCTACAGGCCGCATACTCGCTGGTAAGCTCCCTAGTTTTTTTTTCCTTCACTGTGAATCAATGTTTTTCCTGTACAGATACCTCAACACTCTCCCAGCTCATCTACTTTCTTCCAAATTCTTCAGTCATTCTTAATACTCAATTTTACTTCGAGCTTCCCTAACTTCAAAACTAGTCCAGCCTTATCACCCTGTACATCTTCATTGGTAGTCTTTCCATGAGCGCCCAATGCGAGGCGGCCCACTGACCTTTGGTTCACATCGATTCCTGATTGTACCCCTGATTTAAAGCAAAGAACCGCATTTCCAAAAGTACGTCCTGGAAACATTACACCTTTCTACATACCTCGGAGCACCTTGTACCTATTCATCCCCATAGCGCTCTGTGCTTTATTATGACTGCCACTTCTCTTTCGCTTCACTGTTATTGTTTTTTCCTGTGTTTCCATATTTCTATTGCCTTCGTTTATCCATATACCAAGGTATTCTGTTACCCGAGGCATTTCCTGGCCCTGTATCGCCACTGTCTGTTCACTGTTTTCATGGAATACAATAACACCTGATTTTCTAACACTAAATTTCAAACCTAAATTTTTGCCTTCCTGCACACAGATATTAGCGAGAGCTATAAATCACTTTGCTTGTTAGCTAGCAACACAATATTGTCCGCATAAAATAAACCTGCAAGCTGCTGCTCTACTACTGTACTCGCCTGTTGTATGAGCGATTAAAACTGATGCTACTTCCTTCTAGCGCCCTCTCCATCATCACCATGTACATCATAAACCGCAGTAAAGATAAATGACATCCCTGCCTCAGTCCCTTGTTGATATGAGCTTTGTCCTCTCTCCTCATCTCTTTCCATTCAACGCCAACGGCAGTTTCTATGTAAATCTATCTCAAAAGCTGTAGACTTCCCCTTCCGGAATATCCCACAAAATAATGCGGTCTACGTTGTCATGGGCTCCTGTAATGCCTAAAAAGGCCACATATAATGGTCTGCTTTCTGCTTTTGATATTTCAATACACTGAGTATGAAGAAATAAGTTATCATGTAAACGCGAAGCTATTCTGAAGCCATTCTGAAGTTCTCCTTAAATGCTATTACTCTCTGCCCATGCTTCAAGCTTTAATTTGATTGCCTGCATTGCTAGCCTGTGTATTACCGATGTAATGGTCAACGGTCTCTACGAGTGAATTCAATCTTTTTCTCCCTTACCTTTATAAATTAAATTCATTCTTCTTTGTCGCCAACTGTTTGGTATTCGTCTCTCCTTTAAAGTTATTTTTCCACTGCTTTCACCAGACATTTCTTACTTTTTGGTCCTAGTTCGCTAATCAGCCTAACGGGAACCTCGTCCAGCCCTGTGGCTGTGCGCTTAGGAATTTTCTCTTCGGCTTTCTTCCAGTTGAAATTTGTCAGCACCAGCTCCTTTTCCACCTGGGTCTTTTTCATGCTCTTCTTTTTTTTTCTTTAAATACAACCTCGTCATTGCCTTGCAAAGATTCGGCTGTTATTTTTCGGGTGTAATTTATTGCTGCTTCTCCTTCCAGTCTGTTTTAATCTTCGTCTAGAATGTGTTGTTGTATTGGTGTTGACTTCCTGCCTAATAATTTTATGTGGTTCGAAAATATTCTAGGAGCGGCCTTCTTTTTCTCACGTATTTCTGAGAACCAATGTTCACTTTCACATCTTAATTTTGCTTGCACCAGTATTTGAACCATGGAATTTTTCTCCCAGTGTATTTCCCATTTACTGGCTACTTCATCCTGCAGCAACTGCACCTTATTTGCCCGCCTGTGCTCTTGGGATGCTTTTTTGCCGTTCGGCGATCGCTTCCCGTACCTCCCAGTTCCAAAAGCTTTTCGGTTTATTTTTTCCTTTCCAACGAACATGTTTCTGTTTCCGTATTTCTGTCATTAATACACTTAGAAGCTGACCATGTTCCCACTCTTTAGTTGGCCATTTGACAAGTTCTTCCTCGAATCTAGTGACATTATTTTGTTATTTGTTCAGGGTTGAAATTCATACTGGCCATGTTGCGCTCCTTGCTCTTTTTCCCAACTACATATCCCATTTTCAACATGATGCGTTTATGGGCACTCCCGGTGCTGCTATACCCTTCCTCATGAGTGACAATTCCTCTCAACTTTTCATTAATTGCTTCCGTGATCAAACAGACCACTCGGCCAACAACACCACCACGGGGCAGCCGGGCTCGTGAACGACATTGACGTTTTTTTTTTTTTGGCCAGCGCCCGTCATCTCGGAAGCCATTGCATGGGCCGGGAAGCATGGTGGCTCGGCTCGACTTGTGTCTTCTCGCGCGCGCAAGGCAGCAAGGCGACAAGGGTTACTCGAGACGGTCTTACAGGCACTACTCTACATTTCGTCGGTGGTCTTTCGCGCTGTGTAAAAGCGGGCGCTCACACAGTCAGTCAGTCACTATGGCGAACTCGCCAACAACGGAAGCGAAACAAGCACAAACCTAAGCGCTAAACCACTATATCACACGCGTTGAGTGGCAGATGCTTTACATTAACGCAAAATCCCACCGCGCATGCTTGGGATCGGCAGTTTCTCTTTTGTTTGTCCTCGCGAAATGCCGCGCCATTCTGACAAAACGGACGGATACACTAACGCAGGGCTTCCATCCAGCTTTCGTCAGCCTTCCGCAACAAGTCAAGCGCATTTCACCCCGGCAGCGAAATTCGGTCCTCCGTTCGATCCTGGCCGTGGCGCGAGTCTGCGAACGACGATTTATCGCCTTCCAAACTGCGTCACGTGAGCAAATGACCTCTTTTTTTCTTTTTTTTTTGATTCGTTGGGCCATTCTGTAAAGCGTAATCAATAAGTTGAGCAGATGTAAAAAGAGAAACGTTTGTTGACAGGAAAGGTGTAAGTGTCGGCCGAAGGAGCTCGCGTCAGCCTTGCGATTCCAGAAATGGGCAAAGAGTTACGTAGACACAGGTAAAAGAAGACTGAGAACGACGTGACCATCAAATACAACAGTGAAGGCCGCTGATCAGTCGACTGCGCGCTAAAGACAATGCGCGTGGTTCTTACGGATGATCGACACGCCTTTGTCTTGAGATTATTGAGGAATAGTACTAAGTTAGACGGCCTCAGTGTTTCCATGCGCGAATGTGCGCTACGTAAAAATTAGTGATCACCTACATGAGGATGCACATTGCACATATACTACGCACCCGCGATCAGGCACACGAGCTCTATCATAAATTTCGCAATTGCGAAATCTTATATTGCCCAAAATGTCAAAAAGCACGGGCCAAGCAACTCGCCCTTTCGCTGTTCCAGCTTCGCGTAAAACAACAATAACATAAAGAAAAGCGCTAAGAGAAATTGTAGCATACAAACGTTGTGCATGCGTTCTATAGCGAACTCCTACCTCCTTGTATGGTAATTCCTGCACGACGATACACAAAGGACGTGAAAGGGTCCCAAGGGAAGCTCCTATTATTGACAAGCACTGGTTATGAACCGAGTATTGTAGAGGACCTTGCACAATATTTCGTAAACTGTGAGAAGGCTGCGCATGCGCTGAGCAATCAGAAATCAACAGCAAAAAAATGGTCAACTTGTCAATTTTTTTCTCTTTTCTTTTTGTTGTCCTCGTTATGCCCCATTTCTGCCGGCAAAGGGAAACAAAGTAGGTGTTTGGAAAGCTGGCACGAGTGTATAAATAAGTGTGTGAATAAGAGCGAAATTGAAAACTTTTTCTTAATTGGGCAGCACAAATGTTAAATTGGTTAAATGGAGTCAGAAAACTATGTCGAATCAGTAAAAGATGTTCGCTCAGTCTTCTGGAAACATCGCAACGTTTGCTGATTGAACTCGAGGAATCTCTGCTGGGAAGCTATAGTTGGTAAGACAATATTATGTGAAGTTAAACTGCGCTAGGGATGAGACGACTTTGCTAAGTGCCGCGAAATGGTTTAACTGCAGACATAACTCCGGCTCAAGCTGGTATTTCAAATCACCTACCAGAGTAGCAAGACAAGTGAACTGGATTCCGCAACTGACCTTGCGATTGAGCTATAGAGGTCCAAGGGTGCCGCGCGCAATTCCGATGCGAGATGATTTCTAAAGGCAGCAAACACAGAACCCGGGGACGAAATGTATGGGTGCCCCCGTTTCCCCCACTGGGGGTATTTTCTTCATACGAAGGGTTCAGAAACACTATTCTGTCTTCGAAATCATGGCGTCCTATTAACGTCAGTAGATCGCAGTGTGGGTGCAGAATGTAAAAAGAAAAATAATGGTGAAATTTCGCATGCGCTTTTTTTTTCGCTCTCTCTGCTGCTGATGAACGACTCTAGAATGAAATAAAGCTCTCCCTCCCCTATATTCTCTCTGAAAGGCCCAGAAACAAAAATTTCAGGAGGTATTGAAGCATCAAGGTAATTCTACTCTACCGAATGGTTCCTATGACGTGTGGGTCGCGTTTTGGGGCCAGAATCCGAAAAGGCGAAGCCCGCCCTCTGTGTTCTCCGCTAATAACCAACGAATCTGCAGTAAATTACTGTTGCACGAAAGACCGAAACTATTTCCCTGACATACTGAAGTCCAGACGTATTTCTTGCCTACTGCAGGGTGGCTCTCAAAGCCCACTTGCCGGAGGTACCAAGTACGACGGCCAAAAGCGCTCAAAGCCTTCCTTCCTAGTGCTGACCGGCGCGTGCTTGCTTGCTCTGCTGCTCAGCGCCATCGTCCTCGTCGTCGTGTTGCACATGATCTCAAACTTCAACGCACCCTCGCGTCAAAAACACGCAGGTGTACGCAACACCAACACGAGCACAAAGAGTCCCCGGTTCGGCACAGGGGTAGCCGGCACCAGCGGCGTTGGCGGAAGCGCAACCGAGGTGGGGAGGGTGCAGACTTCGCCTCCCCCCTATTCTTCATGGCGACACGCTTAGCGCGTCTTCTCAAGGGCGCCGTAGAAGCTCTTGCCGATGTCTTCGAACTGGCTTTCAGAATCGGCAACGAGCTCGCGGACGCATTCCGTAGCGGTGTGCCACACCGTGTTCGGCCGCTTTTAGTATTCCGGGCCGGCCACATTCGGCAAGGTGTTCGCGCTTCTGGAGAACCCAGGAGCCCGTGTGGTTCATCGATTACCGTGGAACGTACCTGGACACAGGTGGCGTCCATTCAGGAGTCGCCTGACCTTCACCGAACCTCTGGCGAGGCGATCGGATTTCGTCGTCGACGGAAGCGCTGACGTTGCACGGCGACCCACTAAATGTACAGCCGACCTGCCATATACGAGAGTGGGAAGGTGCCGCCGGCATCTCCTACTTCGGGTTTTCGTTTGGCGCCGTACCACCTATTCTTTAACTGGTGCTTGGCAAGCAGCTTCTTCACCGCGCTGCGCTGTACGCCGGAATCGGGGCTCGCGACTTGACGGCGGCACCGTACTTTGATAACGTCGATTACTCTTGGACAACCAATGGTGCCTCCCGTCGGAGCTGCAAGTGGAGCGGCGGAGCTGCAAGCGGAGCGGCGGAGCTGCAAGCGGAGCGTCGGAGCCTTGGAGCTGCAAGCGGCTGTCATGGGAGTCGGCGAGGGCGGGCGTGCGTACCAGAACACGAGACAGAACGTCACCAACGAGTTCGACGACCGCACTTCAGCGGCAAAGGTGTTCGGCGCCATGACGGGTCACCGCACGTTCTTCGCCTTTCGGGTGTCACCTTTTCAGTGGAGAGGAGGAATGGCGGAAGGATGTGTGACGTGCTGCTGAGGCACGGTGCATACATCGCTCGTGTATTTGAATGTCACAATGTTTCCTCGATGAACCCAGAAAAGAGGTGCGACACGTTCGGGTAGTGGTGATGAAGAACACGTACGAAATGACCTGCCCCCTCCGTATATATCGTTGTCCCAGTTCTAGAATAACGCTGTAATTCATTGACGACAATTGAGTTCTTCGGATATTTCGCACGCTTTGGCAAGCCCACGAGAGTGGGGCTTTTTTTTTCTTTCTTTTTCTGCTGTGCGCGACTCGTTAAACCTGCTCGGCAGAGAGGGATCAAGCGAAAGGGCAAACCAAAGTGAAATTCTTTGTTGATCGATTATGTCATAAAGCGATCAGTAATTTCGCTATTCGCATAAGAAATGAGAATAAGACAAGCGGCGATAGATGCCAATGCTTTCTGCGATGGTCTCGCTCGTTAATGCATGTGCGTGCATTTTACTCACGGAAATCACTTTTTGTTGGTTAATGTAACATTTGTTTTCCTTGTGCTTATGCATATTTATAAACTCCCGTATACCTAAATTCTAACGTTCACGATGTCCTAGGCACAACGCGTTTCTGCAATCTTTTGGCTGAGAATTTGAAAGGCCAAAAAATATATGAGGTGGAGTCTTAGCTCACCTAGAAAAGTGCAGTTAGCTCTAGGTGAGCCATACAGAACTAATGATTTGTTGAAGCTGCATGAGTTCAAATTATTTTACCGCCTTGAGTGCAAACTGCCTGGTATGCTCCCTCCTTCGATTGTCCCAAGAATGCTGCAAAGCTTTCGCCAAGATCACTTTGCTCCTCAGGTGATTAGTTACGCTTCCCACTGTAATAGAGTCTTCATATTCAAATGCCTTCATAACCAAGTCCATGGGGCCTCCAAAATCATTCATTATGCGGGGCACTTTGTGGTAAAGAGGTCGCACACCGCACAGCTTATGATGGAACCTGAACAGAATGACTTATTCTTATAAAGGTCATTTAGTTGTGGACAAGCTCCTTGTGGAGACGCTCGACTGTATAGCGCATGCATGTCTTACCAGCTAATGCTTATTGCACTGTTCTTTTCGCTTCTTACAATCACAACTGTATCTTCTGGCTGTCTACAAAGTTTACAATGTTGGGATTTGCTTGCGTCCGTGTTGAGTAGTTTGCGCGCAACATTTCTAATGTAGATTCACGATAGTAGAGCTCGAACGGTGAAAAAAGCTACGCGCAATGGAACTTTGTCTTGACTGATTTCTAGCATGACCCAGACGTTTATTATTTTTAATGTTGAAAAGCATGAATATTCTCGCTGCTTCTGACCTCTTCTGGTTTCTATGATTTGGTTCATAATCGTTGTAATTGAACGCAAGAAATCGCGAATGATATTAATAAATGCAGAAGAAAGATGTACGGAACATACTTTTGTGAAGAAACGCCTTAGTATGGCGCAAGCCGCAGTGGCAATGGTTGCTTTACCCATCGAGAAAAATCGGAGAATGTTTGGATTGTATAGCTACGAATAGCTGGGGAAAAAACTTAATGCAGACCATAGTGAAGAACGCCTTATCTCAAAACGAAATGTAAAGATGATACTTAAGTATTACGTGGCAGCCACAAACATGTTTCGCACTTTTATTCAACCATAACAGAGCTACCAATGCGTCCAATCCAATACACAGGAAGGTCTAGAAAGGAAAGCAAACCGTCCTGTTTTTTGACTTAGCATTTGGAATGTTAGTGCAGGATTGAAATATTCTGTTTTATTTCCTAATGTCCGCTAAAAACTGTTACTTTATTGGCGACTAACCAGTGAGATTACTCAGAGATCAGAGATACAGTGTGCGATATCTATGTGGCGTCAAATCTGTATCGTTGGCCTTTTCTTTCACTGAACGTCTAGACATGCCAAAAATCGTAGGTAGGCTGTTTACGTTTGCTTAGCCAAATACTCGTGGCCACTCAGCCAACATATTTGTGTCAGATCTCGCTTCCTATGTGTGACACAAGTCCACATTATGATTGTTCCAACTAATTCGGTACCGCGGTCACTGAACAACTTGCCTTGACTTGTCTTGTCTCTCAAACACTGATGCATAACTACCATGGGGGACTGGCCAAAAAGCAAGCGCTTTCCGGGATGTTTAACATTCAAATCTAGTTTTGTTTAAATTCATGTGCATGGCAACAAAGAAATGTGATTTATAAGTTTAATAACGATATTCTGAAAATTTTCGAGATAAAATACCTTGAAATAAAAAAACTGAATAACTTTATCAGGCAGTCATTTGCACCTTCTTCCTCCTCCCCCCTCATCTTGCCAAAATATAACATGGCATGCCTTTAAGTATATAACATTTCAAGACGAACTGCTGGTCAGTAGGTTAGGCATGTAACAAGCATGTCGGATGGGATGAAGTCGCATAGTGCACAGACACATAGTACAGAGCAAGGGTACAGCGTCCCAAAGTTTCTTCTGCCCTGTTCTTCTCTCGTCAAAAACATTTGAAATATTTTAATGCTATTCCAAAACATTTGCCTTCATTCGTACCGGTACTACGCCTGACACAGGCACTCAAGCAAGGTGAATCAAGGCTTCATTACTATAAAGACGATAATGCTGACTAACACATCAGCGTACGACCGGGCGAATGAGGCAGTGAAGATAGGTGAAGCAATAAGTATCCGAATAACAATATCATTCATTAAAAAGGATCTCGAATCAGTATTTGACGCAATTTGTAATTATAAACTAAAGAAGGCAAAAATCTCAGTAGCGGAAAGCAGAAATCATTTTTCTCGGCAACCGCACTGTCCGTATTGCGACAAGGTTTGCCGTATTTAAGACTAAAGGTTAATATCATATGACTACAGGGAGCAGATCTTCATTTAGCCTATTGACGTTCTTGCAGAAATTCTTCGAAACTGCGATATACTGAAGAATCACGATTACAACTATGTAGCGTGGTATTAAAAAGAAGAAAGACAATTCTGTCACAATTCTGCAAACTGCTTCTACTGAGACACCCAAAGCATTCAAAATTTATGTACGATGTATCACTGTGAAGTATACCACTAATTTTCGGTGGCACATTTGTAAAACCCTCGTGAGCATGGCAACAGTTTCACTTTATGAAAATCCCGTTTGTCCCTTTTATACGCTCTAATTGATGCTGTTTACAGAAGTGTGATAACGGCATTTGACATAGCGCTACCAATTTATAAGGTTCCCGCACCACTTCTTTTTTTAAATACAAATTGTTTAGAGCTTTTTGTTAAACGTTCGAAGCCACAAATAAAACATTTCAAGAGCCGGCAGAAAGCAGCTTTCTCGTTTAAATGCAACACTATTTATTTGACTCGATGAAGCAGTTGTCTATTGAGGGCACTTCAACGTTTCACGAGTGCTTCAAAAGACAAATTACAGTTCCGTTTTTCCTCTTGAAGCATTGGTCTGAGAACGGGAATTTAAACTTATGTTATAAAGCAAAAACACACAAGAAATCTCGCTTACCTGCTGGTTCACAACAAAATTTACGGACTTCAATGCACACTGATCGCGCTTGTAAATTCAGGCATTCTTTCGAGTGTAGCGCCTGAGCAACAAGTTCACGGATGTCGCGCGCTCTTCGATTTACTGTTATGGAACAGGTGTTAAGAACATCGGATCCTGACGCAATAACAGCTAATATTACCTGTAAGGTATGCAGTATTAAATGATAAGTGCACCAAACGTCAACGCCATGTATGCTAACGGACTGAAACACTAAACAAAAAGAAAACACGATAAAATTTAATGGACACCCTTAAGAAGCTAGATCCACGAGTATTTGCTGCAGTTATCAGCTAATACCCCAAGGAAAATCGCCAAGGAAATCTGTTTTTTTGTTTGTTTTGTTATTTTCTTGCAGAACAGGAAGAGAAAAAAAACATTTTAACTGCACTGACGCACCTGATTGTCCATCATTAATGATGAAGATGACCATCATTTCTTAGCACGATGCTCTTTTCTACCGCAGGCATCTTCCTCGGGGATATCCAGAACGATTGCGAGTGCAAAATTATTAGTGAATTCCAATGGGAGATTCAGAGCACTTCCGGCGAAACAATTATTGTTGTTTGTGAAGCAGACCTGTTTTATTGGTAGATCTGGAACATTCCCATTTAAGATTCAGAGGACGCGAATCTGGAGGTGACACGAAGGACTTCGTGCAGCAGTTCAGGGACCACACCGCCGAATTATGCGGAGCCGAGTGGCAGCCCCCCTTATGTACTCTTCCAAGAACGTTTGCATCGTCTGCCGCTTATCCCCGAACAATAATCGTCATCCATATTGCATGCTTTCTCATTCTTTAACCCTGTAATCCTCAACGTATCATATATGCTGTGGTGTGTTTGATACACAAACATTCTCATTGAAGCATGGGAAACGTACAGCATAGAATATAGCAACGTTTTGTATACGCAGGACTGAATATACATTTGTGATTAGTTCAACCAACCAATCACTAAATAATCAAATACTATGCTACATAACTTCTGACTGAAAAATATCAACTGTGTATGTATTTTTTTGTAAAAATGTGCTCTACATGGGCAGAAATAAACATCATTAAGTTTTCTGTGTAGTGAAATTGTGTTTGGGCCCATTGCTAAGATAACATTGCGCTATTAGTCGTCCATTGCGACCGGAGGTGCGCCTGGTTGAGCTCCATGCTTTTCCTTCTGTGAAGCCTAAAAAATGGTGCCCGTGGCGTGTTTTGGGGCTCCGAAATCACTTCCGGTGCATGCAGCCCACAAAAGCATAACCTTCGAGATGTGTTGCTATTACTGAGACAGAACATCCATCGGGGCTTGGATTTGGACGCTAACTGCACGCTTGATGCTTTGCCGTTTCTGACAGAAAAAAGAAGAAAAAAAGCGCAGCGGAGAGGATGACATAAAAGGATTGTACCTGGGATTACGTAGCATTGACCACGTGGGATGACGTAACATAACGCCCGGGGATAGCCAACTACCTGCAGTTCTTCAAATATACAAGCGGATTGCGGCAGGGTTTTTGTGCAATACTACAAATAAATGAAAAAATTGCGAAGCTCTAAGATGCGCTCACATGTGTCCTGAACGTTGTGACACATTGCAGTCGGTCGTGTTCCTTGTGAGGTGTCCGCATCTGAACGTCTGCAGCTACAACCAGAATATCTTGCTACAAACGAGTACACTGTACCCAAGACACGGGCCTCAAGTATTTTGCATTTGCAACGCCACCAGAATGCGGTCCCTGTGGCCGGGATTTGAACCCAGGACCTCTTTTTCTCACCAGCCTGATGCGTGAACTTATGATCACTATACCGACAGAAAGGACAGGACTTGGCTTGGCTTGACCGGACCTGACCTGGCCCGACTTGACTGACGGAGAGATGGAGGAACAGATTGAGTGACGCAGAAAAAAAAGCGAAATCCGCGATAAAGCACACATTTATTACAGTGTGCTGGGATGCAGCCTCTGCGCGGAAACCCTTTAGAAGAGGTTTACGCGCGCGAAGCGCTACACCCTGATCGCGCACTTGGCTTTCGGGTTCATCCTCGAACCCTCCTCGCAACCATAGACGCGCGCGAAGTCGCTAGAGTGCATCAGGGGCAAGTTGCAAATCATCTCGTGATAGGGCCGCATTCCGCACGAGAACCAGCAGTGGAAGGCGAACACGGCGGCGTCGCTGGGCACGGGTCCGAGGTTGATCGCCGGGGTCGTGTTCGCCCTTCTCGCCGCCTCCCAGGTTCTCCAGACCACGCGCAGAGCAGCGGCTGCGGCCGGAATGTCCGCGCCGACACCGTCTTCGTCTTTGGCAGAGGGCGCCAGGCATCTGCGGCCGCATTTGCGGAACATTTCTTTTGTTCGCGAGCACTGTCTTGAGCATTGCCCCCCCCCTCCCGCCCCTATATAATCATTTACGCACTTCTACAGCTGCTGCTGTAGCCTCAGTCGGAGACTATTGCAAGATTCGGAAGATGGGTTCGTACCCTAGTGAATACTAGCCCCTTTCGTTCCATGGACGGACGAGCTGAGCTTGTAATTAGTACTGTTTCATTTTTGCAGCATTTCTTTGCAGTGTTTTGCGGAGCTTCTGGTCGATGGCGCCGCAGGTAATCCCTCGGGGCAGCGCAAGCTGGAGCGAGTTTATTCTGACGGAGGAAGTAAAATGTGTTGACAACTGGGGTCTTTCGACAAAATTGGGCCATTTTCGGCCAGAATTCGGAATTACAGAGCGGCCCGAAATGGGTGAGAAGCAACGCCATCAGCCGTCAAAATGAGAAAAAGAAAGAAGCGCATATATATAAGCAGTAGAAGGGATACAATAGACGTCTGCACGGTAAATTTATTAGCGCTCAGAAAAGGAACCATGGCTGCCTTCAGTTCTATTCTACTTGGTCAACATTCTCAGATAGACTTTCGTTTCGTTTCGTTTTTGACAAGACGTTATTAGACCTACAGTTCACAAGCTCACGTGGAAGCGTATTCCATTTTCTGACTTTCTGTCAGAAATGTTTGTCTTAGCTTAGAAATCTGTACTTGAATAAGTGTTCAATGCGCTCATGTCTTGTTACTCTAAAAATTGTGAGTGTATTTGCAAGGATCAGTTTTAAATTGATCATTTGTGTGCTGGTAGAAAAACTTAACTCGTAATAACTTCGCACACAGCAATTGCTAATGGTGGGTAATTTATTCCCCTTCTGCAGTTGAGACGGAGAAGTGCAATGATCATGTTTTTAATGCAAGTGTCATTGCATTTCGATGTACATTTTACAACATCGCCACATTATTGAGCTCGTTCATGGACACAAGCATACTAATAACTCCAGTATTAGTCGAACGTTTGACAGACTAAAGACAAAAAAAAAGATAGGATAGACACCATCCTACATATCCAAGCCTATAATTCCGAACAACACAATATCGTCAGATCTCTCGGCGACACTCCCAATGTCTGGCACGAAGCAATACACTGATCCTGCATAGCTGTGTAGATTTTCAAGTTTAATATATATTAAACATTCTTCACACTAAGACTGTCTAACAATTTCAGAGCACATACAAACCACGACGCATTGATCCGATAGGGTTATCTCACGGCGTGACCTGGTATCTCTATCTTAGCTACATCGCATGCGACGACAGCGCCGCACGTAGCAAGCAGGGGTCATGGACCCTGCTCCTCCATACGGGAAAGTTGCCTTTTCTTTTTCACTCTCATTTTCCTTGTCACGTACTTAAAAATAATCATCTGCGATTTGTTCTTTGCTATTGGAATGCTTCAAATATCGAATACTTCCTTTCTTCTCCGCTTTTCCGTAGCTTCCTTATCTGTTGGCTTCAGCCACAGACGTGCTATACGACTCCCGGCTGTACAACGGGGAATCGTTGGACCGCATAAAGGGACACTGAAATGATTTCCATCGTTTTTTTTTTACTTGCCTGAAATTGGCGGCGGTTGTCTCTGAGGCGTTCGCCAGCCTCGCCACCGATTGGAAGTAGAGCGTGGCCGCCATTCGGACGCCCAGCCCGGCCAGGGCGAGGGCGTAAGGCCTTCCCGGTCCCAGCCACGGGAACTCCAGCTCGGGCGGCACCAGGCTGTACCCCCGCAGGGTGCTGGCGTCCTCGATCTTCCACTCCTGGTTCATGAACCGGAACTCCGGGTCCCGCATGAGACCACGCATGGCGTCTTTGACGGCCACGTAGTTGTAGAGCGGCTTCATTTTCATGGCGGGCACGGATGCGTAGAAGGCGTTGACCTACCGTCGAGAACGTGGAAGACGCTAGTTGGCTAGGGGGAACGCACTCTGCACTCTTGAAACAGTTTCACCTTTTGAGGGGCATATTTGTCCTACGACAATAATCGTCGTCTGCCTCAATTGCTTGCGCTTTCGTTTTTGAAAACGCTGCGCTCCCTACTTTTCTTTCGGGAATGCTATACGTCACGCTAAAAGTGCGCATGCTTTTCGTGACTTGGAAGTACCGGGAACGCAGTGTTAAAGAAAGGAAGTACGGGAAAGATAGATCACGATTATTCTTGTGGCACAAGATAAGCGCCAAAGGGGGGAATCTATTTAAGGGCGTAGAAAAAAATTGCCACCTTTTAGGGTGCATCTTGTCCCCAAATAGTTATCGTAATGTGCCTGGTTTGCTCTTTCTTTCAGGGAAATTCTGCGTTCGCTATACGTTCCTGCACAAAACGCCGTGTCGTGTTGGTAACACAAATGCCGTTATCAGTACGGCCGTATGCTGCGCGCGCAGCGTCATACTATATATAGGCACGCAAGACAGGCGGTGAGTATGGCGGGGTGGGGTGGGGGTGGGGGGGGGCGTAGTGTGCCCCGAACTGTGCAAGGCTCTGTTAGAGGGTGGTACCAAACGCTGTGTGAGATTGAGCCACCTCACTCTCGGTGGAGCGAGAAAAGACGCGACGTGTCTTCGCTTTACCTTTTCTTTCTTTCACATCCCGTCCATTCTCCGCAGATGATATTGACCGCAAGTAAAGAAAAATAAAGATTCCGGGGAGAAGCCAGGACCAGACTGCACGCGAACTGATGCAGGCATATCACATAAAGAAGTTAGACCAAGACTGTGTTAGTGACGCTTCCATTAGGTTGTTTCAATCGGAGATAGATTTTTTTGATAATTTGTTGCCCCGCTAGGCTGATCAATGTTCTTGGGAGCTGCGTTCTGCGCATGTTCTATTTGTCTATATATGCCCACTGGTTGCCGTGAATAAGCCAGTTGAAAGTTACCGCCCATGTCGTATTATTGTGTTCTCTTCCACTGTTCCCCTCTTTATTTGCCATCAATATGATATGCAGTAAACACCAACTAGGCCAAACTGAAGTTCTTCTCGTCCGTTCTCGTTGCTCCGAGAATGGCGAAGGTGCTTAGATTCGACGAGAAAAGGACAAATTGAGCATTTCAATTTGCCTCGTGCTTGTTCTGCTATTCATAATCTTTGCCACTAACCTGTATAACGCAAATTCACAAGCGAAAGCAGATAAGGTTCGCCTATTTCCACGCCGAGTTTACAATTACACCCCAGAGGGTATTAAAGTTTTACTCCACACCCTCTGTTACGCCTAGCTATTACTCATTTAGCTCGTAGCATCTCATAAAAGAGGTGTGGGCGAGAACATAACGTCACAACCAAAAATTTTCACACGCATAAGTGTGGTAATGGGTGCTTGGCACTTCTTCGAGCACCCTATAAGAAGAGTCTTCTGAGGATTGCCGCCAACTCCTATGAGCAACAACTCGCCAGTACATAAGGTAGAAATCATCAATACTTTTGTTGACTGTACGGCAGAGCAGTGCCGATATGTATCGCCTAACGCAAATCTCAGCTGGAAGATCTCTCCCGTGAATATTATGAGCCCCGCCTTCGAACTTTAGGCCGCTGTCAATGATTCATTTTTGATTAAGACGTGGACTTCCTTGCTTAAGCAGTTCACTGCTAAGCGCGGTACAATAAAATACGGAAGTTTAATGGGCAGTAACGCGATGCAATGTGTAATTGACAGATGAACTCAACACCAACAGCCCGAATGAAGTGGGATTTGTTTATCACAAGAACAGCCTGGTCGCCTTGAATAGCCAATACAGGATGCTAAAAGGAGAGCAAATGAAAGTGTACTTGAGTTTGGCAAGAGAACAAATAGAGTTTGCCCTGAGTCAGTGTGATATGTTACGCTGGGGGAAGTGTAATGAACCGACTGATAAAGGCGCATCGAATAAAGGAAACTAGTTTCGGCCGGCGTCAGCATCTGGAATAAAACAGCGTATCAATTGCGCTAATTGTCAACTAGTGCTTTATTTGTACATCACAGGCCATGCGCAATAAAACATTTAATGGAGAGCTTGTTTCGTCCCCGGAAGAATGTAACGGACTCCCCCGTTTTCTGCCTCAAAAGCACATGCATATCACGGAACCACCTCCCACAGCTAGCTAGTGGCATCACTTTTGAAATATTTTTTCTACTAATTATATATGACTTTGCATGTGTTTTATGGTTTCAACGTTGTATTGAGGTTGCTCGTCATCCACGGTGTTGGATTAGCGGCTATGGCATTGCTCTGCTAAGCGCGCAAGACCATAGGATCGAATCCCCGCCGCGGAGTCGGCATTTCGGTGGGGGCGAAGTGCAAGAACTATCCGTGTTCCATGAAGTGGGAGCACGTTAAAGATCGGAAAGTGGTCAAAAATAGGATAGTCCGTAGTTCGCCAGAGGTGGAATGCCTCATAAACAAATCGTGGTTTTGGCACGTAAAACACAAAAATTGTACTCGGATTGCGTATGGTTGTGTAAGCTGTTTCGCTGTGCACACGCTATACAATAAAACCTCCTTACAACAATATTGAAACGTAATCCAGCGTTACTTCGTTATTGATATCGATATCGCACGTACTGCACTATGAGTCTGTATTGTGGATCATCGTTACTTCGTTATATTCGTTATTTCCTGACATCTCTTTTTGTTATAGCGAGGTTTCACTGCACCTGTTTCGTTCGCGCTTTCTTTTGTCTGTGTGCCATCGGTAATGCGTATTCACACTGATGACATTCTAAAATAAATCACTGCAAAAAAATAAAAACGCCCACCTTCTCGGGCTTGGACATCGACCGGTACAAGAAGAGGGCCTCCTGGTACGGGTCCTTGGGCGGCGGCTTGCTGCTGCCCACCAGCGTCCGGTTTTCCTCGCCCAGCAGCTCCGCGAAGGCTCGCCAGACGTCGTTCGCCGTTTCGCGCACGTCCTGTAGAGTCGCCTTGGGCACGACCATCCAGATGTGGGCGTTGAGGGCGGAGCGGAAAGCCGCGTGCGTTTGTGCAAGGCAGTGGCTTCGGTGCGCGGTGAAGGCCTGCGAGTTGCGGAGCGCTCGACTTTACTGTAACGACAGGTGCCGCTAACTGGCTAAGGTTTGTATTTTTCGGGGCCATTGACCCAGCCGAGCGTGCTTTGCGAACGCGTTTAAATGTGAATACGCTGCGTCAGGTTGCACACAGGCGTTATTAGAGCAATGCTGTTTCTTTTCAGCCAGTTCCTACTTTTGGAAGTGATAACGAAAGCCGGCAACATAGCTGCTCTGGAAATGTGTGAAAGTGTGAATATGCTGCGTCATGTTGCATACAAGCGTATAAGCGTAATACTGCTTTCTGTCTGCCAGGTCCTACTTCTGGAAATGACAATGAAATTCGGTTATATAGCTGCTTCGTGAGAACAATTTATTTACGCGATTCTGCCACAGCGTAGGCACCAGCGCTTCCCTCAACTTTTTTGTGGAATGTAGCTTTGTCGCGACGAAGTTTATTCGCTCATTACTTCTTGCCAACTCGCGTGCCGTAGTCGTAAAGTACATTTAACACGCTCTTCTCGTACGTCTAAGGACGGACACTTAGCAAGCTCGAACTTTGGGCAAGACGTGAGATATTTTAGACTGGTATTACTAGATTTGATCTCGAAGCGCCAAGCCTGGCGTTTCGAAAATAACTCCGACGTCATGACGCAGCAGAATGTGTTAATGCGCAGAAATAATTGGGATGCGCGGTTGTCTTAATGCCTTCGCGCGCGCCCGTTGTAGCGAGTACAGGAACAGAGTGAGGCACTGTTTCATGACGTGATGATGGATACAGCCCCTGGTTGGCAGTTGAAACTGGTTCGGTGAAACAACTGTTGCGGCAACTTAAATTTTAGGGGTGCGGGGACATTCGCCATTATTCCATCTGGTGTTATGATGGTCTGAACCCTGTAGTTAATTGCAGGAAAGGAAATGACAAGTCGACAATACCACTCGATTGCTTGTTTACCCAATGCAGACGGAACGTACTGCTTCTCTGTGAACGAAAGAGAAAAAAGAAACTTACGCGCAAAAAAAAAAGTGAGGCACTCCAGCCGTCAGCGTTAACCAGCGTCCTCCAACAACGTTCACTGGCGGGTAATGATTGTTTAGCGAACCGAAAAAAATTCCGCCTAGCCAGCGAGAACATTTAACAAATCGCACACATCTCGGACACCGAGTAAAACCTCCCGTCACGTTTTTTTCCACTTCGCCTTGCATTATTTTCCAGAGTAGTTGAAGGGGCGTAAACCGGAAATTATTCCACGGGCAGCAGAATATTACCCTACAGCAAAGTGAGAAGAAGTCCCGAGAAAAAATACCCCTTACCATGACGAGAAAAGGCTCCGCAAAGCAGAAAGCATGCAAATATAATGAACTCGTGCTGACGCCGCCCTGAATTTCAAGCGCAAGCTCGCCGTCACGTGACGGATTCTGCCAATGTCTGCTTTGGCCTAGTTAATCTTTCATCATTATGGAGGACTACATTTCAATCCAAAGAGCTCGGTGACTGAATTCGGCAAGTTTCAAGTTTGAAAAACTTCGGCCACAATGGCCAAAATACGAAAAAAAGATACCTCAAAATTTGTGAAGTCACACTGACCTGGCGCCGGTTTTTGTGGGCGGGAAAAACCGAGCAAAAGTAAAACTTTGACAATTTATTATCGTTTCCAGTACGCAACCTACTACCAAGAAATTGGCTAACACATAGTTTTGAAACAATACTTTATCAGTTTATAAAGAGATTTTGGCATTTCGCTTAAATGTTCCTCCGATCTCTGAGCTCTGTGCGAAGACTAAGAGCGCTTGCAAGAGTATACATTTGTGCTCGGCCCTCTCACCAAATGCCCCATGTGCAGCTATAGCGAGACCGGCTCGACTCACACCCAAGCCAGCACGAGCCTCCGAGACACCCGGCGGCGAGCAACACACCAGCTGCTAGATTAGCTGCGCGGTGGACAGTTTGTTTCCCACGCATAGACCGCGGTTTGATTCCCGGCAGTGGTGGGTATTTCTTTCCAGCAGCTAACCAACACGAAGGTAAGCAAGTTTCTTAAAAGCGAAGAACATCGCGCATACAGCTGATCGTCGCGAAGGAAGCACTCATTAGAGTGACGCATATAGCATCGCTACTTACAGGACGTGTACGTGCTACGGGCTTACGTCGCGAGGTCACCACGCAGACAGTTTTGCCATAGAAGCGGTGGCGCCTCGCATCCACCCTTGGCGACTACGCTATAGTTCGACGGAGCACAGTCGAAACTCGATCTAATGAAGTGATGACCACGCTCGATTTATTTCGTTAAATCGGGAAGTTTGTACACTCGAGGAAAGCATTTTTCGGCTCTTCGAAATGTTAAATTGTAACGTAGCTACACCCCAAAAGGCTATCGCTGCATCGTAGTTGCCCCTAATGGGGCGACCTGTGGCGTAAACCATGACATAACGAAAGCAACCACCACCGCCTCTACCGAGGCGGTGTTGAGTCCGCATTTCCGCACATGGGCGTGGCATGCAGTCTCATCAAAATAAAGCTAGGGCCGCGACTAGGGCACCTAGATGTTCCAACGCGTTAGCTTTAAAGCCCACGTTCGAGAAAAAACCCGTAAGCGTCAAAATTCGAAAGAAATCGCCGTTCTTTTTTGCTCATCTATTACAGTAAAAAGCTTCGTTAAATCGACTTAGGCCAAGTTAGATACGTTAATTCGAGTTGATGACAACGTTCAACCCTATGGGCACCTGCCGCGTAACGGAAATTTCATCGTCAGATCGGGAACTTCGTAAAATCGTGTTTCGTTAGATCGAGTTTTAACTGTACTTATCGGAAAAACTTGGGCACGTCTGCACAAGGCGTCAGATTCATTCGAGAACTTCATTGTGCAATCACTGTCAATGGGTAGCAGCAGTACGGCAGGGTTACAGATGCATGACGTAAAAGCAAATTCGGACGCATACTCACGGACGCACACCCGCTCAGCAAGTCTACTCTGACGCCACTTTTAGCGCAAGGCGGCAGTCTCCGCCGCCGCATTTACCACGGCCGTACTGTTCACGCCGGCTGCAGACGCCCGTTCATACTTGTCTAGTCACTGCGTTTTCTGTTTTGATTGGATCGCGGTCGCTGCAAGACGGCGGTGCTGCTCCGCGGCATTTCTTGTAGCGCCAATTCATCTCGCTTTCCCTCCAATGACGTTCACGGTTCTGATCCGCACAAAATCCGTTAGCGCGATAGCACGAAAGCAACCACGTGGACATTAGGCGCCTGAACAAGAACGAACACGCTTGAAGATGAGGTGCCTCACAACGGTGGCTGGATGAAGAGCGACCCCAGCGCCATTGCCGGCGTCGCGCCTCAACAGTTTGCGAGACGAGAAAAGAGAACAACCGTCAGCGTTTGCTGCTTGAAGTCGTTCCGGTCAGACAACTGTATATGATGCACAGTGTTGTAAGGGCAGCGCCGCACAGCAGGAACTCTAAGTGGCTGTACTCGCAAACGCTCCCGCCAGTAGAGCAATGGAGAACGCCGGTCTGCAGCTCCGCGGCAAGCTTATTGAGCGAAACCGTGATCGCGTGCCCGTGACTAGGGTGCGTCGTTTTAACGCGACAGCGTTAAGGAGCTCGTGTCGCAGAAAAGCTGTTGTTGGCGGTGTTGGCCGTGAGCAAAAAATCCCGTAAGGCGATACATAAATAAAAAAATGGCTGTGGCTTAGCTAAGGCTAAGCCCACGATGCGAAGCATACTAGCCTTTTTTTTAACGCGACAGCGATAAGGAGCTGTTGTCGCAGAAAAGCCGGTGTCGTCGGCGTCGGCTCATGCGTGCGGCGCTTGCTCAGGCGCACATTTCGTTGTCGCACCGAACGCTGCGTTGCTCGACGCTGACCGCGGCCGATGCGGGGCGCGTAGTCGCTGCGCCGTAGCAAAGCCACGTAGAAAGAGTCTCTGTAGCATGCCGCAACCTTCGCTTCTCATTCCAACGAGGAGCTCTGTCTCCAGGAGGCATCTCACCTCGTGAGTGTCTAGCAGAGGCAAGCGCAGCTGCTTATATACAGCCGCGACGCCGCGAGCGATGGCGCGAGTGTGCCTCGAGTGCCCGTATAAGTGCTTGTGCTCGATAAGTGCTCAATAAAGCAGAGATTAAATCCGACATCGAAACACTGGTGACCCAGACAACACAGCTACGGAATGCCATGTAACGTTTTTTGTTTGGCACGAAATAATTTCCGAACCTTGCATGTGTTCTCAGGGATGAAATTCCGCAACGTCATTGCGTGTGGAAAGCACGACTCCTTACCTGCTCCTCGGAAGAGTAGTAGTAACTGGAGAGCAGCTTCGGGCTCGTGAAGTGTATCAGCGACTGTAAGGAGAGCCAGCCGAAAAAGTCCAAAATCTTGGTATCCCCGAACGCGGCGTGCAGCATGAACACCGCCCTGAAGTATTTGGGGCGTTTGATGGTCACTGACAGGATGTTGTCGAAAGACTGGTTGAAGTGGCGGCGCAGCGCGGCGTTCCAGGTGTCGTAGTCGGTAGACGGCGCCACCGTTGGGATGTTGCGTGGGTGAAGCTCGAGGGGCATGCTGCGACCATGTCACGTGCTTTCTTTTTAGTGTTTTTTTTTTCTTTGACCAGCGAGGCTGTCAAAGAGGGCTACTAGGTACGCTCGAGAACGATACACATGCTAGCTTTCGTGGTTTTCTAAAAAAAAGCTAGATGTCTCATGACGTTTTTACTTCGCGAAAACGGGCAGAATGCAAGGAATATAATATGCAGAGTAATCTTGATGCGCATTGGTCAATTAGGGGCTAAATCAATATTACTAAGCCCAAGTTCTCGCATTATTTAGAGTACCTATATGAAAAGAGTATATAGCAGGTGTTCTGTGTTTAGCTGCACAATGTTTTGGAGTGAAAGCATCATGCGTCCCATTAGGCGAAAATCCTTCGTAGTGGGCGTGACGGAAAAAAATGGTACCGAAAATGGCCGACGAAGCACTGTGTAAAAACATGTCAGAAAGTGCTAGGATTGACGTCGAATGTATCCTGAGGTTCTTGCAAAAAAGTAAAATATTGTCTTTGAAGAGAGAATTTGCTTCGTTTTGATCTGGTTGGGAATCGAACCCTGGTCTCCACGGTGCAAGAAGAGTACGTTTCGTCGAGGCCACGGCTGTCCTTCTTTTCGGCTTCGCGGTTCTGGCCAATCAAAGGTTCCCCAAATGCATGCGTCATTGCACACGTCACGTCTAAACATTTGGCTGACTAAAGGTGCGCACAGGAGCATTGAACACGTGACAGCGCAACTTACAGGGAAAAGGTGGCGCCACGTTAGGAGCCTATATAATGAGCGCGTTCATGATGTTTCGAGGTCTTCAAGCGGTACACCGCTCTCGCGTTCTCACGCGTAAGCAGTCTTCAGTGTCTCTTTAGAATTTTTCGAAAATTGCCTTTGGCGGATAGCACGAATCTAACCCTTGAGCTAGATTACTCGAGGAGGAAGTCATTATTTTACGAGAGTTCAAGATGCTTATTTGAATAATTTGAGTAATTGGAGTAATGAACTTTTTTATTTATTTACATTACGCTGCGCATTTATGTTTGCTAGCCAGTGAGGTCACAAGGCGTGCCCACTTGGAAAGAAGTCTCAGGATTAAACCAGTTTCGAGATATTATAATTCCAACCGTCCGACAAAATGGATTGGGGTTCTATTTACTCTTGCGCTAAAATGCACAAAACAGCGTTTTCTCGAAAAAGTGCAACTGTGCATTTTTACCGCAAGTTTGACAGTGCTTATGTCGAAACCGGTGCCATCCTATCAATTCGTTCCAAGTCGATATGCCTTGTACACTCGCTAGCTTCAACTGGCAGATCTCCGGAACCATATACACGCGATATGGGTTATATACGCGCAAATTTATGCGAAACAGCGTCCATAATAAAACCCTGAAATAACTCTTAAACCCATAGGCAATATGCCTTTCACCTGTCAACTCGTCTGGTTTTTCCCAATTGTACAGCACGTTTCGCGCAAAATTAGTAATTGGAAACAAGAGTCGCAAGGTTTTGAGAAAATAAGTCATCTACTTAGGGAGAGAGCCAAGGCAACAACCAAACAGGAAGGAAAAGTAAAAATCAACAAATTTAACCATTATTCTTGGGAATATTTATGGATCAACATCTTTTTACTTAAAAAGCAAGTAGGCAAAACACCGCCGGAAGTGCAGAATAATTCCGTGTGTTTTGAGTGACGCATCTACAATTATGAGTCGAACCACCTGACGTATAGCCACTTCTTTGCTGTGGTTATGTGCGTGTTTTTGTAACTCCTCGCGGTGGGCGCAGCGCGTCTAGAACCACAGCATCCTGCGCGCTATGCGGTTGCGCGGGACTGGCGGCCACGTATCGTTACTCAACTTTCCAAATAACAATACGCAAGTTTTGGCGCTTGAGAGAATAGTAAACGAAGGATCGAAAAGAACTGGGATTGTTCGGCAAATATATGTTTCTCTACTATTCATCCAGAGCTACTTCAATAAACGCTACTATAGTCGGACACAATTTAAGCCTGCTTTGAAGCCCTGTCCATGCTCTCATAACCGCCAATCACTGTTCCTACGCGAGGCTGCAAGTAATTCGTACTTCATATTTTCTTGTTACCCAAATAAGGCGGTAACCGCAGAACAAAAATGATTACCACGTAATTTTGTGCGTTTTCTTTCGCTAATTATAGCGGTATGGCGAAAGCCTAATTTGTTATTGAACTGAAGTAGAATGGTTGCTTCGCTACAAATATATATTGTCAATTTGCACTTCAATTGGCAGTGAAGTTTCATGAGTAAAACGGGCTAAGCAGTTAAATGAACTGTACCATATACTTTTCAAGAGTGCAATGCTCAGACTCCATGCACCTCGTACATGTCTGTTGTACGGCTCAGTGCTTCGGCCGATGAAAAGACACTTCAAGAACAGTGGACACTCCGAATTTTTCAAGAGTATGACGCCATTTTGAAAAGGCCGTATAACGATGATTTTGTTTGCTTCTGTGATTGACTGGCAGAGTAACACAACCCCGCGCGGTCCCTGTGCCTCGGTTGCTAACTGCTGTTTTTTTTTAAGTTGTATTCTACTACTGAAATTTTTCATTTTACATTTTTGCTTGTTTACTTGTTCTTGGCAGCGTTCTGCCTGCCCTTCTTTCCTGCGCGAGTCCATTTGATGTGGTTCCTTGTTTGGCAATTAAAGGATAGTTGTATCTCGCAGGCCTAACTGTGAGATGCGACTTATTTCATTTCTCTTTGGCGGGTTTACGCGTCTTTATGGCGAATGGTAGACGTTATGTCTATTTGTACTAGTAAAGATACCCCCCCCCCTCATTTGCATGGAAAGGTTACCTTGGGTCCGTGCATAATACATAATACTTCGGGGCCACGTAGTGATTACGAAACTATAGATAGTCCGGGAATGGTCAACCAATGCCCGTGCGTCGAAGTGCGTATATACTTCAGTTCATGGGCGTGGAGCCGCTTTCTTCATTGCACAAAACATGCCGAGCTCTCTTAACAATCTTTGATTACCAGCGTATAGCATCAATCGACTTCCATCCAACGCCTGGAAATATTCTACTCTCATCACATGGGTAAGCCTGTGACTGTGGGTGCAGAATGCTTCCACGCGCAGTCAAGCCCGCTAATTATGAGTCATGTGCACCGTTACACGTCAAAATTGCTGAAGAATTCTCACTGATCCACGGGGCGCTTATCACTGATTATCCTTGTTAAACCACCGATTATCATTGTTACACGCAAGAGATTCACCCATGCGTAGTTTCCCCTATTCAACATTTACGCTGTGTGCGATGCCAGCTTGGCTTTGAAGCTTTCAGAAGGGGGGTGCAATGTTCACCATACCTGTCGGCCATGGTGTTCTCGTAGGACGTGGAGGCCCCAAATTTGCTGCTCATTTCCATGAGGTCTTTGAAGAGCTGATCGGAGCGCCCCTTGTCCTTGGCCAGCTCCGGTGTAGACGCAAAGGTGGCGTACGTCAGCTTGAAGTGGCCCAGGATTCGCTTCGTCATCCTGTGCCGCTTCAGCATCTCAAGTGTGGTTATGAACTCCTTGTCCAAGCTGAAGGTGACAGCGGGCGACTCTCTGGCGTTGTTGCTGACACTCACCTGCACGTGACACCATCGGCGAGAAATGTTGAAGCGACGATGAATAGCGATAATAA
Organism: Dermacentor albipictus; assembly: GCF_038994185.2. Classification (NCBI taxonomy): domain Eukaryota; kingdom Metazoa; phylum Arthropoda; class Arachnida; order Ixodida; family Ixodidae; genus Dermacentor; species Dermacentor albipictus. The sequence goes on from NC_091826.1 coordinate 46,632,734, forward strand.
TTTAGTCTAATTTAGAATAATAGGAAATATGATAATTTAGGCTCAATTAGCCAATAGAAGACTTGCAAAATTACGATAGTGCGCTTTTCTTTTCAAGCCTTTAAGGCAGACTTCTACGTGAGGAATTACATTAAACAATTAATTGTAATCCATTACATTTCTCGCTAATTTTGCAAATTAACGAATACTTCGTTTAATCGATAACGCTCGCGGTTACCGTATAAATTTAACAGCGAAGCTGTATGTAGCTACAATGTGGTGTTGGTCGATGTCCGCCTACAACGATCGCGTCGAAACAAACAAAAAAACAAAAAATTTCGTCTCCAGTTCCTCGCGAATGCTTTCTGGCTCTCAATCTAATCTAAGTATCTCGAAAAAATTTAACTGATATTGGCCGCTCAGACGAATCTATCATTACGCTGTTTCATTTATTTGTCATAAAGAAGTTAGTTCACAGGGAAGTTGTAAACGCTGGAGAGTTCCTGTCTGCTTGCAATACATGTCCGACTACGCAGGGAGTATGGTTGTAAGAAATGGCCGTAACTCTTGTTTTATAGATACTATCGCGAAACAAATTATATGAAAATTAGCCGCTAAGAAGACTCTAACAATGCGCAGGAGTTTCATCTGCTTTTGCTAATCGCCTAGTTCACAGTGAAGTTGTAAATATTGTGCAATTCGCGTTTTGCCATCAATACACGGACTTCTACGGGAAGGAAACGGACAGCCCCGTCTTTGTATGCTAGAATAAAACTCAAGCCCTTGCAAGTTTAATTCAGCTAATTATGTAAGAATTATGCTCAATCGCTAATTACAAACAAATATATTATTTCGTGCACTCCTTTGGACTGCGCTCCAGTCAACGTGTATCGTAGCTCTCATCGAGGATCAGTTTAACGGCCACCTGCGTCCTATGCACACTGTTGACACGAGTGGGCGTTGTTTGTTGTGGTTGCGTCATAGTCGCCTAGGCAACTTTGTAATATATGTGTACAAATATACAGACACACGCTGATGCGTCGATTGAGGCAAAAAGTACCACAGCTTCGCTGCTCGATCGTCCTTCTTCGCAGAGTGAAAGCGCTGATGAGTTCTTTCTCTTTTTTTTTCCAGTAATCAATTACATGTAACCAGTTACTGTACCGATGGGACAAGCTGTAACAGACGCTGCAGCTTTCAGAACCTGAATTAGGCGGGAACTGCACCAGAACACCAGAGATCGCGCCATGCGTCAGAATCGAGGATATTTCAGACAAACCCCGGAGCTCAGTAGTTATATCCTCGACTTTGCGCTGCGCCTGAACTTGGCCGACGAATGGAACCGGCACATTGCAATGTTTCTTTTATCAACGGCCACTTATCGCGTTATTGCTAGGATGATTTTTTGTAACTTTGGATTGGCCATACCACCTTCTCCAAGCATCTGCAACAAGGAAGCGCCGAGCTTCATAGTGGCCGCAGACGCTGAGGAACCGTACAAGCTAGCAAGATGCTTATAAGCTAGAACACCGCCTTACGTCACATCACGCATATATTGTCTTCACCAAAAAAAGAGAGAAAAAAAACGCGGGAAGATGAACGCATCAGTCCTGAAAAGGAATTGCTAGTGAAGATGAGCATTGTGTGAATATTTGCAGAAAATATCTGCAGAGGTACTGCAACTGCCAGGCCAGTCTGTTCCGCTTGTGGTATCTGTTTAGGGTTCATTTATGTTCGGAGAAGTAACGAATTGCTTTCGAGTATACCCCTCCGTTACTGTCGTGGGGTAGTAATTCGCAAACCCCCACTGTGCGGTTATCCTTGTGTGACGTTACCGCTGGTGAGGACAGCGTTTTCGCATTCTTCTCTCTTGACAGCTAGCGTTTCGCGGCGCTGTTTTCCATTTTGGCTTCGCCTACAACCCTCCCCCCCTGCCCCCCCCCATATTTTTGCGGTTATCACTTTCCTTTATACCTTACTCTACGCATCGTCATATCCTACTCCTCCTCCCCCATATATATTGGGGGAGAGTGAACTACGTGTAAATACCGAGTTGCGTAGGAAATCAGTTCCTCCTGGGATGAGGACAGTGATCTGTGTCAAAAGGTTGGTTCAGCTGCATGCTTTGTTGTACAAGTGGTAAAAGCAAAAAGCAGATCACCAGCGATGAAAGACTTAAATGATAAGACAGTAAACGTAGGTAAAAAACCTGAACGTTTTTAGTGCCCCGCTACTTGCAGTGATTCGCAGTGATGAATTCCGCCTCTTGTCAGCTGTCAAACCGCATTTGACAAAGACATCAAACCGCATTAGTCGAAGATTATCTAAAAAATGGAGAAGCAGCTAGCGAACGAAAAGGTGGGCTGAGACCTCACAGTAAATATCTCGCCTTGCCTTGGTCTCGTCTCTTGATTCCCACCATAGTGAAATATGCATCACCAAGTGGCGCAAAATTCTACTATTCTAATGTCAATAGCGTTTTAATCTTTCCGTGCAAGCCAATCTGCACGTATGCATTTATTCTTTGCGTAAATAGGTGCCGGCATGGGCACAGAAAATGATAAGCAGGAAACCAGTGCCTTCGAGAGAAGTGATTGTGCCGGGCTGGACTATCATGGTATGAAGCCGTTGGCTTACCTTTCTTTTATTTTATTTTCATTTTTCCGGGTTACCCAAGCTTCTCGAATTCCTTCATTCATCGCGTGAATAAGCGGGGACACGAGCAGTAGGAGTGATGTATGCAACGAGCCGGTACTTTCCAGAGAAGAGATTCATCCTGAGAAAACCAACATTGTAGTGGCCTATAGGCTTACCTTTTTTCATTTTTTCGTGCAAGCCAATCTGCTCCTGTCTGTTTATCCATCGCGTAGCCTTGCATAGTCAGGTGCACGGGAACTGATGTACACAAGCACCGAATCGGCGCTCTCGATATAACTGATTGGACCTGGCTAAGCCGATATTGTAAGGGGCGATGGGCTTACATTTTAGAGCGAAGCTTTCAGCCTGTGGTTGGTCGGGATTTTTCTTTGCCACGTGCTCGCACAAAAAATTCGGCCTATAACGCAGACAGTGCAAAGAAGCGCGAAGCGCAATGTGTGCGGCTCATCCAAGAGGTAGCACATGATGTCAACAGGTGACACCATCTCTTGACGATGACGTCACTGCGTGACGTCACGTATGCTGTGATGAAATCATCAGGCGATATCGTCACGTGACGATGCCATTTGTACCTAATGTAACGTTTGACGTGAGGCTCATCACGCCCCCTATGGTGTGACGTCGTCATGTCAGTGTGTCGTGATGACGTAATCACGTTACGTCATCACGTGAAACGTCACCTCACCACCGGATGTTAACGCCCAGTGTTTCACTTCATGGGCCACATAATGCTATCGAATTTATAGATGCCCCCATCAGCAGTTGTGGAGGCGGTTTTCCACAGCGTCGCGGGACATTCGCTTTCGCAGGGCCGGGATGGCGAGTCAACTTTTTTTGTAGAGCATTTTCGTTTTCCCGTTTGGGTTGCCTCGCGGCACAACGTCCGTACGGAACCAGAAATATAAATATGTAGGCCTGTTTCATAGAAAACCTGCAATAGTGACTTAAAGATGTGTTCTCCATAATCCATCTTTCGTTATGTTCAGCTTGAGCTCTGGTTCGTTCAATATCACGGTATTCCGTATACGTTTCCGTATACCGCCGTACCTCTACGCGAATGAGGACCGTTGTGTGCAGTTTCGCCGACATGTAGAAGATCCCGTCGATGAGACTGGCTGAAGGATCCACGTGGTCTGGCCACGTGATGCCGCCTTTTTTGAGGGCCTCCCTCACCTCCTGGACGTTGCTGCCGCGGATTACGCTCTCGCAAACCTGCAAATAGGCGGCCGCTTTCTGCAGCGGCGACTGCTCTTGATCCGGCACACTCATATTCCGCAGCCTGGTCGTTACATTATTGAAAGAGTCGCGCCGGATACGGTACACCGTGCTGATGTCGTTCTTGAGCCGGCTCATCTGCAAACGTAGGAGATAAGAAAAAAAAAACTCAGTGCCCTTCCACTCTGTGAAGAACGATGACACGCGGAGCTGTGTATATGTGGGCTCCTTAATGGCGGAATGCGCCTGTGCCGTGGACAGGCCCAGCATTGCACTATCTTCGGTATCGGCCCACGTATGGGGAGTGCTTAACGCCTGCGTCACCTCTGCCGTGGCTCATCCCAGTATTGCACTATCTTCTGGACCTGCCCACGTATGGAGTTTTGTGTCCACACCCGGAAACGATTCCGGGGGAACTAGCCATAAAGAGCTTGGCTGTAAAATCACTTTAATGTAACCAAATAAAAGGCATACGCAGCCAAGCAAATTTTTTGCTTGGGTCGCCCGCAAAAAGAAGAAAAAGAAAGAAATGTAAGCCTATGGGCATGTTACTACGTTAGCCCATGCTACAATCACTTCACTCGAAGGTAATGGTTTCGAAGGTACTGGTTACTGCCATCCTAGCCTATTATACCCTATTGTAAATTTATTAATTATAATTACCTAATTATTTATGTGAATACGAACACGGGAGCAGTTTTCAATATTACCCGAAAGGCGAGGCAGTGACTGCTGCATACCGAGGTAGCGTTGCGCTTGAATTCATCAGACGCTGTTCTAACTATACACGGGTGCGACACGTTGGCGCCACGTCGCACACATGGATGCCACTGCTGGACGGCAGGAACAACACCCTCACCGCTACCAGGCGTCACAAAACGCGGGCAAGGCAGGGACTGCATTGGCACCGCAGGTGTCGCACATCGATGGCGCACGAGGTGAGACCAACGGAAAACGGTAGGCTTAATTGAGCGCCCAGTGAAAAAGAAATATTAGATGACGTTCGTTTCACGTTTGCCAGAACATATACGCGTGCCAGCAGCGGAAGAGAGAAAGTTGGCCTTCCTCTGCCGTCGAGGCGACTGATCGTAGCGTTGACGGTACGTTCGATTCGCTTCGTCATTTTTGCATGCAAACGCGCCTTGCGTCTCTGAAGACTAACACTCCGCGCGTGACCACCCCGTGTACCTTCACCGGACAGCACGACAACGGCGACAGCGCGGAGGACGCCGACGGCGTGGATGCGCACCGAGTGTCTGTGTAATTGCTATCGCAACGAAACTGCGCCCGCTATTTCTTTACGTGTGCCTCTGCATGTCCGTGCAATTAGCGCGCACTGCTCGTCCCCATGCTTACGAAAGTTTGTTGCTTCGTACATACTGGTGAGGAGAACCCATACCTCGATGCTGCAGATGTGTTGGTAGTAGTTGTCACACGGCCTGTTCCTCTCGTCGATGGCGTTGGTTAAAATGGCCGCGTACTCGGCGCATGCCGCAGTCGGGCATGCCGAACTGTGCGCGGAAGGTTGAGCGCGGTAACGCCAGGCCAACATCGAGGCGACGCCCAGGAGGACAGTGACAGCGACCGCGACAGCTGCGCCGATGACGAGGCAGGCACGGAAGGTTCGTTGGCGCTCACGGCGATGGGCCTCTTCGACCGGATCGCGGATGCCCAGCGCCGACAGGTCGACCTGCGGCGAGTGCGACGGCCAGTCTGTCGTGACTCACGGGGCACGGATTCACAGCGAGATTTTACGCTGTCTTCGAAATCACGAGCGTGCCGTCTGCCATCCTCATAGGCTGTTCTTATGGCCTAGAAACAGAAGTTCCCGGCTGTCCCAGTGTGCGTATATACACGCACACTGTGAGGAACCACTGTAGCAGGAACCATTTACAGGTGATTCCTGGTGCAATTCCCTTTACGTAGCTCAAGCGCTTCCCCTAGCAGCCAAGATGTAGAAACGTCGCTAGCTGTGCTGTGTTTGTACATAAGGTACATTGTTTCATACTTTTTTAATATATAGGGTTTTACGTGCCAAAACCACTTTCTGATTATGAGGAACGCCGTAGTGGGGGACTCCGGAAATTTTGACCACCTAGGGTTCTTTAACGTGCACCTAAATCTAAGTACACGGGTGTTTTCGCATTCGATCCTGCAACCTCATGCTCAGCAGCCTAACACCCTAGCCACTGAGCAACCACGGCGGGTTTGTTTTATACTTCTCTAAGCTGCTACGACTACCGCAAATTTTGAGCGAAAAGGTGTGTTTTCCACATCATTTCACTAGATTATTGGGGCTGCTTTAGAATATCCAAAATAGCCACGCGGGTGGTCGCATGTGCATTCCGAGATGGCCGTGACCAAGAAGGAAAAGTGGCGTAATATATAGTAGATTGGTGCTGCGGCCAGGCGACACATTGCATTACCGTTACTGGAGTTATGGCGAATTAGGAAGTCACGCTTCATTTCGACGAGGTCTGGTGGAAGAAGGTCGGGTGCGAGGAAGTTCTTTTGTGCACGAGGAATGCTCGAAGATGTCTGGTAGATATTTTTTTTTCTTGTAGAAATGTCACAGTCGAGTAAACTTTGTCTGCTTGCCTCTATATGTTCATCTTTCTTTCGTGCCAGGAACTTATTCTAGGAATTTTTTCTTGTAATACTTATCAACTTAATCTGCATTAGTGTTCCTCTTTTGGTCCATCTATACATCTTCGAGCGTTCACTTTAACTGACAGCACCTTGTGCAACTTCATATTCGATATGTCATGGTCCCTGGCCTGTCATTCAACCGTTGCTTGCACCTAATCGGTGTAAGTTCTGGTATATATATAAAAAAAAACATGCTCCTTTTCCCGACGTACTGCTCTGTGGCTTGCCTATACCCAGCTACGGCCGCTGGATAGATATTTTAGGGGACAGGGTAGGTCCTATTCTAGCCATGCATTTTGGGCTATGTTCGTGACCCTTTTTCTCGTGATCTGCTGGGGTTAGAACTATAATCTTGGTGGCATTGTAATCAGCAATGTTAGGTAGTGTTACTGAACCAGGATTATTTCTTTTTGGAGATTAGATTTTTTTGTTTTCATTTTTTTACTGGACCCACCAAATTTTAAAGCCAAAATCTGCAGTAAATAGCCTGTAAAGAAACATCCCCTACAAGAAAATTTAAAATCCTGGTTCAGTAGACTTTCTGTAATGTTTGCTCAATATCTGGAAAATGTTATCACCCTAGCGCTTGTAGTTTCTGAAAAAAAGGGTCAAATGCAGCAAAATTTGGTGTTTTGAGATAATTGGCTTTGAAGTGGAAGAAAGAGCTTCATTGCAATATAGGACTGTAGAAAAAAATTCTGGCGCATTTTTTCATTAGCCACCAGCCTGGTAGTCCCCTCCATCGTCAACACTTCTTTTCTGTGCTAGCTGCCTTGTTTTCCGGGCCTCCTTAGTTACCAGTGGTGCAGCCCTCCCTGCAAAGTACAGTCGCCGCCGGTTAACTTCGCGCAACCACTGGACTGTGAACCGTCCTGGAGAAACTCCGAATGACCTCAAAATGTCGGCTAGAGCAATGCTGCGGTCATTAAAACTTAGCACAGCATCCATTGTCGCTATTTTCAGCGTCTTTAGGCCAAGAAAGATATTCTTCGGAGCGCGCTCCCATACAACCTTGTTGAACGCCTCATTGGTGTTCTGAGTTTTTCCATGGAGACATTTCTGGAGAAGCTCAGGCTTCGAGAGCTGCTAAAACACCCGCGTTCTGCTTAGAGCGTTCCGCCGAGTGCGAAAGCTTCGATGCAGACGCTCACCTGGTGGCCGCGGCGCCCACTCCTGGTTTGTGTTGCGGAGAATTGGCGTCATTGGAGGCTGACTTATGCCGGTTTCCATGAAAGATACGTTTTTAAAGCACTCCTTTGGCTTCGTCATTGCATTACCGCTAAATAACCAGCACCAAAGTATAAATAAATTCGATTCTCCGCGAAAACACGCCAAAGCACGAGCAAAACGCCCCGCGTTGCGATTAACCCAGCTGCATCTTAGGATTCGTTTGGCTAAGTGAAATATGCTAGCTAGGTTTTCACTGCTTCCACATGAGTGACAGCCATTCCGCTAAACGTGACAAAAAATAGGCGATGAAAAAAAATTTTTTTTTTTTGCCGTTTAGGAGAGGCAAAGATCCCGAGCATGTGTCAAAGGGGGCGTGGCTGGATGCTGCCTAAGTTTCGAAAAATGTTGATTTTGAGGTAAATATTTCGCGCAAGCGCAAATAAAACGCTGGGTCATGTTAAGGAAAGAACAGAGATTTTAAATTACACAAAAACAAAAAATGGATTTTTTTTCGGAAAATTTGCCTACCCTGTTCCCTTAAAAAAATGTGCGGCCCGCCGCGTGCAACGAAAACGCTGTTATCCGCCGCAACGCCACAAGCCTGGGTCTGCTGTCTGAGATCAGCATAGAAAATGCGTCACGCACGCACGTGGAACGTCGTCGCCGACGCGTCCCATCCCCGCCAGTTAGCGCCGTTCGGCCAAGCCAAGTGGCCGAGAATGCAACTACGGCAGGCCACAGCTTTTTTTTTTTTCGTGATGCAGCGTTGCTTATACTGCACTCACCATTTTGTCACGTTGTGGTGTGTGACTTATCTACCGGACCTTGCTGATTAATGCGAGAGCGTTAATCAGCACCGTTGTCAGATGGGAAGAGAACTTGGCACCCGGAGGCGCTGCGTCCCACAGCTTACATGTACTCGTCACCCAAACCATCATTCGATACATTGACTCCGGTGCTCCCCTTCAACCCGGGCTGACTGGGCGGGGGCACTTGGTTCGGGCCAACGGTCCTTCCCGGACAAGGGGGCTGTTGTGGTGCAGCACAACTGAGGAACTGCACTCCACACACAAACAGCCAAGTCGGTTTTACAGGGCACAAACCTGGTCTCCCCCCGCATTGCCAAAGGCACGATCTGTCCATGCAGAGGGCAAACTGGAAGCTCATTACGTCCGGTTTCCTCGACGCTAGGCGAGCTACGTTAATCTACCGCCTGGCGCGAGGATGCCTTCCGTTGAGTTACCGGCGCATCACAGCCATCCCGGCTCGTGGAGTGTGCCCCTTTTGTGGCGGTCGTGAGGACTCGGCTCATATCTTTACGCAGTGTTTGCTTACAGCAGCTCTTCTCCAAAGGACTGCTAGTCTCTTTAGGCTCCCAGGCGTTCCTTATGAGACAGTTCCATTTTTGGACCCTTTGCCTAATCAGGCGATCAACCAGTTCGTGCTTGTTCTCGCCGAGTGCTCATACCAAGTTCGGTTGGCACGCTGTGATTCACTTTTCGGGGATCGGGTGCCGGGCCTTCACGAAAGCCTCGCGAAAACACGGAACGAGGTCTGGTTCCATCTCACCCGGGAGCTGCACCGCTTGAGCAAGAAGTTTCTCGAAGTGGGGGCTCGTCCTGCCGTGATTTTTGATGATTTAAGCGGAAGGCTATCCATTAAGTTATGATGCATGCTCCTAAGGTTGCTCGATTCGACCGTGTGTGCCACTCGATCTACGGGTTTTTTTTTTGGCTCAGTGGAACCCAGAGGCGGAAACGGTGGTGGCGCACCCTCGTGTGGTCGCACTGCCCCGCGCATGGCTTTGGTTGTATCCGCGGTTGTATGCCTTGACCTCTTGTGCGTCAAGGCAGTCCGAGCCTTAATAAGCAAGTAGGTAATAAGCATGATTAATAAGCGAGAGCGCATTGGCCAAACGAATTTCAAACCACGCATACACAACCAGACAAGCCCTCCATGTGGCGCAGAGAAATTACGCAACTAATTGACTTTCTCAGGATAAAACATGTAGAAAAAGTATAACTTACACTCCACCTACAGACGCGATAGAGACGGATTGTAATTCGAATATACGTGAAAACACAATTATGTTACGCGGAAACTCAAACACAAACCCCTCTTAACGCGGAGCGTTTTCCAGCTGCTGTTTGAGGTCTTTCTTATAGTCGCGGACAACTTTTCTTGGCTATGAACCGAAGGCTACGGAAACTAAGCGCAAGAAGTAGTCCCGCAGTTTTGCTGGCGTTTTCTTACTTGGCAAATTGAAAACAATATTATTTTTGTTTTGTACAGTACCTAGTTTTAAACGATGCGTAACCTTAACCAGTCAGCTATTGGTATTTTATTGTATCTTTATATTGCTCTTTCGACCTTTGTCTAACCCGAAGCCATTGCACGTTTTGCACATTCACCAAACGCGAAATGGCACATGTGTCTTTTGGTGAGTGTTTGTCGCCTGCTGTACCATCAATCAACTCCCCAGAGAGGCCGTTCACCAATTTCGCCAACAAAAGACCGCTGGATCACACCAATAAAAGCTGTGGCCGTGCGCGACCGCGCGAGTTGGGGCCCAGCTTTTCCTCCGGCTGTCGTGACGTCACGTCACGTGGTTGCGCTTAAAGTCAATGGTGGCTGCACGGCCGCGCCCAAGGGCTGAACTGAGTGATTGCAATATGCAACGCATAAAAACAATGGCTGTGGCTTAGCTTAGGTTACGTCCAGGATGCGAAGCATACTAGCCTTTATTTTAACGCGACAGCGTTAAGGAGCTCGTGTCGCAGAAAAGCCGGTGTCGTCGGTGTCGGTGTCTGCGGCGTTGCACTTCATGAATAAATCGTTGTCGCGCCGAACGCTGCGTTGCTCGATGCTCACCGCGTCCGATGCGGGGGGCGACGCCGCGAGCGACGGCGCGAGTTAGAGCCCCGTTTCTCCTCTGTCGTGACGTCACGGTGTCACGTGGTATTGAAGGCGACACTGCCGCGCCTGAGGAGCTGGGTTGAGCTCTCGAGCGACGGCGCGAGTTGGAGCCCCGTTTCTCCTCTGTCGTGACGTCACGGTGTCACGTGGTATTGAAGGCGACACCGCCGCGCCTGAGGAGCTGGGTTGAGCTCTAGTAATATGCTTCGCATAAAATAAAGTGTTTGCAGCATCTGCGCGGAAACCAAGCGAGCCCATCTGGAAATCGCAAACTTCGAAATCTAGGTACAAACGAGTGAGCGAGCGAGCTGACTGCTGCGCCGGCGCTTTACCAACGCCTGCGTCGGCTGCGGGTCCAAGCCCTAACCGACGCCATACGGCTGCATGGGAGCTCGGACGCAGGCTGCGATGTTCACTGTTCACAACTTGGTACATATCGCATGTGAATAAACATTGATTCACGCTGAGTTAACTGCATCTTCCCTCACTAAAGTGGTTGTGCGAGGTTGGCAAAACCGAAACGGGTGCCGAGTGCGCCCGGACTACGCTGCATACAAATGCTCTCGTGCAGAAGCTCCGCCCCCGGAACTTTCGTTTCATAGCCAAGAAAATTTGTCCGAGAGCATAGCAGGAGTGACGCAGCCCTTTGGTTCCTTGCACATCATCAATAAAAGAACCATAAAGCTCGCCTTCGTGCACAGCGCTCACCGTCAGCTTTTTCCGGTGCATATTACGGTTACATAAGCTGCAGTTTCCGGGAAGCGTGAGAATCTTTAGGGCTCTTTGAACGCTATCGTGTTGCAGTCGTAAAGGCGATGCATCCTCCAAATTATTCCACTCAGCTTTCGTGACGTCACTCTCAGCCGGGTGCACGACGACCATTCATTACTCCACTCACGTCTATTGTTACTTAAGGGTCCATTGCTTGTCTCTCAAGGGTTCCGCGCCGGAACCGTTACTTTTTTATGACGCGCCGGAATATGGGCCGTCTCTGAAGCATCGCTTACCCCACTCAGTCTTTCGATCCCTCGCTGCCCGTGCTTGGAGCGCTTAGCCTTGGTCTTTTTGCCAGCCGTGGTAGCGGCGGTGGTGCCGACGGTGGTCGTTGTGGGACGGTCCTTTGTTTTGGCGGGAGCCCCACCCGGCGACGTCAACTTTTGTCGCGCAGCCAAGGACGGCTTGCTCAGGGACTTACCGAGCGAAGGCCGAGAACGCGCCGCCGCCCGTGTCTTTTTCCCGGACTCTTTCGAGCGCTTCTTGTTGGACTTGCGGAGATCGTCCGACATGGCGTCTTCTTGGTTCTCGCGCTTCTTCTTCTTCTTCCTCTACCCTTGCTTGCTTGCTGGTGATGCCATGCCGCTTGTCCACCACGAGAAAGTGGCCGTGGTTTGATATTGGTTTGAAAGAGCCTGTTTTGATTGCGCACTCACAAATTCTCTTTGAATCAACATTCAGATCAATGCTCAATAAAATCTTCGAACCCCAATGGCTGTCTTCCGCGAGCTAACCCAGATGAGCTAATTTGGCACGTCAATTTTAATGCCCTTTGGCTTGAATGGCCATCGAAAAATGAGGGCGCAATTGTCGTACATAGTCTCAAATCCACAGCCAACAACATAGCCCAAATGATACGTCGCGTGACGTATCGAAAAGCGGGATTGCGAGAAGACGATACCCTAAGGCTCGTATAGTCTAGTTGAAGTTGCCTTACCTCGTTTTCGTTCATTGAAGTGTGCGTGCAGCTTGGGGGAATCGTTCGAGTGCTTTTCTACCTCCAGACGTCCAGTGATGAATGTGTTAGCTTCCCGTCTTTGGCTCTCACAGAAAAAGAACTAAGTTTCTTGGAGGAGGCATCACATGACTCGTAACTATGTTACATGAATTCGCACTTCATTTTCTTGTAAGGGCATGCGTGGTCTACACTGCTTCCCATGTATAAAATCGACGCAGTGGCACAATAAATTTAGTTGAAAGTTTTCGCTTGGTGTGTCGTCTTCTCTCCCGTCCGTGTCGTTTCTTTTTATGTGTCGCGAAATATCATTTAAGTAATGGATTACCGGCTTGCCCGGAATGCTGCTCTCTCTATATTTATTTATTTATTTTCTGATCGCGAAATGGCCGCGCCTCTTCTCTTCGACCCGATGCACATATATTTTCAGGCATTCTCTTGTGCTGTCTTCAACTGTTCCCGATATGCTAGACTCGCTGAGCCTCGGCAGCAAAAACGCTCCCATTAAGAACAGGAGTCACTCACCCGATCGAACGAGACCATGGCTGTCGCCTGCGAACGGCGACTTCTCGCCTTCCATCCAACGTCGCGTGAGACGATGATCTCGTTATTTTTCGGATGGTCTTTTTATTCGGTTACCCCTAAAGTCCCGGTAGGGGCAGGTAGGGGGGAAATGATAACGAAACTAAGATACACTATAACCTATTGATAATAACTTTATTAAATATTTGTATATTGACACGTGCACTTGTCTACCTTTTCCGGGTGACCACTTGTCACCACCTAACAAACATTATCGCAGAGCGCAGGACACACCTGCATCTATCGGAAGTTTCTCGAATGTTATCGATGGTTCCACCCGCTGTCTGTCACAGAAACTTGTCTAATCTGATTGCATGTATGCGCGACGCGAATAGTGTGGAACTGTGTGGAAGACACACAGGTACCAACGGTTACTCTGGAACATTCGACGACTGACGGATAAAAGCAGACGCGCTTGACCCGCTGATCAGATTTTCTGCGATCGCTGACCGACTGCGTTGTCGCCGCTAATCGTGGTGTTTTGAGCGTAGCCTATGTTTTAGGGCACAGGCTCGCCCAATGGAAGACTAGTTTTGCCATTCACTGTTTTGCTGCTTTTTTCACCGGCACTACCACATGGCAATATATATACATATAATAGTGTTACGTAATGCGTGAACGATGCCTATACCAAGGGGAAAGCTTAATGATACGGTCGAGATTTCAGCCGGCGGAGCCTTTCACTGGCCTTCTCCTCAATTGAGGTAATAGGTTGGGGAGAAACAGCAAAAGGTTGAGAGAACGAGGTGACGACGCAATATTACCGTAAGTGCTTGTGTTGGATATGCAACGTGCACGAAAAACAAGAAAAATGCAAACAAATAATGCATTACTAAGCAGTATATTATTACATGCCTTTATTCGAACAAGTCTAATAATTACAACCTTAAAGGAAGAAGTAGACCAAGTGTAAACGTCATAGAAGGTGGCATAGTTATTTAACGTAAGCAATAATTTCTTCCTGATGCATGACACCCGCTGTCTTCAGATTATTGGACAGTACGGGCATAAAAAGTGTCCAGCAACACGAATGTACATCAAATGTTAAAGTTTATAGCCTCATATTGACGTTCGTAGGCGTACTTACGAGCAGAATCTAAAATGATAGCGAAGGTTAACATCTTCCCTTTTGTCTCTCTCTCTCATTTTTTTGTCTGCTAATAATGAACGACTAGACTGTAAACAGTGTCCGCCTCCCCCCTAAAATAGTGAGAACAAAAGATTTCGGTCAGGTGCTGAAGTGCCTAAGTATTTCTGATGCACTGTAGGCTTCCTTTCACGTGTAAAGTGAAATTGAAGTTACCGGCTCGCGGTACGGGTGCGGAATCCGAGAAGTCAAATTTCGCCGTCCGTTTTCTTCGTCAATAATCAAGGACCCTCGAGTAAACAAATGTTTCCCGAAAAATTGAGAACAAAAAAAAAAAATCAACTGCGTTTAGTTATCCCTATGTGGATCAATGCGAAAGGATTGCGAACCGTACGTGTTGCTTAGACTTGCCGCAGCGCGATGCCGATGGTTCCACTTGCAAACAAGGTCGTGGCTTCGAGTTCTCTAATTATTTTGCCTTAATCAACAGAAAAGTTCGTGGTTTCGGGTGCCTTAATTAACAATGTATTAATTAACTGTGACTTAAAGACCTTCGCCTTAACTAATGCCAAATTGGCGGGTTCGACTCGCACCGAAGGTCGACGGTTCGTAGCCTTTTTGTACCATCGCGTGGTCACACCGAAAATGCCGGATTTTGCGCTTTTCGAGTCAATTGATGCTTTCGCATTAAAACGGCAGGCAGCCGAAGGTGCAAAACTATTCACGGAGCAGAGACGGCAGCGAGCGACCGACGGCCTCGTTTCCATTGCACTTTTCTCTTTACATCGACGGGTAGCAAGTACAGTTGAAACTCGATTTAACGAAGTAATGACCACGCTGGAGTTATTTCGTTAAATGGGGAAGTGCGTAAAATCGAGGAAGCAATTTTTCGCTCCTTCTAAATCTAAAATTGTAACGTAGAGACGCGAAGAATGTTACTGCTGCATTGTATTTGTCGCAAATTACCTTATACCCAGGTGGCGTAGAGTCCACACTTCCGTGCAAGGGTGTGGCATGCAGCCTCGTCAAAATAAAGCTAGGGATGTGACCATGGCACCTAGATGTTTTAAGGGGATAGCTTTAGAGCGCACGCTTCAAGAAAAACCCGTCTGTATCAAAATTAGAATAAAAATCACCGCTTTTTAACTCATTTATTTCAAGAAAAATATCATTAAATCGAGTTCGACCAAGTTTGTTTCGTTAATTCGGGTTGATGATATTACGGAACTCTGGGAGTACCTGCCGGTGAATGAAAATTTCTTTATTAGACGGAGAACTTCGTAAAATAGGATTTTCTTAGACCGAGTTTTAACTGCAGTAGGATAAGTGAGCTACAGACGAGGTTTCTGCAGAGAAAAATGCAATGTCATCTTTCGGCTGCTTTGTTTTCGAGGAGCTGACGAAGTGACCAGAACAAAAGGTAAACTGGTGGTTGCTGTCCTGGCGCAAAATTTTCCTTTGTCATGTTAAATTAACGACTACGGCTTCGAATGCATAACTGTCTGAATCCATAGAGTTCAGCGGCTGGCACAATGTAATTTGCACCATCCTTCACGAGTTCATTAATGCGTTGATCTCATAGGTTGCAAATCGCGGGTCTCTCTCCGGCGCTTTCTTTTTGATGTGTTTTCTTTTACTTCTAAATGAGAATGGAATAAATATAGATGAAAAAAATCTAAAGATAGGAGCATAATCCGCAGGGCAACTACGATCTGGACATGTGTCGCGAAGAGCCGACCGTCGTCACTATGTTTATTAGTAAACTGTGCACAAACAGAAGGTGGCAGTCCTGTCGTTCTTGTCTTGCCGTCACGTTCGCCGTGAGTGCACCAACGGGTGCGAACTGCGTGAGTGTGTGGTGAATAGTTTAGTATAAATTTTTTTCCGTTTTCCTGGCCGTGCCAGAGTGACTGCTCTTCGATCGTGGCTCCTCCTCAAAGCCTTTCCATCCTGTAGGGTGCATACGGGGCCCTTTTCATATTTTTTTTTCACGCCACTTCATTCTTAGTCAATCGCACATCTCAGGTAAGTGCCACAATTCCTGAACCAATCATCATCACTTGCACCCCTATCGCGCCATTTGGAACTTGCAAGGGTGAAAAGAAGAAAACCAGGAAGTCGAGTCGTGGCGGACGCTAAATGGTCTGGTTCTAGCTCCGCACAACGCTTGAAAGGGGGCAGACGTGGCGAGACCAGCCCCACGAACGCGAGGGCATCTCCGAAAGTCGTCGAATCCTCGAACTCTATGAGAAGCGGCGGCAGGGACACTCCGAGAAGTCAACACTCGCCTACGTCATCCATCCTTTCGCCACCACCAGAACGAGGCGGCGAAGTGCGCGAAGCCGGCGAGGAAATCTCGCCAAAACGAACCGCTTCGCCAAACCGCGGAGCTTCGCCGGCAAACCTGCACGAGAAAACGGTTGCGAGCGACTCTCCCAGCTCGGCGAGACCGAACACGTCCGCTCGAGCTTCGCCAAGGCGAGGAGGCACGCCGACACGTAGGGCATCGCCCGTGAGGGCGGACCCGTCTCCAAAACCTGGTGCGTCCTCGCCGAAACATGGCGAAGCTGGTGTTCCAAAACCCGGTGATGCTTCGCCAGTGCTTCGGGGTTCGCCGATGCAATTGCACAATATACGGGTGCCAAAAACAGGAGGCCAGTCCCCTGCGCGAGGCCCGGCGAAACCGACGAAATCCGGAAGCGCTTCGCCGAAACGGCGAAGCTCGCCTAAGCAACAACCTATACTGATGCAAGCGGGCACGCCGAAGGGTCGCAGGTCACCATCTGGAAGAAGCACACCTATTCGCCGAGATTTTCTCGGGAACGCAGGTTTGAAATCTTCGGAACTATATGGCTAACATAAGTGTCATATACTCAGAATATTTTGAGTCCGTAAAGGTCATATAGTTTATTGCTGTCTCGACCTCATGTCCCACCCATGTTTTTACGCCAGAACACTTTGTAGGAACACGTCCCTTGGTCTGCAAGAACTTCGCCTCTTTGGTTACAGGTGCAGCGGCCACCCCGAAGCCGCACTCTGCGAAAGACGAAGTCGCAGCCAAGCCGGCCGACGATGCAGGTTCGACGAGAAGCCCTACCGAAACTCGACGTAGGCCCACGATATCTCTGAAGGACCCGCGGTTCCGGTACATTGCCCAAGCTGTGATGGCTGCGCGGGGAGGTCGTGGAGCGGGCGGTACCAGTGGCAGTTCGTCGCCAAACGGACGGACATCCCCCTCCGCCACCCCGTATTTCGCTTCGGATGACGACAACACCATCCTCGAGCTCGGCACATCTCAAGTTCCCCACTCCCCGGGGGGATTCGGAGGGAGGTCCTCAGGAACTGCCTCACCCGTGATCTCACAGAGGTAATGCTGGTATGATACATATTTACACACTGCATACTTTAAACATATAGCCTATACTTACGTATGCATGGTATGCTCTAGTTGACGTGGAGAAAAAAGGAAAACGGAGCTGGGCAGGGCATGTAGTGTGTAAGGTAGATAACCGGTGGACCATCAGAGTTACAGAATGGGTGCCGAGGGAAGGGAAGTGCAGTCCAGGACGTCAGCAAATTGGAGTCGGGGATGACACTAGGAAATTTGGAGGCGCACGTCGGAATCAGGTTGCGCAAGACTCGGATAATTCGAGATCGCTGGGAGAGGCGTTTGTCCTGCAATAGTCATGAAACTAGACTGAGGAAGAGGAAGAAGAAGAAGATGATGATGATGATACTTTAAATGGACATATATACAAACACTAAATTGGTATAGAGCGTTGTAGCATGCTTCGATAAACACATTTTCGGTAATCTTCATGTAGCTAGTCTAATAATCAGAAGACCCCAGGAAGTCAGCTTTTTTCATAAATTATATGGACACCCCAGGCCAAATTTTGCCGTCGGCGTTGCCGTGCCGTTCCGCGTAGAGTCCAAGTGCGATGACGTCACGGATGCGCGCCTTATGCTGTACGTGCGAGGGAAATCATGCGAGGGTGGGCATCTCCTCCTACAGATTGAGTGTGATGGCAGGTTTCCCCCAGCTGTCGAGAACGCCGTGTCATGCTGATAATGCGGGAAGTACGGGGCTCTCAGCGTTAAAGGAAGGAAGTGCGGGCAAGACAGATGGGACAAGATAACCCCAAAGGGTGTAAATTTTTTAGGAGTATATGTACAAATGGAGTATGCACCTTTAAAAATGCTTGCACCTTTTCGGGCGGAATCAAACCTGCGTTCTGTTTCGTGCATTACATTGCTGCATGCAGCAATCCCAAGGCTGGGTGGAGCAAGGACTTGTGCGCCGTGCTTCAAATCATCGATAATTACATAATTTAGTCGTTCATTAGTATGTGTAGTTGCCGTACAAGCAGACCTTAGTGCAACTAAGCCCAGTAAATGTTAAATATTGATTGCATATTATTTGCATATACTAGACAAGTCGCTTTTCCGCGCATCTGCTTAGGGCATGTTTATTGTTTTACACACACACACACACAAACACACACACACACACACACAGATATATATATATATATATATATATATATATATATATATATATATATATATATATATATATATATATATATATATATATATATATATATATATATATATATATATATATTTCCGGGCGCCTTACATAGCCTCCACGAAGGCAGTGTGCAAGAGGAGGAATACAGTTACATCAACGTGTAACAGGAGTTATTCAAGTGAGGAAAAAAGAAACCATCACGTACAAAAGCAGTATTTCCTAAAATATAAAAGCAAAATTGGCTGAGTTGGCGTCCCTTCACGGGTCTGACTGTTACCTTGAAAAGGCATTATTTGCACAACGCAATTCTCGGCAACATGAAACTAAACACAGAAAAATAAGTATGCATGGAAAGATACTAGCAAATATTACACGAAGGTCATTGCACTACCGAGTAGGCGTACAAGCGCAAAAAAAAAAACTGCCAAGTCATATGCTCAATTACGGTGATGCACAAAAAAAAAGAGAGGAAGGAGAACAAGAGAAAGACAGAAAGAAGCTAGGCAGACACCAAACACTCTTTGCCATCCACAGTAAGCGACCAGTTCACAGATAATAGATGATGTGTGAATCCACTTTGTCTAAAAACAATGATTAAACATAAGAAAAGTATACGTATCATACAATATCATATAGTATAATATCGCATACGCAAGTATAAGTACCAATTGATAAGCCTATAAAAAGAACACAAGCACGAAATGCAAGAAAAAGCACGAAATGAGTAAACGGATGAGGCGGAAAAATGTTCAAGAGAGAGCACGAGGCAAATGTGAAAAATTGCCGGGGATATGTTCCGTGAAAAGAGCCCGCAACACGTGAAAAGAGAGGGAAAGCGCACGCTGAAATCTCGCGCGGTCTGCCTCCTACAGCCGCCTCCGTGAGCGCCAGGATGGATGGATGGATGGATGGATGGATGGATGTTATGAGTGTCCCCTTTGAAACGGGGTGGTCGGTTGCGCCACTAAGCGCTTTCTGCTATACTGCCTAATGTCCTGCCTAGGTTAAACAATAAAAAAAGATTTGAAAACCCTATGAACTCCCACAACCAAATTTTCTGATCACTTGTTGCGAACTGTGCTTTTGTACGTCTCCGTCTTTTGTGGTTTCCTTATTTTTATTCCACCAATCCTCCAATCGGCCTCTTACTGATCCCTATTGCGGACATGTCTACTTTTTCACTGCTCTCGCTGAACCTCTGCTCTCGCTTCAAGGAGGCCAGTGACGCCTAAGTCGACCGCTGGGTAGACGTCTTCACAATCTTATTAAACATGCTCCATAGTTTCCCTAGCTTTACCGCAGCAAGCACATGCTTCTTCATAGTTCTGATATCTCGCTTTATAGGTGCGTGTTCTAAGACATCCCGATCTCGCTTCGAGAAGCAATGAGCTTCTGTTTGAGTTATCACACCTTGTTTCTTTCCTGATTTCGTTTTTTCCTCTTAAGTAGTTACTCATGGCAGGCTTCTTTTCCATTGCCGCCACGCATGAGATTATTTCGGCCTCTCTGACGTTCCTCTTGACGTTCTTTGTTGCTGTGTTGCCCACCCTACAGGCCGCATACTTGCTGGTAAGCTCCCTAGTTTTTTTTTCCTCCACTGTCAATCAATGTTTTTCCAGTACAGATACCTCAACACGTACTCTCCCAGCTCATCTACTTTCTTCAAAATTCCTCAATCGTTCTTCATACTCAATTTTACTTTGAGCTTCCCTAACTTCAAAACTAGTCCAGCCATATCACCCTGCACATTTTCATTTGTAGTCTTTCCATGAGCGCCCAATGCGGGATGGCCCACTGACCTTTGGTTCACATCGATTCCCGATTGTACCACTGATTTAAAGCAAAGAACCGCATTTCCAAAAGTAGGTCCTGGTAACATTACACCTTTCCACATAACTCCGAGCACCTCGTACCTATTTCATCCCCATAGCGCTCTGTGCTTCATTATGAATGCCACTTCTCTTCCGCTTCACTGTTATTGTTTTTTCCTGTGTTTCCATATATATCTATTGCCTTCGTTTATCCATATACCAAGGTATTTATATTCTGTTACCCGAGGCATTTCCTGGCCCTGTATCGCCACTGTCTGGTCACTGTTTTCATATAATACCATAACACCTGATTTTCTAACACTAAATTTCAAACCTAAATTTTTGCCTTCCTGCGCACAGATATTAGCCAGATGTATAAATCACTTTGCTTGTTAGCTAGCAACACAATATAGTCCGCATAAAATAAACCTGCAAGCTGCTGCTCTACTACTGTACTCGCCTGTTGTATGAGCGATTAAAACTGATACTACTTCCTTCTAGCGCCCTCTCCATCACCACCATGTACATCATAAACAGCAGTGGGGATAAAGGACACCCCTGCCTCAGTCTCTTGTTGATATGAACTTTCTCCTCTCTCCTCAACCCTTTCCATTCAACGCAAACGGTAGTTTCTATGTAAATCTATCTCAAAAGCTGTAGACTTCCCCTTCCGGAATATCCCACAATATAATGCGGTCTACGTTGTCATAGGCTCTTGTAATGTCTAAAAAGGCCACATATAATGGTCTGCTTTCTGCTTTTGATATTTCAATGCACTGAGTATGAACAAATAAGTTATCATCTAAACGCGTACCAATTCTGAAGCCATTCTGAAGTTCTCCTAAAATGCTATTATTCTCTGCCCATGCTTGAAGCATTAATTTCATTGCCTGCATTGCTAGCCTGTATATTACCGATGTAATGGTCAACGGACTCTACGAGTGAATTCAATCTTTCTTCCCTTTACCTTTATAAATTAAATTCATTCTTCTTTGTTGCCAACTGTCTGGTATTCGTCTATCTTCTAATGTTTTTTTTCCACTGCTTTCACCAGACTTTTCTTACTTTTTGGTCCTAGTTCGTAAATCAGCCTAACGGGAACC
This sequence comes from Dermacentor albipictus, assembly GCF_038994185.2. NCBI lineage: Eukaryota > Metazoa > Arthropoda > Arachnida > Ixodida > Ixodidae > Dermacentor > Dermacentor albipictus. The sequence goes on from NC_091826.1 coordinate 46,654,167, forward strand.
TCGTCCAGCCCTGTGGCTGTGCGCTTAGGAATTTTCTCTTCGGCTTTCTTCCAGTTTAAATTTGTCAGCACCAGCTCCTTTTCCACCTAGGTCTCTTTCATGCTCTTTTTTTTCTTCATATACAACGTCGGCATTGCCTTGGAAAGATTCGGCATTTATTTTTCGGGTGAAATTGGTTGCCATTTCACCTTCCAGTCTGTTTTCATCCTCGTCTAGAATGTGTTGTTGTATTGGTGTCGACTTCCTGGCGAATCAGTTTATGTGGTTCCAAAATATTCTAGGTGCGGCTTTCTTTTTCTCATGTGTTTCTGACAACCAACGTTCACTTTCACATTTTAATTTTGCTTGCGCCAGTTTAAACCATAGTCTTTTTCTCCCGGTATATTTCCCATTTACTGGCTACTTCATCCTGCGGCAACTGCGCCTTCTCTGCCTGCCTGTGCTCTTGGGATGCTTTTTGTCGTTCGGCGATCGCTTCTCGTACCTCCCTGTTGCAACAGCTTTTCGGTTTACTTTTCCCTTCGAACGAACATGTTTCTCTTTCCGTATTTCTGTCGTTATTACACTTATAAGCTGACCACGTTCCCACTCTTTAGTTGGCCATTTGCCAAGTTCTTCCTCGAATCTAGTGACTATATTCGTTATTTGTTTAGCGTTCAAATTCGCACTGGCTATTATGTACTCCTTGCTCTCTTTCCCAACTACATATCCCATTTTCAAAATGATGGGTTTATGGTCACTGCCGATGCTGCTATACCCTTCCTCATCAATGACCACTTCTCTCAACTTATAATTAATTCCTTCTTTCATCAGACAGATCACTCGGCCAACAACGCCACCTTTGGGCAGCCGGGCGGGCGAGCAACATTCATTTTTTTTTTTTGACAGCGCTTGTCATCTCGGAAGCCATTGCATGGGCCGGGAAGCATGGTGGCTCGGCTCGACTTGTGTCTTCTCGCGCGCGCAAGGCAGCAAGGCGACAAGGGTTACTCGAGACGGTCTTACGTGCACTACTCTACATTTCGTCGGTGGTCGTTCGCGCTGTGTAAAAGCGGGCGCTCACACAGTCAGTCAGTCACTGTGGCGAACTCGCCAACAACTGAAACGAAACAAGCACAAACCTAAGCGCTAAACCACTATATCACACGCGTTGAGTGGCAGATGCTTTATATTAACGCAAAATCCCACCGCGCATGCTTGGGATCGGCAGTTTTCTGTTTTGTTTGCCCTCGCGAAATGCCGCGCCATTCTGAGAAAATGGGCGGATACACTAACGTATATGCAGGGCTTCCATCCAGCTTTCGTCAGCCTTCCGCAACAAGTCAAGCGCATTTCACCCCGGCAGCGAAATTGGGCCCTCCGTTCGAACCTGGCCGTGGCGCGAGTCTGCGAACGACAATTTCTCGCCTTCCAACCTGCGTCACGTGAGCAAACGACCTCTTTTTTCTTTTTTTTTTATTCGTTGGGCCATTCTGTAAAGCGTAATCAATAAGTTGAGCAGATGTAAAAAGAGAAAAGTTTGTTGACAGGAAAGGTGTAAATGTCGGCCGAAGGAGCTCGCATCAGCCTTGCGATTCCAGAAATGGGCAAAGAGTTACGTAGACACAGATAAAAGAAAACTGGAAGCGAGGTGACCATCAAATACAACAGTGACGGCCACTGATCAGTCGACTGCGCGCCAAAGACAACGCGCGCGGTTCTTACGGATGATCGACACGCCTTTGTCTTGAGATTATTGAGGAATAGTACTGAGTTAGACGGCCTCAGTGTTTCCATGCGCGAATGTGCGCTACGTAGAAATTAGTGATCACCTACATGAGGATGCACATTGCATAAGTACTACGCACCCGCGATCAGGCACACGCGCTCTATCATAAATTCCGCAATTGCGAAATCTTATATTGCCCAAAATGTCAAAAAGCGCGGGCCAAGCAACTCGCCCTTTCGCTGTTCCAGCTTCGCGTAGAAAAACAATAACATCAAGAAAAGCACTAAGAGAAATTGTAGCATACAAACGTTGTGCATGCGTTCTAGCGAACTCCTACCTCCTCGTATGGTAATTCCTGCACGACGATACACAAAGGACGTGAAAGGGTCCCAAGGGAAGCTCCTATTATTGACAAGCACTTGTTATGAACCGAGTATTGTAGAGGACCTTGCACAATATTTCGTAAACTGTGAGACGGCTGCGCATGCGCTGAGCAATCAGAAATAAACAGCAAAAAAATGGTCAACTTGTCAAATTTTTTTCCTTTTTCTTTTTGTTGTCCTCGTTATGCCCCAGTTCTGCCGGCAAAGGGAAACAAAGTAGGTGTTTGGAAAGCTGGCACGAGTGTATAAATAAGTGTGTGAATAAGAGGGAAACTGAAAACTTTTTCTTAATCGGGCAGCACAAATGTTAAATTGGTTATATGGACTCAGAAAACTATGTCGAATCAGTAAAAGATGTTAGCTCAGTCTTCTGGAAACATCGCAACGTTTGCTGATTGAACTCGAGGAATCTCTGCTGGGAAGCTAGATTGTAAGACATCATTTTGTGAAGTTAAACTGCGCTAGGGACGAGACGACTTTGCTAAGTGCCGCGAAATGGTTTACGTGCAGACATAACTCCGGTTCAAGCTGGTATTTGAAATCACCTGCCAGAGTAGCAAGACAAGTGAACTGGATTCCGCAACTGACCTGGCGATTAAGCTATGGAGGTCCAAGGGTGCTGCGCGCAATTCCGATGCGAGATGATTTCTAAAGGCAACAAACACAGAACCCGGGGACGAAATGTATGGAAGACCCCGTTTCCCCCACTGGGGCTATTTTCTGCATACGAAGGGTTCAGCAACGCTATTCTGTCTTCGAAATCATGGCGTCCTATTAACGTCAGTAGATCGCAGTGTGGGTGCAGAATGTCAAAGAAAAAAAATCGTGAAATTTCGCATGCGCTTTTTTCCCTCTCTCTGCTGCTGATGAACGACTCTAGAATGAAATAAAGCTCCCCCTCCCCTATATTCTCTCTGAAAGACCCAGAAACAAAAATTTCAGGAGGTATTGAAGCATCAAGGTAATTCTACTCATGGTTCCTATGACGTGTGGCTCGCGTTTTGGGGCCAGAATCCGAAAAGGCGAAGCTTGCCCTCGGTGTTCTCCGCTAATAACCAACGAATCTGCAGTAAATAACTGTTGCGCGAAAGACCGAAATTATTTGCCTGACATACTGAAGTCCAGACGTATTTCTTGCCTACCGCAGGGTAACTCTCAAAGCCCACTTGCTGGTGGTACCAAGTACGACGGCCAAAAGCGCTCGAAGCCTTCCTTCCTGGTGCTGACCGGCGCGTGCTTGCTTGCTCTGCTGCTCAGCGCCATCGTCCTCGTCGTCGTGTTGCACATGATCTCAATCTTCTACGCTCCCTCGGGTCAAGAACACGCAGGTCAAAGCAACACCAACACGAGCACAAAGAGTCCGCGGTTCGGCACAGGGGTAGCCGACACCAGCGGCGTTGGCGGAAGCGCAACCGAGGTGGGGAGGGTGCAGACTTCGCCTCCCCCCTATTCTTCATGGCGACACGCTTAGCGCGTCTTCTCAAGGGCGCCGTAGAAGCTCTTGCCGATGTCTCCCAACTGGGCGACGAGCTCGCGGACTCATCCGTAGCGGTGTGCCACTCTGTGATCGGCCGTTTTTCGTATTCCGGGGTGGCCACATTCGGCAAGGTGTTCGCGCTTCTGGAGAACCCAGGAGCCCGTGTGATTCATCGATTACCGTGGAACGTACCCGGACATTAGCTGGCGTTCATTCAGGAGTCGCCTGACCTTCACCGAACCTCTGGCGAGCCGATCGGATTTCGTCGTCGACGGAAGCGCTGACGTAGCGCGGCGACGCACTAAATGTACTGCCGACCTGCCATATACGAGAGTGTGAAGGTGCTGCCGGCATCTCGCACCTGGGGTTTTCGTTCGGCGCCGTAGCACCCATTCTTTACCTGGTTCTCGGCAAGCAGCTTCTTCACCGCAATGCGCCGTACGCCCGAATCGGGGCTCACGACTTGATGGCGGCACCGTAGTTTGATCACATCAATTACTCTTCGACAAACACAGATGCTTCCCGTCGGTGCTGCAAGCGGAGCGGCGGCGCTGCAGGCGGAGCGTCGGAGCTTGGACTTGCAAGCGACCGACGCGGCAGTTGAAGAGGGCTGGCGCGCGCGCAAGAACACGATACGGGAAATCACCAACGAGTTCGACGACGCCATTACAGCGGCGAAGGTGCACGGCGCCATGACGGATCAACGAGCATTCTTCGCCTTCCGGTTGTCACCTTTTCCGTGGAGAGGAGGAATGGTGGGAGGATGTGTGACGTGCCGCTGAGGCACGGCGCTGACGTCGCTCGTGTATTTGAACGTCACAATGTTTCCTCGATGAACCCAGAAAAGAGGTGCGACATGTTCGGCTAGTGGTGATGAAGAAGGCGCATGAAATTATCCGCCCGCTCCGTATGCGTATCGTTCTCCCAATTCTTCACTAATGGGATAATCCATTGACGATAATTGATTTCATCGGAGATTTGGCACAGTATACTCTAGCTCACGAGTTTCGGGCTTCTCTTTTGTTTCTTTTTTCTGCTGGGCGTGCCTAGGTAATACTGCTCGGCAGAGAGGGACCAATCGAAAGGGCACACCAAAGGGAAATTCTTTGTTAATCGATTGTGTCAAAACGCGATTAGTAATTTCGCTATTCCTATAAGAAATGACGATAAGACAAGCGGCTATAGATGCCGATGATTTCTGCGGTGGTCTCGCTCCTTAACGCATGTGCCTGCATTTTACTACCGTAAATCAGTTTTTGTGGGTTAATAATGCATATATATACTCCCGTACGCTTAAATTCTAACGTTCGCGATGTCCTCCGCACAACGCGGTTCTACGAAGTTTCGGCTGAGAATTTGCATGGGCGAAAAAAAAAACATGAGGTGGAATCTTAGCTGGGCCTTGAAAGGCAAAGTTAGCGGCAGGGAAGCCATATAGAACTAAGATTTGTTGAACCTACCCCAGTACAAAGTATTTGACCGCTATGAGAACAAGCTACCTGGTATGCTCCCTCCTTCGGTCGTTGAATCAATGCTGCAAAGGTTTCGCCAAGACCACTTTGCTCCTCAGGCAACTGCTTATGCTTCCCACTATATTAAAGTCCGTACAGTCGAATGCTTTTATAACGAAGTCCTTGGGGCCTCCAAAATCATTCGTTATGCGGGGCACTTCGTTCTAAAGAGATCGCGCACCGCACAGCTCGCAATTGGACCCAGACAGAATTATTCACTCGTTACACAGGTCATTTAGTTGTGGACGCGTTGCTTGGGGAGACCATCGACTGCATATCGCGAGCACGCCTTACCAGCTAATGCTTACTGGTCTGTGTCCTTTTCGCTCGTTGCAATCACACCTTGATCTTCTGGCAGCCTAGAAAGTTTACATTTCCTTGCTAATGTAAATTTGCAATAGCAGAGGTCGAAAGATGAGAACAGTCTTAAATTTATTATTTCGTGGCTTTGATGTTGAAAAGAATGAACATTCTCTCTGCATGTGACCTCTACTGGCTTTTTTAAGTCTCGGTTGATAATCGTAGTAATTGAACGTAGGATGTTACGAAAGATAATAAATCCAGGCAAAAAAATGTAACGAGCATACTTTCGGGACGAAATCCTTGAGTATTACGGACGCCGCGTGACACTGCTAGCTTGATTTCTCGATTATACCCATTGAAAAAATCGGGGAATGTTTGGATTGTACAGCCACCTAAAGCTGGGCATGAAACTTACTCCAGGCCATAGTGAAAAAACGTCTTACTTCAAAACGAAATATAAACACGATCTTTAAGTATTAAATGGCAGCTACAAACATGTTTTACTGTTTTATTCTACCATAGTAGAGCCACCAATAAGTTCAATTAAATATTTAGCAAGCGGCAGAAAAGAAAGCAAAACCGTCCTGGATTTCGACCCAGCCATTTCGAATGTTAGTGAACTATTGGAACACAGTTTTATTTCGTGATGTCCTCTAAAAGGATTTAGGCAGAAAATTTAGGTGCTAACCAATGAGTTGCTGAAAGATCAGAGATAGTGTGCGCGATTTATGCGGCGTGAAATCTATATCACTGGCCTTTCAGTGAACGTCTAAACATTCTAAAATATCATAGGTACGCCGATACGTTTGCTTAGCCAAACATTCGTTGCGACTCAGCCAACATTTGTGTCAGACCTCGCTTATTAGGCGAGACGCAAGTCCACACGATCATCGTTAAACTAATCTGGAACCGTGCTCACTGAACGACTTGTCTTGACTTGTCTTGTCTCCCAAACACTGGCGCATACCCACTATGGGGGATTGGCCAAAAGGCAAGCTGTTTCCATTAAGAATTAAAACGAAACCGGATCTCAATGGCAGAGCGTGGGACTAAATTATTGTGGTTGAAAAGTTTAATAGAAATATTTAAAGAATTTTGAGATAAAATAAGCTAACATAAAAATAGAACAACTTTGTCATACAGTCAATCCCACCTTCTTCCAGATCCCCTCCCCCTAACTTATCCTGCCGAAGTATAGCATGGCATGCCTATTGGAGGAGGAAATAACTTTAATGTGTCCTGAGGAACCCCTCCCCACCCACTCTTGGTTTAGTGGGCGGCAGGGGTCGCGGGCCGCACCCACGTTGGGACGGGAAGCCCATGAGCCTCCGCCCTTTCGTGAGCCCTCTGGACGGCCCGGAGCTGGGTCTGGTGGTCGTCGCTTTGCAGGGCGTCCACCCATTCTTCTTCTTTAGTGAACACGGTGCCGCTTAACGCGGAGCCTTGCCAAAGCATGTGCGCTAGCGAGCAGTAAGATTCACCACAATCCGGACACTGCGGCTCTACTTCTGGTGAATAACGGCTCAGTCTGCCTCTCAAGGGGAACGACCCTGTCTGAAGCATTCTGAATATCGATGACTGTGGTCTCGTGAGTTTAGCGTGGGGGAGTGGGAAGGTCCTCCTCGACAGCTGATAGTGTGTTGTTACTTCGTTGAAGGTGAGCAGCGGGTCTCGGTGCTCCCCTCCCTCCCCGCCACCTCGCTCGCCACGATCGCCGCGGTGCGTGAGTCCTCGCGCGCGTCCGTTCGCCAGCTCGTTGGCGTTGGGAAATTCGGGTTGCACGTCGGCCCCCATGTGGGCTGGAAACCATTTGACGAGGTGCTGACCCGCGGCTCCCTCGCTGCCGAGGACGGCGGCCGCTTCCCGGGATATCGAGCCCGAGGCGATTGCTCTTGCCGCCGATCGCGAATCTGTGTAGACGTGAGGACGTTCGGGGTCTCTCATTGCCATGGCTATTGCCAGCTGTTCGGCCACTTCGGACGTTACCCTCTTGACCGATGCTGCGTTAATTATTGTGCCATCCCAGCGTACCGAGACAGCCGCGTACCGGTCGCTGCGCCCATACTGGGCCGCGTCTACAAATGCCGCCAGGCCCGGGCAGTTGGCGGTCGATTTCAGCAGTGCTCGGGCCTCGCCTTTCGGCGCCCCTCGTTGAATTGCGGGTGGACGTTTCTCGGAAGCGGTTCTACCTTGAAAGTGCCCCTTACCGCCGCGCTGAGCGCAATCTTGTGTGCGTTGCACTCTGCCTCGGCATTTATCCCTGCTTCTTCTAGGATGCGCCTGCCGGCCCTGGTGGTCGACAGCCGCACGACCTGTGCCTTGGTCTGCGCTTCGATGATTTCTGATAGTGAATTGTGGACCCCTAACCGATCGAGCTGCTCCGTGCTTGTAGTGATCGGGAGACCTAGCACCCTTTTGACGCTCTTGCGCATCAGTGTCTCTATTTTGGCCGCGTCTCTCTTGGTCCATTTTAGCGCCGAGGCTACGTAATTGACGTGACTCATGAGGAAGGCGTGGTAAAGTCTGATGAGACTGCTCTCGCTGAGCCCTCCTCTGCGGTTCGTCACCCTGAGGATCAGCCGGAGCATGTTCTCCGTTTTGGACGTTAGTTTCATGACAGTTTGTGTGTTACCACCTTTCGCCTCAATTAGCAGCCCCAGGATTCGTATAGTGTCCACTCTGGGAATCGGCGGGCCGGCATTCGTATGTAATTTGATCGGTATTTGATCGATCGGCGTCAAATTCCTCATGCCTTGTTTTGAGGGCCTGTACAGCAACAGTTCCGATTTGCTGGGTGACATACGGAGTCCCGTTTCCTTCAGGTACTCTTCCGTTGTGTCCAGCGCCTCTTGAAGAGCCTGCTCGACTTCTGCGTCGGACCCTCCTGGGCACCACACCGTAATGTCGTCTGCGTAGAGGGCGTGATTGACGTTGGTCACTCTCGTCAGCCGGCCAGAGAGCCCTTTCATTGCCAGATTGAATAATAGTGGGGAGAGCACCGCCCCTTGTGGGGTGCCCCTCGCGTCCAGCGTGTGCCAATCGGACGTGGCCTGTCCAATTTTGATCGTGGCTTTCCTGTCTCTGAGGAAGGAGCCTATGTAAGAGTGGAATTTCCGGCCGAGCCCCATCATCGAGATCGTTTCCATTAGAAATCTGTGTTTGACCGTGTCGAACGCTTTCGTTAGGTCCAGGGCCAGTATGCCCCTGGTGTCTCTGGTCATGCCGTCAATTATATGCTTTTTGAGTAGCAACATTACGTCCTGTGTGGAGAGGCCCGGTATGAAGCCCACCATGTTATGTGGGAAGAGGCCCTCTCTCTCTATGTACCGGGATACTCGGTTATGTATGGCATGTTCGGCCGTGTTGCCTACGCACGAGGTGAGCGATATTGGCCGCATGTTCTCCGCCGCAAGTGGTTTACCGGGTTTCGGTATAAGTATGACCGAGGCCTCTTTCCACACCTCTGGTACTTCTCCCGTTTCCCACACTCTGTTGATTTCTTCGGTGAGCTTCTCGACCGACCTTCCGTCTAGGTTCCTCAACAGTTTGTTCGAGACCCCGTCCGGGCCTGTAGCGGAGCTTCCGTTGAGGCCTTGTAAGGCATCCCAAATTTCTGATTCCGTGAAAGGTGCGTCGAGTTCTTCGACCTCTGCCCCGGCGTATTGTGGATAGTCGCCGTCGCCTGACGGGCCCAGTGGCAGATACGTCTCCGCCAGCTCCTTTAGAAATTCGCTTTCCGTTTTGCTCTGCTCCTTTTGCTTTTGTAAAATCCTATCGATTGCCAATCTCTGACTTCCTTTGGATTGTTTGTCGCCTAACAGTTGCTTTAGGAGGTTCGATTTGCGCCCGGTTCTCATTTGTCCGTCTACCGACGCGCACACCTCGTTACACTGTTGCTTGGAAAGCTCGATCGAGTGCGCTTCTATCTCCCGGTTTAGTGCCGCTACTTTCTTTCGTAGTGTGCGATTCAGTCTTTGCGTTTTCCACCTGGCCGTGATGGAATTCTTTGCCTCTAATAGGTGTGCCAATCTCGCGTCCATCCTTTCCACGTTCAGTTCAGTTTGGACAACCCTCGTCGCGGTGTTAACGTCCTCTTTGAGCCTTCTAAAAAGACTGTCTAGATCCGCGTATTCGTTTGTGTCTTCCTTCCTTATTTTGCGGAAGGCGTCCCAGTCGGTGACCTTAAATTCTCTCGGTGGTGCCGCCCTGATGGGGATCGTGACCGCCAGTATGTAGTGGTCGCTGCCGAGGTTCTCGTGCAGGTTGCGCCACTCGGCCCCTCGCACGTTCTTGACGAAGGTCAGGTCGGGCGTCGTGTCCCGCGCCACCGACGTGCCTAGTCGAGTCGGATAGCGGGGGTCCGTCACCAGCTCTAGCGAGCACGTAGTGACTGCCACCAATAGCCGCTCTCCCTTAGGCACTGGCCTTGCGTAACCCCATGCTCCGTGGGGCGCGTTAAAATCTCCTGCCACTATGAGAGGGGCCCCCCTGGCCATTGAGGCCGCCTTCGTTATTATCGATGTGAACGACTGTCTGTGGTCAGAGGGCAGGCTGTACACGTTCACTACGAATACGCTGTTTTTAAGCCAACTGTTCGGTATGAGTTCGATCACGGTTACCTCCACTTTCGCGTTGCCTAATTTCAAATCTCGTTCCTGGAAAGAGCATTTGTTCGCGACGAGGGTCGCCACTCCGCGCTTACCCTGTTCGAATTTCGACGAGGCTACCCGGTAGCCGGGCAGGGACACCTCGCTACCCAAAGTTTCTTGTAAGATTATGACGTGCGGTTTGTCCGCCTGTGAGGCAACGAACTGTAGCAGCGGAGCCTTGCGCTTTTTGAAGCTAGCGCAATTCCACTGCCACACTAACAGCTCTCTAGTTGAGTTGGTCGCCATGATTGATGCCTTGGATTTGTTTAGCACCCACAGGCGCCACGTGTGCTCCGATACGCGTCACTCTCGCCGCGAGCGCTACCATGCTCTCCGCTAGTTGCTGGACCATTAGCTGCAATGAGCTAATCGACTGCTTAATTCCCAATAGGACGCTACTGGACTCGGGTTCCACCGGGTTTCCCTCCTCCGTCAGGGGAGGGGCCCTGCGTTTGACCGAGCGAACCGACTGCTCCCCTTGCGGGGTCGGTGTACTTTGCGGCACCTGCTGCTGCTGTTGGTCGACTAGCTGAGGAGTGGAACCGTGTTTCCGAAACGATTCGAAATCCGCCCTCATTTGCTGAATCTCCGCCTTGAGGCGCGTGTTTTCTTCCGCTAGCTGAGCTATTCTAGAGTCTTTTTTGTTATGCTTTGGCAATGCTACATGCGTTACCTTTGATTGTGAAGGCGGTTTTGGCTTGGCCCGGTCCGCCCAGGTCGGCCCTTCTTGAATGCGCACTTGGGAGCGAGAACGGCCTCTCGATCGGCTGCGCTGTTGTAGTGTCGGCATTGTCGAACGTCCTCCTCTGGGGGCACTTGACACGCTGGAATCACGTGATCTACTCTCTAGCTGTTGCGGATGCCTATTAAGATTAATATTTTTTAAGCCGCACTGCTGGTCCCTAGGTTCGGCATTTAAGAAGCATGAATTATGAGACGAATTCGCATATTGCACAGACACGTACTACAGAGAAAGGGTACAGCGTCCCAAAGTTTCTTCCGCCCTGTCCTTCTTTCTATCATTAAAAAAAAACATTAGAAACATTTTTAGTATTACTCCAAAAGATTTGGCTTCCATCGTACCGACACGTCACGTGACAAAGGCAGTAAAGCAAGGTTATTTGAGTTTTCATTACATTAAAGGCGATAATGGTGACCTATGAAACATACGGTGACAGAGGCGACGAATGTAGGCAAACCTATGAGTATTCCAATAAGAAAATTATCCATTAGAAAGAGTCTCGAAGCTATATTTAACACCAATCCGAATAATTTTTTTAAACGTCTTTATTTCTGTATTTAATAGGCGAATATAAACTAAAGAAGGGAAAAATCTGAGGAGCACAAAGCAGAAATTGTTTTTCTCGGCAACCGCTGCACGTATTACGACAAGGGCTGCCGCATCTAAAGCTAAAAGTTAATATCATGTAAATACAGAGAGCAGATTTTTCTTTACACGATTGACGTTCTTGCAGAAATTCTTCGAGACTGCGAAATACTGAAGAATAACGATTACAACTACCGGCATTAAATAGAATAAACAATGTCGCAATTCTGTAAACTACCTCTTTTGAGACTCCCAAGGCGGACAAAATTTATGTATGATGCATCACTCTGAAGTATTCCGCAAATTTTTGGTGGTACATATATAAAAACCTCGCGAGCATGGCAACAGTTCCCCTTTCTAAGAACCCAGCTTGTCATTTTGGATACTCTAATAGATGCCGTTCACAGAAGCATGACACCTGCATTTGTCATAATGTTACGAATTTATAAAGCTCCTGCATCACCTATATTTTAAATACAAATTATTTAGAACTGTTTGTTAAACGTTCGAAGCCATAAGACAAACTTTTTCAACAGTCGGCAGGAAGCAGCCTTCTATTTTTAATGCAACACCTTTTATTTTAATCGGTTAAGCAGTTGTCTACTGAGGACACTTGAACGCTTTACGCCTGTTCGAAAAGAAAAATTGTAGTTTACGTTTCCTCATCAAGCGTCAATCTGAGAACTGGAACCTAAGCTTAATTTACCAAGGCAAAACAGACAAGAAATCTCGCAGCAGAATTTACGCTCTTCAAAGCACACTGATCGCACTTGTAAATTCAGGCATTCTGTCGAGTGTAGCGCCTGCGCAACAGGTCCACGCACTTTGTACACTCTTCGATTTACAGTTGTGAAACAAGAGTTAAGAACATCGGATCCTAACGCAATAACAGCTGATATTGTCTGTTAAGACATAATCAATGTTAAAGGCGCCAAAGGTGAACGCCACGTATCCTGACAAACTGAAACACTAAGAAAAAAATACGCGAAAAAATTCAACGGACACCTTTAACAATCAAGCCCATGGAGCCTTTACTGCAGTTATTACGGCAAATCAGTGTGATGCCAAAAAAGAGAAACTAAGTAAGAACAAATGAACGACACACAGTGACAGAAAAGAGAAAATCACCAAGAAATCGAGTAGCTCTTTTTTTTGCTTTTTGTTATTCACTTGCAGAACAGGAAGCAAAAGAAATAAATAAATTTTAACTGCACTGACGCATCTAACTGTCCATTATTTATGATGATGACGACCATCATTTCTCAGCACGGTGCTCTCTTCTAGCGCGCCATCTTCATCGGGGCTGTCCAGAACGATTGTCAGTGCAAAATCATTGGTGAATTCCAATGGGGGATTCAGAGCACTTCCGGCGCAACAGTTATTGCTCTTTCTGGAGCAAACCTGTTCTATTGGTACATCTGGAACATTCCCATTGCAGATTCAGAGAACACGAATCTGGACGTGAGACGAAGGACTTCGTGCAGCAGTCCACGGACTGCACCGGCAAATCGGGTGGAGGGGAGTGGCAGCCCCCGTGACGTACTCTTATAAGAATGTTTGCGTCTTCTGCAGCTCATTCCCTAACAATAAACGTCATCCATATTGCATGCCTTCTCATTCTTTAACCTGTAATCCTCAACGTATCAGATATGCTGCGGTGCGTTTAATGCACAAACATTCTGATTGAAGCATGGAATACGTAGAGTATAGACTATAGTAATGTCTTGGATACGCTGGACTGGGTTTACAGTTGTGATTACCTCAACCAACCAATTACTAAATAGTGAAATACTATGCCGAGTAACTTCTGAATATCAATGTGTGTATGTATTTTTGTACAAATCTGCTCTACATGGCCAGAAATAAAAGTGATTAAGTTTTAATATGCTTTCTATGCGTGTGAAATTGTGTTTGGGAAAATCACTGGGATAAAATTGAGCTATTCGTCGTCCATTGCAACCGGACGTGCGCCTGATCGAGCACCCTGCTTTTCCTTCTGTGAAGGCTAAAACATGGAGCCCATTGAGTGTTCTTGGGCTCCACTATCACTTCCGGTGTATGTAGTCCTCAAAAGCATAACCTTCGAGATCTATTTCTATGACTGAAACAGAACCGGCATCGGGGCTTGGATTTGGACGCCAACTACGCGCTTCATGATTTGCCGTTTCTGACATAAAAAAGAAAAAAAAAGCGCAGCGGAGGGCATCACATAAAAGGATTATACCTGGGATTACGTAACGTTTTTTTTTCTGCAGCGGTGGCGTAGAGGTAGAACACCCGCCTCGCGTGCAAGAGGTCCGTGGTTCGAATCCCGGTGCCGGCAATTTTCCACCGGATTAAAAAAAAAAATCCGCATGTTGTTAAAATTGCATAAACAAGCCTGGAGTGTGGCCTGATCCCGGTGACCAGAACCGGTAACGCACTCCCTCACCAGAGCAGGATTGGCCACCCTGGTGCAGTACTTGGCCACAACCTCCTACATTAACAACACAACCAAACCCCGGCCCTCAGTCCCCAGCAGCTGCGAAGCAACTGACCACGGCGGCGGTCAGACCTGCGACGCTGCAGAGGGTGCTAAGAATCACTGGCTCCGGACAGGCCGCCATTGGAATATGAACCTGGCAACGTTTAACGCTAGAACGTTATCTAGTGAGGCGAGTCTAGCAGTGCTATTGGAGGAATTAGAAGGCAGTAAATGGGATATAATAGGGCTCAGCGAAGTTAGGAGGCCAAAAGAAGCATATACAGTGCTAAATAGCGGGCACGTCCTGTGCTACCGGGGCTTAGCAGAGAGAAGGGAACTAGGCGTCGGATTCCTGATTAATAAGAATATAGCTGGTAACATACAGGAATTCTATAGCATTAACGAGAGGGTGGCAGGTCTTGTTGTGAAACTTAATAAGAGGTACAAAATGAAGATTGTACAGGTCTACGCCCCTACATCCAGTCATGATGACCAGGAAGTCGAAAGCTTCTATGAAGACGTGGAATCGGCGATGGGTAGAGTGAAAACTAAATACACTATACTAATGGGTGACTTTAATGCCAAGGTAGGCAAAAAGCAGGCTGGAGACAAAGCAGTGGGGGAATATGGCATAGGCACTAGGAATATCAGGGGGGAGTTATTGGTAGAGTTTGCGGAACAGAATAATATGAGGATAATGAATACCTTCTTCCGCAAACGGGATAGCCGAAAGTGGACGTGGAGGGGCCCGAACGGCGAGACTAGAAATGAAATAGACTTCATACTCTGCGCTAACCCTGGCATCATAAAAGATGTGGACGTGCTCGGCAAGGTGCGCTGCAGTGATCACAGGATGGTAAGAACTCGAATTAGCCTAGACCTGAGAAGGGAAAGGAAGAAACTGGTATATAAGAAGCCGATCAATGAGTTAGCGGTTAGGGGGAAAATAGAGCAATTCCAGATCAAGCTACAGAACAGGTATTCGGCTTTAACTCAGGAAGAGGACCTTAGTGTTGAAGCAATGAACGACAATCTTGTGGACATCATTAAGGAGTGTGCAATGGAAGTCGGTGGTAACTCCGTTAGGCAGGATACTAGTAAACTATCGCAGGAGACGAAAGATCTGATCAAGAAACGCCAATGTATGAAAGCCTCTAACCCTACAGCTAGAATAGAACTGGCAGAACTTTCGAAG
The DNA here is from genome assembly GCF_038994185.2 of Dermacentor albipictus. NCBI lineage: Eukaryota > Metazoa > Arthropoda > Arachnida > Ixodida > Ixodidae > Dermacentor > Dermacentor albipictus. Next base: position 46,669,184 of record NC_091826.1, read on the forward strand.
TTAATCAACAAGCGTAAGACAGCTGACATAAGGAAGTATAATATGGATAGAATTGAACATGCTCTCAGGAACGGAGGAAGCCTAAAAGCAGTGAAAAAGAAACTAGGAATTGGCAAGAATCAGATGTATGCGCTAAGAGACAAAGCCGGCAATATCATTACTAATATGGATGAGATAGTACAAGTGGCTGAGGAGTTCTATAGAGATTTGTACAGTACCAGTGCCACCCACGACGATAATGGAAGAGAAAATAGTCTAGAGGAATTCGAAATCCCACAGGTAACGCCGGAAGAAGTAAAGAAAGCCTTGGGAGATATGAAAAGGGGGAAGGCAGCTGGGGAGGATCAGGTAACAGCAGATTTGTTGAAGGATGGGGGACAGATTGTTCTAGAGAAACTGGCCACCCTGTATACGCAATGCCTCATGACCTCGAGCGTACCGGAATCTTGGAAAAATGCTAACATAATCCTAATTCATAAGAAAGGGGACGCCAAAGTCTTGAAAAATTATAGACCAATCAGCTTACTGTCCGTTGCCTACAAACTATTTACTAAGGTAATCGCAAATAGAATCAGGAACACCTTAGACTTCTGTCAAGCAAAGGACCAGGCAGGATTCCGTAAAGGCTACTCAACAATAGATCATATTCACACTATCAATCAGGTGATAGAGAAATGTGCGGAATATAAGCAACCATTATATATAGCTTTCATTGATTACGAGAAAGCATGTGATTCTGTCGAAACCTCAGCAGTCATGGAGGCATTGTGGAATCAGGGTGTAGACGAGCCATATGTAAAAATACTGAAAAATATCTATAGCGGCTGCACAGCCACCATAGTACTCCATAAAGAAAGCAACGAAATCCCAATAAAGAAAGGCGTCAAGCAGGGAGATACCATCTCTCCAATGCTATTCACAGCGTGTTTACAGGAGGTATTCAGAGACCTGGATTGGGAAGAAATGGGGATAAAAGTTAATGGAGAATACCTTAGTAACTTGCGATTCGCTGATGATATTGCCTTGCTTAGTAACTCAGGGGACCAACTGCAATGCATGCTCACTGACCTGGAGAGGCAAAGCAGAAGAGTGGGTCTAAAAATTAATCTGCAGAAAACTAAAGTAATGTTTAACAGTCTCGGAAGAGATCAGCAGTTTACAATAGGCAGCGAGGCACTGGAAGTCGTAAGGGAATACATCTACTTAGGGCAGGTAGTGACGGCGGATCCGGATCATGAGACAGAAATAATCAGAAGAATAAGAATGGGCTGGGGTGCGTTTGGCAGGCATTCTCAGATCATGAACAGCAGGTTGCCATTATCCCTCAAGAGAAAAGTGTATAATAGCTGTGTCTTACCAGTACTCACCTACGGGGCAGAAACCTGGAGGCTTACGAAAAGAGTTCTACTCAAATTGAGGACGACGCAACGAGCTATGGAAAGAAGAATGATAGGTGTAACATTAAGGGATAAGAAAAGAGCAGATTGGGTCAGGGAACAAACGCGAATTAATGACATCTTAGTTGAAATCAAGAAAAAGAAATGGGCATGGGCAGGACATGTAATGAGGAGGGAAGATAACCGATGGTCATTAAGGGTTACGGACTGGATTCCAAGGGAAGGGAAGCGTAGCAGGGGACGACAGAAAGTTAGGTGGGCGGATGACATTAAGAAGTTTGCAGGTACGGCATGGCCACAATTAGTACATGACCGGGGTTGTTGGAGAAATAGGGGAGAGGCCTTTCCCCTGCAGTGGGCGTAACCAGGCTGATGATGATACGTAACGTTGACCACGTGGGATTAGGTACCATAATGCCCGATGAAAGCAAACTACCTGCAGTTGTTCATATACGACCAGCGGTTGCGGTAGGGTTTTTGTGCAACACTACAAATAAATCAAAAAAGTTGCGGAGCTCTATGACGCGCTCTCATGTGTCAGGAACGTTGTGACACCTTGCAGTTGGTCGTACAAGTTCGCGTTCCTTGTGAGAGGTTCGCATCTGAACGTCTGCAGCTACAACCAGAATATCTTGCTACAATCGAGAACACTGTACACAGGTTGCGGGCCTCAAGCATTTTGCATTCTGCAACCCCACCAGAATCTGGTCCTTGTGGCCGGAGTTTGAACCCACGATCTCTTTTGCTCATCAGCCTGATGTGTAAACTTATGATCACTATACCGACAGACAGGACAGGACTTGGCTTGGCTTGACCGGACCTGACGTGGCCCGACCTGACTGACGGAGAGATGGAGGGACAGATTGACAGACGCAGAAAAAAAAAGCGAAATCCGCGATAAAGCACACATTTATTACAGTGTGCTGGGATGCATCCTCTGCGCGTAAACCCTATAGAAGAGGTTCACGCGCGCGAAGCCCTACACCCTGATCGCGCACTTGGTTTTCGGGTTCATCCTCGAACCTTCCTTGCAACCATAGACGCGCGCGAAGTCGCTAGAGTGCATCAGGGGCAAGTTGCAAATCATTTCGTGGTAGGGTCGCAGTCCGCACGAGAACCAGCAGTGGAAGGCGAACACGGCGGCGTCGCTGGGCACGGGTCCGAGGTTGATCGCCGGGGTCGCGTTCGCCCTTCTCGCCGCCTCCCAGGTTCTCCAGACCACGCGCAGAGCAGCGGCTGCGGCCGGAATGTCCGCGCCGACACCGTCTTCGTCTTTGGCAGAGGGCGCCAGACATCTGCGGCCGCATTTGCGGAACATTTCTTTTGTTCGCGAGCACTGTCTTGAGCATTGCCCCCCCCCCCCCCGCCCCTATATAATCATTTACGCACTTCTACAGCTGCTGCTGTAGCCTCAGTCGGAGACTATTGCAAGATTCGGAAGATGGGTTCGTACCCTAGTGAATACTAGCCCCTTTCGTTCCATGGACGGAGGAGCTGAGCTTGTCATTAGTACTGTTTCATTTTTGCAGCATTCCTTTGCAGTGTTTTGCGGAGCTTCTGGTCGATGGCGCCGCAGGTAATCCCTCGGGGCAGCGCAAACTGGAGCGAGTTTATTCTGACGGAGGACGTAAAATGTGTTGACAACTGGGGTCTTTCGACGAAATTGGGCCATTTTCGGCCAGAATTCGGAATTACAGAGGGGGCCCAAAATGGGTGAGAAGACACGCCATCAGCCGTCAAAATTAGAAAAAGAAAGAAGCGCATATATATAAGCAGTAGAAGGGATACAATAGACGTCTGTACGGAAAAATTATTAGCGCTAAGAAAAGGAACCATTGCTGCCTTCAGCTCTATTCTACTTGGTCAACATTCTCAGATAGACCTTCGTTTCGTTTCGTTTTTGACAAGACGTTATTAGACCTACAGTTCACAAGCTCATGTGGAAACATATTCCGTTTTCTGACTTTCTGTCAGAAAAGTTTGTCTTAGCTTAGAAATCTGTACTTGAATAAGTGTTCAATGCGCTCATGTCTCGTTACTCTAAAAATTGTGAGCGTATTTGTCAGGATCAGTTTTAAATTGATCATTTTTGTGCTGGCAGAAAAACTTAAGGCGTAATAACTTCGCACACAGCAATTGCTAATGGTGGGTAATTTATCTCCCTTCTGCAGTTGAGACCGAGAAGTGTAATGATCATGTTTTTAATGCAAGTGTCATTGCATTTCGATGTACATTTTACAACATCGCCACATTATTGAGCTCGTTAATGGACGCAAGCATACTACAATACTCCAGTATTAGTCGAACGTTTAACAGACTAAAGAGAAAAAAAGATAAGATAGACACCATCCTACATATCCAAGCCTATAATTCCGAACAACACAATATCGTCAGATCTCTCGCCGGCACTCCCAAAGTCTGGCATGAAGCAATACACTGATCCTGCATAGCTGTGCACATTTTCAAGTTTAATATAAACATTCTTCACACTAAGCGTGTCTAACAATTTCAGAGCACATGCAAACCACGAAGCATTGATCCGATAGGGTTATCTCACGGCGTCACGTGGTAGCTCTATCTTAGCTGCATCGCATGCGACGACAGCGCCACACGTCGCAAGGAGGGGTCATGGACCCTGCTCCTCCATACTGGAAAGTTGCCTTTTCTTTTTCACTCTCATTTTCCTTGTCACGTACTTAAACCTAATCATCTGCGATTTGTTCTTTGTTATTGGAATGCTTCAAATATCGAATACTTCCTTTCTTCTGCGCTTTTCCGTAGCTTCGTTATCTGTTGGCATCAGCCACAGAAGTGCTAAACGCTTCCCAGCTGTACGACGGGGAATCAATGAACCGCATAAATGGACACTGAAATGATTTCCATCGCTTTTTATGCGAAGCATATTACTAGAGCTCAACCCAGTTCCTCAGGCGCGGCGGTGTTGCCTTCGATACCACGTGACACCGTGACGTCACGATAGAGGAGAAACGGGGCTCGAACTCCCGCCGTCGCTCGCTGCGTCGCCCCCGCATCGGACGCGGTGAGCGTCGAGCAACACAGCGTTCGGCGCGACAACGATTTATTCATGAAGTGCAACGCCGCAGACACGGACACCGACGACACCGGCTTTTCTGCGAAGCGAGCTCCTTAACGCTGTCGCGTTAAAATAAAGGCTAGTATGCTTCGCATTCTGGGCTTAACCTTAGCTAAGCCACAGCCATTTTTTTTTTACTTGCCTGAAATTGGCGGCTGTAGTCTCTGAGGCGTTCGCCAGCCTCGCCACCGATTGGAAGTAGAGCGTGGCCGCCATTCGGACGCCCAGTCCGGCCAGGGCGAGGGCGTAAGGCCTTCCCGGTCCCAGCCACGGGAACTCCAGCTCGGGCGGCACCAGGCTGTACCCCCGCAGGGTGCTGGAGTCCTCGATCTTCCACTCCTGGTTCATGAACCGGAACTCCGGGTCCCGCATGAGACCACGCATGGCGCCTTTGACGGCCACGTAGTTGTAGAGCGGCTTCATTTTCATAGGGGGCACGGATGCGTAGAAGGCGTTGACCTGTCGTCGAGAACGTGGAAGACGCTAGTTGGCTAGAGGGAGCGCACTCTGCGCTCTTGAAACAGTTTCACCTTTTGAGGTGCATATTTGTCCTACAACAATAATCGTCGTCTGCCTCAATTGCTTGCGCTTTCGTTTTTGAAAACGCTGCGCTCGCTACTTTTCTTTCCGGAATGCTATACGTCACGCTAAAAATGCGCATGCTTTTCGTGACTTGAAAGTACCGGGAACGCAGTGTTAAAGAAAGGAAGTACGGGAAAGATAGATCACGATTATTCTTGTGGCACAAGATAAGCGCCAAAGGGAGGAATCTTTTTAAGGGCGTAGAAAATTTGCCACCTTTTAGAGTGCATCTTGTCCCCAAATAGTTATCGTAATGTGCCTGGTTTGCTCTTTCTTTCAGGAAAATTCTGCGTTCGCTATACGTTCCTGCACAAAACGCCGTGTCGTGTTGGTAACACAAATGCTGTTATCATTACGGCCGTATGCTGCGCGCGCAGCGTCATACTATATGTAGGCACGCAAGACAGGCGGCGAGTACGGCGGGGGGGCGTAGTGTGCCCCGAACTGTGCAAGGCTCTGTTAGAGGGTGGTACTAAACGCTGTGTGAGATTGAGCCACCTCACTCTCGGTGGAGCGAGAAAAGACGGGACGTGTCTTCGCTTTACCTTTCCTTTCTTTCACATCCCGTCCATTCTCCGCATATGATAGTGACCGCAAATAAAGAAAAATAAAGATTCCGGGGAGAAGCCAGGACCAGACTGCACGCGAACTGATGCAGGCATATCACATAAAGAAGATAGACCAAGACTGTGTTAGTGACGCTTCCATTAGGTTGTTTCGATCGGAGATAGATTTTTTTGATAATCGGTTGCCCCGCTGGGCTGATCAATGTTCTTGGGAGCTGCGTTCTGCGCATGTTCTATTTGTCTATATATGCCCATGGGTTGCCGTGAATAAGACAGTTGAAAGTTACCGCCCATGTCGTATTTTTGTGTTCTCTTCCACTGTTCCCATCATTATTTGCCATCAATATGATATGCAGTAAACACCAACTAGGCCAAACTGAAGTTCTTCTCGTCCGTACACGTTGCTCCGAGAATAGCGAAGGTGCTTAGATTCGACGAGAAAAGGACAAATTGAGCATTTCAATTTGCCTCGTGCTTGTTCTGCTATTCGTAATATTTGCCACTAACCTGTATAACGCAAATTCACAAGCGAAAGCAGATAAGGTTCGCCTATTTCCACGCCGAGTTTACAATTACACCCCAGAGGGTATTAAAGTTTCACTCCACACCCTCTGTTACGCCTAGCTATTACTCATTTAGCTCGTAGCATCTCATAATAGAGGTGTGGGCGAGAACATAATGTCAGAACCAAAAATTTTCACACGCATAAGTGTGGTAATGGGTGCTTGGCACTTCTTCGAGCACCCTATAAGAAGAGTCTTCTGAGGATTGCCGCCAACTCCTATGAGCAGCAACTCGCCAGTACTTAAGGTAGAAATCTTCAATATTTTTGTTGACTGTACGGCAGAGCAGTGCCGATATGTATCGCCTAACGGAAATCTCCGCTGGAAGATCTCTCCCGTGAATATTATGAGCCCCGCCTTCGAACTTTAGGCCGCTGTCAATGATTCATTTTTGATTAAGACGTGGACTTCGTTGCTTAAGCAGTTCACTGCTAAGCGCGGTATAATAAAATGCGGAAGTTTAATGGGCCAGTAACGCGATGCAATGTGTAATTGACAGATGAACTCAACATCAACAGCCCGAAAGAAGCGGGAATTGTTTATCACAAGAACAACCTGGTCGCCTTGAATAGCCAATACAGGATGATAAAAGGAGAGCAAACGAAAGTGTACTTGAGTTTGGCAAGAGAACAAATAGAGTTTGCCCTGCGTCAATGTGGTATGTAACGCTGGGGGAAGTGTAATGAACCGACTCATAAAGGCGCATCGAATAAAGGAAACTAGATACGGCCGGCGTCAGCATCTGGAATAAAACAGCGTATCAATTACGCTAATTGTCAACTAGTGCTTTAATTGTGCATCACAGGCCATGCGCAATAAAACATTTAATGGAGAGCTTCTTTCGTCCCCGGAAGAATGTTACGGACTCCCACGTTTTCTGCCTCAAAAGCACATGCATATCACGGAACCACCTTCCACAGCTAGCTAGTGGCATCGTTTTTGAAATATTTTTTCTACTGATTATATATGACTTTGTATGTGTTGTATGATTTCAACGTTGTATTGAGGTTTCGTGTTATCCACGGTGTTGGATTAGCCTCTATTTCGTTGCGCTGCTAAGCGCGCAAGACCATAGGATCGAATCCCCGCCGCGGAGTCGGCATTTCGATGGGGGCGAAGTGCAAGAACTACCCGTGTTCCATGAAGTGGGAGCACGTTAAAGATCGGCAAGTGGTCAAAAATAGGATAGTCCGTAGTTCGCCAGAGGTGGAATGCCTCATAAACAAGTCGTGGTTTTGGCACGTAAAACACAAAAATTGTACTCAGATTGCGTATGGTTGTGTAAGCTGTTTCGCTGTGCACACGCTATACAATAAAACCTCCTTACAACAATATTGAAACGTAATGTAGCGTTACTTCGTTATTGATATCGATATCGCACGTACTGCACTATGCGTCTGTATTGTGGTTCATCGTTACTTCGTTATATTCGTTATTTCCTGACATCTCTTTTCGTTATAACGAGGTTTCACTGCACTTGTTTCGTTCGCGCTTTCTTTTGTCCGTGTGCCATCGGTAATGCGCATTCGCACTGACGACATTCTAAAATAAATCACTGCAAAAAATAAAAACGCCCACCTTCTCGGGCTTGGACATCGACCGGTACAAGAAGAGGGCCTCCTGGTACGGGTCCTTGGGCGGCGGCTTGCTGCTGCCCACCAGCGTCCGGTTTTCCTCGCCCAGCAGCTCCGCGAAGGCTCGCCAGACGTCGTTCGCCGTTTCGCGCACGTCCTGTAGAGTCGCCTTGGGCACGACCATCCAGATGTGGGCGTTGAGGGCGGAGCGGAAAGCCGCGTGCGTTTGTGCAAGGCAGTGGCTTCGGTGCGCGGTGAAGGCCTGCGAGTTGCGGAGCGCTCGACTTTACTGTAACGACAGGTGCCGCTAACTCGCTAAGGTTTGTATTTTTCGGGGCCATTGACCCAGCCGAGCGTGCTTTGCGAACGCGTTTAAATGTGAATACGCTGCGTCAGGTTGCACACAGGCGTTATTAGAGCAATGCTGTTTCTTTTCAGCCAGTTCCTACTTTTGGAAGTGATAACGAAAGCCGGCAACATAGCTGCTCTGGAAATGTGTGAAAGTGTGAATATGCTGCGTCATGTTGCATACAAGCGTATAAGCGTAATACTGCTTTCTGTCTGCCAGGTCCTACTACTGGAAATGACAATGAAATTCGGTTATATAGCTGCTTCGTGAGAACAATTTATTTACGCGATTCTGCCACAGCGTAGGCACCAGCGCTTCCCTCAACTTTTTTGTGGAATGTAGCTTTGTCGCGACGAAGTTTATTCGCTCATTACTTCTTGCCAACTCGCGTGCCGTAGTCGTAAAGTACATTTAACACGCTCTTCTCGTACGTCTAAGGACGGACACTTAGCAAGCTCGAACTTTGGGCAAGACGTGAGATATTTTAGACTGGTATTACTAGATTTGATCTCGAAGCGCCAAGCCTGGCGTTTCGAAAATAACTCCGACGTCATGACCCAGCAGAATGTGTTAATGCGCAGAAATAATTGGGATGCGCGGTTGTCTTAATGCCTTCGCGCGCGCCCGTTGTAGCGAGTACAGGAACAGAGTGAGGCACTGTTTCATGACGTGATGATGGATACAGCCCCTGGTTGGCAGTCGAAACTGGTTCGGTGAAACAACTGTTGCGGCAACTTAAATTTTAGGGGTGCGGGGACATTCGCCACTATTCCATCTGGTGTTATGATGGTCTGAACCCTGTAGTTAATTGCAGGAAAGGAAATGACAAGTCGACAATACCACTCGATTGCTTGTTTACCCAATGCAGACGGAACGTACTGCTTCTCTGTGAACGAAAGAGAAAAAAGAAACTTACGCGCAAAAAAAAAAGTGAGGCACTCCAGCCGTCAGCGTTAACCAGCGTCCTCCAACAACGTTCACTGGCGGGTAATGATTGTTTAGCGAACCGAAAAAAATTCCGCCTAGCCAGCGAGAACATTTAACAAATCGCACACATCTCGGACACCGAGTAAAACCTCCCGTCACGTTTTTTTCCACTTCGCCTTGCATTATTTTCCAGAGTAGTTGAAGGGGCGTAAACCGGAAATTATTCCACGGGCAGCAGAATATTACCCTACAGCAAAGTGAGAAGAAGTCCCGAGAAAAAATACCCCTTACCATGACGAGAAAAGGCTCCGCAAAGCAGAAAGCATGCAAATATAATGAACTCGTGCTGACGCCGCCCTGAATTTCAAGCGCAAGCTCGCCGTCACGTGACGGATTCTGCCAATGTCTGCTTTGGCCTAGTTAATCTTTCATCATTATCATTAGAGTGACGCATATAGCATCGCTACTTACAGGACGTGTACGTGCTACGGGCTTACGTCGCGAGGTCACCACGCAGACAGTTTTGCCATAGAAGCGGTGGCGCCTCGCATCCACCCTTGGCGACTACGCTATAGTTCGACGGAGTACAGTCGAAACTCGATCTAATGAAGTGATGACCACGCTCGATTTATTTCGTTAAATCGGGAAGTTTGTACACTCGAGGAAAGCATTTTTCGGCGCTTCGAAATCTTAAATTGTAACGTAGCTACACGCCAAAAGGCTATCGCTGCATCGTAGTTGCCCCTAATGGGGCGACCTGTGGCGTAGACCATGACATAACGAAAGCAACCACCACCGCCTCTACCGAGGCGGTGTTGAGTCCGCATTTCCGCACATGGGCGTGGCATGCAGTCTCATCAAAATAAAGCTAGGGCCGCGACTAGGGCGCCTAGATGTTCCAACGCGTTAGCTTTAAAGCCCACGTTCGAGAAAAAACCCGTATGCGTCAAAATTCGAAAGAAATCGCCGTTCTTTATTGCTCATCTATTACAGTAAAAAGCTTCGTTAAATCGACTTAGGCCAAGTTAGATACGTTAATTCGAGTTGATGACAACGTTCAACCCTATGGGCAACTGCCGCGTTACGGGAATTTCATCGTCAGATCGGGAACTTCGTAAAATCGTGTTTCGTTAGATCGAGTTTTAACTGTACTTATCGGAAAAACATGGGCACGTCTGCACAAGGCGTCAGATTCATTCGAGAACTTCATTGTGCAATCACTGTCAATGGGTAGCAGCAGTACGGCAGGGTTACAGATGCATGACGTAAAAGCAAATTCGGACGCATACTCACGGACGCACACCCGCTCAGCAAGTCTACTCTGACGCCACTTTTAGCGCAAGGCGGCAGTCTCCGCCGCCGCATTTACCACGGCCGTACTGTTCACGCCGGCTGCAGACGCCCGTTCATACTTGTCTAGTCACTGCGTTTTCTGTTTTGATTGGATCGCGGTCGCTGCAAGACGGCGGTGCTGCTCCGCGGCATTTCTTGTAGCGCCAATTCATCTCGCTTTCCCTCCAATGACGTTCACGGTTCTGATCCGCACAAAATCCGTTAGCGCGATAGCACGAAAGCAACCACGTGGACATTAGGCGCCTGAACAAGAACGAACACGCTTGAAGATGAGGTGCCTCACAACGGTGGCTGGAGAAGAGCGACCCCAGAGCCATTGCCGGCGTCGCGCCTCAACAGTTTGCGAGACGAGAAAAGAGAACAACCGTCAGCGTTTGCTGCTTGAAGTCGTTCCGGTCAGACAACTGTATATGATGCACAGTGTTGTAAGCGCAGCGCCGCACAGCAGGAACTCTAAGTGGCTGTACTCGCAAACGCTCCCGCCAGTAGAGCAATGGAGAACGCCGGTCTGCAGCTCCGCGGCAAGCTTATTGAGCGAAACCGTGATCGCGTGCCCGTGACTAGGGTGCGTCGTTTTAACGCGATGGCGTTAAGGAGCTCGTGTCGCAGAAAAGCTGTTGTTGGCGGTGTTGGCCGTGAGCAAAAAATCCCGTAAGGCGATACATAAATAAAAAACTGGCTGTGGCTTAGCTAAGGTTAAGCCCACGATGCGAAGCATACTAGCCTTTGTTTTAACGCGACAGCGATAAGGAGCTCTTGTCGCAGAAAAGCCGGTGTCGTCGGCGTCGGCTCATGCGTGCGGCGCTTGCTCAGGCGCACATTTCGTTGTCGCACCGAACGCTGCGTTGCTCGACGCTCACCGCGTCCGATGCGGGGCGCGTAGTCGCTGCGCCGTAGCAAAGCCACCTAGAAAGAGTCTCTGTAGCATGCCGCAAACTTCGCTTCTCATTCCAACGAGGAGCTCTGTCTCCAGGAGGCATCTCACCTCGTGAGTGTCTAGCAGAGGCAAGCGCAGCTGCTTATATACAGCCGCGACGCCGCGAGCGATGGCGCGAGTTGGAGCCCCGTTTCTCCTCTGTCGTGACATCACGGTGTCACGTGGTCAGCCTTGAAGACGACGCCGCGAGCGACGGCGCGAGTTGGAGCCTCATTTCTCCTCTGTCGTGATGTCACGGTGTCACGTGGTATTGAAGGCGACACCGCCCCGCCTGAGCAGCTGGGTTGAGCTCTAGTAATATGCTTCGCATAAAACAACCTGGAAGAAGGGCTGGGTGGGAATGGAATCAGGGTCTCCGGAGTGTGAGACGGAGATGCTACCACTCAGCCATGAGTTCGATGGTTCAAAGCGCGAAAAAAGCGCCTCTAGTGAATGCGGTATTGTTTTGCAGACAAACACACTGCGCGGCCCTCGCGTCTCAGGAGACCTCGCAAAACTCCGCGCTCGAGCCTCGCGTAAACGCGGCGACTTGCACCATCCACACCGGGACATCACGGCGACGGCGACGGCGCGAGTGTGCCTCGAGTGCCCGTATAAGTGCTTGTGCTCGATAAGTGCTCAATAAAGCAGAGATTAAATCCGACATCGAAACACTGGTGACCCAGACAACACAGCTACGGAATGCCATGCAACGTTTTTTGTTTGGCACGAAATAATTTCCGAATCTTGCATGTGTTCTCAGGGATGAAATTCCGCAACGTCATTGCGTGTGGAAAGCACGACTCCTTACCTGCTCCTCGGAAGAGTAGTAGTAACTGGAGAGCAGCTTCGGGCTCGTGAAGTGTATCAGCGACTGTAAGGAGAGCCAGCCGAAAAAGTCCAAAGTCTTGGTATCCCCGAATGCGGCGTGCAGCATGAACACCGCCCTGAAGTATTTGGGGCGTTTGAGGGTCACTGACGGGATGTTGTCGAAAGACTGGTTGAAGTGGCGGCGCAGCGCGGCGTTCCAGGTGTCGTAGTCGGTAGACGGCGCCACCGTTGGGATGTTGCGTGGGTGAAGCTCGAGGGGCATGCTGCGACCATGTCACGTGCTTCCTTTTTAGTGTTTTTTTTTTCTTTGACCAGCGAGGCTGTCAAAGAGGGCTACTAGGTACGCTCGAGAACGATACACATGCTAGCTTTCATGGTTTTCTAAAAAAAAGCTAGATGTCTCATGACGTTTTTACTTCCTGAAAACGGGCTGAATGCAAGGAATATAGTATGCAGAGTAATCTTGATGCGCATTGGTCAATTAGGGGCTAAATCAATATTACTAAGCCCAAGTTCTCGCATTATTTAGAGTACCTATATGAAAAGAGTATATAGCAGGTGTTCTTTGTTTAGCTGCACAATGTTTTGGAGTGAAAGCATCATGCGCCCCATTAGGCGAAAATCCTTCGTAGTGGGCGTGACGGAAAAAAATGGTACCGAAAATGGCCGACTACGCACTGTGTAAAAACATGTCAGAAAGTGCTAGGATTGACGTCGAATGTATCCTGAGGTTCTTGCAAAAAAGTAAAATATTGTCTTTGAAGAGAGAATTTGCTTCGTTTTGATCTGGTTGGGAATCGAACCCTGGTCTCCACGGTGCAAGACGAGTACGTTTCGTCGAGGCCACGGCTGTCCTTCTTTTCGGCTTCGCGGTTCTGGCCAATCAAAGGTTCCCCTAATGCATGCGTCATCGCACACGTCACGTCTAAACATCTGGCTGACTAAAGGTGCGCACAGGAGCATTGAACACGTGACAGCGCAACTTACAGGGAAAAGGGGGCGCCACGTTAGGAGCCTATATAATGAGCGCGTTCATGATGTTTCGAGGTCTGCAAGCGGTACACCGCTCTCGCGTTCTCACGCGTAAGCAGTCTTCAGTGTCTTTTTAGAATTTTTCGAAAATTGCCTTTGGCGGATAGCACGAATCTAACCCTTGAGCTAGATTACTCGAGGAGGAAGTCATTAATTTTACGAGAGTTCAAGATGCTTATTTGAATAATTTGAGTAATTCGAGTAATGAACTTTTTTATTTAATTACATTACGCTGCGCATTTATGTTTGCTAGCCAGTGAGGTCACAAGGCGTGCCCACTTGGAAAGAAGTCTCAGGATTAAACCAGTTTCGAGATATTATACTTCCAACCGTCCGATAAAATGGATTGGGGTTCTATTTACTCTTGCGCTAAAATGCACAAAACAGCGTTTTCTCGAAAAAGTGCAACTGTGCATTTTTACCGCAAGTTTGACAGGGCATATCTCGAATCCGGTGCCATCCTCACAATTCGTTCCAAGTCGATATGCCTTGTACACTCGCTAGCTTCAACTGGCAGATCTCCGGAACCATATACACGCGATATGGGTTATATACGCGCAAATTTATGCGAAACAGCGTCCATAATAAAACCCTGAAATAACTCTTAAACCCATAGGCAATATGCCTTTCACCTGTCAACTCGTCTGGTTTTTCCCAATTGTACAGCACGTTTCGCGCAAAATTAGTAATTGGAAACAAGAGTCGCAAGGTGTTGAGAAAATAAGTCATCTACTTATAGAGAGAGCCAAGGCAACAGCCAAACAGGAAGGAAAAGTGAAAATTAACAAATTTAACCATTATTCTTGAGAATATTTATGGATCAACATCTTTTTACTTAAAAAGCAAGTAGGCAAAACACCGCCGGAAGTGCAGAACAATTCCGTGTGTTTTGAGTGACGCATCTACAATTATGAGTCGAACCACCTGACGTATAGCCACTTCTTTGCTGTGGTTATGTGCGTGTTTTTGTAACTTCTCGCGGTGGGCGCAGCGCGTCTAGAACCACAGCATCCTGCGCGCTATGCGGTTGCGCGGGACTGGCGGCCACGTATCGTTACTCAACTTTCCAAATAACAATACGCAAGTTTTGGCGCTTGAGAGAATAGTAAACGAAGGATCGAAAAGAACTGGGATTGTTCGGCAAATATATGTTTCTCTATTATTCATCCAGAGCTACTTCAATAAACGCTACTATAGTCGGACACAATTTAAGTCTGCTTTGAAGCCCTGTCCATGCTCTCATAACCACCAATCACTGTTCCTCCGCGAGCCTGCAAATAATTCGTACTTCAAATTTCCTTGTTACCCAAATAAGGCGGTAACCGCAGAACAAAAATGATTACCACGTAATTTTGTACGTTTTCTTTCGCTTATTATAGCGGCATGGCGAAAGCCTAATTTGTTATTGAACTGAAGTAGAATGGTTGCTTCGCTACAAATATATATCGTCAATTTGCCCTTCAACTGGCAGTGAAGTTTCATGAGTAAAACGGGCTAAGCAGGTAAATGAACTGTACCATATACTTTTCAAGAGTGCAATGCTCAGACTCCATGCACCTCGTACATGTCTGTTGTACGGCTCAGTGCTTCGGCCGATGAAAAGACACTTCAAGAACAGTGGACACTCCGAATTTTTCAAGAGTATGACGCCATTTTGAAAAGGCCGTATAACGATGATTTTGTTTGCTTCTGTGATTGACTGGTAGAGTAACACAACCCCGCGCGGTCCCTGTGCCTCGGTTGCTAACTAATGTTTTTTTTAAGTTGTATTCTACTACTGAAATTTTTCATTTTACATTTTCGCTTGTTTACTTGTTCTTGGCAGCGTTCTGCCTGCCCTTCTTTCCTGCGCGAGTCCATTTGATGTGGTTCCTTGTTTGGCAATTAAAGGATAGTTGTATCTCGCAGGCCTAACTGTGAGATGCGACTTATTTCATTTCTCTTTGGCGGGTTTACGCGTCTTTATGGCGAATGGTGGACGTTATGCCTATTTGTACTAGTAAAGATACCCCCCCCCTCATTTGCATGGAAAGGTTACCTTGGGTCCGTGCATAATACATAATACTTCGGGGCCACGTAGTGATTACGAAACTATAGATAGTCCGGGAATGGTCAACCAATGCCCGTGCGTCGAAGTGCGTATATACTTCAGTTCATGGGCGTGGAGCCGCTTTCTTCATTGCACAAAACATGCCGAGCTCTCTTAACAATCTTTGATTACCCGCGTATAGCATCAATCGACTTCCATCCAACGCCTGGAAATATTCTACTCTCATCACATGGGTAAGCCTGTGACTGTGGGTGCAGAATGCTTCCACGCGCAGTCAAGCCCGCTAATTATGAGTCATGTGCACCGTTACACGGCAAAATTGCTGAAGAATTCTCACTGATCCACGGGGCGCTTATCACTGATTATCCTTGTTAAACCACCGATTATCATTGTTACACGCAAGAGATTCACCCATGCGTAGTTTCCCCTATTCAACATTTACGCTGTGTGCGATGCCAGCTTGGCTTTGAAGCTTTCAGAAGGGGGGTGCAATGTTCACCATACCTGTCGGCCATGGTGTTCTCGTAGGACGTGGAGGCCCCAAATTTGCTGCTCATTTCCATGAGGTCTTTGAAGAGCTGATCGGAGCGCCCCTTGTCCTTGGCCAGCTCCGGTGTAGACGCAAAGGTGGCGTACGTCAGCTTGAAGTGGCCCAGGATTCGCTTCGTCATCCTGTGCCGCTTCAGCATCTCAAGTGTGGTTATGAACTCCTTGTCCAAGCTGAAGGTGACAGCGGGCGACTCTCTGGCGTTGTTGCTGACACTCACCTGCACGTGACACCATCGGCGAGAAATGTTGAAGCGACGATGAATAGCGATAATAATTTAGGCGAATTTAGAATAATAGGAAATATGATAATTTAGGCTCAATTAGCCAATAGAAGACTTGCAAAATTACGATAGTGCGCTTTTCTTTTCAAGCCTTTAAGGCAGACTTCTACGTGAGGAATTACATTAAACAATTAATTGTAATCCATTACATTTCTCGCTAATTTTGCAAATTAACGAATACTTCGTTTAATCGATAACGCTCGCGGTTGCCGTATAAATTTAACAGCGAAGCTGTATGTAGCTACAATGTGGTGTTGGTCGATGTCCGCCTACAACGATCGCGTCGAAACAAAAAAAAAAAAAAAATTCGTCTCCAGTTCCTCGCGAATGCTTTCTGGCTCTCAATCTAATCTAAGTATCTCGAAAAAATTTCACTGATATTGGCCGCTCAGACGAATCTATCATTACGCTGTTTCATTTATTTGTCATAAAGAAGTTAGTTCACAGTGAAGTTGTAAACGCTGGAGAGTTCCGGTCTGCTTGCAATACATGTCCGACTACGCAGGGAGTATGGTTGTAAGAAATGGCTGTAACTCTTGTTTTATGGATACTATCGCGAAACAAATTATATGAAAATTAGCCGCTAAGAAGACTCTAACAATGCGCAGGAGTTTCATCTGCTTTTGCTAATCGCCTAGTTCACAGTGAAGTTGTAAATATTGTGCAATTCGCGTTTTGCCATCAATACACGGACTTCTACGGGAAGGAAAGCGACAGCCCCGTCTTTGTATGCTAGAATAAAACTCAAGCCCTTGCAAGTTTAATTCAGCTAATTATGTAAGAATTATGCTCAATCGCTAATTACAAACAAATATATTATTTCGTGCACTCCTTTGGACTGCGCTCCAGTCAACCTGTATCGTAGCTCTCATCGAGGATCAGTTTAACGGCCACCTGCGTCCTATGCACACTGTTGACACGAGTGGGCGTTGTTTGTTGTGGTTGCGTCATAGTCGCCTAGGCAACTTTGTAATATATGTGTACAAATATACAGACACACGCTGATGCGTCGATTGAGGCAAAAAGTACCACAGCTTCGCTGCTCGATCGTCCTTCTTCGCAGAGTGAAAGCGCTGATGAGTTCTTTCTCTTTTTTTTTCCAGTAATCAATTACATGTAACCAGTTACTGTACCGACGGGACAAGCTGTAACAGACGCTGCAGCTTTCAGAACCTGAATTAGGCGGGAACTGCACCAGAACACCAGAGATCGCGCCATGCGTCAGAATCGAGGATATTTCAGACAAACCCCGGAGCTCAGTAGTTATATCCTCGACTTTGCGCTGCACCTGAACTTGGCCGACGATTGGAACCGGCACATTGCAATGTTTCTTTTATCAACGGCCACTTATCGCGTTATTGCTAGGATGATTTTTTGTAACTTTGGATTGGCCATACCACCTTCTCCAAGCATCTGCAACAAGGAAGCGCCGAGCTTCATAGTGGCCGCAGACGCTGAGGAACCATACACGCTAGCAAGATGCTTATAAGCTAGAACACCGCCTTACGTCCCATCACGCATATATTGTCTTCACCAAAAAAAGAGAGAAAAAAAACGCGGGAAGATGAACGCATCAGTCCTGAAAAGGAATTGCTAGTGAAGATGAGCATTGTGTGAATATTTGCAGAAAATATCTGCAGAGGTACTGCAACTGCCAGGCCCGTCTGTTCCGCTTGTGGTATCTGTTTAGGGTTCATTTATGTTCGGAGAAGTAACGAATTGCTTTCGAGTATACCCCTCCGTTACTGTCGTGGGGTAGTAATTCGCAAACTTCCACTGTGCGGTTATCCTTGTGTGACGTTACCGCTGGTGGGGACAGCGTTTTCGCATTCTTCTCTCTTGACAGCTAGCGTTTCGCGGCGCTGTTTTCCATTTTGGCTTCGCCTACAGCCCTCCCCCCCTGCCCCCCCCCATATTTTTGCGGTTATCACTTTCCTTTATAACTTACTCTACGCATCGTCATATCCTACTCCTCCTCCCCCATATATATTGGGGGAGAGTGAACTACGTGTAAATAACGCGTTGCGTAGGAAATCAGTTCCTCCTGGGATGAGGACAGTGATCTGTGTCAAAAGGTTGGTTCAGCTGCATGCTTTGTTGTACAAGTGGTAAAAGCAAAAAGCAGATCACCAGCGATGAAAGACTTAAATGATAAGACAGTAAACGTAGGTAAAAAACCTGAACGTTTTTAGTGCCCCGCTACTTGCAGTGATTCGCAGTGATGAATTCCGCCTCTTGTCAGCTGTCAAACCGCATTTGACAAAGACATCAAACCGCATTAGTCGAAGATTATCTAAAAAATGGAGAAGCAGCTAGCGAACGAAAAGGTGGGCTGAGACCTCACAGTAAATATCTCGCCTTGCCTTGGTCTCGTCTCTTGATTCCCACCATAGTGAAATATGCATCACCAAGTGGCGCAAAATTCTACTATTCTAATGTCAATAGCGTTTTAATCTTTCCGTGCAAGCCAATCTGCACGTATGCATTTATTCTTTGCGTAAATAGGTGCCGGCATGGGCACAGAAAATGATAAGCAGGAAACCAGTGCCTTCGAGAGAAGTGATTGTGCCGGGCTGGACTATCATGGTATCAAGCCGTTGGCTTACCTTTCTTTTATTTTATTTTCATTTTTCCGGGTTACCCAAGCTTCTCGAATTCCTTCATTCATCGCGTGAATAAGCGGGGACACGAGCAGTAGGAGTGATGTATGCAACGAGCCGGTACTTTCCAGAGAAGAGATTCATCCTGAGAAAACCAACATTGTAGTGGCCTATAGGCTTACCTTTTTTCATTTTTTCGTGCAAGCCAATTTGCGCGTGTCTCTTTATCCATCGCGTAGCCATGCATCGTCAGGTGCACGGGAACTGATGTAGACAAGCACCGAATCAGCGCTCTCGATATAACTGATTGGACCTGGCTAAGCCGATATTGTAAGGGGCGATGGGCTTACATTTTAGAGCGAAGCTTTCAGCCTGTAGTTGGTCGGGATTTTTCTTTGCCACGTGCTCGCACAAAAAATTCGGCCTATAACGCAGACAGTGCAAAGAAGCGCGAAGCGCAATGTGTGCGGCTCATCCAAGAGGTAGCACATGATGTCAACAGGTGACACCATCTCTTGACGATGACGTCATTGCGAGACGTCACGTATGGTGTGATGAAGTCATCAGGCGATATCATCACGTGACGATGCCATTTGTACCTAATGTAACGTTTGACGTGAGGCTCATCACGCCCCCTATGGTGTGACGTCGTCATGTCAGTGTGTCGTGATGACGTAATCACGTTACGTCATCACGTGAAACGTCACCTCACCACCGGATGTTAACGCCCAGTGTTTCACTTCATGGGCCACATAATGCTATCGAATTTATAGATGCCCCCATCAGCAGTTGTGGAGGCGGTTTTCCACAGCGTCGCGGGACATTCGCTTTCGCAGGGCCGGGATGGCGAGTCAACTTTTTTTGTAGAACATTTTTGTTTTCCCGTTTGGGTTGCCTCGCGGCACAACGTCCGTACGGAACCAGAAATATAAATATGTAGGCCTGTTTCATAGAAAACCTGCAATAGTGACTTAAAGATGTGTTCTCCATAATCCATCTTTCGTTATGTTCAGCTTGAGCTCTGTTCGTTCAATATCACAGTATTCCGTATACGTTTCCGTATACCGCCGTACCTCTACGCGAATGAGGACCGTTGTGTGCAGTTTCGCCGACATGTAGAAGATCCCGTCGATGAGACTGGCTGAAGGATCCACGTGGTCTGGCCACGTGATGCCGCCTTTTTTGAGGGCCTCCCTCACCTCCTGGACGTTGCTGCCGCGGATTACGCTCTCGCAAACCTGCAAATAGGCGGCCGCTTTCTGCAGCGGCGACTGCCCCTGATCCGGCACACTCATATTCCGCAGCCTGGTCGTTACATTATTAAAAGAGTCGCGCCGGATACGGTACACCGTGCTGATGTCGTTCTTGAGCCGGCTCATCTGCAAACGTAGGAGATAAGAAAAAAAAAAAACTCAGTGCCCTTCCACTCTGTGAAGAACGATGACACGCGGAGCTGTGTAAATGTGGGCTCCTTAATGGCGAAATGCGCCTTCGCCGTGGGCAGGCCCAGCATTGCACTATCTTCGGTATCGGCCCACGTATGGGGTGTGCTTAACGCCTGCGTCACCTCCGCCGCGGGTCGGCCCGGCATTGCCTTAATTTCGTGGTCTCGCCTACATGTGGGGAGTGCTTAACGCCTGCGTCACCTCTGCCGTGGCTCATCCCAGTATTGCACTATCTTCTGGACCTGCCCACGTATGGAGTTTTGTGTCCACACCCGGAAACGATTCCGGGGGAACTAGCCATAAAGAGCTTGGCTGTAAAATCGCTTTAATGTAACCAAATAAAAGGCATACGCAGCCAAGCAAATTTTTTGCTTGGGTCGCCCGCAAAAAGAAGAAAAAGAAAGAAATGTAAGCCTATGGGCACGTTACTACGTTAGCCCATGCTACAATCTCTTCACTCGAAGGTAATGGTTTCGAAGGTACTGGTTACTGCCATCCTAGCCTATTATACCCTATTGTAAATTAATTAATTATTATTAACTAATTATTTATGTGAATACGAACACGGGAGCAGTTTTCAATATTACCCGAAGGGCGAGGCAGTGACTGCTGCATACCGAGGTAGTGTTGCGCTTGAATTCATCAGACGCTGTTCTAACTATACACGGGTGCGACACGTTGGCGCCACGTCGCACACATGGATGCCACTGCTGGACGGCAGGAACAACACCCTCACCGCTACCAGGCGTCACAAAACGCGGGCAAGGCAGGGACTGCATTGGCACCGCAGGTGTCGCACATCGATGGCGCACGAGGTGAGACCAACGGAAAACGGTAGGCTTAATTGAGCGCCCAGTGAAAAAGAAATATTAGATGACGTTCGTTTCACGTTTGCCAGAACATATACGCGTGCCAGCAGCGGAAGACAGAAAGTTGGCCTTCCTCTGCCGTCGAGGCGACTGATCGTAGCGTTGACGGTACGTTCGATTCGCTTCGTCATTTTTGCATGCAAACGCGCCTTGCGTCTCTGAAGACTAACACTCCGCGCGTGACCACCCCGTGTACCTTCACCGGACAGCACGACAACGGCGACAGCGCGGAGGACGCCGACGGCGTGGATGCGCACCGAGTGTCTGTGTAATTGCTATCGCAACGAAACTGCGCCCGCTATTTCTTTACTTGTGCCTCTGCATGTCCGTGCAATTAGCGCGCACTGATCGTCCCCATGCTTACGAAAGTTTGTTGCTTCGTACATACTGGTGAGGAGAACCCATACCTCGATGCTGCAGATGTGTTGGTAGTAGTTGTCACACGGCCTGTTCCTCTCGTCGATGGCGTTGGTTAAGATGGCCGCGTACTCGGCGCACGCCGCAGTCGGGCATGCCGAACTGTGCGCGGAAGGTTGAGCGCGGTAACGCCAGGCCAACATCGAGGCGACGCCCAGGAGGACAGTGACAGCGACCGCGACAGCTGCGCCGATGACGAGGCAGGCACGGAAGGTTCGTTGGCGCTCACGGCGATGGGCCTCTTCGACCGGATCGCGGATGCCCAGCGCCGACAGGTCGACCTGCGGCGAGTGCGACGGCCAGTCTGTCGTGACTCACGGGGCACGGATTCACAGCGAGATTTTACGCTGTCTTCGAAATCACGAGCGTGCCGTCTGCCATCCTCATAGGCTGTTCTTATGGCCTAGAAACAGAAGTTCCCGGCTGTCCCAGTGTGCGTATATACACGCACACTGTGAGGAACCACTGTAGCAGGAACCATTTACAGGTGATTCCTGGTGCAATTCCCTTTACGTAGCTCAAGCGCTTCCCCTAGCAGCCAAGATGTAGAAACGTCGCTAGCTGTGCTGTGTTTGTACATAAGGTACATTGTTTCATACTTTTTTAATATATAGGGTTTTACGTGCCAAAACCACTTTCTGATTATGAGGAACGCCGTAGTGGGGGACTCCGGAAATTTTGACCACCTAGGGTTCTTTAACGTGCACCTAAATCTAAGTACACGGGTGTTTTCGCATTCGATCCTGCAACCTCATGCTCAGCAGCCTAACACCCTAGCCACTGAGCAACCACGGCGGGTTTGTTTTATACTTCTCTAAGCTGCTACGACTACCGCAAATTTTGAGCGAAAAGGTGTGTTTTCCACATCATTTCACTACATTATTGGGGCTGCTTTAGAATATCCAAAATAGCCACGCGGGTGGTCGCATGTGCATTCCGAGATGGCCGTGACCAAGAAGGAAAAGTGGCGTAATATATAGTAGATTGGTGCTGCGGCCAGGCGACACATTGCATTACCGTTACTGGAGTTATGGCGAATTAGGAAGTCACGCTTCATTTCGACGAGGTCTGGTGGAAGAAGGTCGGGTGCGAGGAAGTTCTTTTGTGCACGAGGAATGCTCGAAGATGTCTGGTAGATATTTTTTTTTCTTGTAGAAATGTCACAGTCGAGTAAACTTTGTCTGCTTGCCTCTATATGTTCATCTTTCTTTCGTGCCAGGAACTTATTCTAGGAATTTTTTCTTGTAATACTTATCAACTTAATCTGCATTAGTGTTCCTCTTTTGGTCCATCTATACATCTTCGAGCGTTCACTTTAACTGACAGCACCTTGTGCAACTTCATATTCGATATGTCATGGTCCCTGGCCTGTCATTCAACCGTTGCTTGCACCTAATCGGTGTAAGTTCTGGTATATATATAAAAAAAAACATGCTCCTTTTCCCGACGTACTGCTCTGTGGCTTGCCTATACCCAGCTACGGCCGCTGGATAGATATTTTAGGGGACAGGGTAGGTCCTATTCTAGCCATGCATTTTGGGCTATGTTCGTGACCCTTTTTCTCGTGATCTGCTGGGGTTAGAACTATAATCTTGGTGGCATTGTAATCAGCAATGTTAGGTAGTGTTACTGAACCAGGATTATTTCTTTTTGGAGATTAGATTTTTTTGTTTTCATTTTTTTACTGGACCCACCAAATTTTAAAGCCAAAATCTGCAGTAAATAGCCTGTAAACAAACATCCCCTACAAGAAAATTTAAAATCCTGGTTCAGTAGACTTTCTGTAATGTTTGCTCAATATCTGGAAAATGTTATCACCCTAGCGCTTGTAGTTTCTGAAAAAAAGGGTCAAATGCAGCAAAATTTGGTGTTTTGAGATAATTGGCTTTGAAGTGGAAGAAAGAGCTTCATTGCAATATAGGACTGTAGAAAAAAATTCTGGCGCATTTTTTCATTAGCCACCAGCCTGGTAGTCCCCTCCATCGTCAACACTTCTTTTCTGTGCTAGCTGCCTTGTTTTCCGGGCCTCCTTAGTTACCAGTGGTGCAGCCCTCCCTGCAAAGTACAGTCGCCGCCGGTTAACTTCGCGCAACCACTGGACTGTGAACCGTCCTGGAGAAACTCCGAATGACCTCAAAATGTCGGCTAGAGCAATGCTGCGGTCATTAAAACTTAGCACAGCATCCATTGTCGCTATTTTCAGCGTCTTTAGGCCAAGAAAGATATTCTTCGGAGCGCGCTCCCATACAACCTTGTTGAACGCCTCATTGGTGTTCTGAGTTTTTCCATGGAGACATTTCTGGAGAAGCTCAGGCTTCGAGAGCTGCTAAAACACCCGCGTTCTGCTTAGAGCGTTCCGCCGAGTGCGAAAGCTTCGATGCAGACGCTCACCTGGTGGCCGCGGCGCCCACTCCTGGTTTGTGTTGCGGAGAATTGGCGTCATTGGAGGCTGACTTATGCCGGTTTCCATGAAAGATACGTTTTTAAAGCACTCCTTTGGCTTCGTCATTGCATTACCGCTAAATAACCAGCACCAAAGTATAAATAAATTCGATTCTCCGCGAAAACACGCCAAAGCACGAGCAAAACGCCCCGCGTTGCGATTAACCCAGCTGCATCTTAGGATTCGTTTGGCTAAGTGAAATATGCTAGCTAGGTTTTCACTGCTTCCACATGAGTGACAGCCATTCCGCTAAACGTGACAAAAAATAGGCGATGAAAAAAATTTTTTTTTTTGCCGTTTAGGAGAGGCAAAGATCCCGAGCATGTGTCAAAGGGGGCGTGGCTGGATGCTGCCTAAGTTTCGAAAAATGTTGATTTTGAGGTAAATATTTCGCGCAAGCGCAAATAAAACGCTGGGTCATGTTAAGGAAAGAACAGAGATTTTAAATTACACAAAAACAAAAAATCGATTTTTTTTCGGAAAATTTGCCTACCCTGTTCCCTTAAAAAAATGTGCGGCCCGCCACGTGCAACGAAAACGCTGTTATCCGCCGCAACGCCACAAGCCGGGGTCTGCTGTCTGAGATCAGCATAGAAAATGCGTCACGCACGCACGTGGAACGTCGTCGCCGACGCGTCCCATCCCCGCCAGTTAGCGCCGTTCGGCCAAGCCAAGTGGCCGAGAATGCAACTACGGCAGGCCACAGCTTTTTTTTTTTTTTCGTGATGCAGCGTTGCTTATACTACACTCACCATTTTGTCACGTTGTGGTGTGTGACTTATCTACCGGACCTTGCTGATTAATGCGAGAGCGTTAATCAGCACCGTTGTCAGATGGGAAGAGAACTTGGCACCCGGAGGCGCTGCGTCCCACAGCTTACATGTACTCGTCACCCAAACCATCATTCGATACATTGACTCCGGTGCTCCCCTTCAACCCGGGCTGACTGGGCGGGGGCACTTGGTTCGGGCCAACGGTCCTTCCCGGACAAGGGGGCTGTTGTGGTGCAGCACAACTGAGGAACTGCACTCCACACACAAACAGCCAAGTCGGTTTTACAGGGCACAAACCTGGTCTCCCCCCGCATTGCCAAAGGCACGATCTGTCCATGCAGAGGGCAAACTGGAAGCTCATTACGTCCGGTTTCCTCGACGCTAGGCGAGCTACGTTAATCTACCGCCTGGCGCGAGGATGCCTTCCGTTGAGTTACCGGCGCATCACAGCCATCCCGGCTCGTGGAGTGTGCCCCTTTTGTGGCGGTCGTGAGGACTCGGCTCATATCTTTACGCAGTGTTTGCTTACAGCAGCTCTTCTCCACAGGACTGCTAGTCTCTTTAGGCTCCCAGGCGTTCCTTATGAGACAGTTCCATTTTTGGACCCTTTGCCTAATCAGGCGATCAACCAGTTCGTGCTTGTTCTCGCCGAGTGCTCATACCAAGTTCGGTTGGCACGCTGTGATTCACTTTTCGGGGATCGGGTGCCGGGCCTTCACGAAAGCCTCGCGAAAACACGGAACGAGGTCTGGTTCCATCTCACCCGGGAGCTGCACCGCTTGAGCAAGAAGTTTCTCGAAGTGGGGGCTCGTCCTGCCGTGATTTTTGATGATTTAAGCGGAAGGCTATCCATTAAGTTATGATGCATGCTCCTAAGGTTGCTCGATTCGACCGTGTGTGCCACTCGATCTACGGGGTTTTTTTTTTTTTTGGCTCAGTGGAACCCAGAGGCGGAAACGGTGGTGGCGCACCCTCGTGTGGTCGCACTGCCCCGCGCATGGCTTTGGTTGTATCCGCGGTTGTATGCCTTGACCTCTTGTGCGTCAAGGCAGTCCGAGCCTTAATAAGCAAGTAGGTAATAAGCATGATTAATAAGCGAGAGCGCATTGGCCAAACGAATTTCAAACCACGCATACGCAACCAGACAAGCCCTCCATGTGGCGCAGAGAAATTACGCAACTAATTGACTTTCTCAGGATAAAACATGTAGAAAAAGTATAACTTACACTCCACCTACAGACGCGATAGAGAGGGATTGTAATTCGAATATACGTGAAAACACAATTATGTTACGCGGAAACTCAAACACAAACCCCTCTTAACGCGGAGCGTTTTCCAGCTGCTGTTTGAGGTCTTTCTTATAGTCGCGGACAAGTTTTCTTGGCTATGAACCGAAGGCTACGGAAACTAAGCGCAAGAAGTAATCCCGCAGTTTTGCTGGCGTTTTCTTACTTGGCAAATTGAAAACAATATTATTTTTGTTTTGTACAGTACCTAGTTTTAAACGATGCGTAACCTTAACCAGTCAGCTATTGGTATTTTATTGTATCTTTATATTGCTCTTTCGACCTTTGTCTAACCCGAAGCCATTGCACGTTTTGCACATTCACCAAACGCGAAATGGCACATGTGTCTTCTGGTGAGTGTTTGTCGCCTGCTGTACCATCAATCAACTCCCCAGAGAGGCCGTTCACCAATTTCGCCAACAAAAGACCGCTGGATCACACCAATAAAAGCTGTGGCCGTGCGCGACCGCGCGAGTTGGGGCCCAGCTTTTCCTCCGGCTGTCGTGACGTCACGTCACGTGGTTGCGCTTAAAGTCAATGGTGGCTGCACGGCCGCGCCCAAGGGCTGAACTGAGTGATTGCAATATGCAACGCATAAAAACAATGGCTGTGGCTTAGCTTAGGTTACGTCCAGGATGCGAAGCATACTAGCCTTTATTTTAACGCGACAGCGTTAAGGAGCTCGTGTCGCAGAAAAGCCGGTGTCGTCGGTGTCGGTGTCTGCGGCGTTGCACTTCATGAATAAATCGTTGTCGCGCCGAACGCTGCGTTGCTCGATGCTCACCGCGTCCGATGCGGGGGGCGACGCCGCGAGCGACGGCGCGAGTTAGAGCCCCGTTTCTCCTCTGTCGTGACGTCACGGTGTCACGTGGTATTGAAGGCGACACTGCCGCGCCTGAGGAGCTGGGTTGAGCTCTCGAGCGACGGCGCGAGTTGGAGCCCCGTTTCTCCTCTGTCGTGACGTCACGGTGTCACGTGGTATTGAAGGCGACACCGCCGCGCCTGAGGAGCTGGGTTGAGCTCTAGTAATATGCTTCGCATAAAATAAAGTGTTTGCAGCATCTGCGCGGAAACCAAGCGAGCCCATCTGGAAATCGCAAACTTCGAAATCTAGGTACAAACGAGTGAGCGAGCGAGCTGACTGCTGCGCCGGCGCTTTACCAACGCCTGCGTCGGCTGCGGGTCCAAGCCCTAACCGACGCCATACGGCTGCATGGGAGCTCGGACGCAGGCTGCGATGTTCACTGTTCACAACTTGGTACATATCGCATGTGAATAAACATTGATTCACGCTGAGTTAACTGCATCTTCCCTCACTAAAGTGGTTGTGCGAGGTTGGCAAAACCGAAACGGGTGCCGAGTGCGCCCGGACTACGCTGCATACAAATGCTCTCGTGCAGAAGCTCCGCCCCCGGAACTTTCGTTTCATAGCCAAGAAAATTTGTCCGAGAGCATAGCAGGAGTGACGCAGCCCTTTGGTTCCTTGCACATCATCAATAAAAGAACCATAAAGCTCGCCTTCGTGCACAGCGCTCACCGTCAGCTTTTTCCGGTGCATATTACGGTTACATAAGCTGCAGTTTCCGGGAAGCGTGAGAATCTTTAGGGCTCTTTGAACGCTATCGTGTTGCAGTCGTAAAGGCGATGCATCCTCCAAATTATTCCACTCAGCTTTCGTGACGTCACTCTCAGCCGGGTGCACGACGACCATTCATTACTCCACTCACGTCTATTGTTACTTAAGGGTCCATTGCTTGTCTCTCAAGGGTTCCGCGCCGGAACCGTTACTTTTTTATGACGCGCCGGAATATGGGCCGTCTCTGAAGCATCGCTTACCCCACTCAGTCTTTCGATCCCTCGCTGCCCGTGCTTGGAGCGCTTAGCCTTGGTCTTTTTGCCAGCCGTGGTAGCGGCGGTGGTGCCGACGGTGGTCGTTGTGGGACGGTCCTTTGTTTTGGCGGGAGCCCCACCCGGCGACGTCAACTTTTGTCGCGCAGCCAAGGACGGCTTGCTCAGGGACTTACCGAGCGAAGGCCGAGAACGCGCCGCCGCCCGTGTCTTTTTCCCGGACTCTTTCGAGCGCTTCTTGTTGGACTTGCGGAGATCGTCCGACATGGCGTCTTCTTGGTTCTCGCGCTTCTTCTTCTTCTTCCTCTACCCTTGCTTGCTTGCTGGTGATGCCATGCCGCTTGTCCACCACGAGAAAGTGGCCGTGGTTTGATTTTGGTTTCAAAGAGCCTGTTTTGATTGCGCACTCACAAATTCTCTTTGAATCAACATTCAGATCAATGCTCAATAAAATCTTCGAACCCCAATGGCTGTCTTCCGCGAGCTAACCCAGATGAGCTAATTTGGCACGTCAATTTTAATGCCCTTTGGCTTGAATGGCCATCGAAAAATGAGGGCGCAATTGTCGTACATAGTCTCAAATCCACAGCCAACAACATAGCCCAAATGATACGTCGCGTGACGTATCGAAAAGCGGGATTGCGAGAAGACGATACCCTAAGGCTCGTATAGTCTAGTTGAAGTTGCCTTACCTCGTTTTCGTTCATTGAAGTGTGCGTGCAGCTTGGGGGAATCGTTCGAGTGCTTTTCTACCTCCAGACGTCCAGTGATGAATGTGTTAGCTTCCCGTCTTTGGCTCTCACAGAAAAAGAACTAAGTTTCTTGGAGGAGGCATCACATGACTCGTAACTATGTTACATGAATTCGCACTTCATTTTCTTGTAAGGGCATGCGTGGTCTACACTGCTTCCCATGTATAAAATCGACGCAGTGGCACAATAAATTTAGTTGAAAGTTTTCGCTTGGTGTGTCGTCTTCTCTCCCGTCCGTGTCGTTTCTTTTTATGTGTCGCGAAATATCATTTAAGTTATGGATTACCGGCTTGCCCGGAATGCTGCTCTCTCTATATTTATTTATTTATTTTCTGATCGCGAAATGGCCGCGCCTCTTCTCTTCGACCCGATGCACATATATTTTCAGGCATTCTCTTGTGCTGTCTTCAACTGTTCCCGATATGCTAGACTCGCTGAGCCTCGGCAGCAAAAACGCTCCCATTAAGAACAGGAGTCACTCACCCGATCGAACGAGACCATGGCTGTCGCCTGCGAACGGCGACTTCTCGCCTTCCATCCAACGTCGCGTGAGACGATGATCTCGTTATTTTTCGGATGGTCTTTTTATTCGGTTACCCCTAAAGTCCCGGTAGGGGCAGGTAGGGGGGAAATGATAACGAAACTAAGATACACTATAACCTATTGATAATAACTTTATTAAATATTTGTATATTGACACGTGCACTTGTCTACCTTTTCCGGGTGACCACTTGTCACCACCTAACAAACATTATCGCAGAGCGCAGGACACACCTGCATCTATCGGAAGTTTCTCGAATGTTATCGATGGTTCCACCCGCTGTCTGTCACAGAAACTTGTCTAATCTGATTGCATGTATGCGCGACGCGAATAGTGTGGAACTGTGTGGAAGACACACAGGTACCAACGGTTACTCTGGAACATTCGACGACTGACGGATAAAAGCAGACGCGCTTGACCCGCTGATCAGATTTTCTGCGATCGCTGACCGACTGCGTTGTCGCCGCTAATCGTGGTGTTTTGAGCGTAGCCTATGTTTTAGGGCACAGGCTCGCCCAATGGAAGACTAGTTTTGCCATTCACTGTTTTGCTGCTTTTTTCACCGGCACTACCACATGGCAATATATATACATATAATAGTGTTACGTAATGCGTGAACGATGCCTATACCAAGGGGAAAGCTTAATGATACGGTCGAGATTTCAGCCGGCGGAGCCTTTCACTGGCCTTCTCCTCAATTGAGGTAATAGGTTGGGGAGAAACAGCAAAAGGTTGAGAGAACGAGGTGACGACGCAATATTACCGTAAGTGCTTGTGTTGGATATGCAACGTGCACGAAAAACAAGAAAAATGCAAACAAATAATGCATTACTAAGCAGTATATTATTACATGCCTTTATTCGAACAAGTCTAATAATTACAACCTTAAAGGAAGAAGTAGACCAAGTGTAAACGTCATAGAAGGTGGCATAGTTATTTAACGTAAGCAATAATTTCTTCCTGATGCATGACACCCGCTGTCTTCAGATTATTGGAGAGTACGGGCATAAAAAGTGTCCAGCAACACGAATGTACATCAAATGTTAAAGTTTATAGCCTCATATTGACGTTCGTAGGCGTACTTACGAGCAGAATCTAAAATGATAGCGAAGGTTAACATCTTCCCTTTTGTCTCTCTCTCTCATTTTTTTGTCTGCTAATAATGAACGACTAGACTGTAAACAGTGTCCGCCTCCCCCCTAAAATAGTGAGAACAAAAGATTTCGGTCAGGTGCTGAAGTGCCTAAGTATTTCTGATGCACTGTAGGCTTCCTTTCACGTGTAAAGTGAAATTGAAGTTACCGGCTCGCGGTACGGGTGCGGAATCC
The DNA here is from genome assembly GCF_038994185.2 of Dermacentor albipictus. NCBI lineage: Eukaryota > Metazoa > Arthropoda > Arachnida > Ixodida > Ixodidae > Dermacentor > Dermacentor albipictus. Next base: position 46,699,550 of record NC_091826.1, read on the forward strand.
GAGAAGTCAAATTTCGCCGTCCGTTTTCTTCGTCAATAATCAAGGACCCTCGAGTAAACAAATGTTTCCCGAAAAATTGAGAACAAAAAAAAAATCAACTGCGTTTAGTTATCCCTATGTGGATGAATGCGAAAGGATTGCGAACCGTACGTGTTGCTTAGACTTGCCGCAGCGCGATGCCGATGGTTCGACTTGCAAACAAGGTCGTGGCTTCGAGTTCTCTAATTATTTTGCCTTAATCAACAGAAAAGTTCGTGGTTTCGGGTGCCTTAATTAACAATGTATTAATTAACTGTGACTTAAAAACCTTCGCCTTAACTAATGCCAAATTGGCGGGTTCGACTCGCACCGAAGGTCGACGGTTCGTAGCCTTTTTGTACCATCGCGTGGTCACACCGAAAATGCCGGATTTTGCGCTTTTCGAGTCAATTGATGCTTTCGCATTAAAACGGCAGGCAGCCGAAGGTGCAAAACTATTCACGGAGCAGAGACGGCAGCGAGCGACCGACGGCCTCGTTTCCATTGCACTTTTCTCTTTACATCGACGGGTAGCAAGTACAGTTGAAACTCGATTTAACGAAGTAATGACCACGCTGGAGTTATTTCGTTAAATGGGGAAGTGCGTAAAATCGAGGAAGCAATTTTTCGCTCCTTCTAAATCTAAAATTGTAACGTAGAGACGCGAAGAATGTTACTGCTGCATTGTATTTGTCGCAAATTACCTTATACCCAGGTGGCGTAGAGTCCACACTTCCGTGCATGGGTGTGGCATGCAGCCTCGTCAAAATAAAGCTAGGGATGTGACCATGGCACCTAGATGTTTTAAGGGGATAGCTTTAGAGCGCACGCTTCAAGAAAAACCCGTCTGTATCAAAATTAGAATAAAAATCACCGCTTTTTAACTCATTTATTTCAAGAAAAATATCATTAAATCGAGTTCGACCAAGTTTGTTTCGTTAATTCGGGTTGATGATATTACGGAACTCTGGGAGTACCTGCCGGTGAATGAAAATTTCTTTATTAGACGGAGAACTTCGTAAAATAGGATTTTCTTAGACCGAGTTTTAACTGCAGTAGGATAAGTGAGCTACAGACGAGGTTTCTGCAGAGAAAAATGCAATGTCATCTTTCGGCTGCTTTGTTTTCGAGGAGCTGACGAAGTGACCAGAACAAAAGGTAAACTGGTGGTTGCTGTCCTGGCGCAAAATTTTCCTTTGTCATGTTAAATTAACGACTACGGCTTCGAATGCATAACTGTCTGAATCCATAGAGTTCAGCGGCTGGCACAATGTAATTTGCACCATCCTTCACGAGTTCATTAATGCGTTGATCTCATAGGTTGCAAATCGCGGGTCTCTCTCCGGCGCTTTCTTTTTGATGTGTTTTCTTTTACTTCTAAATGAGAATGGAATAAATATAGATGAAAAAAATCTAAAGATAGGAGCATAATCCGCAGGGCAACTACGATCTGGACATGTGTCGCGAAGAGCCGACCGTCGTCACTATGTTTATTAGTAAACTGTGCACAAACAGAAGGTGGCAGTCCTGTCGTTCTTGTCTTGCCGTCACGTTCGCCGTGAGTGCACCAACGGGTGCGAACTGCGTGAGTGTGTGGTGAATAGTTTAGTATAAATTTTTTTCCGTTTTCCTGGCCGTGCCAGAGTGACTGCTCTTCGATCGTGGCTCCTCCTCAAAGCCTTTCCATCCTGTAGGGTGCATACGGGGCCCTTTTCATATTTTTTTTTCACGCCACTTCATTCTTAGTCAATCGCACATCTCAGGTAAGTGCCACAATTCCTGAACCAATCATCATCACTTGCACCCCTATCGCGCCATTTGGAACTTGCAAGGGTGAAAAGAAGAAAACCAGGAAGTCGAGTCGTGGCGGACGCTAAATGGTCTGGTTCTAGCTCCGCACAACGCTTGAAAGGGGGCAGACGTGGCGAGACCAGCCCCACGAACGCGAGGGCATCTCCGAAAGTCGTCGAATCCTCGAACTCTATGAGAAGCGGCGGCAGGGACACTCCGAGAAGTCAACACTCGCCTACGTCATCCATCCTTTCGCCACCACCAGAACGAGGCGGCGAAGTGCGCGAAGCAGGCGAGGAAATCTCGCCAAAACGAACCGCTTCGCCAAACCGCGGAGCTTCGCCGGCAAACCTGCACGAGAAAACGGTTGCGAGCGACTCTCCCAGCTCGGCGAGACCGAACACGTCCGCTCGAGCTTCGCCAAGGCGAGGAGGCACGCCGACACGTAGGGCATCGCCCGTGAGGGCGGACCCGTCTCCAAAACCTGGTGCGTCCTCGCCGAAACATGGCGAAGCTGGTGTTCCAAAACCCGGTGATGCTTCGCCAGTGCTTCGGGGTTCGCCGATGCAATTGCACAATATACGGGTGCCAAAAACAGGAGGCCAGTCCCCTGCGCGAGGCCCGGCGAAACCGACGAAATCCGGAAGCGCTTCGCCGAAACGGCGAAGCTCGCCTAAGCAACAACCTATACTGATGCAAGCGGGCACGCCGAAGGGTCGCAGGTCACCATCTGGAAGAAGCACACTTATTCGCCGAGATTTTCTCGGGAACGCAGGTTTGAAATCTTCGGAACTATATGGCTAACATAAGTGTCATATACTCAGAATATTTTGAGTCCGTAAAGGTCATATAGTTTATTGCTGTCTCGACCTCATGTCCCACCCATGTTTTTACGCCAGAACACTTTGTAGGAACACGTCCCTTGGTCTGCAAGAACTTCGCCTCTTTGGTTACAGGTGCAGCGGCCACCCCGAAGCCGCACTCTGCGAAAGACGAAGTCGCAGCCAAGCCGGCCGACGATGCAGGTTCGACGAGAAGCCCTACCGAAACTCGACGTAGGCCCACGATATCTCTGAAGGACCCGCGGTTCCGGTACATTGCCCAAGCTGTGATGGCTGCGCGGGGAGGTCGTGGAGCGGGCGGTACCAGTGGCAGTTCGTCGCCAAACGGACGGACATCCCCCTCCGCCACCCCGTATTTCGCTTCGGATGACGACAACACCATCCTCGAGCTCGGCACATCTCAAGTTCCCCACTCCCCGGGGGGATTCGGAGGGAGGTCCTCAGGAACTGCCTCACCCGTGATCTCACAGAGGTAATGCTGGTATGATACATATTTACACACTGCATACTTTAAACATATAGCCTATACTTACGTATGCATGGTATGCTCTAGTTGACGTGGAGAAAAAAGGAAAACGGTGCTGGGCAGGGCATGTAGTGTGTAAGGTAGATAACCGGTGGACCATCAGAGTTACAGAATGGGTGCCGAGGGAAGGGAAGTGCAGTCCAGGACGTCAGCAAATTGGAGTCGGGGATGACACTAGGAAATTTGGAGGCGCACGTCGGAATCAGGTTGCGCAAGACTCGGATAATTCGAGATCGCTGGGAGAGGCGTTTGTCCTGCAATAGTCATGAAACTAGACTGAGGAAGAGGAAGAAGAAGAAGAAGATGATGATGATGATACTTTAAATGGACATATATACAAACACTAAATTGGTATAGAGCGTTGTAGCATGCTTCGATAAACACATTTTCGGTAATCTTCATGTAGCTAGTCTAATAATCAGAAGACCCCAGGAAGTCAGCTTTTTTCATAAATTATATGGACACCCCAGGCCAAATTTTGCCGTCGGCGTTGCCGTGCCGTTCCGCGTAGAGTCCAAGTGCGATGACGTCACGGATGCGCGCCTTATGCTGTACGTGCGAGGGAAATCATGCGAGGGTGGGCATCTCCTCCTACAGATTGAGTGTGATGGCAGGTTTCCCCCAGCTGTCGAGAACGCCGTGTCATGCTGATAATGCGGGAAGTACGGGGCTCTCAGCGTTAAAGGAAGGAAGTGCGGGCAAGACAGATGGGACAAGATAACCCCAAAGGGTGTAAATTTTTTAGGAGTATATGTACAAATGGAGTATGCACCTTTAAATATGCTTGCACCTTTTCGGGCGGAATCAAACCTGCGTTCTGTTTCGTGCATTACATTGCTGCATGCAGCAATCCCAAGGCTGGGTGGAGCAAGGACTTGTGCGCCGTGCTTCAAATCATCGATAATTACATAATTTAGTCGTTCATTAGTATGTGTAGTTGCCGTACAAGCAGACCTTAGTGCAACTAAGCCCAGTAAATGTTAAATATTGATTGCATATTATTTGCATATACTAGACAAGTCGCTTTTCCGCGCATCTGCTTAGGGCATGTTTATTGTTTTACACACACACACACACAAACACACACACACACACACACAGATATATATATATATATATATATATATATATATATATATATATATATATATATATATATATATATATATTTCCGGGCGCCTTACATAGCCTCCACGAAGGCAGTGTGCAAGAGGAGGAATACAGTTACATCAACGTGTAACAGGAGTTATTCAAGTGAGGAAAAAAGAAACCATCACGTACAAAAGCAGTATTTCCTAAAATATAAAAGCAAAATTGGCTGAGTTGGCGTCCCTTCACGGGTCTGACTGTTACCTTGAAAAGGCATTATTTGCACAACGCAATTCTCGGCAACATGAAACTAAACACAGAAAAATAAGTATGCATGGAAAGATACTAGCAAATATTACACGAAGGTCATTGCACTACCGAGTAGGCGTACAAGCGCAAAAAAAAAACTGCCAAGTCATATGCTCAATTACGGTGATGCACAAAAAAAAAGAGAGGAAGGAGAACAAGAGAAAGACAGAAAGAAGGTAGGCAGACACCAAACACTCTTTGCCATCCACAGTAAGCGACCAGTTCACAGATAATAGATGATGTGTGAATCCACTTTGTCTAAAAACAATGATTAAACATAAGAAAAGTATACGTATCATACAATATCATATAGTATAATATCGCATACGCAAGTATAAGTACCAATTGATAAGCCTATAAAAAGAACACAAGCACGAAACGCAAGAAAAAGCACGAAATGAGTAAACGGATGAGGCGGAAAAATGTTCAAGAGAGAGCACGAGGCAAATGTGAAAAATTGCCGGGGATATGTTCCGTGAAAAGAGCCCGCAACACGTGAAAAGAGAGGGAAAGCGCACGCTGAAATCTCGCGCGGTCTGCCTCCTACAGCCGCCTCCGTGAGCGCCAGGATGGATGGATGGATGGATGGATGGATGGATGTTATGAGTGTCCCCTTTGAAACGGGGTGGTCGGTTGCGCCACTAAGCGCTTTCTGCTATACTGCCTAATGTCCTGCCTAGGTTAAACAATAAAAAAAGATTTGAAAACCCTATGAACTCCCACAACCAAATTTTCTGATCACTTGTTGCGAACTGTGCTTTTGTACGTCTCCGTCTTTTGTGGTTTCCTTATTTTTATTCCACCAATCCTCCAATCGGCCTCTTACTGATCCCTATTGCGGACATGTCTACTTTTTCACTGCTCTCGCTGAACCTCTGCTCTCGCTTCAAGGAGGCCAGTGACGCCTAAGTCGACCGCTGGGTAGACGTCTTCATAATCTTATAAAACATGCTCCATAGTTTCCCTAGCTTTACCGCAGCAAGCACATGCTTCTTCATAGTTCTGATATCTCGCTTTATAGGTGCGTGTTCTAAGACATCCCGATCTCGCTTCGAGAAGCAATGAGCTTCTGTTTGAGTTATCACACCTTGTTTCTTTCCTGATTTCGTTTTTTCCTCTTAAGTAGTTACTCATGGCAGGCTTCTTTTCCATTGCCGCCACGCATGAGATTATTTCGGCCTCTCTGACGTTCCTCTTGACGTTCTTTGTTGCTGTGTTGCCCACCCTACAGGCCGCATACTTGCTGGTAAGCTCCCTAGTTTTTTTTTCCTCCACTGTCAATCAATGTTTTTCCAGTACAGATACCTCAACACGTACTCTCCCAGCTCATCTACTTTCTTCAAAATTCCTCAATCGTTCTTCATACTCAATTTTACTTTGAGCTTCCCTAACTTCAAAACTAGTCCAGCCATATCACCCTGCACATTTTCATTTGTAGTCTTTCCATGAGCGCCCAATGCGGGATGGCCCACTGACCTTTGGTTCACATCGATTCCCGATTGTACCACTGATTTAAAGCAAAGAACCGCATTTCCAAAAGTAGGTCCTGGTAACATTACACCTTTCCACATAACTCCGAGCACCTCGTACCTATTTCATCCCCATAGCGCTCTGTGCTTCATTATGAATGCCACTTCTCTTCCGCTTCACTGTTATTGTTTTTTCCTGTGTTTCCATATATATCTATTGCCTTCGTTTATCCATATACCAAGGTATTTATATTCTGTTACCCGAGGCATTTCCTGGCCCTGTATCGCCACTGTCTGGTCACTGTTTTCATATAATACCATAACACCTGATTTTCTAACACTAAATTTCAAACCTAAATTTTTGCCTTCCTGCGCACAGATATTAGCCAGATGTATAAATCACTTTGCTTGTTAGCTAGCAACACAATATAGTCCGCATAAAATAAACCTGCAAGCTGCTGCTCTACTACTGTACTCGCCTGTTGTATGAGCGATTAAAACTGATACTACTTCCTTCTAGCGCCCTCTCCATCACCACCATGTACATCATAAACAGCAGTGGGGATAAAGGACACCCCTGCCTCAGTCTCTTGTTGATATGAACTTTCTCCTCTCTCCTCAACCCTTTCCATTCAACGCAAACGGTAGTTTCTATGTAAATCTATCTCAAAAGCTGTAGACTTCCCCTTCCGGAATATCCCACAATATAATGCGGTCTACGTTGTCATAGGCTCTTGTAATGTCTAAAAAGGCCACATATAATGGTCTGCTTTCTGCTTTTGATATTTCAATGCACTGAGTATGAACAAATAAGTTATCATCTAAACGCGTACCAATTCTGAAGCCATTCTGAAGTTCTCCTAAAATGCTATTATTCTCTGCCCATGCTTGAAGCATTAATTTCATTGCCTGCATTGCTAGCCTGTATATTACCGATGTAATGGTCAACGGACTCTACGAGTGAATTCAATCTTTCTTCCCTTTACCTTTATAAATTAAATTCATTCTTCTTTGTTGCCAACTGTCTGGTATTCGTCTATCTTCTAATGTTTTTTTTCCACTGCTTTCACCAGACTTTTCTTACTTTTTGGTCCTAGTTCGTAAATCAGCCTAACGGGAACCTCGTCCAGCCCTGTGGCTGTGCGCTTAGGAATTTTCTCTTCGGCTTTCTTCCAGTTTAAATTTGTCAGCACCAGCTCCTTTTCCACCTAGGTCTCTTTCATGCTCTTTTTTTTCTTCAAATACAACGTCGGCATTGCCTTGGAAAGATTCGGCATTTATTTTTCGGGTGAAATTGGTTGCCATTTCACCTTCCAGTCTGTTTTCATCCTCGTCTAGAATGTGTTGTTGTATTGGTGTCGACTTCCTGGCGAATCATTTTATGTGGTTCCAAAATATTCTAGGTGCGGCTTTCTTTTTCTCATGTATTTCTGACAACCAACGTTCACTTTCACATTTTAATTTTGCTTGCGCCAGTTTAAACCATAGTCTTTTTCTCCCGGTATATTTCCCATTTACTGGCTACTTCATCCTGCGGCAACTGCGCCTTCTCTGCCTGCCTGTGCTCTTGGGATGCTTTTTGTCGTTCGGCGATCGCTTCTCGTACCTCCCTGTTGCAACAGCTTTTCGGTTTATTTTTTCCCTTCGAACGAACATGTTTCTCTTTCCGTATTTCTGTCGTTATTACACTTATAAGCTGACCACGTTCCCACTCTTTAGTTGGCCATTTGCCAAGTTCTTCCTCGAATCTAGTGACTATATTCGTTATTTGTTTAGCGTTCAAATTCGCACTGGCTATTATGTACTCCTTGCTCTCTTTCCCAACTACATATCCCATTTTCAAAATGATGGGTTTATGGTCACTGCCGATGCTGCTATACCCTTCCTCATCAATGACCACTTCTCTCAACTTATAATTAATTCCTTCTTTCATCAGACAGATCACTCGGCCAACAACGCCACCTTTGGGCAGCCGGGCGGGCGAGCAACATTCATTTTTTTTTTTTGACAGCGCTTGTCATCTCGGAAGCCATTGCATGGGCCGGGAAGCATGGTGGCTCGGCTCGACTTGTGTCTTCTCGCGCGCGCAAGGCAGCAAGGCGACAAGGGTTACTCGAGACGGTCTTACGTGCACTACTCTACATTTCGTCGGTGGTCGTTCGCGCTGTGTAAAAGCGGGCGCTCACACAGTCAGTCAGTCACTGTGGCGAACTCGCCAACAACTGAAACGAAACAAGCACAAACCTAAGCGCTAAACCACTATATCACACGCGTTGAGTGGCAGATGCTTTATATTAACGCAAAATCCCACCGCGCATGCTTGGGATCGGTAGTTTTCTGTTTTGTTTGCCCTCGCGAAATGCCGCGCCATTCTGAGAAAATGGGCGGATACACTAACGTATATGCAGGGCTTCCATCCAGCTTTCGTCAGCCTTCCGCAACAAGTCAAGCGCATTTCACCCCGGCAGCGAAATTGGGCCCTCCGTTCGAACCTGGCCGTGGCGCGAGTCTGCGAACGACAATTTCTCGCCTTCCAACCTGCGTCACGTGAGCAAACGACCTCTTTTTTCTTTTTTTTTTATTCGTTGGGCCATTCTGTAAAGCGTAATCAATAAGTTGAGCAGATGTAAAAAGAGAAAAGTTTGTTGACAGGAAAGGTGTAAATGTCGGCCGAAGGAGCTCGCATCAGCCTTGCGATTCCAGAAATGGGCAAAGAGTTACGTAGACACAGATAAAAGAAAACTGGAAGCGAGGTGACCATCAAATACAACAGTGACGGCCACTGATCAGTCGACTGCGCGCCAAAGACAACGCGCGCGGTTCTTACGGATGATCGACACGCCTTTGTCTTGAGATTATTGAGGAATAGTACTGAGTTAGACGGCCTCAGTGTTTCCATGCGCGAATGTGCGCTACGTAGAAATTAGTGATCACCTACATGAGGATGCACATTGCATAAGTACTACGCACCCGCGATCAGGCACACGCGCTCTATCATAAATTCCGCAATTGCGAAATCTTATATTGCCCAAAATGTCAAAAAGCGCGGGCCAAGCAACTCGCCCTTTCGCTGTTCCAGCTTCGCGTAGAAAAACAATAACATCAAGAAAAGCACTAAGAGAAATTGTAGCATACAAACGTTGTGCATGCGTTCTAGCGAACTCCTACCTCCTCGTATGGTAATTCCTGCACGACGATACACAAAGGACGTGAAAGGGTCCCAAGGGAAGCTCCTATTATTGACAAGCACTTGTTATGAACCGAGTATTGTAGAGGACCTTGCACAATATTTCGTAAACTGTGAGACGGCTGCGCATGCGCTGAGCAATCAGAAATAAACAGCAAAAAAATGGTCAACTTGTCAAATTTTTTTCCTTTTTCTTTTTGTTGTCCTCGTTATGCCCCAGTTCTGCCGGCAAAGGGAAACAAAGTAGGTGTTTGGAAAGCTGGCACGAGTGTATAAATAAGTGTGTGAATAAGAGGGAAACTGAAAACTTTTTCTTAATCGGGCAGCACAAATGTTAAATTGGTTATATGGACTCAGAAAACTATGTCGAATCAGTAAAAGATGTTAGCTCAGTCTTCTGGAAACATCGCAACGTTTGCTGATTGAACTCGAGGAATCTCTGCTGGGAAGCTAGATTGTAAGACATCATTTTGTGAAGTTAAACTGCGCTAGGGACGAGACGACTTTGCTAAGTGCCGCGAAATGGTTTACGTGCAGACATAACTCCGGTTCAAGCTGGTATTTGAAATCACCTGCCAGAGTAGCAAGACAAGTGAACTGGATTCCGCAACTGACCTGGCGATTAAGCTATGGAGGTCCAAGGGTGCTGCGCGCAATTCCGATGCGAGATGATTTCTAAAGGCAACAAACACAGAACCCGGGGACGAAATGTATGGAAGACCCCGTTTCCCCCACTGGGGCTATTTTCTGCATACGAAGGGTTCAGCAACGCTATTCTGTCTTCGAAATCATGGCGTCCTATTAACGTCAGTAGATCGCAGTGTGGGTGCAGAATGTCAAAGAAAAAAAATCGTGAAATTTCGCATGCGCTTTTTTTCCCTCTCTCTGCTGCTGATGAACGACTCTAGAATGAAATAAAGCTCCCCCTCCCCTATATTCTCTCTGAAAGACCCAGAAACAAAAATTTCAGGAGGTATTGAAGCATCAAGGTAATTCTACTCATGGTTCCTATGACGTGTGGCTCGCGTTTTGGGGGCAGAATCCGAAAAGGCGAAGCTTGCCCTCGGTGTTCTCCGCTAATAACCAACGAATCTGCAGTAAATAACTGTTGCGCGAAAGACCGAAATTATTTGCCTGACATACTGAAGTCCAGACGTATTTCTTGCCTACCGCAGGGTAACTCTCAAAGCCCACTTGCTGGTGGTACCAAGTACGACGGCCAAAAGCGCTCGAAGCCTTCCTTCCTGGTGCTGACCGGCGCGTGCTTGCTTGCTCTGCTGCTCAGCGCCATCGTCCTCGTCGTCGTGTTGCACATGATCTCAATCTTCTACGCTCCCTCGGGTCAAGAACACGCAGGTCAAAGCAACACCAACACGAGCACAAAGAGTCCGCGGTTCGGCACAGGGGTAGCCGACACCAGCGGCGTTGGCGGAAGCGCAACCGAGGTGGGGAGGGTGCAGACTTCGCCTCCCCCCTATTCTTCATGGCGACACGCTTAGCGCGTCTTCTCAAGGGCGCCGTAGAAGCTCTTGCCGATGTCTCCCAACTGGGCGACGAGCTCGCGGACTCATCCGTAGCGGTGTGCCACTCTGTGATCGGCCGTTTTTCGTATTCCGGGGTGGCCACATTCGGCAAGGTGTTCGCGCTTCTGGAGAACCCAGGAGCCCGTGTGATTCATCGATTACCGTGGAACGTACCCGGACATTAGCTGGCGTTCATTCAGGAGTCGCCTGACCTTCACCGAACCTCTGGCGAGCCGATCGGATTTCGTCGTCGACGGAAGCGCTGACGTAGCGCGGCGACGCACTAAATGTACTGCCGACCTGCCATATACGAGAGTGTGAAGGTGCTGCCGGCATCTCGCACCTGGGGTTTTCGTTCGGCGCCGTAGCACCCATTCTTTACCTGGTTCTCGGCAAGCAGCTTCTTCACCGCAATGCGCCGTACGCCCGAATCGGGGCTCACGACTTGATGGCGGCACCGTAGTTTGATCACATCAATTACTCTTCGACAAACACAGATGCTTCCCGTCGGTGCTGCAAGCGGAGCGGCGGCGCTGCAGGCGGAGCGTCGGAGCTTGGACTTGCAAGCGACCGACGCGGCAGTTGAAGAGGGCTGGCGCGCGCGCAAGAACACGATACGGGAAATCACCAACGAGTTCGACGACGCCATTACAGCGGCGAAGGTGCACGGCGCCATGACGGATCAACGAGCATTCTTCGCCTTCCGGTTGTCACCTTTTCCGTGGAGAGGAGGAATGGTGGGAGGATGTGTGACGTGCCGCTGAGGCACGGCGCTGACGTCGCTCGTGTATTTGAACGTCACAATGTTTCCTCGATGAACCCAGAAAAGAGGTGCGACATGTTCGGCTAGTGGTGATGAAGAAGGCGCATGAAATTATCCGCCCGCTCCGTATGCGTATCGTTCTCCCAATTCTTCACTAATGGGATAATCCATTGACGATAATTGATTTCATCGGAGATTTCGCACAGTATACTCTAGCTCACGAGTTTCGGGCTTCTCTTTTGTTTCTTTTTTCTGCTGGGCGTGCCTAGGTAATACTGCTCGGCAGAGAGGGACCAATCGAAAGGGCACAGCAAAGGGAAATTCTTTGTTAATCGATTGTGTCAAAACGCGATTAGTAATTTCGCTATTCCTATAAGAAATGAGAATAAGACAAGCGGCTATAGATGCCGATGATTTCTGCGGTGGTCTCGCTCCTTAACGCATGTGCCTGCATTTTACTACCGTAAATCAGTTTTTGTGGGTTAATAATGCATATATATACTCCCGTACGCTTAAATTCTAACGTTCGCGATGTCCTCCGCACAACGCGGTTCTACGAAGTTTCGGCTGAGAATTTGCATGGGCGAAAAAAAAAAAACATGAGGTGGAATCTTAGCTGGGCCTTGAAAGGCAAAGTTAGCGGCAGGGAAGCCATATAGAACTAAGATTTGTTGAACCTACCCCAGTACAAAGTATTTGACCGCTATGAGAACAAGCTACCTGGTATGCTCCCTCCTTCGGTCGTTGAATCAATGCTGCAAAGGTTTCGCCAAGACCACTTTGCTCCTCAGGCAACTGCTTATGCTTCCCACTATATTAAAGTCCGTACAGTCGAATGCTTTTATAACGAAGTCCTTGGGGCCTCCAAAATCATTCGTTATGCGGGGCACTTCGTTCTAAAGAGATCGCGCACCGCACAGCTCGCAATTGGACCCAGACAGAATTATTCACTCGTTACACAGGTCATTTAGTTGTGGACGCGTTGCTTGGGGAGACCATCGACTGCATATCGCGAGCACGCCTTACCAGCTAATGCTTACTGGTCTGTGTCCTTTTCGCTCGTTGCAATCACACCTTGATCTTCTGGCAGCCTAGAAAGTTTACATTTCCTTGCTAATGTAAATTTGCAATAGCAGAGGTCGAAAGATGAGAACAGTCTTAAATTTATTATTTCGTGGCTTTGATGTTGAAAAGAATGAACATTCTCTCTGCATGTGACCTCTACTGGCTTTTTTAAGTCTCGGTTGATAATCGTAGTAATTGAACGTAGGATGTTACGAAAGATAATAAATCCAGGCAAAAAAATGTAACGAGCATACTTTCGGGACGAAATCCTTGAGTATTACGGACGCCGCGTGACACTGCTAGCTTGATTTCTCGATTATACCCATTGAAAAAATCGGGGAATGTTTGGATTGTACAGCCACCTAAAGCTGGGCATGAAACTTACTCCAGGCCATAGTGAAAAAACGTCTTACTTCAAAACGAAATATAAACACGATCTTTAAGTATTAAATGGCAGCTACAAACATGTTTTACTGTTTTATTCTACCATAGTAGAGCCACCAATAAGTTCAATTAAATATTTAGCAAGCGGCAGAAAAGAAAGCAAAACCGTCCTGGATTTCGACCCAGCCATTTCGAATGTTAGTGAACTATTGGAACACAGTTTTATTTCGTGATGTCCTCTAAAAGGATTTAGGCAGAAAATTTAGGTGCTAACCAATGAGTTGCTGAAAGATCAGAGATAGTGTGCGCGATTTATGCGGCGTGAAATCTATATCACTGGCCTTTCAGTGAACGTCTAAACATTCTAAAATATCATAGGTACGCCGATACGTTTGCTTAGCCAAACATTCGTTGCGACTCAGCCAACATTTGTGTCAGACCTCGCTTATTAGGCGAGACGCAAGTCCACACGATCATCGTTAAACTAATCTGGAACCGTGCTCACTGAACGACTTGTCTTGACTTGTCTTGTCTCCCAAACACTGGCGCATACCCACTATGGGGGATTGGCCAAAAGGCAAGCTGTTTCCATTAAGAATTAAAACGAAACCGGATCTCAATGGCAGAGCGTGGGACTAAATTATTGTGGTTGAAAAGTTTAATAGAAATATTTAAAGAATTTTGAGATAAAATAAGCTAACATAAAAATAGAACAACTTTGTCATACAGTCAATCCCACCTTCTTCCAGATCCCCTCCCCCTAACTTATCCTGCCGAAGTATAGCATGGCATGCCTATTGGAGGAGGAAATAACTTTAATGTGTCCTGAGGAACCCCTCCCCACCCACTCTTGGTTTAGTGGGCGGCAGGGGTCGCGGGCCGCACCCACGTTGGGACGGGAAGCCCATGAGCCTCCGCCCTTTCGTGAGCCCTCTGGACGTCCCGGAGCTGGGTCTGGTGGTCGTCGCTTTGCAGGGCGTCCACCCAGTCTTCTTCTTTAGTGAACACGGTGCCGCTTAACGCGGAGCCTTGCCAAAGCATGTGCGCTAGCGAGCAGTAAGATTCACCACAATCCGGACACTGCGGCTCTACTTCTGGTGAATAACGGCTCAGTCTGCCTCTCAAGGGGAACGACCCTGTCTGAAGCATTCTGAATATCGATGACTGTGGTCTCGTGAGTTTAGCGTGGGGGAGTGGGAAGGTCCTCCTCGACAGCTGATAGTGTGTTGTTACTTCGTTGAAGGTGAGCAGCGGGTCTCGGTGCTCCCCTCCCTCCCCGCCACCTCGCTCGCCACGATCGCCGCGGTGCGTGAGTCCTCGCGCGCGTCCGTTCGCCAGCTCGTTGGCGTTGGGAAATTCGGGTTGCACGTCGGCCCCCATGTGGGCTGGAAACCATTTGACGAGGTGCTGACCCGCGGCTCCCTCGCTGCCGAGGACGGCGGCCGCTTCCCGGGATATCGAGCCCGAGGCGATTGCTCTTGCCGCCGATCGCGAATCTGTGTAGACGTGAGGACGTTCGGGGTCTCTCATTGCCATGGCTATTGCCAGCTGTTCGGCCACTTCGGACGTTACCCTCTTGACCGATGCTGCGTTAATTATTGTGCCATCCCAGCGTACCGAGACAGCCGCGTACCGGTCGCTGCGCCCATACTGGGCCGCGTCTACAAATGCCGCCAGGCCCGGGCAGTTGGCGGTCGATTTCAGCAGTGCTCGGGCCTCGCCTTTCGGCGCCCCTCGTTGAATTGCGGGTGGACGTTTCTCGGAAGCGGTTCTACCTTGAAAGTGCCCCTTACCGCCGCGCTGAGCGCAATCTTGTGTGCGTTGCACTCTGCCTCGGCATTTATCCCTGCTTCTTCTAGGATGCGCCTGCCGGCCCTGGTGGTCGACAGCCGCACGACCTGTGCCTTGGTCTGCGCTTCGATGATTTCTGATAGTGAATTGTGGACCCCTAACCGATCGAGCTGCTCCGTGCTTGTAGTGATCGGGAGACCTAGCACCCTTTTGACGCTCTTGCGCATCAGTGTCTCTATTTTGGCCGCGTCTCTCTTGGTCCATTTTAGCGCCGAGGCTACGTAATTGACGTGACTCATGAGGAAGGCGTGGTAAAGTGTGATGAGACTGCTCTCGCTGAGCCCTCCTCTGCGGTTCGTCACCCTGAGGATCAGCCGGAGCATGTTCTCCGTTTTGGACGTTAGTTTCATGACAGTTTGTGTGTTACCACCTTTCGCCTCAATTAGCAGCCCCAGGATTCGTATAGTGTCCACTCTGGGAATCGGCGGGCCGGCATTCGTATGTAATTTGATCGGTATTTGATCGATCGGCGTCAAATTCCTCATGCCTTGTTTTGAGGGCCTGTACAGCAACAGTTCTGATTTGCTGGGTGACATACGGAGTCCCGTTTCCTTCAGGTACTCTTCCGTTGTGTCCAGCGCCTCTTGAAGAGCCTGCTCGACTTCTGCGTCGGACCCTCCTGGGCACCACACCGTAATGTCGTCTGCGTACAGGGCGTGATTGACGTTGGTCACTCTCGTCAGCCGGCCATAGAGCCCTTTCATTGCCAGATTGAATAATAGTGGGGAGAGCACCGCCCCTTGTGGGGTGCCCCTCGCGTCCAGCGTGTGCCAATCGGACGTGGCCTGTCCAATTTTGATCGTGGCTTTCCTGTCTCTGAGGAAGGAGCCTATGTAAGAGTGGAATTTCCGGCCGAGCCCCATCATCGAGATCGTTTCCATTAGAAATCTGTGTTTGACCGTGTCGAACGCTTTCGTTAGGTCCAGGGCCAGTATGCCCCTGGTGTCTCTGGTCATGCCGTCAATTATATGCTTTTTGAGTAGCAACATTACGTCCTGTGTGGAGAGGCCCGGTATGAAGCCCACCATGTTATGTGGGAAGAGGCCCTCTCTCTCTATGTACCGGGATACTCGGTTATGTATGGCATGTTCGGCCGTGTTGCCTACGCACGAGGTGAGCGATATTGGCCGCATGTTCTCCGCCGCAAGTGGTTTACCGGGTTTCGGTATAAGTATGACCGAGGCCTCTTTCCACACCTCTGGTACTTCTCCCGTTTCCCACACTCTGTTGATTTCTTCGGTGAGCTTCTCGACCGACCTTCCGTCTAGGTTCCTCAACAGTTTGTTCGAGACCCCGTCCGGGCCTGTAGCGGAGCGTCCGTTGAGGCCTTGTAAGGCATCCCAAATTTCTGATTCCGTGAAAGGTGCGTCGAGTTCTTCGACCTCTGCCCCGGCGTATTGTGGATAGTCGCCGTCGCCTGACGGGCCCAGTGGCAGATACGTCTCCGCCAGCTCCTTTAGGAATTCGCTTTCCGTTTTGCTCTGCTCCTTTTGCTTTTGTAAAATCCTATCGATTGCCAATCTCTGACTTCCTTTGGATTGTTTGTCGCCTAACAGTTGCTTTAGGAGGTTCGATTTGCGCCCGGTTCTCATTTGTCCGTCTACCGACGCGCACACCTCGTTACACTGTTGCTTGGAAAGCTCGATCGAGTGCGCTTCTATCTCCCGGTTTAGTGCCGCTACTTTCTTTCGTAGTCTGCGATTCAGTCTTTGCGTTTTCCACCTGGCCGTGATGGAATTCTTTGCCTCTAATAGGTGTGCCAATCTCGCGTCCATCCTTTCCACGTTCAGTTCAGTTTGGACAACCCTCGTCGCGGTGTTAACGTCCTCTTTGAGCCTTCTAAAAAGACTGTCTAGATCCGCGTATTCGTTTGTGTCTTCCTTCCTTATTTTGCGGAAGGCGTCCCAGTCGGTGACCTTAAATTCTCTCGGTGGTGCCGCCCTGATGGGGATCGTGACCGCCAGTATGTAGTGGTCGCTGCCGAGGTTCTCGTGCAGGTTGCGCCACTCGGCCCCTCGCACGTTCTTGACGAAGGTCAGGTCGGGCGTCGTGTCCCGCGCCACCGACGTGCCTAGTCGAGTCGGATAGCGGGGGTCCGTCACCAGCTCTAGCGAGCACGTAGTGACTGCCACCAATAGCCGCTCTCCCTTAGGCACTGGCCTTACGTAACCCCATGCTCCGTGGGGCGCGTTAAAATCTCCTGCCACTATGAGAGGGGCCCCCCTGGCCATTGAGGCCGCCTTCGTTGTGAACGACTGTCTGTGGTCAGAGGGCAGGCTGTACACGTTCACTACGAATACGCTGTTTTTAAGCCAACTGTTCGGTATGAGTTCGATCACGGTTACCTCCACTTTCGCGTTGCCTAATTTCAAATCTCGTTCCTGGAAAGAGCATTTGTTCGCGACGAGGGTCGCCACTCCGCGCTTACCCTGTTCGAATTTCGACGAGGCTACCCGGTAGCCGGGCAGGGACACCTCGCTACCCAAAGTTTCTTGTAAGATTATGACGTGCGGTTTGTCCGCCTGTGAGGCAACGAACTGTAGCAGCGGAGCCTTGCGCTTTTTGAAGCTAGCGCAATTCCACTGCCACACTAACAGCTCTCTAGTTGAGTTGGTCGCCATGATTGATGCCTTGGATTTGTTTAGCACCCACAGGCGCCACGTGTACTCCGATACGCGTCACTCTCGCCGCGAGCGCTACCATGCTCTCCGCTAGTTGCTGGACCATTAGCTGCAATGAGCTAATCGACTGCTTAATTCCCAATAGGACGCTACTGGACTCGGGTTCCACCGGGTTTCCCTCCTCCGTCAGGGGAGGGGCCCTGCGTTTGACCGAGCGAACCGACTGCTCCCCTTGCGGGGTCGGTGTACTTTGCGGCACCTGCTGCTGCTGTTGGTCGACTAGCTGAGGAGTGGAACCGTGTTTCCGAAACGATTCGAAATCCGCCCTCATTTGCTGAATCTCCGCCTTGAGGCGCGTGTTTTCTTCCGCTAGCTGAGCTATTCTAGAGTCTTTTTTGTTATGCTTTGGCAATGCTACATGCGTTACCTTTGATTGTGAAGGCGGTTTTGGCTTGGCCCGGTCCGCCCAGGTCGGCCCTTCTTGAATGCGCACTTGGGAGCGAGAACGGCCTCTCGATCGGCTGCGCTGTTGTAGTGTCGGCATTGTCGAACGTCCTCCTCTGGGGGCACTTGACACGCTGGAATCACGTGATCTACTCTCTAGCTGTTGCGGATGCCTATTAAGATTAATATTTTTTAAGCCGCACTGCTGGTCCCTAGGTTCGGCATTTAAGAAGCATGAAGTATGAGACGAATTCGCATATTGCACAGACACGTACTACAGAGAAAGGGTACAGCGTCCCAAAGTTTCTTCCGCCCTGTCCTTCTTTCTATCATTAAAAAAAAACATTAGAAACATTTTTAGTATTACTCCAAAAGATTTGGCTTCCATCGTACCGACACGTCACGTGACAAAGGCAGTAAAGCAAGGTTATTTGAGTTTTCATTACATTAAAGGCGATAATGGTGACCTATGAAACATACGGTGACAGAGGCGACGAATGTAGGCAAACCTATGAGTATTCCAATAAGAAAATTATCCATTAGAAAGAGTCTCGAAGCAATATTTAACACCAATCCGAATAATTTTTTTAAACGTCTTTATTTCTGTATTTAATAGGCGAATATAAACTAAAGAAGGGAAAAATCTGAGGAGCACAAAGCAGAAATTGTTTTTCTCGGCAACCGCTGCACGTATTACGACAAGGGCTGCCGCATCTGAAGCTAAAAGTTAATATCATGTAAATACAGAGAGCAGATTTTTCTTTACACGATTGACGTTCTTGCAGAAATTCTTCGAGACTGCGAAATACTGAAGAATCACGATTACAACTACCGGCATTAAATAGAATAAACAATGTCGCAATTCTGTAAACTACCTCTTTTGAGACTCCCAAGGCGGACAAAATTTATGTATGATGCATCACTCTGAAGTATTCCGCAAATTTTTGGTGGTACATATATAAAAACCTCGCGAGCATGGCAACAGTTCCCCTTTCTAAGAACCCAGCTTGTCATTTTGGATACTCTAATAGATGCCGTTCACAGAAGCATGACACCTGCATTTGTCATAATGTTACGAATTTATAAAGCTCCTGCATCACCTATATTTTAAATACAAATTATTTAGAACTGTTTGTTAAACGTTCGAAGCCATAAGACAAACTTTTTCAACAGTCGGCAGGAAGCAGCCTTCTATTTTTAATGCAACACCTTTTATTTTAATCGGTTAAGCAGTTGTCTACTGAGGACACTTGAACGCTTTACGCCTGTTCGAAAAGAAAAATTGTAGTTTACGTTTCCTCATCAAGCGTCAATCTGAGAACTGGAACCTAAGCTTAATTTACCAAGGCAAAACAGACAAGAAATCTCGCAGCAGAATTTACGCTCTTCAAAGCACACTGATCGCACTTGTAAATTCAGGCATTCTTTCGAGTGTAGCGCCTGCGCAACAGGTCCACGCACTTTGTACACTCTTCGATTTACAGTTGTGAAACAAGAGTTAAGAACATCGGATCCTAACGCAATAACAGCTGATATTGTCTGTTAAGACATAATCAATGTTAAAGGCGCCAAAGGTGAACGCCACGTATCCTGACAAACTGAAACACTAAGAAAAAAATACGCGAAAAAATTCAACGGACACCTTTAACAATCAAGCCCATGGAGCCTTTACTGCAGTTATTACGGCAAATCAGTGTGATGCCAAAAAAGAGAAACTAAGTAAGAACAAATGAACGACACACAGTGACAGAAAAGAGAAAATCACCAAGAAATCGAGTAGCTCTTTTTTTTTGCTTTTTGTTATTCACTTGCAGAACAGGAAGCAAAAGAAATAAATAAATTTTAACTGCACTGACGCATCTAACTGTCCATTATTTATGATGATGACGACCATCATTTCTCAGCACGGTGCTCTCTTCTAGCGCGCCATCTTCATCGGGGCTGTCCAGAACGATTGTCAGTGCAAAATCATTGGTGAATTCCAATGGGGGATTCAGAGCACTTCCGGCGCAACAGTTATTGCTCTTTCTGGAGCAAACCTGTTCTATTGGTACATCTGGAACATTCCCATTGCAGATTCAGAGAACACGAATCTGGACGTGAGACGAAGGACTTCGTGCAGCAGTCCACGGACTGCACCGGCAAATCGGGTGGAGGGGAGTGGCAGCCCCCGTGACGTACTCTTATAAGAATGTTTGCGTCTTCTGCAGCTCATTCCCTAACAATAAACGTCATCCATATTGCATGCCTTCTCATTCTTTAACCTGTAATCCTCAACGTATCAGATATGCTGCGGTGCGTTTAATGCACAAACATTCTGATTGAAGCATGGAATACGTAGAGTATAGACTATAGTAATGTCTTGGATACGCTGGACTGGGTTTACAGTTGTGATTACCTCAACCAACCAATTACTAAATAGTGAAATACTATGCCGAGTAACTTCTGAATATCAATGTGTGTATGTATTTTTGTACAAATCTGCTCTACATGGCCAGAAATAAAAGTGATTAAGTTTTAATATGCTTTCTATGCGTGTGAAATTGTGTTTGGGAAAATCACTGGGATAAAATTGAGCTATTCGTCGTCCATTGCAACCGGACGTGCGCCTGATCGAGCACCCTGCTTTTCCTTCTGTGAAGGCTAAAACATGGAGCCCATTGAGTGTTCTTGGGCTCCACTATCACTTCCGGTGTATGTAGTCCTCAAAAGCATAACCTTCGAGATCTATTTCTATGACTGAAACAGAACCGGCATCGGGGCTTGGATTTGGACGCCAACTCCGCGCTTCATGATTTGCCGTTTCTGACATAAAAAAGAAAAAAAAAGCGCAGCGGAGGGCATCACATAAAAGGATTATACCTGGGATTACGTAACGTTTTTTTTTCTGCAGCGGTGGCGTAGAGGTAGAACACCCGCCTCGCGTGCAAGAGGTCCGTGGTTCGAATCCCGGTGCCGGCAATTTTCCACCGGATTAAAAAAAAAATCCGCATGTTGTTAAAATTGCATAAACAAGCCTGGAGTGTGGCCTGATCCCGGTGACCAGAACCGGTAACGCACTCCCTCACCAGAGCAGGATTGGCCACCCTGGTGCAGTACTTGGCCACAACCTCCTATATGAACAACACAACCAAACCCCGGCCCTCAGTCCCCAGCAGCTGCGAAGCAACTGACCACGGCGGCGGTCAGACCTGCGACGCTGCAGAGGGTGCTAAGAATCACTGGCTCCGGACAGGCCGCCATTGGAATATGAACCTGGCAACGTTTAACGCTAGAACGTTATCTAGTGAGGCGAGTCTAGCAGTGCTATTGGAGGAATTAGAAGGCAGTAAATGGGATATAATAGGGCTCAGCGAAGTTAGGAGGCCAAAAGAAGCATATACAGTGCTAAATAGCGGGCACGTCCTGTGCTACCGGGGCTTAGCAGAGAGAAGGGAACTAGGCGTCGGATTCCTGATTAATAAGAATATAGCTGGTAACATACAGGAATTCTATAGCATTAACGAGAGGGTGGCAGGTCTTGTTGTGAAACTTAATAAGAGGTACAAAATGAAGATTGTACAGGTCTACGCCCCTACATCCAGTCATGATGACCAGGAAGTCGAAAGCTTCTATGAAGACGTGGAATCGGCGATGGGTAGAGTGAAAACTAAATACACTATACTAATGGGTGACTTTAATGCCAAGGTAGGCAAAAAGCAGGCTGGAGACAAAGCAGTGGGGGAATATGGCATAGGCACTAGGAATATCAGGGGGGAGTTATTGGTAGAGTTTGCGGAACAGAATAATATGAGGATAATGAATACCTTCTTCCGCAAACGGGATAGCCGAAAGTGGACGTGGAGGGGCCCGAACGGCGAGACTAGAAATGAAATAGACTTCATACTCTGCGCTAACCCTGGCATCATAAAAGATGTGGACGTGCTCGGCAAGGTGCGCTGCAGTGATCACAGGATGGTAAGAACTCGAATTAGCCTAGACCTGAGAAGGGAAAGGAAGAAACTGGTATATAAGAAGCCGATCAATGAGTTAGCGGTTAGGGGGAAAATAGAGCAATTCCAGATCAAGCTACAGAACAGGTATTCGGCTTTAACTCAGGAAGAGGACCTTAGTGTTGAAGCAATGAACGACAATCTTGTGGACATCATTAAGGAGTGTGCAATGGAAGTCGGTGGTAACTCCGTTAGGCAGGATACTAGTAAACTATCGCAGGAGACGAAAGATCTGATCAAGAAACGCCAATGTATGAAAGCCTCTAACCCTACAGCTAGAATAGAACTGGCAGAACTTTCGAAGTTAATCAACAAGCGTAAGACAGCTGACATAAGGAAGTATAATATGGATAGAATTGAACATGCTCTCAGGAACGGAGGAAGCCTAAAAGCAGTGAAAAAGAAACTAGGAATTGGCAAGAATCAGATGTATGCGCTAAGAGACAAAGCCGGCAATATCATTACTAATATGGATGAGATAGTACAAGTGGCTGAGGAGTTCTATAGAGATTTGTACAGTACCAGTGCCACCCACGACGATAATGGAAGAGAAAATAGTCTAGAGGAATTCGAAATCCCACAGGTAACGCCGGAAGAAGTAAAGAAAGCCTTGGGAGATATGAAAAGGGGGAAGGCAGCTGGGGAGGATCAGGTAACAGCAGATTTGTTGAAGGATGGGGGACAGATTGTTCTAGAGAAACTGGCCACCCTGTATACGCAATGCCTCATGACCTCGAGCGTACCGGAATCTTGGAAAAATGCTAACATAATCCTAATTCATAAGAAAGGGGAAGCCAAAGACTTGAAAAATTATAGACCAATCAGCTTACTGTCCGTTGCCTACAAACTATTTACTAAGGTAATCGCAAATAGAATCAGGAACACCTTAGACTTCTGTCAAGCAAAGGACCAGGCAGGATTCCGTAAAGGCTACTCAACAATAGATCATATTCACACTATCAATCAGGTGATAGAGAAATGTGCGGAATATAAGCAACCATTATATATAGCTTTCATTGATTACGAGAAAGCATGTGATTCTGTCGAAACCTCAGCAGTCATGGAGGCATTGTGGAATCAGGGTGTAGACGAGCCATATGTAAAAATACTGAAAAATATCTATAGCGGCTCCACAGCCACCATAGTACTCCATAAAGAAAGCAACAAAATCCCAATAAAGAAAGGCGTCAAGCAGGGAGATACCATCTCTCCAATGCTATTCACAGCGTGTTTACAGGAGGTATTCAGAGACCTGGATTGGGAAGAAATGGGGATAAAAGTTAATGGAGAATACCTTAGTAACTTGCGATTCGCTGATGATATTGCCTTGCTTAGTAACTCAGGGGACCAACTGCAATGCATGCTCACTGACCTGGAGAGGCAAAGCAGAAGAGTGGGTCTAAAAATTAATCTGCAGAAAACTAAAGTAATGTTTAACAGTCTCGGAAGAGATCAGCAGTTTACAATAGGCAGCGAGGCACTGGAAGTCGTAAGGGGATACATCTACTTAGGGCAGGTAGTGACGGCGGATCCGGATCATGAGACAGAAATAATCAGAAGAATAAGAATGGGCTGGGGTGCGTTTGGCAGGCATTCTCAGATCATGAACAGCAGGTTGCCATTATCCCTCAAGAGAAAAGTGTATAATAGCTGTGTCTTACCAGTACTCACCTACGGGGCAGAAACCTGGAGGCTTACGAAAAGAGTTCTACTCAAATTGAGGACGACGCAACGAGCTATGGAAAGAAGAATGATAGGTGTAACATTAAGGGATAAGAAAAGAGCAGATTGGGTCAGGGAACAAACGCGAATTAATGACATCTTAGTTGAAATCAAGAAAAAGAAATGGGCATGGGCAGGACATGTAATGAGGAGGGAAGATAACCGATGGTCATTAAGGGTTACGGACTGGATTCCAAGGGAAGGGAAGCGTAGCAGGGGACGACAGAAAGTTAGGTGGGCGGATGACATTAAGAAGTTTGCAGGTACGGCATGGCCACAATTAGTACATGACCGGGGTTGTTGGAGAAATATGGGAGAGGCCTTTGCCCTGCAGTGGGCGTAACCAGGCTGATGATGATACGTAACGTTGACCACGTGGGATTAGGTACCATAATGCCCGATGAAAGCAAACTACCTGCAGTTGTTCATATACGACCAGCGGTTGCGGTAGGGTTTTTGTGCAACACTACAAATAAATAAAAAAAGTTGCGGAGCTCTATGACGCGCTCTCATGTGTCAGGAACGTTGTGACACCTTGCAGTTGGTCGTACAAGTTCGCGTTCCTTGTGAGAGGTTCGCATCTGAACGTCTGCAGCTACAACCAGAATATCTTGCTACAATCGAGAACACTGTACACAGGTTGCGGGCCTCAAGCATTTTGCATTCTGCAACCCCACCAGAATCTGGTCCTTGTGGCCGGAGTTTGAACCCACGATCTCTTTTGCTCATCAGCCTGATGTGTAAACTTATGATCACTATACCGACAGACAGGACAGGACTTAGCTTGGCTTGACCGGACCTGACGTGGCCCGACCTGACTGACGGAGAGATGGAGGGACAGATTGACAGACGCAGAAAAAAAAAGCGAAATCCGCGATAAAGCACACATTTATTACAGTGTGCTGGGATGCATCCTCTGCGCGTAAACCCTATAGAAGAGGTTCACGCGCGCGAAGCCCTACACCCTGATCGCGCACTTGGTTTTCGGGTTCATCCTCGAACCTTCCTTGCAACCATAGACGCGCGCGAAGTCGCTAGAGTGCATCAGGGGCAAGTTGCAAATCATTTCGTGGTAGGGTCGCAGTCCGCACGAGAACCAGCAGTGGAAGGCGAACACGGCGGCGTCGCTGGGCACGGGTCCGAGGTTGATCGCCGGGGTCGCGTTCGCCCTTCTCGCCGCCTCCCAGGTTCTCCAGACCACGCGCAGAGCAGCGGCTGCGGCCGGAATGTCCGCGCCGACACCGTCTTCGTCTTTGGCAGAGGGCGCCAGACATCTGCGGCCGCATTTGCGGAACATTTCTTTTGTTCGCGAGCGCTGTCTTGAGCATTGCCCCCCCCCCCCGCCCCTATATAATCATTTACGCACTTCTACAGCTGCTGCTGTAGCCTCAGTCGGAGACTATTGCAAGATTCGGAAGATGGGTTCGTACCCTAGTGAATACTAGCCCCTTTCGTTCCATGGACGGAGGAGCTGAGCTTGTCATTAGTACTGTTTCATTTTTGCAGCATTCCTTTGCAGTGTTTTGCGGAGCTTCTGGTCGATGGCGCCGCAGGTAATCCCTCGGGGCAGCGCAAACTGGAGCGAGTTTATTCTGACGGAGGACGTAAAATGTGTTGACAACTGGGGTCTTTCGACGAAATTGGGCCATTTTCGGCCAGAATTCGGAATTACAGAGGGGGCCCAAAATGGGTGAGAAGACACGCCATCAGCCGTCAAAATTAGAAAAAGAAAGAAGCGCATATATATAAGCAGTAGAAGGGATACAATAGACGTCTGTACGGAAAAATTATTAGCGCTAAGAAAAGGAACCATTGCTGCCTTCAGCTCTATTCTACTTGGTCAACATTCTCAGATAGACCTTCGTTTCGTTTCGTTTTTGACAAGACGTTATTAGACCTACAGTTCACAAGCTCACGTGGAAACATATTCCGTTTTCTGACTTTCTGTCAGAAAAGTTTGTCTTAGCTTAGAAATCTGTACTTGAATAAGTGTTCAATGCGCTCATGTCTCGTTACTCTAAAAATTGTGAGCGTATTTGTCAGGATCAGTTTTAAATTGATCATTTTTGTGCTGGCAGAAAAACTTAAGGCGTAATAACTTCGCACACAGCAATTGCTAATGGTGGGTAATTTATCTCCCTTCTGCAGTTGAGACCGAGAAGTGTAATGATCATGTTTTTAATGCAAGTGTCATTGCATTTCGATGTACATTTTACAACATCGCCACATTATTGAGCTCGTTAATGGACGCAAGCATACTACAATACTCCAGTATTAGTCGAACGTTTAACAGACTAAAGAGAAAAAAAGATAAGATAGACACCATCCTACATATCCAAGCCTATAATTCCGAACAACACAATATCGTCAGATCTCTCGCCGGCACTCCCAAAGTCTGGCATGAAGCAATACACTGATCCTGCATAGCTGTGCACATTTTCAAGTTTAATATAAACATTCTTCACACTAAGCGTGTCTAACAATTTCAGAGCACATGCAAACCACGAAGCATTGATCCGATAGGGTTATCTCACGGCGTCACGTGGTAGCTCTATCTTAGCTGCATCGCATGCGACGACAGCGCCACACGTCGCAAGGAGGGGTCATGGACCCTGCTCCTCCATACTGGAAAGTTGCCTTTTCTTTTTCACTCTCATTTTCCTTGTCACGTACTTAAACCTAATCATCTGCGATTTGTTCTTTGTTATTGGAATGCTTCAAATATCGAATACTTCCTTTCTTCTGCGCTTTTCCGTAGCTTCGTTATCTGTTGGCATCAGCCACAGAAGTGCTAAACGCTTCCCAGCTGTACGACGGGGAATCAATGAACCGCATAAATGGACACTGAAATGATTTCCATCGCTTTTTATGCGAAGCATATTACTAGAGCTCAACCCAGTTCCTCAGGCGCGGCGGTGTTGCCTTCCATACCACGTGACACCGTGACGTCACGATAGAGGAGAAACGGGGCTCGAACTCCCGCCGTCGCTCGCTGCGTCGCCCCCGCATCGGACGCGGTGAGCGTCGAGCAACACAGCGTTCGGCGCGACAACGATTTATTCATGAAGTGCAACGCCGCAGACACGGACACCGACGACACCGGCTTTTCTGCGACGCGAGCTCCTTAACGCTGTCGCGTTAAAATAAAGGCTAGTATGCTTCGCATCCTGGGCTTAACCTTAGCTAAGCCACAGCCATTTTTTTTTACTTGCCTGAAATTGGCGGCTGTAGTCTCTGAGGCGTTCGCCAGCCTCGCCACCGATTGGAAGTAGAGCGTGGCCGCCATTCGGACGCCCAGTCCGGCCAGGGCGAGGGCGTAAGGCCTTCCCGGTCCCAGCCACGGGAACTCCAGCTCGGGCGGCACCAGGCTGTACCCCCGCAGGGTGCTGGAGTCCTCGATCTTCCACTCCTGGTTCATGAACCGGAACTCCGGGTCCCGCATGAGACCACGCATGGCGCCTTTGACGGCCACGTAGTTGTAGAGCGGCTTCATTTTCATAGGGGGCACGGATGCGTAGAAGGCGTTGACCTGTCGTCGAGAACGTGGAAGACGCTAGTTGGCTAGAGGGAGCGCACTCTGCGCTCTTGAAACAGTTTCACCTTTTGAGGTGCATATTTGTCCTACAACAATAATCGTCGTCTGCCTCAATTGCTTGCGCTTTCGTTTTTGAAAACGCTGCGCTCGCTACTTTTCTTTCCGGAATGCTATACGTCACGCTAAAAATGCGCATGCTTTTCGTGACTTGAAAGTACCGGGAACGCAGTGTTAAAGAAAGGAAGTACGGGAAAGATAGATCACGATTATTCTTGTGGCACAAGATAAGCGCCAAAGGGAGGAATCTTTTTAAGGGCGTAGAAAATTTGCCACCTTTTAGAGTGCATCTTGTCCCCAAATAGTTATCGTAATGTGCCTGGTTTGCTCTTTCTTTCAGGAAAATTCTGCGTTCGCTATACGTTCCTGCACAAAACGCCGTGTCGTGTTGGTAACACAAATGCTGTTATCATTACGGCCGTATGCTGCGCGCGCAGCGTCATACTATATGTAGGCACGCAAGACAGGCGGCGAGTACGGCGGGGGGGCGTAGTGTGCCCCGAACTGTGCAAGGCTCTGTTAGAGGGTGGTACTAAACGCTGTGTGAGATTGAGCCACCTCACTCTCGGTGGAGCGAGAAAAGACGGGACGTGTCTTCGCTTTACCTTTCCTTTCTTTCACATCCCGTCCATTCTCCGCATATGATAGTGACCGCAAATAAAGAAAAATAAACATTCCGGGGAGAAGCCAGGACCAGACTGCACGCGAACTGATGCAGGCATATCACATAAAGAAGATAGACCAAGACTGTGTTAGTGACGCTTCCATTAGGTTGTTTCGATCGGAGATAGATTTTTTTGATAATCGGTTGCCCCGCTGGGCTGATCAATGTTCTTGGGAGCTGCGTTCTGCGCATGTTCTATTTGTCTATATATGCCCATGGGTTGCCGTGAATAAGACAGTTGAAAGTTACCGCCCATGTCGTATTTTTGTGTTCTCTTCCACTGTTCCCATCATTATTTGCCATCAATATGATATGCAGTAAACACCAACTAGGCCAAACTGAAGTTCTTCTCGTCCGTACACGTTGCTCCGAGAATAGCGAAGGTGCTTAGATTCGACGAGAAAAGGACAAATTGAGCATTTCAATTTGCCTCGTGCTTGTTCTGCTATTCGTAATATTTGCCACTAACCTGTATAAAGCAAATTCACAAGCGAAAGCAGATAAGGTTCGCCTATTTCCACGCCGAGTTTACAATTACACCCCAGAGGGTATTAAAGTTTCACTCCACACCCTCTGTTACGCCTAGCTATTACTCATTTAGCTCGTAGCATCTCATAATAGAGGTGTGGGCGAGAACATAATGTCAGAACCAAAAATTTTCACACGCATAAGTGTGGTAATGGGTGCTTGGCACTTCTTCGAGCACCCTATAAGAAGAGTCTTCTGAGGATTGCCGCCAACTCCTATGAGCAGCAACTCGCCAGTACTTAAGGTAGAAATCTTCAATATTTTTGTTGACTGTACGGCAGAGCAGTGCCGATATGTATCGCCTAACGCAAATCTCAGCTGGAAGATCTCTCCCGTGAATATTATGAGCCCCGCCTTTGAACTTTAGGCCGCTGTCAATGATTCATTTTTGATTAAGACGTGGACTTCGTTGCTTAAGCAGTTCACTGCTAAGCGCGGCATAATAAAATACGGAAGTTTAATGGGCCAGTAACGCGATGCAATGTGTAATTGACAGATGAACTCAACACCAACAGCCCGAATGAAGTGGGATTTGTTTATCACAAGAACAGCCTGGTCGCCTTGAATAGCCAATACAAGATGA
This sequence comes from Dermacentor albipictus, assembly GCF_038994185.2. Lineage (NCBI taxonomy): Eukaryota > Metazoa > Arthropoda > Arachnida > Ixodida > Ixodidae > Dermacentor > Dermacentor albipictus. The sequence goes on from NC_091826.1 coordinate 46,728,513, forward strand.
TAAAAGGAGAGCAAACGAAAGTGTACTTGAGTTTGGCAAGAGAACAAATAGAGTTTGCCCTGCGTCAATGTGGTATGTAACGCTGGGGGAAGTGTAATGAACCGACTCATAAAGGCGCATCGAATAAAGGAAACTAGATACGGCCGGCGTCAGCATCTGGAATAAAACAGCGTATCAATTACGCTAATTGTCAACTAGTGCTTTATTTGTGCATCACAGGCCATGCGCAATAAAACATTTAATGGAGAGCTTCTTTCGTCCCCGGAAGAATGTTACGGACTCCCACGTTTTCTGCCTCAAAAGCACATGCATATCACGGAACCACCTTCCACAGCTAGCTAGTGGCATCGTTTTTGAAATATTTTTTCTACTGATTATATATGACTTTGTATGTGTTGTATGATTTCAACGTTGTATTGAGGTTTCGTGTTATCCACGGTGTTGGATTAGCCTCTATTTCGTTGCGCTGCTAAGCGCGCAAGACCATAGGATCGAATCCCCGCCGCGGAGTCGGCATTTCGATGGGGGCGAAGTGCAAGAACTACCCGTGTTCCATGAAGTGGGAGCACGTTAAAGATCGGCAAGTGGTCAAAAATAGGATAGTCCGTAGTTCGCCAGAGGTGGAATGCCTCATAAACAAGTCGTGGTTTTGGCACGTAAAACACAAAAATTGTACTCAGATTGCGTATGGTTGTGTAAGCTGTTTCGCTGTGCACACGCTATACAATAAAACCTCCTTACAACAATATTGAAACGTAATGTAGCGTTACTTCGTTATTGATATCGATATCGCACGTACTGCACTATGCGTCTGTATTGTGGTTCATCGTTACTTCGTTATATTCGTTATTTCCTGACATCTCTTTTCGTTATAACGAGGTTTCACTGCACTTGTTTCGTTCGCGCTTTCTTTTGTCCGTGTGCCATCGGTAATGCGCATTCGCACTGACGACATTCTAAAATAAATCACTGCAAAAAATAAAAACGCCCACCTTCTCGGGCTTGGACATCGACCGGTACAAGAAGAGGGCCTCCTGGTACGGGTCCTTGGGCGGCGGCTTGCTGCTGCCCACCAGCGTCCGGTTTTCCTCGCCCAGCAGCTCCGCGAAGGCTCGCCAGACGTCGTTCGCCGTTTCGCGCACGTCCTGTAGAGTCGCCTTGGGCACGACCATCCAGATGTGGGCGTTGAGGGCGGAGCGGAAAGCCGCGTGCGTTTGTGCAAGGCAGTGGCTTCGGTGCGCGGTGAAGGCCTGCGAGTTGCGGAGCGCTCGACTTTACTGTAACGACAGGTGCCGCTAACTGGCTAAGGTTTGTATTTTTCGGGGCCATTGACCCAGCCGAGCGTGCTTTGCGAACGCGTTTAAATGTGAATACGCTGCGTCAGGTTGCACACAGGCGTTATTAGAGCAATGCTGTTTCTTTTCAGCCAGTTCCTACTTTTGGAAGTGATAACGAAAGCCGGCAACATAGCTGCTCTGGAAATGTGTGAAAGTGTGAATATGCTGCGTCATGTTGCATACAAGCGTATAAGCGTAATACTGCTTTCTGTCTGCCAGGTCCTACTTCTGGAAATGACAATGAAATTCGGTTATATAGCTGCTTCGTGAGAACAATTTATTTACGCGATTCTGCCACAGCGTAGGCACCAGCGCTTCCCTCAACTTTTTTGTGGAATGTAGCTTTGTCGCGACGAAGTTTATTCGCTCATTACTTCTTGCCAACTCGCGTGCCGTAGTCGTAAAGTACATTTAACACGCTCTTCTCGTACGTCTAAGGACGGACACTTAGCAAGCTCGAACTTTGGGCAAGACGTGAGATATTTTAGACTGGTATTACTAGATTTGATCTCGAAGCGCCAAGCCTGGCGTTTCGAAAATAACTCCGACGTCATGACGCAGCAGAATGTGTTAATGCGCAGAAATAATTGGGATGCGCGGTTGTCTTAATGCCTTCGCGCGCGCCCGTTGTAGCGAGTACAGGAACAGAGTGAGGCACTGTTTCATGACGTGATGATGGATACAGCCCCTGGTTGGCAGTCGAAACTGGTTCGGTGAAACAACTGTTGCGGCAACTTAAATTTTAGGGGTGCGGGGACATTCGCCACTATTCCATCTGGTGTTATGATGGTCTGAACCCTGTAGTTAATTGCAGGAAAGGAAATGACAAGTCGACAATACCACTCGATTGCTTGTTTATCCAATGCAGACGGAACGTACTGCTTCTCTGTGAACGAAAGAGAAAAAAGAAACTTACGCGCAAAAAAAAAAAGTGAGGCACTCCAGCCGTCAGCGTTAACCAGCGTCCTCCAACAACGTTCACTGGCGGGTAATGATTGTTTAGCGAACCGAAAAAAATTCCGCCTAGCCAGCGAGAACATTTAACAAATCGCACACATCTCGGACACCGAGTAAAACCTCCCGTCACGTTTTTTTCCACTTCGCCTTGCATTATTTTCCAGAGTAGTTGAAGGGGCGTAAACCGGAAATTATTCCACGGGCAGCAGAATATTACCCTACAGCAAAGTGAGAAGAAGTCCCGAGAAAAAATACCCCTTACCATGACGAGAAAAGGCTCCGCAAAGCAGAAAGCATGCAAATATAATGAACTCGTGCTGACGCCGCCCTGAATTTCAAGCGCAAGCTCGCCGTCACGTGACGGATTCTGCCAATGTCTGCTTTGGCCTAGTTAATCTTTCATCATTATGGAGGACTACATTTCAATCCAAAGAGCTCGGTGACTGAATTCGGCAAGTTTCAAGTTTGAAAAACTTCGGCCACAATGGCCAAAATACGAAAAAAAGATACCTCAAAATTTGTGAAGTCACACTGACCTGGCGCCGGTTTTTGTGGGCGGGAAAAACCGAGCAAAAGTAAAACTTTGACAATTTATTATCGTTTCCAGTACGCAACCTACTACCAAGAAATTGGCTAACACATAGTTTTGAAACAATACTTTATCAGTTTATAAAGAGATTTTGGCATTTCGCTTAAATGTTCCTCCGATCTCTGAGCTCTGTGCGAAGACTAAGAGCGCTTGCAAGAGTATACATTTGTGCTCGGCCCTCTCACCAAATGCCCCATGTGCAGCTATAGCGAGACCGGCTCGACTCACACCCAAGCCAGCACGAGCCTCCGAGACACCCGGCGGCGAGCAACACACCAGCTGCTAGATTAGCTGCGCGGTGGACAGTTTGTTTCCCACGCATAGACCGCGGTTCGATTCCCGGCAGTGGTGGGTATTTCTTTCCAGCTGCTAACCAACACGAAGGTAAGCAAGTTTCTTAAAAGCGAAGAAGATCGCGCATACAGCCGATCGTCGCAAAGGAAACACTCATTAGAGTGACGCATATAGCGTCGCTACTTACAGGATGTCTACGTGCTACGGGCTTACGTCGCGAGGTGACCACGCAGACAGTTTTGCCATAGAAGCGGCGGCGCCTCGCATCTTCCCTTGGCGGCTACGCTATAGTTCGACGGAGTACAGTTGAAACTCGATCTAACGAAGTGATGACCGCGCTCGATTTATTTCGTTAAACCGGGAAGTTTGTAAACTCGAGGAAGGCATTTTTCGGCTCTTCGAAATCTTAAATTGTAACGTAGCTACAAGCCAAAAGGCTATCGCTGCATCGTAGTTGCCCCTAATGGGGCGACCTGTGGCGTAAACCATGACATAACGAAAGCAACCACCACCGCCTCTACCGAGGCGGTGTTGAGTCCGCATTTCCGCACATGGGCGTGGCATGCAGTCTCATCAAAATAAAGCTAGGGCCGCGACTAGGGCGCCTAGATGTTCCAACGCGTTAGCTTTAAAGCCCACGTTCGAGAAAAAACCCGTATGCGTCAAAATTCGAAAGAAATCGCCGTTCTTTATTGCTCATCTATTACAGTAAAAAGCTTCGTTAAATCGACTTAGGCCAAGTTAGATACGTTAATTCGAGTTGATGACAACGTTCAACCCTATGGGCAACTGCCGCGTTACGGAAATTTCATCGTCAGATCGGGAACTTCGTAAAATCGTGTTTCGTTAGATCGAGTTTTAACTGTACTTATCGGAAAAACATGGGCACGTCTGCACAAGGCGTCAGATTCATTCGAGAACTTCATTGTGCAATCACTGTCAATGGGTAGCAGCAGTACGGCAGGGTTACAGATGCATGACGTAAAAGCAAATTCGGACGCATACTCACGGACGCACACCCGCTCAGCAAGTCTACTCTGACGCCACTTTTAGCGCAAGGCGGCAGTCTCCGCCGCCGCATTTACCACGGCCGTACTGTTCACGCCGGCTGCAGACGCCCGTTCATACTTGTCTAGTCACTGCGTTTTCTGTTTTGATTGGATCGCGGTCGCTGCAAGACGGCGGTGCTGCTCCGCGGCATTTCTTGTAGCGCCAATTCATCTCGCTTTCCCTCCAATGACGTTCACGGTTCTGATCCGCACAAAATCCGTTAGCGCGATAGCACGAAAGCAACCACGTGGACATTAGGCGCCTGAACAAGAACGAACACGCTTGAAGATGAGGTGCCTCACAACGGTGGCTGGAGAAGAGCGACCCCAGAGCCATTGCCGGCGTCGCGCCTCAACAGTTTGCGAGACGAGAAAAGAGAACAACCGTCAGCGTTTGCTGCTTGAAGTCGTTCCGGTCAGACAACTGTATATGATGCACAGTGTTGTAAGGGCAGCGCCGCACAGCAGGAACTCTAAGTGGCTGTACTCGCAAACGCTCCCGCCAGTAGAGCAATGGAGAACGCCGGTCTGCAGCTCCGCGGCAAGCTTATTGAGCGAAACCGTGATCGCGTGCCCGTGACTAGGGTGCGTCGTTTTAACGCGACAGCGTTAAGGAGCTCGTGTCGCAGAAAAGCTGTTGTTGGCGGTGTTGGCCGTGAGCAAAAAATCCCGTAAGGCGATACATAAATAAAAAACTGGCGGTGGCTTAGCTAAGGCTAAGCCCACGATGCGAAGCATACTAGCCTTTTTTTTAACGCGACAGCGATAAGGAGCTCTTGTCGCAGAAAAGCCGGTGTCGTCGGCGTCGGCTCATGCGTGCGGCGCTTGCTCAGGCGCACATTTCGTTGTCGCACCGAACGCTGCGTTGCTCGACGCTCACCGCGTCCGATGCGGGGCGCGTAGTCGCTGCGCCGTAGCAAAGCCACCTAGAAAGAGTCTCTGTAGCATGCCGCAAACTTCGCTTCTCATTCCAACGAGGAGCTCTGTCTCCAGGAGGCATCTCACCTCGTGAGTGTCTAGCAGAGGCAAGCGCAGCTGCTTATATACAGCCGCGACGCCGCGAGCGATGGCGCGAGTTGGAGCCCCGTTTCTCCTCTGTCGTGACATCACGGTGTCACGTGGTCAGCCTTGAAGACGACGCCGCGAGCGACGGCGCGAGTTGGAGCCTCATTTCTCCTCTGTCGTGATGTCACGGTGTCACGTGGTATTGAAGGCGACACCGCCCCGCCTGAGCAGCTGGGTTGAGCTCTAGTAATATGCTTCGCATAAAACAACCTGGAAGAAGGGCTGGGTGGGAATGGAATCAGGGTCTCCGGAGTGTGAGACGGAGATGCTACCACTCAGCCATGAGTTCGATGGTTCAAAGCGCGAAAAAAGCGCCTCTAGTGAATGCGGTATTGTTTTGCAGACAAACACACTGCGCGGCCCTCGCGTCTCAGGAGACCTCGCAAAACTCCGCGCTCGAGCCTCGCGTAAACGCGGCGACTTGCACCATCCACACCGGGACATCACGGCGACGGCGACGGCGCGAGTGTGCCTCGAGTGCCCGTATAAGTGCTTGTGCTCGATAAGTGCTCAATAAAGCAGAGATTAAATCCGACATCGAAACACTGGTGACCCAGACAACACAGCTACGGAATGCCATGCAACGTTTTTTGTTTGGCACGAAATAATTTCCGAATCTTGCATGTGTTCTCAGGGATGAAATTCCGCAACGTCATTGCGTGTGGAAAGCACGACTCCTTACCTGCTCCTCGGAAGAGTAGTAGTAACTGGAGAGCAGCTTCGGGCTCGTGAAGTGTATCAGCGACTGTATGGAGAGCCAGCCGAAAAAGTCCAAAGTCTTGGTATCCCCGAACGCGGCGTGCAGCATGAACACCGCCCTGAAGTATTTGGGGCGTTTGATGGTCACTGACGGGATGTTGTCGAAAGACTGGTTGAAGTGGCGGCGCAGCGCGGCGTTCCAGGTGTCGTAGTCGGTAGACGGCGCCACCGTTGGGATGTTGCGTGGGTGAAGCTCGAGGGGCATGCTGCGACCATGTCACGTGCTTCCTTTTTAGTGTTTTTTTTTTCTTTGACCAGCGAGGCTGTCAAAGAGGGCTACTAGGTACGCTCGAGAACGATACACATGCTAGCTTTCATGGTTTTCTAAAAAAAAGCTAGATGTCTCATGACGTTTTTACTTCCTGAAAACGGGCAGAATGCAAGGAATATAGTATGCAGAGTAATCTTGATGCGCATTGGTCAATTAGGGGCTAAATCAATATTACTAAGCCCAAGTTCTCGCATTATTTAGAGTACCTATATGAAAAGAGTATATAGCAGGTGTTCTTTGTTTAGCTGCACAATGTTTTGGAGTGAAAGCATCATGCGCCCCATTAGGCGAAAATCCTTCGTAGTGGGCGTGACGGAAAAAAATGGTACCGAAAATGGCCGACGACGCACTGTGTAAAAACATGTCAGAAAGTGCTAGGATTGACGTCGAATGTATCCTGAGGTTCTTGCAAAAAAGTAAAATATTGTCTTTGAAGAGAGAATTTGCTTCGTTTTGATCTGGTTGGGAATCGAACCCTGGTCTCCACGGTGCAAGACGAGTACGTTTCGTCGAGGCCACGGCTGTCCTTCTTTTCGGCTTCGCGGTTCTGGCCAATCAAAGGTTCCCCTAATGCATGCGTCATTGCACACGTCACGTCTAAACATCTGGCTGACTAAAGGTGCGCACAGGAGCATTGAACACGTGACAGCGCAACTTACAGGGAAAAGGGGGCGCCACGTTAGGAGCCTATATAATGAGCGCATTCATGATGTTTCGAGGTCTGCAAGCGGTACACCGCTCTCGCGTTCTCACGCGTAAGCAGTCTTCAGTGTCTCTTTAGAATTTTTCGAAAATTGCCTTTGGCGGATAGCACGAATCTAACCCTTGAGCTAGATTACTCGAGGAGGAAGTCATTAATTTTACGAGAGTTCAAGATGCTTATTTGAATAATTTGAGTAATTCGAGTAATGAACTTTTTTATTTAATTACATTACGCTGCGCATTTATGTTTGCTAGCCAGTGAGGTCACAAGGCGTGCCCACTTGGAAAGAAGTCTCAGGATTAAACCAGTTTCGAGATATTATACTTCCAACCGTCCGATAAAATGGATTGGGGTTCTATTTACTCTTGCGCTAAAATGCACAAAACAGCGTTTTCTCGAAAAAGTGCAACTGTGCATTTTTACCGCAAGTTTGACAGGGCATATCTCGAATCCGGTGCCATCCTCACAATTCGTTCCAAGTCGATATGCCTTGTACACTCGCTAGCTTCAACTGGCAGATCTCCGGAACCATATACACGCGATATGGGTTATATACGCGCAAATTTATGCGAAACAGCGTCCATAATAAAACCCTGAAATAACTCTTAAACCCATAGGCAATATGCCTTTCACCTGTCAACTCGTCTGGTTTTTCCCAATTGTACAGCACGTTTCGCGCAAAATTAGTAATTGGAAACAAGAGTCGCAAGGTGTTGAGAAAATAAGCCATCTACTTATAGAGAGAGCCAAGGCAACAGCCAAACAGGAAGGAAAAGTGAAAATTAACAAATTTAACCATTATTCTTGAGAATATTTATGGATCAACATCTTTTTACTTAAAAAGCAAGTAGGCAAAACACCTCCGGAAGTGCAGAACAATTCCGTTTGTTTTGAGTGACGCATCTACAATTATGAGTCGAACCACCTGACGTATAGCCACTTCTTTGCTGTGGTTATGTGCGTGTTTTTGTAACTTCTCGCGGTGGGCGCAGCGCGTCTAGAACCACAGCATCCTGCGCGCTATGCGGTTGCGCGGGACTGGCGGCCACGTATCGTTACTCAACTTTCCAAATAACAATACGCAAGTTTTGGCGCTTGAGAGAATAGTAAACGAAGGATCGAAAAGAACTGGGATTGTTCGGCAAATATATGTTTCTCTATTATTCATCCAGAGCTACTTCAATAAACGCTACTATAGTCGGACACAATTTAAGTCTGCTTTGAAGCCCTGTCCATGCTCTCATAACCACCAATCACTGTTCCTCCGCGAGCCTGCAAATAATTCGTACTTCAAATTTCCTTGTTACCCAAATAAGGCGGTAACCGCAGAACAAAAATGATTACCACGTAATTTTGTACGTTTTCTTTCGCTTATTATAGCGGCATGGCGAAAGCCTAATTTGTTATTGAACTGAAGTAGAATGGTTGCTTCGCTACAAATATATATTGTCAATTTGCACTTCAATTGGCAGTGAAGTTTCATGAGTAAAACGGGCTAAGCAGTTAAATGAACTGTACCATATACTTTTCAAGAGTGCAATGCTCAGACTCCATGCACCTCGTACATGTCTGTTGTACGGCTCAGTGCTTCGGCCGATGAAAAGACACTTCAAGAACAGTGGACACTCCGAATTTTTCAAGAGTATGACGCCATTTTGAAAAGGCCGTATAACGATGATTTTGTTTGCTTCTGTGATTGACTGGTAGAGTAACACAACCCCGCGCGGTCCCTGTGCCTCGGTTGCTAACTAATGTTTTTTTTAAGTTGTATTCTACTACTGAAATTTTTCATTTTACATTTTCGCTTGTTTACTTGTTCTTGGCAGCGTTCTGCCTGCCCTTCTTTCCTGCGCGAGTCCATTTGATGTGGTTCCTTGTTTGGCAATTAAAGGATAGTTGTATCTCGCAGGCCTAACTGTGAGATGCGACTTATTTCATTTCTCTTTGGCGGGTTTACGCGTCTTTATGGCGAATGGTGGACGTTATGCCTATTTGTACTAGTAAAGATACACCCCCCCCCCCCTCATTTGCATGGAAAGGTTACCTTGGGTCCGTGCATAATACATAATACTTCGGGGCCACGTAGTGATTACGAAACTATAGATAGTCCGGGAATGGTCAACCAATGCCCGTGCGTCGAAGTGCGTATATACTTCAGTTCATGGGCGTGGAGCCGCTTTCTTCATTGCACAAAACATGCCGAGCTCTCTTAACAATCTTTGATTACCCGCGTATAGCATCAATCGACTTCCATCCAACGCCTGGAAATATTCTACTCTCATCACATGGGTAAGCCTGTGACTGTGGGTGCAGAATGCTTCCACGCGCAGTCAAGCCCGCTAATTATGAGTCATGTGCACCGTTACACGTCAAAATTGCTGAAGAATTCTCACTGATCCACGGGGCGCTTATCACTGATTATCCTTGTTAAACCACCGATTATCATTGTTACACGCAAGAGATTCACCCATGCGTAGTTTCCCCTATTCAACATTTACGCTGTGTGCGATGCCAGCTTGGCTTTGAAGCTTTCAGAAGGGGGGTGCAATGTTCACCATACCTGTCGGCCATGGTGTTCTCGTAGGACGTGGAGGCCCCAAATTTGCTGCTCATTTCCATGAGGTCTTTGAAGAGCTGATCGGAGCGCCCCTTGTCCTTGGCCAGCTCCGGTGTAGACGCAAAGGTGGCGTACGTCAGCTTGAAGTGGCCCAGGATTCGCTTCGTCATCCTGTGCCGCTTCAGCATCTCAAGTGTGGTTATGAACTCCTTGTCCAAGCTGAAGGTGACAGCGGGCGACTCTCTGGCGTTGTTGCTGACACTCACCTGCACGTGACACCATCGGCGAGAAATGTTGAAGCGACGATGAATAGCGATAATAATTTAGGCGAATTTAGAATAATAGGAAATATGATAATTTAGGCTCAATTAGCCAATAGAAGACTTGCAAAATTACGATAGTGCGCTTTTCTTTTCAAGCCTTTAAGGCAGACTTCTACGTGAGGAATTACATTAAACAATTAATTGTAATCCATTACATTTCTCGCTAATTTTGCAAATTAACGAATACTTCGTTTAATCGATAACGCTCGCGGTTACCGTATAAATTTAACAGCGAAGCTGTATGTAGCTACAATGTGGTGTTGGTCGATGTCCGCCTACAACGATCGCGTCGAAACAAGAAAAAAAAAAAAAAAATTCGTCTCCAGTTCCTCGCGAATGCTTTCTGGCTCTCAATCTAATCTAAGTATCTCGAAAAAATTTAACTGATATTGGCCGCTCAGACGAATCTATCATTACGCTGTTTCATTTATTTGTCATAAAGAAGTTAGTTCACAGTGAAGTTGTAAACGCTGGAGAGTTCCGGTCTGCTTGCAATACATGTCCGACTACGCAGGGAGTATGGTTGTAAGAAATGGCTGTAACTCTTGTTTTATGGATACTATCGCGAAACAAATTATATGAAAATTAGCCGCTAAGAAGACTCTAACAATGCGCAGGAGTTTCATCTGCTTTTGCTAATCGCCTAGTTCACAGTGAAGTTGTAAATATTGTGCAATTCGCGTTTTGCCATCAATACACGGACTTCTACGGGAAGGAAAGGGACAGCCCCGTCTTTGTATGCTAGAATAAAACTCAAGCCCTTGCAAGTTTAATTCAGCTAATTATGTAAGAATTATGCTCAATCGCTAATTACAAACAAATATATTATTTCGTGCACTCCTTTGGACTGCGCTCCAGTCAACCTGTATCGTAGCTCTCATCGAGGATCAGTTTAACGGCCACCTGCGTCCTATGCACACTGTTGACACGAGTGGGCGTTGTTTGTTGTGGTTGCGTCATAGTCGCCTAGGCAACTTTGTAATATATGTGTACAAATATACAGACACACGCTGATGCGTCGATTGAGGCAAAAAGTACCACAGCTTCGCTGCTCGATCGTCCTTCTTCGCAGAGTGAAAGCGCTGATGAGTTCTTTCTCTTTTTTTTTCCATTAATCAATTACATGTAACCAGTTACTGTACCGACGGGACAAGCTGTAACAGACGCTGCAGCTTTCAGAACCTGAATTAGGCGGGAACTGCACCAGAACACCAGAGATCGCGCCATGCGTCAGAATCGAGGATATTTCAGACAAACCCCGGAGCTCAGTAGTTATATCCTCGACTTTGCGCTGCACCTGAACTTGGCCGACGATTGGAACCGGCACATTGCAATGTTTCTTTTATCAACGGCCACTTATCGCGTTATTGCTAGGATGATTTTTTGTAACTTTGGATTGGCCATACCACCTTCTCCAAGCATCTGCAACAAGGAAGCGCCGAGCTTCATAGTGGCCGCAGACGCTGAGGAACCGTACACGCTAGCAAGATGCTTATAAGCTAGAACACCGCCTTACGTCCCATCACGCATATATTGTCTTCACCAAAAAAAGAGAGAAAAAAAACGCGGGAAGATGAACGCATCAGTCCTGAAAAGGAATTGCTAGTGAAGATGAGCATTGTGTGAATATTTGCAGAAAATATCTGCAGAGGTACTGCAACTGCCAGGCCCGTCTGTTCCGCTTGTGGTATCTGTTTAGGGTTCATTTATGTTCGGAGAAGTAACGAATTGCTTTCGAGTATACCCCTCCGTTACTGTCGTGGGGTAGTAATTCGCAAACCCCCACTGTGCGGTTATCCTTGTGTGACGTTACCGCTGGTGGGGACAGCGTTTTCGCATTCTTCTCTCTTGACAGCTAGCGTTTCGCGGCGCTGTTTTCCATTTTGGCTTCGCCTACAGCCCTCCCCCCCTGCCCCCCCCCCATATTTTTGCGGTTATCACTTTCCTTTATACCTTACTCTACGCATCGTCATATCCTACTCCTCCTCCCCCATATATATTGGGGGAGAGTGAACTACGTGTAAATAACGCGTTGCGTAGGAAATCAGTTCCTCCTGGGATGAGGACAGTGATCTGTGTCAAAAGGTTGGTTCAGCTGCATGCTTTGTTGTACAAGTGGTAAAAGCAAAAAGCAGATCACCAGCGATGAAAGACTTAAATGATAAGACAGTAAACGTAGGTAAAAAACCTGAACGTTTTTAGTGCCCCGCTACTTGCAGTGATTCGCAGTGATGAATTCCGCCTCTTGTCAGCTGTCAAACCGCATTTGACAAAGACATCAAACCGCATTAGTCGAAGATTATCTAAAAAATGGAGAAGCAGCTAGCGAACGAAAAGGTGGGCTGAGACCTCACAGTAAATATGTCGCCTTGCCTTGGTCTCGTCTCTTGATTCCCACCATAGTGAAATATGCATCACCAAGTGGCGCAAAATTCTACTATTCTAATGTCAATAGCGTTTTAATCCTTCCGTGCAAGCCAATCTGCACGTATGCATTTATTCTTTGCGTAAATAGGTGCCGGCATGGGCACAGAAAATGATAAGCAGGAAACCAGTGCCTTCGAGAGAAGTGATTGTGCCGGGCTGGACTATCATGGTATCAAGCCGTTGGCTTACCTTTCTTTTATTTTATTTTCATTTTTGCGGGTTACCCAAGCTTCTCGAATTCCTTCATTCATCGCGTGAATAAGCGGGGACACGAGCAGTAGGAGTGATGTATGCAACGAGCCGGTACTTTCCAGAGAAGAGATTCATCCTGAGAAAACCAACATTGTAGTGGCCTATAGGGTTACCTTTTTTCATTTTTTCGTGCAAGCCAATTTGCGCGTGTCTCTTTATCCATCGCGTAGCCATGCATCGTCAGGTGCACGGGAACTGATGTAGACAAGCACCGAATCAGCGCTCTCGATATAACTGATTGGACCTGGCTAAGCCGATATTGTAAGGGGCGATGGGCTTACATTTTAGAGCGAAGCTTTCAGCCTGTAGTTGGTCGGGATTTTTCTTTGCCACGTGCTCGCACAAAAAATTCGGCCTATAACGCAGACAGTGCAAAGAAGCGCGAAGCGCAATGTGTGCGGCTCATCCAAGAGGTAGCACATGATGTCAACAGGTGACACCATCTCTTGACGATGACGTCATTGCGCGACGTCACGTATGGTGTGATGAAGTCATCAGGCGATATCATCACGTGACGATGCCATTTGTACCTAATGTAACGTTTGACGTGAGGCTCATCACGCCCCCTATGGTGTGACGTCGTCATGTCAGTCTGTCGTGATGACGTAATCACGTTACGTCATCACGTGAAACGTCACCTCACCACCGGATGTTAACGCCCAGTGTTTCACTTCATGGGCCACATAATGCTATCGAATTTATAGATGCCCCCATCAGCAGTTGTGGAGGCGGTTTTCCACAGCGTCGCGGGACATTCGCTTTCGCAGGGCCGGGATGGCGAGTCAACTTTTTTTGTAGAACATTTTTGTTTTCCCGTTTGGGTTGCCTCGCGGCACAACGTCCGTACGGAACCAGAAATATAAATATGTAGGCCTGTTTCATAGAAAACCTGCAATAGTGACTTAAAGATGTGTTCTCCATAATCCATCTTTCGTTATGTTCAGCTTGAGCTCTGTTCGTTCAATATCACAGTATTCCGTATACGTTTCCGTATACCGCCGTACCTCTACGCGAATGAGGACCGTTGTGTGCAGTTTCGCCGACATGTAGAAGATCCCGTCGATGAGACTGGCTGAAGGATCCACGTGGTCTGGCCACGTGATGCCGCCTTTTTTGAGGGCCTCCCTCACCTCCTGGACGTTGCTGCCGCGGATTACGCTCTCGCAAACCTGCAAATAGGCGGCCGCTTTCTGCAGCGGCGACTGCCCCTGATCCGGCACACTCATATTCCGCAGCCTGGTCGTTACATTATTAAAAGAGTCGCGCCGGATACGGTACACCGTGCTGATGTCGTTCTTGAGCCGGCTCATCTGCAAACGTAGGAGATAAGAAAAAAAAAAACTCAGTGCCCTTCCACTCTGTGAAGAACGATGACACGCGGAGCTGTGTAAATGTGGGCTCCTTAATGGCGAAATGCGCCTTCGCCGTGGGCAGGCCCAGCATTGCACTATCTTCGGTATCGGCCCACGTATGGGGTGTGCTTAACGCCTGCGTCACCTCCGCCGCGGGTCGGCCCGGCATTGCCTTAATTTCGTGGTCTCGCCTACATGTGGGGAGTGCTTAACGCCTGCGTCACCTCTGCCGTGGCTCATCCCAGTATTGCACTATCTTCTGGACCTGCCCACGTATGGAGTTTTGTGTCCACACCCGGAAACGATTCCGGGGGAACTAGCCATAAAGAGCTTGGCTGTAAAATCGCTTTAATGTAACCAAATAAAAGGCATACGCAGCCAAGCAAATTTTTTGCTTGGGTCGCCCGCAAAAAGAAGAAAAAGAAAGAAATGTAAGCCTATGGGCACGTTACTACGTTAGCCCATGCTACAATCACTTCACTCGAAGGTAATGGTTTCGAAGGTACTGGTTACTGCCATCCTAGCCTATTATACCCTATTGTAAATTAATTAATTATTATTAACTAATTATTTATGTGAATACGAACACGGGAGCAGTTTTCAATATTACCCGAAGGGCGAGGCAGTGACTGCTGCATACCGAGGTAGTGTTGCGCTTGAATTCATCAGACGCTGTTCTAACTATACACGGGTGCGACACGTTGGCGCCACGTCGCACACATGGATGCCACTGCTGGACGGCAGGAACAACACCCTCACCGCTACCAGGCGTCACAAAACGCGGGCAAGGCAGGGACTGCATTGGCACCGCAGGTGTCGCACATCGATGGCGCACGAGGTGAGACCAACGGAAAACGGTAGGCTTAATTGAGCGCCCAGTGAAAAAGAAATATTAGATGACGTTCGTTTCACGTTTGCCAGAACATATACGCGTGCCAGCAGCGGAAGACAGAAAGTTGGCCTTCCTCTGCCGTCGAGGCGACTGATCGTAGCGTTGACGGTACGTTCGATTCGCTTCGTCATTTTTGCATGCAAACGCGCCTTGCGTCTCTGAAGACTAACACTCCGCGCGTGACCACCCCGTGTACCTTCACCGGACAGCACGACAACGGCGACAGCGCGGAGGACGCCGACGGCGTGGATGCGCACCGAGTGTCTGTGTAATTGCTATCGCAACGAAACTGCGCCCGCTATTTCTTTACTTGTGCCTCTGCATGTCCGTGCAATTAGCGCGCACTGATCGTCCCCATGCTTACGAAAGTTTGTTGCTTCGTACATACTGGTGAGGAGAACCCATACCTCGATGCTGCAGATGTGTTGGTAGTAGTTGTCACACGGCCTGTTCCTCTCGTCGATGGCGTTGGTTAAGATGGCCGCGTACTCGGCGCACGCCGCAGTCGGGCATGCCGAACTGTGCGCGGAAGGTTGAGCGCGGTAACGCCAGGCCAACATCGAGGCGACGCCCAGGAGGACAGTGACAGCGACCGCGACAGCTGCGCCGATGACGAGGCAGGCACGGAAGGTTCGTTGGCGCTCACGGCGATGGGCCTCTTCGACCGGATCGCGGATGCCCAGCGCCGACAGGTCGACCTGCGGCGAGTGCGACGGCCAGTCTGTCGTGACTCACGGGGCACGGATTCACAGCGAGATTTTACGCTGTCTTCGAAATCACGAGCGTGCCGTCTGCCATCCTCATAGGCTGTTCTTATGGCCTAGAAACAGAAGTTCCCGGCTGTCCCAGTGTGCGTATATACACGCACACTGTGAGGAACCACTGTAGCAGGAACCATTTACAGGTGATTCCTGGTGCAATTCCCTTTACGTAGCTCAAGCGCTTCCCCTAGCAGCCAAGATGTAGAAACGTCGCTAGCTGTGCTGTGTTTGTAGATAAGGTACATTGTTTCATACTTTTTTAATATATAGGGTTTTACGTGCCGAAACCACTTTCTGATTATGAGGAACGCCGTAGTGGGGGACTCCGGAAATTTTGACCACCTAGGGTTCTTTAACGTGCACCTAAATCTAAGTACACGGGTGTTTTCGCATTCGATCCTGCGACCTCATGCTCAGCAGCCTAACACCCTAGCCACTGAGCAACCACGGCGGGTTTGTTTTATACTTCTCTAAGCTGCTACGACTACCGCAAATTTTGAGCGAAAAGGTGTGTTTTCCACATCATTTCACTACATTATTGGGGCTGCTTTAGAATATCCAAAATAGCCACGCGGATGGTCGCATGTGCATTCCGAGATGGCCGTGACCAAAAAGGAAAAGTGGCGTAATATATAGTAGATTGGTGCTGCGGCCAGGCGACACATTGCATTACCGTTACTGGAGTTATGGCGAATTAGGAAGTCACGCTTCATTTCGACGAGGTCTGGTGGAAGAAGGTCGGGTGCGAGGAAGTTCTTTTGTGCACGAGGAATGCTCGAAGATGTCTGGTAGATATTTTTTTTCTTGTAGAAATGTCACAGTCGAGTAAACTTTGTCTGCTTGCCTCTATATGTTCATCTTTCTTTCGTGCCAGGAACTTATTCTACGAATTTTTTCTTGTAATACTTATCAACTTAATCTGCATTAGTGTTCCTCTTTTGGTCCATCTATACATCTTCGAGCGTTCACTTTAACTGACAGCACCTTGTGCCACTTCATATTCGATATGTCATGGTCCCTGGCCTGTCATTCAACCGTTGCTTGCACCTAATCGGTGTAAGTTCTGGTATATATATATAAAAAAACATGCTCCTTTTCCCGACGTACTGCTCTGTGGCTTGCCTATACCCAGCTACGGCCGCTGGATACATATTTAAAAAAATGTGCGGCCTGCCGCGTGCAACGAAAACGCTGTTATCCGCTGCAACGCCACAAGCCGGAGTCTGCTGTCTGAGATCAGCATAGAAAATGCGTCACGCACGCACGTGGAACGTCGTCGCCGACGCGTCCCATCCCCGCCAGTTAGCGCCGTTCGGCCCAGCCAAGCGGCCGAGAGTGCAACTACGGCAGGCCGCAGCTTTCTTTTTTCGTGATCCAGCGTTGCTTATACTACACTCAGCATTTTGTCACGTTGTGGTGTGCGACTTGTCTACCGGACCTTGCTTAATAATGCGAGAGCGGTAATCAGCACCGTTGCCAGATGGGAAGAGAACTTGGCACCCAGAGGCGCCACGTCCCAGAGCTTACATGTACTCGTCAACCCAAACCATCATTCGATACATTGACCCCGGTGCTCCCCTTCAACCCAGGCTGACTGGGCGGGGGCACTTGGTTTAGGCCGACGTTCCTTCCCGGACAAGGGGGCTGTTGTGGTGCAGCACAACTGAGGAACTGCACTCCACACACAAACAGCCAAGTCGGTTTTACAGGGCACAAACCTGGTCTCCCCCCGCATTGCCAAAGGCACGATCTGTCCATGCAGAGGGCAAACTGGAAGCTCATTACGTCCGGTTTCCTCGACGCTAGGCGAGCTACGTTAATGTACCGCCTGGCGCGAGGATGCCTTCCGTTGAGTTACCGGCGCATCACAGCCATCCCGGCTCGTGGAGTGTGCCCCTTTTGTGGCGGTCGTGAGGACTCGGCTCATATCTTTACGCAGTGTTTGCTTATGGCAGCTCTTCTCCAAAGGACTGCTAGTCTCTTTAGGCTCCCAGGCGTTCCTTATGAGACAGTTCCATTTTTGGACCCTTTGCCTAATCAGGCGATCAACCAGTTCGTGCTTGTTCTCGCCGAGTGCTCATACCAAGTTCGGTTGGCACGCTGTGATTCACTTTTCGGGGATCGGGTGCCGGGCCTTCACGAAAGCCTCGCGAAAACACGGAACGAGGTCTGGTTCCATCTCACCCGGGAGCTGCACCGCTTGAGCAAGAAGTTTCTCGAAGTGGGGGCTCGTCCTGCCGTGATTTTTGATGATTTAAGCGGAAGGCTATCCATTAAGTTATGATGCATGCTCCTAAGGTTGCTCGATTCGACCGTGTGTGCCACTCGATCTACGGGTTTTTTTTTTTTATGGCTCAGTGGAACCCAGAGGCGGAAACGGTGGTGGCGCACCCTCGTGTGGTCGCACTGCCCCGCGCATGGCTTTGGTTGTATCCGCGGTTGTATGCCTTGACCTCTTGTGCGTCAAGGCAGTCCGAGCCTTAATAAGCAAGTAGGTAATAAGCATGATTAATAAGCGAGAGCGCATTGGCCAAACGAATTTCAAACCACGCATACGCAACCAGACAAGCCCTCCATGTGGCGCAGAGAAATTACGCAACTAATTGACTTTCTCAGGATAAAACATGTAGAAAAAGTATAACTTACACTCCACCTACAGACGCGATAGAGAGGGATTGTAATTCGAATATACGTGAAAACACAATTATGTTACGCGGAAACTCAAACACAAACCCCTCTTAACGCGGAGCGTTTTCCAGCTGCTGTTTGAGGTCTTTCTTATAGTCGCGGACAAGTTTTCTTGGCTATGAACCGAAGGCTACGGAAACTAAGCGCAAGAAGTAATCCCGCAGTTTTGCTGGCGTTTTCTTACTTGGCAAATTGAAAACAATATTATTTTTGTTTTGTACAGTACCTAGTTTTAAACGATGCGTAACCTTAACCAGTCAGCTATTGGTATTTTATTGTATCTTTATATTGCTCTTTCGACCTTTGTCTCACCCGAAGCCATTGCACGTTTTGCACATTCACCAAACGCGAAATGGCACATGTGTCTTCTGGTGAGTGTTTGTCGCCTGCTGTACCGTCAATCAACTCCCCAGAGAGGCCGTTCACCAATTTCGCCAACAAAAGACCACTGGATCACACCAATAAAAGCTGTGGCAGTGCGCGACCGCGCGAGTTGGGGCCCAGCTTTTCCTCCGGCTGTCGTGACGTCACGTCACGTGGTTGCGCTTAAAGTCAATGGTGGCTGCACGGCCGCGCCCAAGGGCTGAACTGAGTGATTGCAATATGCAACGCATAAAAACAATGGCTGTGGCTTAGCTTACGTTACGTCCAGGATGCGAAGCATACTAGCCTTTATTTTAACGCGACAGCGTTAAGGAGCTCGTGTCGCAGAAAAGCCGGTGTCGTCGGTGTCGGTGTCTGCGGCGTTGCACTTCATGAATAAATCGTTGTCGCGCCGAACGCTGCGTTGCTCGATGCTCACCGCGTCCGATGCGGGGGGCGACGCCGCGAGCGACGGCGCGAGTTAGAGCCCCGTTTCTCCTCTGTCGTGACGTCACGGTGTCACGTGGTATTGAAGGCGACACTGCCGCGCCTGAGGAGCTGGGTTGAGCTCTCGAGCGACGGCGCGAGTTGGAGCCCCGTTTCTCCTCTGTCGTGACGTCACGGTGTCACGTGGTATTGAAGGCGACACCGCCGCGCCTGAGGAGCTGGGTTGAGCTCTAGTAATATGCTTCGCATAAAATAAAGTGTTTGCAGCATCTGCGCGGAAACGAAGCGAGCCCATCTGGAAATCGCAAACTTCGAAATCTAGGTACAAACGAGTGAGCGAGCGAGCTGACTGCTGCGCCGGCGCTTTACCAACGCCTGCGTCGGCTGCGGGTCCAAGCCCTAACCGACGCCATACGTCTGCATGGGAGCTCGGACGCAGGCTGCGATGTTCACTGTTCACAACTTGGTACATATCGCATGTGAATAAACATTGATTCACGCTGAGTTAACTGCATCTTCCCTCACTAAAGTGGTTGTGCGAGGTTGGCAAAACCGAAACGGGTGCCGAGTGCGCCCGGACTACGCTGCATACAAATGCTCTCGTGCAGAAGCTCCGCCCCCGGAACTTTCGTTTCATAGCCAAGAAAATTTGTCCGAGAGCATAGCAGGAGTGACGCAGCCCTTTGGTTCCTTGCACATCATCAACAAAAGAACCATAAAGCTCGCCTTCGTGCACAGCGCTCACCGTCAGCTTTTTCCGGTGCATATTACGGTTACATAAGCTGCAGTTTCCGGGAAGCGTGAGAATCTTTAGGGCTCTTTGAACGCTATCGTGTTGCAGTCGTAAAGGCGATGCATCCTCCAAATTATTCCACTCAGCTTTCGTGACGTCACTCTCAGCCGGGTGCACGACGACCATTCATTAGTCCACTCACGTCTATTGTTACTTAAGGGTCCATTGCTTGTCTCTCAAGGGTTCCGCGCCGGAACCGTTACTTTTTTATGACGCGCCGGAATATGGGCCGTCTCTGAAGCATCGCTTACCCCACTCAGTCTTTCGATCCCTCGCTGCCCGTGCTTGGAGCGCTTAGCCTTGGTCTTTTTGCCAGCCGTGGTAGCGGCGGTGGTGCCGACGGTGGTCGTTGTGGGACGGTCCTTTGTTTTGGCAGGAGCCCCACCCGGCGACGTCAACTTTTGTCGCGCAGCCAAGGACGGCTTGCTCAGGGACTTACCGAGCGAAGGCCGAGAACGCGCCGCCGCCCGTGTCTTTTTCCCGGACTCTTTCGAGCGCTTCTTGTTGGACTTGCGGAGATCGTCCGACATGGCGTCTTCTTGGTTCTCGCGCTTCTTCTTCTTCTTCCTCTACCCTTGCTTGCTTGCTGGTGATGCCATGCCGCTTGTCCACCACGAGAAAGTGGCCGTGGTTTGATTTTGGTTTGAAAGAGCCTGTTTTGATTGCGCACTCACAAATTCTCTTTGAATCAACATTCAGATCAATGCTCAATAAAATCTTCGAACCCCAATGGCTGTCTTCCGCGAGGTAACCCAGATGAGCTAATTTGGCACGTCCATTTTAATGCCCTTTGGCTTGAATGGCCATCGAAAAATGAGGGCGCAATTGTCGTACATAGTCTCAAATCCACAGCCAACAACATAGCCCAAATGATACGTCGCGTGACGTATCGAAAAGCGGGATTGCGAGAAGACGATACCCTAAGGCTCGTATAGTCTAGTTGAAGTTGCCTTACCTCGTTTTCGTTCATTGAAGTGTGCGTGCAGCTTGGGGGAATCGTTCGAGTGCTTTTCTACCTCCAGACGTCCAGTGATGAATGTGTTAGCTTCCCGTCTTTGGCTCTCACAGAAAAAGAACTAAGTTTCTTGGAGGAGGCATCACATGACTCGTAACTATGTTACATGAATTCGCACTTCATTTTCTTGTAAGGGCATGCGTGGTCTACACTGCTTCCCATGTATAAAATCGACGCAGTGGCACAATAAATTTAGTTGAAAGTTTTCGCTTGGTGTGTCGTCTTCTCTCCCGTCCGTGTCGTTTCTTTTTATGTGTCGCGAAATATCATTTAAGTAATGGATTACCGGCTTGCCCGGAATGCTGCTCTCTCTATATTTATTTATTTATTTTCTGATCGCGAAATGGCCGCGCCTCTTCTCTTCGACCCGATGCACATATATTTTCAGGCATTCTCTTGTGCTGTCTTCAACTGTTCCCGATATGCTAGACTCGCTGAGCCTCGGCAGCAAAAACGCTCCCATTAAGAATAGGAGTCACTCACCCGATCGAACGAGACCATGGCTGTCGCCTGCGAACGGCGACTTCTCGCCTTCCATCCAACGTCGCGTGAGACGATGATCTCGTTATTTTTCGGATGGTCTTTTTATTCGGTTACCCCTAAAGTCCCGGTAGGGGCAGGTAGGGGGGAAATGATAACGAAACTAAGATACACTATAACCTATTGATAATAACTTTATTAAATATTTGTATATTGACACGTGCACTTGTCTACCTTTTCCGGGTGACCACTTGTCACCACCTAACAAACATTATCGCAGAGCGCAGGACACACCTGCATCTATCGGAAGTTTCTCGAATGTTATCGATGGTTCCACCCGCTGTCTGTCACAGAAACTTGTGTAATCTGATTGCATGTATGCGCGACGCGAATAGTGTGGAACTGTGTGGAAGACACACAGGTACCAACGGTTACTCTGGAACATTCGACGACTGACGGATAAAAGCAGACGCGCTTGACCCGCTGATCAGATTTTCTGCGATCGCTGACCGACTGCGTTGTCGCCGCTAATCGTGGTGTTTTGAGCGTAGCCTATGTTTTAGGGCACAGGCTCGCCCAATGGAAGACTAGTTTTGCCATTCACTGTTTTGCTGCTTTTTTCACCGGCACTACCACATGGCAATATATATACATATAATAGTGTTACGTAATGCGTGAACGATGCCTATACCAAGGGGAAAGCTTAATGATACGGTCGAGATTTCAGCCGGCGGAGCCTTTCACTGGCGTTCTCCTCAATTGAGGTAATAGGTTGGGGAGAAACAGCAAAAGGTTGAGAGAACGAGGTGACGACGCAATATTACCGTAAGTGCTTGTGTTGGATATGCAACGTGCACGAAAAACAAGAAAAATGCAAACAAATAATGCATTACTAAGCAGTATATTATTACATGCCTTTATTCGAACAAGTCTAATAATTACAACCTTAAAGGAAGAAGTAGACCAAGTGTAAACGTCATAGAAGGTGGCATAGTTATTTAACGTAAGCAATAATTTCTTCCTGATGCATGACACCCGCTGTCTTCAGATTATTGGAGAGTACGGGCATAAAAAGTGTCCAGCAACACGAATGTACATCAAATGTTAAAGTTTATAGCCTCATATTGACGTTCGTAGGCGTACTTACGAGCAGAATCTAAAATGATAGCGAAGGTTAACATCTTCCCTTTTGTCTCTCTCTCTCATTTTTTTGTCTGCTAATAATGAACGACTAGACTGTAAACAGTGTCCGCCTCCCCCCTAAAAAAGTGAGAACAAAAGATTTCGGTCAGGTGCTGAAGTGCCTAAGTATTTCTGATGCACTGTAGGCTTCCTTTCACGTGTAAAGTGAAATTGAAGTTACCGGCTCGCGGTACGGGTGCGGAATCCGAGAAGTCAAATTTCGCCGTCCGTTTTCTTCGTCAATAATCAAGGACCCTCGAGTAAACAAATGTTTCCCGAAAAATTGAGAACAAAAAAAAATCAACTGCGTTTAGTTATCCCTATGTGGATGAATGCGAAAGGATTGCGAACCGTACGTGTTGCTTAGACTTGCCGCAGCGCGATGCCGATGGTTCGACTTGCAAACAAGGTCGTGGCTTCGAGTTCTCTAATTATTTTGCCTTAATCAACAGAAAAGTTCGTGGTTTCGGGTGCCTTAATTAACAATGTATTAATTAAGTGTGACTTAAAAACCTTCGCCTTAACTAATGCCAAATTGGCGGGTTCGACTCGCACCGAAGGTCGACGGTTCGTAGCCTTTTTGTACCATCGCGTGGTCACACCGAAAATGCCGGATTTTGCGCTTTTCGAGTCAATTGATGCTTTCGCATTAAAACGGCAGGCAGCCGAAGGTGCAAAACTATTCACGGAGCAGAGACGGCAGCGAGCGACCGACGGCCTCGTTTCCATTGCACTTTTCTCTTTACATCGACGGGTAGCAAGTACAGTTGAAACTCGATTTAACGAAGTAATGACCACGCTGGAGTTATTTCGTTAAATGGGGAAGTTCGTAAAATCGAGGAAGCAATTTTTCGCTCCTTCTAAATCTAAAATTGTAACGTAGAGACGCGAAGAATGTTACTGCTGCATTGTATTTGTCGCAAATTACCTTATACCCAGGTGGCGTAGAGTCCACACTTCCGTGCATGGGTGTGGCATGCAGCCTCGTCAAAATAAAGCTAGGGATGTGACCATGGCACCTAGATGTTTTAAGGGGATAGCTTTAGAGCGCACGCTTCAAGAAAAACCCGTCTGTATCAAAATTAGAATAAAAATCACCGCTTTTTAACTCATTTATTTCAAGAAAAATATCATTAAATCGAGTTCGACCAAGTTTGTTTCGTTAATTCGGGTTGATGATATTACGGAACTCTGGGAGTACCTGCCGGTGAATGAAAATTTCTTTATTAGACGGAGAACTTCGTAAAATAGGATTTTCTTAGACCGAGTTTTAACTGCAGTAGGATAAGTGAGCTACAGACGAGGTTTCTGCAGAGAAAAATGCAATGTCATCTTTCGGCTGCTTTGTTTTCGAGGAGCTGACGAAGTGACCAGAACAAAAGGTAAACTGGTGGTTGCTGTCCTGGCGCAAAATTTTCCTTTGTCATGTTAAATTAACGACTACGGCTTCGAATGCATAACTGTCTGAATCCATAGAGTTCAGCGGCTGGCACAATGTAATTTGCACCATCCTTCACGAGTTCATTAATGCGTTGATCTCATAGGTTGCAAATCGCGGGTCTCTCTCCGGCGCTTTCTTTTTGATGTGTTTTCTTTTACTTCTAAATGAGAATGGAATAAATATAGATGAAAAAAATCTAAAGATAGGAGCATAATCCGCAGGGCAACTACGATCTGGACATGTGTCGCGAAGAGCCGACCGTCGTCACTATGTTTATTAGTAAACTGTGCACAAACAGAAGGTGGCACTCCTGTCGTTCTTGTCTTGCCGTCACGTTCGCCGTGAGTGCACCAACGGGTGCGAACTGCGTGAGTGTGTGGTGAATAGTTTAGTATAAATTTTTTTCCGTTTTCCTGGCCGTGCCAGAGTGACTGCTCTTCGATCGTGGCTCCTCCTCAAAGCCTTTCCATCCTGTAGGGTGCATACGGGGCCCTTTTCATATTTTTTTTTCACGCCACTTCATTCTTAGTCAATCGCACATCTCAGGTAAGTGCCACAATTCCTGAACCAATCATCATCACTTGCACCCCTATCGCGCCATTTGGAACTTGCAAGGGTGAAAAGAAGAAAACCAGGAAGTCGAGTCGTGGCGGACGCTAAATGGTCTGGTTCTAGCTCCGCACAACGCTTGAAAGGGGCCAGACGTGGCGAGACCAGCCCCACGAACGCGAGGGCATCTCCGAAAGTCGTCGAATCCTCGAACTCTATGAGAAGCGGCGGCAGGGACACTCCGAGAAGTCAACACTCGCCTACGTCATCCATCCTTTCGCCACCACCAGAACGAGGCGGCGAAGTGCGCGAAGCAGGCGAGGAAATCTCGCCAAAACGAACCGCTTCGCCAAACCGCGGAGCTTCGCCGGCAAACCTGCACGAGAAAACGGTTGCGAGCGACTCTCCCAGCTCGGCGAGACCGAACACGTCCGCTCGAGCTTCGCCAAGGCGAGGAGGCACGCCGACACGTAGGGCATCGCCCGTGAGGGCGGACCCGTCTCCAAAACCTGGTGCGTCCTCGCCGAAACATGGCGAAGCTGGTGTTCCAAAACCCGGTGATGCTTCGCCAGTGCTTCGGGGTTCGCCGATGCAATTGCACAATATACGGGTGCCAAAAACAGGAGGCCAGTCCCCTGCGCGAGGCCCGGCGAAACCGACGAAATCCGGAAGCGCTTCGCCGAAACGGCGAAGCTCGCCTAAGCAACAACCTATACTGATGCAAGCGGGCACGCCGAAGGGTCGCAGGTCACCATCTGGAAGAAGCACACCTATTCGCCGAGATTTTCTCGGGAACGCAGGTTTGAAATCTTCGGAACTATATGGCTAACATAAGTGTCATATACTCAGAATATTTTGAGTCCGTAAAGGTCATATAGTTTATTGCTGTCTCGACCTCATGTCCCACCCATGTTTTTACGCCAGAACACTTTGTAGGAACACGTCCCTTGGTCTGCAAGAACTTCGCCTCTTTGGTTACAGGTGCAGCGGCCACCCCGAAGCCGCACTCTGCGAAAGACGAAGTCGCAGCCAAGCCGGCCGACGATGCAGGTTCGACGAGAAGCCCTACCGAAACTCGACGTAGGCCCACGATATCTCTGAAGGACCCGCGGTTCCGGTACATTGCCCAAGCTCTGATGGCTGCGCGGGGAGGTCGTGGAGCGGGCGGTACCAGTGGCAGTTCGTCGCCAAACGGACGGACATCCCCCTCCGCCACCCCGTATTTCGCTTCGGATGACGACAACACCATCCTCGAGCTCGGCACATCTCAAGTTCCCCACTCCCCGGGGGGATTCGGAGGGAGGTCCTCAGGAACTGCCTCACCCGTGATCTCACAGAGGTAATGCTGGTATGATACATATTTACACACTGCATACTTTAAACATATAGCCTATACTTACGTATGCATGGTATGCTCTAGTTGACGTGGAGAAAAAAGGAAAACGGAGCTGGGCAGGGCATGTAGTGTGTAAGGTAGATAACCGGTGGACCATCAGAGTTACAGAATGGGTGCCGAGGGAAGGGAAGTGCAGTCCAGGACGTCAGCAAATTGGAGTCGGGGATGACACTAGGAAATTTGGAGGCGCACGTCGGAATCAGGTTGCGCAAGACTCGGATAATTCGAGATCGCTGGGAGAGGCGTTTGTCCTGCAATAGTCATGAAACTAGACTGAGGAAGAGGAAGAAGAAGAAGAAGATGATGATGATGATACTTTAAATGGACATATATACAAACACTAAATTGGTATAGAGCGTTGTAGCATGCTTCGATAAACACATTTTCGGTAATCTTCATGTAGCTAGTCTAATAATCAGAAGACCCCAGGAAGTCAGCTTTTTTCATAAATTATATGGACACCCCAGGCCAAATTTTGCCGTCGGCGTTGCCGTGCCGTTCCGCGTAGAGTCCAAGTGCGATGACGTCACGGATGCGCGCCTTATGCTGTACGTGCGAGGGAAATCATGCGAGGGTGGGCATCTCCTCCTACAGATTGAGTGTGATGGCAGGTTTCCCCCAGCTGTCGAGAACGCCGTGTCATGCTGATAATGCGGGAAGTACGGGGCTCTCAGCGTTAAAGGAAGGAAGTGCGGGCAAGACAGATGGGACAAGATAACCCCAAAGGGTGTAAATTTTTTAGGAGTATATGTACAAATGGAGTATGCACCTTTAAAAATGCTTGCACCTTTTCGGGCGGAATCAAACCTGCGTTCTGTTTCGTGCATTACATTGCTGCATGCAGCAATCCCAAGGCTGGGTGGAGCAAGGACTTGTGCGCCGTGCTTCAAATCATCGATAATTACATAATTTAGTCGTTCATTAGTATGTGTAGTTGCCGTACAAGCAGACCTTAGTGCAACTAAGTCCAGTAAATGTTAAATATTGATTGCATATTATTTGCATATACTAGACAAGTCGCTTTTCCGCGCATCTGCTTAGGGCATGTTTATTGTTTTACACACACACACACACAAACACACACACAGATATATATATATATATATATATATATATATATATATATATATATATATATATTTCCGGGCGCCTTACATAGCCTCCACGAAGGCAGTGTGCAAGAGGAGGAATACAGTGACATCAACGTGTAACAGGAGTTATTCAAGTGAGGAAAAAAGAAACCATCACGTACAAAAGCAGTATTTCCTAAAATATAAAAGCAAAATTGGCTGAGTTGGCGTCCCTTCACGGATCTGACTGTTACCTTGAAAAGGCATTATTTGCACAACGCAATTCTCGGCAACATGAAACTAAACACAGAAAAATAAGTATGCATGGAAAGATACTAGCAAATATTACACGAAGGTCATTGCACTACCGAGTAGGCGTACAAGCGCAAAAAAAAAAACTGCCAAGTCATATGCTCAATTACGGTGATGCACAAAAAAAAGAGAGGAAGGAGAACAAGAGAAAGACAGAAAGAAGCTAGGCAGACACCAAACACTCTTTGCCATCCACAGTAAGCGACCAGTTCACAGATAATAGATGATGTGTGAATCCACTTTGTCTAAAAACAATGATTAAACATAAGAAAAGTATACGTATCATACAATATCATATAATATAATATCGCATACGCAAGTATAAGTACCAATTGATAAGCCTATAAAAAGAACACAAGCACGAAACGCAAGAAAAAGCACGAAATGAGTAAACGGATGAGGCGGAAAAATGTTCAAGAGAGAGCACGAGGCAAATGTGAAAAATTGCCGGGGATATGTTCCGTGAAAAGAGCCCGCAACACGTGAAAAGAGAGGGAAAGCGCACGCTGAAATCTCGCGCGGTCTGCCTCCTACAGCCGCCTCCGTGAGCGCCAGGATGGATGGATGGATGGATGGATGGATGGATGTTATGAGTGTCCCCTTTGAAACGGGGTGGTCGGTTGCGCCACTAAGCGCTTTCTGCTATACTGCCTAATGTCCTGCCTAGGTTAAACAATAAAAAAAGATTTGAAAACCCTATGAACTCCCACAACCAAATTTTCTGATCACTTGTTGCGAACTGTGCTTTTGTACGTCTCCGTCTTTTGTGGTTTCCTTATTTTTATTCCACCAATCCTCCAATCGGCCTCTTACTGATCCCTATTGCGGACATGTCTACTTTTTCACTGCTCTCGCTGAACCTCTGCTCTCGCTTCAAGGAGGCCAGTGACGCCTAAGTCGACCGCTGGGTAGACGTCTTCACAATCTTATAAAACATGCTCCATAGTTTCCCTAGCTTTACCGCAGCAAGCACATGCTTCTTCATATTTCTGATATCTCGCTTTATAGGTGCGTGTTCTAAGACATCCCGATCTCGCTTCGAGAAGCAATGAGCTTCTGTTTGAGTTATCACACCTTGTTTCTTTCCTGATTTCGTTTTTTCCTCTTAAGTAGTTACTCATGGCAGGCTTCTTTTCCATTGCCGCCACGCATGAGATTATTTCGGCCTCTCTGACGTTCCTCTTGACGTTCTTTGTTGCTGTGTTGCCCACCCTACAGGCCGCATACTTGCTGGTAAGCTCCCTAGTTTTTTTTTCCTCCACTGTCAATCAATGTTTTTCCAGTACAGATACCTCAACACGTACTCTCCCAGCTCATCTACTTTCTTCAAAATTCCTCAATCGTTCTTCATACTCAATTTTACTTTGAGCTTCCCTAACTTCAAAACTAGTCCAGCCATATCACCCTGCACATTTTCATTTGTAGTCTTTCCATGAGCGCCCAATGCGGGATGGCCCACTGACCTTTGGTTCACATCGATTCCCGATTGTACCACTGATTTAAAGCAAAGAACCGCATTTCCAAAAGTAGGTCCTGGTAACATTACACCTTTCCACATAACTCCGAGCACCTCGTACCTATTTCATCCCCATAGCGCTCTGTGCTTCATTATGAATGCCACTTCTCTTCCGCTTCACTGTTATTGTTTTTTCCTGTGTTTCCATATATATCTATTGCCTTCGTTTATCCATATACCAAGGTATTTATATTCTGTTACCCGAGGCATTTCCTGGCCCTGTATCGCCACTGTCTGGTCACTGTTTTCATATAATACCATAACACCTGATTTTCTAACACTAAATTTCAAACCTAAATTTTTGCCTTCCTGCGCACAGATATTAGCCAGATGTATAAATCACTTTGCTTGTTAGCTAGCAACACAATATAGTCCGCATAAAATAAACCTGCAAGCTGCTGCTCTACACACTAAACAAAAATAACGCGAAACGGGAGTAAACCGCTCGTCCTGTATCGCATTCCCGTTTCTGGGTTTTTTTTACTACGTACCAGTCGAGGTAAAAATTTACTACCATGCTGACCAAGGTTTTTGTATGTAGAAACGAGAGTAATTTTTTAATCTGTGGGAAGGTTTTTAGGGACGATAGTGGGACTATATTTTTACTGCCATCACGAAGTTCTAGAGGCTATTCCTGAGAGTTATTTTTCAAGCCCATTCGCGAGTTTCTTGGTTCTGATGTGGGAGTATTTTTTTACCTCATTCATCCAGTTTTCTAGGCTATTCCTGGGAGTTATTTTTAGGCCTATTCTCGAGTTTGTTGGTACTGATGTCGGGGTATTTTCTTACCTCGTTATCAAGGTTTCGTAGCTCTACCTGAGAGTAATTTTTCAAGCCCATTCTGTGGTTTGTTGGAGCTGATCTCGGAGTATTTTTTTACCTCGTTCATCAGGTTTTCTCGGTTCTTTCCGAGAGTAATTTTTCAAGCCCGTTCTGGAGTTTCTTGGGCCTGATGTGGAAATATTTCGAAGACAATTGAAAGATTACAAAGACGATTTCATGGATCCCAAGCATGAGGGATTGTTTATTAGTTCTGACATGTTTCTCATAAAAAAGTCAGGCATGAGTTAATCATCACAAAACTATAGCCTTATAAGATACTGTGATAAGCATAATAAATATTTGTATTAACACACAGACTGGGGGCTGGTAACTGCCCATTAGATCTCTCATAGCAAAATAAAATACATCACAACACATTCAATGTGCAATCCCACTAAAGTACAGTGAAAACAAGCAACATACAATATAAAATCTAACTGATAAATAGACAGTCAGTACTAGAGACGTTCACATAAAACTCACTGAATATGCAGGTCATTCCTTCAAACAGGCAGTTGTCCAGAACATGGGTGTGCAGTGCATTCAATGGATTAGTATGAACATAACTATGCAACATAAAAATATTGCACTTAAGGCCAAATGGCATCTGCTGCTAATGGCCATTACTGCGCCAGACAAAATGAAACAACCATGTGGTAAATACAGCAAGCATTCGTACTATCACATTAGTGCCGGCCACTGCCCACCATATCTCTCACTGCAAAAAAAAAACAACTATCAACGCATTCACGATGTAGTGAAACTAAAGTACAGTGAAAACAAGCAACATACAATATAAAATCTAACTGATAAATATACAGTCAGTACTAGAGACGTTCACATAAAACTCACTGAATATGCAGGTCATTCCTTCAAACAGGCAGTTGTCCAGAACATGGGTGTGCAGTGCATTCAATGGATTAGTATGAACATAACTATGCAACATAAAAATATTGCACTTAAGGCCAAATGGCATCTGCTGCTAATGGCCATTACTGCGCCAGACAAAATGAAACAACCATGTGGTAAATACAGCAAGCATTCGTACTATCACATTAGTGCCGGCCACTGCCCACCATATCTCTCACTGCAAAAAAAACAACTATCAACGCATTCACGATGTAGTGAAACTAAAGCACAGTGAAAACAAAATGACACACAATACAAAATCTAACTCACAAATACACAGGCAGTACTAGAGATGTTGACATTAGACACACTGAATATGCAGATCATTCCTTCAAACAGGCAGTTGTCCAGAACATGGGTCTGCAGTGCATTCAATGGATGATTATGGACAAAACTATGCAACATAAAAATATTGCACATAAGGCCAAATGACATCTGCTGCTAACGGCCACTAGTGCCTCAGACGAAATGAAACAACCATGTGGTAAATACAGCAAGCATTCGTACTATCACATTAGTGCCGGCAACTGCCCACCACATCTGTCACGGCAAAATAAAAACTATTACAACACATTCAAGATGTAGTGAAGCTAAGTCAGTAGTAGAGATGTTCACATTAGACCCACTGAATATGCAGACAATTTCTTCAAACAGGCAGTTGTCCACAACATGTGCGTGCAGTGCATTCAATGGATCATGAACAATACTATGCAACATAAAAACATTGCACTTAAGGGCAGCTAGCATCTGCTGCTAATGACCATTAGTGCCCCAGCGAAATGAAACAATTGTGATAAATACAGCAAGCATTCATACTATCACATTAGTGTTGGCAACTGTCCACCATATCTTTCATTGCAAAAGAAAAACTATCACAACACATTCAAGATGTAGTGAAACTAAAGTACAGTGAAAATAAACAAGTGACACAATATACAAAACTCTTCAGTATTGCAACAAGCAAATGAGAGGGCACTAGAGATTACCATTAGACCCATCGATAGCATACTGACCTTCAAACAGCTAGTTGCCCAAGACATGGGTGCACAGTGCAATGAATGGATAGTTAGGAAGAAAACTGCAACAACCATGAACAACATGTTCTATAAACTTTCAAACTTTCTAAAAAATGACCTCACTCAGATAAGGAAAATGGTGATTGCTAATACACACGACAAAACATATATGTGAAAACAGCCATTAACTGATACTAAAGCCCCTCCATACACGTTTCCGCTGACCAGGTTAAGTACCGCCAACCTACCCTCTTCCTCCACGCTCCTCTGCCACTCACCCCCTTAGCTTCCGGTGTCAAGCGGAATTTCCGTAGCTGCAGCTTCCTGTTCCGAGTGGAAGTAACGCTATGTTTTTCTTAACGTTGTTTACTTTTGCGTCGATGGAGAGGCTTTAATTGCACCAGCTGCGGTTTAAACTGTGAATGCGATTCCATCCAAGTACCACCGCCTATTGCAATCAGCGATCTGATCGTGTTCGCTGTTTCGCGTCAACCTGCGACGGGTTGTGCCACGAGAGACAACGTACAGTGGAATGTAGTGCCTGGGCGCTTGGAGACCACTGCCGTTTTTCGTGCATTTAGAAAACAGCGACCACGAATTACTACTTCAGCGGAATACAACAGCTTGTCGCCTTTGCATTCTTCTCATGGCGACTCCCACAGCTCTGCTAAGCACGCGTGGGTGTCTCACCATCGGCAGTCAAAGCGGAAATTCCCGCAGAACAACTTCAGGAAGCGGTAACGCCGGAACCGGAAACTTTTAAACTGGAAATGCTGGAACCGGATTTGGTGTGAGGGGAAAAGGCGGCGCACAACAAAGGTTGTCGCTACTTAAGAAAGCGGCAGTGGCACGTGGATGGAGGGGCTCTAACTGATACCACTCCCCCTTGTGCTCAAAGAAAACATATGCAGCCCGTTTTCCACACAAGAGGAACACGTTGCACAACTGTATTGCAGTACTTATGGGTACAAGCCAGATTTCAATTTCGTTGCCTAAAAATTGTAGTGCTTCTTAGATAGACTAAAAGGGAATTGAGCGTGTTGCCCTTGTCCGTTTCTAGGCATGCAGTTGTGATGGATGCCATATGCTTGTGTGACAAATTGAACATGGTGCTATAGGTACGACTACAAGGATGTATATTTGTAGCTGCCCTCAAACCCCTTCATGTTGCCAGTCAGCATCTATGGTGTATCTTTGTATTGCTCATCTAACACTGTT
Source organism: Dermacentor albipictus (assembly GCF_038994185.2). Taxonomy (NCBI): domain Eukaryota; kingdom Metazoa; phylum Arthropoda; class Arachnida; order Ixodida; family Ixodidae; genus Dermacentor; species Dermacentor albipictus. Next base: position 46,761,318 of record NC_091826.1, read on the forward strand.
TACACACAGAAGGCATGTCTGAATACCAAACCACCTTATTCTCCAGTTACTTTAAAGTGAATGCGTTGTGACAAAGTGTAATGTGAGAAGTCCATGATAAAGAAAAAAAAATTGCTAATTCAACTCCCTCCTGAATTACCAATTTCTGGGCCATTAAGTTTTGCATAATACACTTGTGATTAACACAGAGCCACGTTGGCCTAATCCTATTGGCACAGGACATCCTTCAAGTTATCAGCTGGTACAGAATCATTGAGCATGCTGCTGGTGCTTTTGCCCCCGCTGAGAATACCTGTGGAATACTAACACACATTTTGTTGCTGAAGGTCCATTACAGAAATACTAAAGTGAAACAGTAAATCATTTTATACTGATAAAACAATCTTTCAGAACTGTATTCATGAACATCGTGGCAATAAGAGGATTATTAGAAGAGAAAATGAAGATTTAACTTTCATTTTTCAAGTTTTATGCAGTGCCCGCACATCAGTGTGGAGTCATACTTCAACTAAGTATATTCTTTGACACCTTTACAACGGAATTCATCAATATTGGCCAGTAGAACATTAGCTAGGCCCGAACAGACACCGTCAAATTCCATATCACAGCGAGCTGGTGCAGGAACTATAAGGTGGTGGTGGCGACACCAGTTTTCGTTTTTGCAAGTTATCTGGCTTATCAAGCCAATTCTCATGGTGGGAGTTGTTTTTTCGGTGTTGTAGAAGAATGATTTAATAAAGCTCAAATAAATTTTCTTTTTCGTGTCCCTTTAAAGCAAGCACTGTGCTACATGGCTTGGGCAACCTGCCAGCCACAGAACCCACGAGTGCTTTTGTTAGGCAAAATAATTTTGACAGAAACTTTCTTGAGGATATGCATCTGAAAATTTTTTTGCCTAGCAATAGTTCTTGTAAAAATTGACTAAATCCAATGCTTTCACCTGCGGCTTTGTGTAGCAAAAATCCAGAAAGCAGTGCTCAAGAAATGTCAAAATCCTGTGGGCCTTTTTCGAGTAGATAACGTGGGAAACCCAGAACAAAGCGAAAAGGCAGGCCAGTGACGCTGTCACAAACAATCGCTGTGCATCCATGTGTAGCGCCTCCCTTCAACCTCTTCTTTTGTAAAAGGAGCCTTAAGGAGGCCCCCCGCAAACTGAAAGCCCGAGTTGTTAGCATCCAGGCGCAGCCTCTTCAGCAGGTCCTTTTCACCATATACACCGTCGCCGATGTCTACCTGTGAAACAACAGAACAAGCACAGATTAATTTTCTACACTTTTGATCAAGGAAAGGTTAGGAAATAAGGTAAGGTTTGCAAAAACGGAAGTAGCTGCTTCTTGTTGATACGGTTTAAAGAACAAAGTACCCTTACGTATACCATACATGCGTTGTGCTGAGCTGTGTACTTTCACCTAAGACTAGAAAGTATTGGGAACTTCAATGCAAAAGAAAGACATTCATCTGCCTAGCTCTAAGCAAATGCGTTCCACCCCTTGGCACAGAATGAAATCTGGTGCTGTTCTAGCGATTAGCACACACTGAAAGCTTCAAGCCCGATTTAGTATTAGGCCAAGGGTCAAGATGTGCTCGATCATAGTCGGATACAACTGTAGAAAAACAGGGGCGTTTACTCCTCCGAGGCGGATGCACACGAGCATCCACTAATGGGTGCGCACTCTGGACTGACGTCATGCGCCGGACGGCCGGTGGCCCGCCGTCGAAGATGGCCGCCCGGGCTTCGAACTGGGCCAAGTCGAGTCAGCTGTGCGTGTCAATGCCTCGTCACAGTGAATTCCCAAACTGTTTGTCAATGTCTATCATGCCGGAAATATTACTGCGAGCTTACAATGCGGCATCTGTGCCGCGTGCGTTTATTCTAAGCCGTGATCCGGCGAAGAAACATTGCAGCGAGCATCGCTGATGCTGCGTTACGCTTTGCCTGAAAACAGGATGGCTCGGCGACTGCTGCAAACACACATCCTGCCTGTTTGTTTCATGTCTTTTTTATTTCGCTCCTGAGTGAAGTTAGGACAAGAAAAGTTTGTCAAAGTCTGGTGCCTGCTGTCAGCGGCGGGTGAGTTCGTGTACCGTGTCGCTGCATTTTTCGTCGGACGGGGTAAAGTGATGGAGCAAAACCATTCTGAGGAGAAATTACAAAAGCGTGCGCGCATGAAACAAACCTACGAGCGTCTCAACAGAAAATATTTGACAAAGAAGCCTCCAATGCAAAGATTTGTCGCCGTCAACTTAGCGTGAGTGATAGTTGTCAACAGTGAGATAGCCGAGCATCTAACGGCGGTGTTAGAGCGTTGTGTATAGCACCGTCGATTGATTTCTTTCCACCAGTGCTCACCGCGCACGCAAGCTGTAGAATGCGTGCTGTGGCACAGTCACGCATAAGTTGTGTTGCCAGCGTTCCTGCTTCCATGCGTGTTTGCACTTACTCATATTTGTCCTTTCATTTTATATTAGTATTTGTTTTTGATAGTTTTCTTTCAGCAAAGTCCTTACACATTTTCATTAGCCAATCTCATTCAAAGCACTAACTCCTGTACACTGCAGGACTGGCCTCTTCCATCTCATTAAAACCTTTCTCACTGGTCTACCTCGTCTTCTCAATCTGCCTACTCGCTGCGTTTTCTGTCCTTGTTTCTTGTGTTGTTGCTGCAATGTGATTAACCAACTTGCTCAAAACAAATTTTGATCGCCTATCAAAACAGAAAGGTTTAGATACATTTTTTAAAAGCGTCATGTGGGTTGCACAGTAACTTTGCCTCTTACCTCTGTTCATGTTTATGCGTCAGTGCATGTGGCAGCTAGCCAGAAGTGCACATGAAAGGCTGCATATTGTGAAACACCTTGCTATGCTGTTGCATTTTTCATGCATTCAGTCTTAGTAAACAAACGGTTTCGCTGCCTATCACATATGATGGCGAAAATTTTCAGCACGAATAACAATGTGCAGTGGGGTGTGATTTCTGTCTGACGCTTTCGCCGTTGCAAAGACATTTTTCAATGAATGGAGCCCAGCGAAGTAGTGCACTGAGAGCTTTTGCAACTTTCACCATTTATTACTTCACAAATGACATTGTCTGAACCTGGCCGTTGATCGACATGCCGATGGCTTGTAAATTAAATAATTGCCTCAATAAAACACATTCAACTTCACCCAGCAATTTTTAGCACAATGCTAGCAGAGCTATTCAGGGTGAATAATTGTGCTTACATTGGCTTACATGTGCTTACATTACTTGCCCGGTCAGATAAACAAATACAACAATGGCTGCGGTATGACTGTGATTTGACGTGCAGACTGCTAATGGTGCCTTTCAAGCGTGCCCTTGACTGCTGCTATTAATAGCTACCCGCCTGGGTATATTGGGCCTAACTAAGCTAATGATGTTTGATAATAGTTCTCTTATTCGCATTGCTTGCCTGGGCCAGGTAACCAAAATAAACAATGCCACCACATGAATGTGTGTTTGCATGCAAGCTGCCAACAGTGGCTGTAATTCTCACATTGATTGCTGCCATTTCACCAACAGTGGCGACGGCTTGACTGCGCTTTGATGTGCCGACTGCTAATGGTGCCTTTCAAGCGTGCCCTCGACTACTGCTATTAGTAGCTACCCGACTGAGTATATTGGGCCTAACTAAGCTAATGATGTTTGATAATTGTTCTCTTATTCGCATTACTTGCCTAGGCCAGGTAACAAACAATGCCACCACATGAATGTGTGTTTGCATGCAAGCTGCCAACAGTGGCTGTCATTCTCGCATTGATTGCTGCCGTTTCACCAACAGTGGTGACGGCTTGACTGGGCTTTGACGTGCAGACTGCTAAAGGTGCCTTTGAAGCGTGCCCTGATGACTGTTATTTCATCACAGGGCCCGTCATGCTCATAAGTGGCTGCCCAATAGAGTATTTTGGGCCTTCTGACATTGGCATTATTCATCTCAACGGGCTGGAAAAAACAGTAGGGGCAGCACAACTGCACACAAAGCACAATGTGCTTTGGCGTGCAGGCTGCTAAGAGTGGCTGTCAATTTCATTCACGTTGACTACTGCTTTTTCGTGTGAAGCTGGACAGTGGCTGCCCGAATGAGCATTTCGGGCCCCACATAGTTATTCAGAGTTAATAACTGCATTTGCATTCAGATTTTCCGGCATTTCGGCACGTTTCCATGCCAACGCTTATATTAAGCATGATCTGTGCAGGACGTTGCTTTTTCTGAATTGGGCTTCCATTAGAAGGAATATGTCATCAAATGAACCGCTTATTTATTTGAGAGGTCACGGGAGAATGCTTGGCTGCTGTGCTTGACACACATAATATATGGGGTTTTACGTGCCAAAACCACTTTCTGAGTGCTTGACACACAGTACACCGCTTCAGTGATGGGAGATCCATTGTTGCGCTTGCCGAGGTATGTGTGGCTGGCAGGAGATCTGGACCTCGCTTCACACAGAGTCAGAGACGAGGAGAGTTTTCTCTGCGAATAATTCTTTATACAATGTTTACATGTTGTCGTCGTTATCAGGACAGAGACCAACAGAGCAGCTGCAAGCTGCTTAAATAACACCCCTCCGTCCAAAGATCCCCCAGACAGTCCCCAAGGACGAAACAAGGTCGTGAGAGAAAGGGTCCGGGCAGCCTCCAGGGTCCTAACGCCGCTCTCAGTGGCCGGCGCTTCCTTGAACCGCGCTGCGGCGTCAGGATGATTTGGCGGTCGGTCAGAATGGTGCGCCGGGCAAGTTTTATGGCCCGCATAGGACAAAGGGCACCAACTGCAAGGCACCGAGTCGAAACAAAGCCCTCCTTTGGAAACTGTCCCAAACACAGCGGGAGTCGTTTGTGGTGTGGGCGCCGCCGGACAAAGGGGGGGGGGGTTGCATTGCTGCCGGGACGGGGAGGGGCCGAATAGCAGTCCGTGATCCGGTGGCTGCTTCCGTCGTGGACGCCGTGCACGTAGTCGTGTCCGAAGCAGGCAGGCACCATGCGGGGATGAATGCTGCCTCCACAGTCGACAAACCATAGCACTGGCCTTCCGTCAGGCAAATCCCAGGGCACAAACATAACACAATATACGCTTCGAGAACTCGTTAGTGAGATCTCGATCGTCGGTATCTCGTTGTGGTGAAAGAAATCGTGCACACGACCTCAGCGCACATGTGTCCTTCTTCGTGCTGCTTCTTCTTTTCTCCACATTTTGTGGGCGTTTTCGCGAGGGCGTCGATAGTTTGCCACCTGAAATATGCGAAGCTGTGACCTCCCTCCTCACCTTTAACACGGTGCTTTCGCTGACACTGAGCATCTTGGGTTTGTAATGGTTGCGATAAATGCATTGTTTTATATAAGTACTGGTTCAGTAGCAACTGATTCATTTGAAGCTCGGAACAGGAGTAGTAAATGGGCCGTGTACATGTAAACAAGCACAAATGCCATGCAGAGTTGCTCTTTCTACTTTTTCCACTTGCAATGAAGCTAAAGAGCAGACGACGGGCAGCGTTGTGGAAGGCATGGGGTTATTTTTCTGTCGCGATCTGGCATGTGCTGTAGCACATGAGAGCTCTACTAAACCAGTCATCAAAGTCTTTATTTATACTGAGAACTGCGCGTTTCCTAAGCACGATTTTTTGAGCGGGATTATTTTAGTCGCGGAGGCAATCGGACGTCGCGCTTCATTAATCTGGGCGGGGCCTCCCCTGTTCTAAATTTGTATCCGACTATAGTGACGCACAAGTGCTCGAGAACTATTGAACAAGACGCACTTGTTTTCGATTTACTGACTGCACTTGGGTGTAAAGCTTTTGTCTGAGAAATGAATAAACCACATACACAAGCAGCATTTTCTTAGCACAGTTTTTAATAAGTACTGATACCTTCAATTTAGAAAGCCCTGTATATTGGGCCTCATCAAACTAATTTCATAAAAGGTTTGGCAAGGTAGAAGCATAGAATTTTAGAGTCATAAGAAGACAGGTGAAATTAGTTATTTATTGCAATTATTACTCAAATTTAAAATTTAGGTCCCTCATCCCAATGAGAAATTGATGCAAGCAGTTTGTACATGCCACATAAGCATTTAGATATCAAAAATACGGATTAAAGAAAACCGTTTCTTGAAGGTTCATTATTGCAAGCAGTCATGGCCTCGAGGAGAAATAACTTCTTTTCCTGTCGGCAGAAATGAGGCTCGAGTATTTTATTGACACATATATATGCCCATGCATATATGTTATCTCTGCTGTAAAGCTTTTTTTCATGTGTATGCAAGGCGTGTGTGTAACATCTCATTGTGCACAAAATCAAATCCATAAGAACCCGACAAGAAGCTAAACAAACAAGAGAGCAATCCCAGTGACAAGCCATGTTAAACCAACGAGGTAGCCATCCCAGTAACAAACCGTATCAAAAATTTTACTGACATGAATTCTGACCTTTGAAACATAACATGTGTATATGAATACTATCTACATTAGAGCAATGGGCAACTTTAAGCAATGGCTACGCCAACATCAGAACGATGTGGATGAGAAAAGAGTGGCATCAAATGCTTGGAGTGGAGCATGCAGCAATGACTAAACACAATAGTGACTGGATAGTGTCTAGCATAATCGGCCAGGAAAGAAATTGGAAGCCATGCCTGTACCCGGATTCCCTGGAGATGCAATCAACAGGACACACGTTTATCTGAAACCAAGGAACCCATGCCCATCTTATGCTAAAACTTACATAATTAAATATGCACTTCCACTTTTTTTAGTCTTATTGTGAACAATTAAACCTTGCCGGACGTACAAGAAAGTTGTATCCATCCATCCATCCATCCATTGTGAACAAGGCTTCCATATGGAAGCCAAAATGTATTGCTTTTATTGTTGTATTTGGTTGGTCTATGTCTGTCTTTGTCATGTTTCATACCGACCACACAGGCTTCTCTGAAACTCTTGATGATACAACTTTTGTGCGAAAGCATTGCTTAAGGCACTTTTGCGTAAACCATGTCTTTAGGTGGTACAACGCATTTTTCTAGACACTCTAGAGCACCTTATTCAAGGCACGAAATCTGAATTCATGGTTCTTAAAAAGGCATTTTGGCTAGATTAATATAGTCTATATGGAGTATATAAGGCATAATTACTCAAGCGCCCAATTATATTTAACTCAGAGGAGGCTACTTTACGTATATTCATTAAACTGAGGGCACTCCACCAAAACATAAAATTCGTGATCAGCCACTAGAAATCCTGAAAATGGCAATACAGTAAAATGATTGCATATAACACAAATGTATCCTACAACTCGAAAGGCAGCGCCAGTTTTGTACGCACCTTTGAGAAAGCACACAGATCACGTGCTTTATTGTCGTGCTGTCCAGCTTCCAGCAGTGCAGCAGGTTCCTGCTCGATGTAGGGATGCCTCCAGAATCCGCATAGCCTTCAAAAGTAAGAAATGTTTAATTTATTGTGCTGTGAACCTGGGAATTTGTGATTTCCCAGTGTCATGTGGAATTGCAAAGTCTCACACAGCCAGCTGCATGAATTTGCGCCTGGTTGCACAAATGTCTCTGTTATATCTAAGGAGGTTACACTGATATTTTGTAACAAGTGAAGTTTCAGGAAGGAACGAAATCAGCAACAACAGGCTACCAGGACAATCAAAAACAAAACTCATATATGCAGTAAAACGTGGCGCATTGGATTAAACAAAAATATTGAGCACATGAAAAGCATTCTGAAAGCTAGATAGCGATTTTGTAGCGATGCCATTCCTTTTCGTTAGTGGTCTGACCGCCGCCCCGGCCCGTGCTACGTACTGGAACAGCCGGTCGTTTGCGGTGGGCGACAAGAGTGGTATAGAATCGAGGGGTAAGTATCGCTACAAAATCGCAGTCCTTACTTTATTACGCACTCCCGTATAACCTACGATTGCAAGAGCTGGCATCCCGTTCGTAAGAATTGGTTGGTCTATGTCTTTCTTAAAGGCCGGTGTCTGAAATGTCTCGATTAAAAATAAACTTCGTTACTGTAATATCGGCGTATGTCGGTTTTGCAACATAGAAGACAAATACGCGAAGACACTCAATAACATAAAAAATACACAGGTTCTCGCGACGTGGTCCTCCAAACCAAACTGTATACATACAAAAATCTTCATACAAGCTTCTATCCGCTTAAGCGTCAAACATAGGAATCGTGTGCCAACGCGCGAAGCCCATGATACATCGACGGATACATTACACATGTACTGTACTTGCGGGAATGCATATATAACGAATAACTTCTTGCCAGAAAACTACCGAACGAACCGCAACTTTCAGTGTTTTCATAATTGTGTGCCCATTCAGGCATAGCAATCAAGGCGGGTAGCATATATTTTACAGCAGAATGCAAGTACGCTGTAATATCAGAGGAAGCCTTCGTGAAATTGCTTGCTAAATGTGCACAGCAAGACGGCCAACCTACGATCAGAAAGCGCTTTGCTCTAGCTAGTACACAACGTTCATTACGTAAATCATAAGTTCAAGAATGCGCGCAAGGGCCAAACTTGCTTACCTTTCAAAAAGACTTGGCCAACGCTCCTTCGTCTCAAAGGTACCGAGGCACCGACGTCTTTCTGGCGCAAGCACTGTAGAACTTCCGATGAACTCCAGCTCCACAAAAGCACAACCTTCAACAGCCTTCCATACACTACGATTCGAAGCTCCAGTACCAGACTTTTCAAGCGTGGGCAGAACAAAGGCAGGTCGGACGGGCGCTGTAGTAGGACACTCACTGTCGACACTGGTAGATCGCACGAAACACACGGCGAACTAACGGCGTTACACGAGTCCGGAGGGTTTGCGATGGTTACTGCACACGACAAGGAGCACATTTTGTCTAGGCACTTCTAAAATATAACTCAAATACCGCCTTACTGCAGTGTGCATTTCTGACAGCCAACGTGGTATGTCGACCAAACAAATACTGCAGTGGCGCCACTCTGCGGTTTTTAGAAAAATGTGTCGTAAATGAGAAAATTACGTGTTTTTTTCCTAACAACAATCGGTAGGGACACTTTAACAAATTTCTTGGGTCCAAAAGTGTTAACTTTGTATAAATATTCACTTTTTTATACGCAGTTTAAGAAAATGTACTGTATATATAAAAAAAACGAAGCGGATGTCGCCTTCAAGATTCGCAACCGCTTCAGTCGCATGCAGTTTGCAAAAGCACGGCCTTCGAAATCAGACTTTGTCGCTCAAACGAAACTGTAGCTGGGAGGAGGGCAGGCATTTAGGCCCCAATTGTTGGGTTTACAGTGCCTAGGTAGGCTTCCTTATTTATAAAGAATATACAGGGACTAACGCCGAACCATGAGCGAGCTTTAAGCAGGGGACACACGGTACGATTCGGCGTCCGATCCGACGTGCGTGTATCCGAACGGTCGAGCGGCGCGTAAGCTCCGCCCAGATCCAGCCCTCCTCCCTCCCCCCCCCCCAGCTTGAGTTCAGATTCACGTCGAGAAACGCAATATAAAAACTCTGCACAACACTGCTTCGCTTTACGTGAACACTGTCAATAAAATTATGCCCGTGCAAGTGACAGAACACTTCACGACGGCGCGTTGTCCACTGACGGCTCAGCCAGCGATACGGCCGGCAGGCATAGCTAGGCGGACGCTGCGGCCGACGGCGCTTGTTTCAGCCCGAGCTCGATGAAGCGGGCTTATTTTTGCCAAAACAATTAACGCTGTGCACTTAGGTAGCCCGTAATCAAATACAATTGGTTTACTCGACGCAGTCGTTGCGAAGGGCAAACGTGCAAGCGAAGCGAGCAGCCTCGCTCGGACGGTCGGTGCATAGAGATCGGTGTGTGCTGTTTGTCCGCGGAAAGGCCCTCGCGTCGCGGCTCCCGATTTCGACGGTAGCTTAGTGCTAGTGTACTAGGCACTGTTTTGCATCATGAGCACATGTTCGAGATAACTTTATTGAACTGGTAACTATTTCGTGTCGGCAACAAACTGCAGCAGGCAAGGGAAAAAAAAAAAGACGGCGAGAAACCGGCCTGCCAGCGCCGCCTCCGTGGAGGGAACGTCAGAGAACGTCACATCAGCTGCGGCCAAACGACGGTGAGGAGTGTGCGGTTGTCGGACACATCGGACGATGAAAATTTGCCCGGTTTGTCGCACGCCGGACGTCCGATCCGGCGCTTCGGCACGGCAAAAGACCTCGATTCCGGCTGCCGTTCAGGTGCGTCGGACGCCGGATCGGACACCGAATCGGACCGTGTGTTAGTTGGCGAACACGAGCCCATCAGCGCGCCGTCCGTGCACCTCCGTCTGCTTGCAATGGTGGATGGCCTACGGGCTTCTTTGACGCCTACTGAGCACAAATTCATGATCACCGCTCGTATACACGCTTCCTACAGCGCTAGCTGTGGTGTTTACGAGATTATGTGCCCTCACCTTGAATTGGCGAGACCGCTCGACATGATCGCATCTATTTCTAGTGCGTGAGGCTTTCCATTGACTGTCACTACAACTAACCAACGTTTTGTTTATTTTGTGCTACAGTGGGTCGTGACGATTCCGTTCACAGCTTCAAAGTGGACAAGAAACAGTCGTTTTCTCGCTCGTAGAAGCATGAAAAAGTGGGCTTGTGCTTGGCAATGAACTTTGACCGACACGCTTGCTTCCGGCCGGAGCAGCAGACGCGACAACTCGCCGTTTGTAGGCTGCCGGCCGATGGCGGTATCCCTCGCGAACGGCAAGATATTTACCTGCCGTAGAGAGGATCGGTCCAGGAACGATTCTTGAGGCGATTTTTGTCGCTGAATGCGAGCATGGCCACGCCGGTTCGCCGTGCAGAGCGGAATCGGAACATTATTTTTCGATGAGTTCGCACTGACGCAATGCAGTCGATCGGCTCGTCGGTCGTGCAACGGGCGGCGCGCCGGCAGGAAGCCGCGTCCACTTGAGACACCTCTTACGCGACGTATGTAGTATACATACGTTCCAAGTTTCCAACGTTCTGCCGTTCCGCTGGTGGATGCACCGCCACGGCATCGATCTTTACCATTCCTGCCGCGGCCGTGCCTGTCGCCGAGCGTAGGCTTAACTGGATTGGGCGGAGCTTGCAACCTTGGGGAGTAAAGTGGTAGTATTTAATCACGTGATATTCAGGTTGGTTCCAGATCACGTGGTTTTAAACTCTCAATAGATGGTTTTTGGTCACCTGATCTAAAACTCTGTACGTCGTAAAGCCGGCTCATGACATCCTTTTACTACGTTTCTGAGAGGTGGTAGTAAAACGATGTAATGTAACGCATTTTACTGCCGCATGCCAGAGTAATTTTCTGGTGCAAGGTAGTCTTCAAAGCTCATGAGCCGCAAAAACCCCAATGTCGGCTAACTTTTGTTTACAGTGTACAACTGTACTCGCCTGTTGTATGAGCGATTAAAACTGATACTACTTCCTTCTAGCGCCCTCTCCATCACCACCATGTACATCATAAACAGCAGTGGGGATAAAGGACACCCCTGCCTCAGTCTCTTGTTGATATGAACTTTCTCCTCTCTCCTCAACCCTTTCCATTCAACGCAAACGGTAGTTTCTATGTAAATCTATCTCAAAAGCTGTAGACTTCCCCTTCCGGAATATCCCACAATATAATGCGGTCTACGTTGTCATAGGCTCTTGTAATGTCTAAAAAGGCCACATATAATGGTCTGCTTTCTGCTTTTGATATTTCAATGCACTGAGTATGAACAAATAAGTTATCATCTAAACGCGTACCAATTCTGAAGCCATTCTGAAGTTCTCCTAAAATGCTATTATTCTCTGCCCATGCTTGAAGCATTAATTTCATTGCCTGCATTGCTAGCCTGTATATTACCGATGTAATGGTCAACGGACTCTACGAGTGAATTCAATCTTTCTTCCCTTTACCTTTATAAATTAAATTCATTCTTCTTTGTTGCCAACTGTCTGGTATTCGTCTATCTTCTAATGTTTTTTTTCCACTGCTTTCACCAGACTTTTCTTACTTTTTGGTCCTAGTTCGTAAATCAGCCTAACGGGAACCTCGTCCAGCCCTGTGGCTGTGCGCTTAGGAATTTTCTCTTCGGCTTTCTTCCAGTTTAAATTTGTCAGCACCAGCTCCTTTTCCACCTAGGTCTCTTTCATGCTCTTTTTTTTCTTCAAATACAACGTCGGCATTGCCTTGGAAAGATTCGGCATTTATTTTTCGGGTGAAATTGGTTGCCATTTCACCTTCCAGTCTGTTTTCATCCTCGTCTAGAATGTGTTGTTGTATTGGTGTCGACTTCCTGGCGAATCATTTTATGTGGTTCCAAAATATTCTAGGTGCGGCTTTCTTTTTCTCATGTATTTCTGACAACCAACGTTCACTTTCACATTTTAATTTTGCTTGCGCCAGTTTAAACCATAGTCTTTTTCTCCCGGTATATTTCCCATTTACTGGCTACTTCATCCTGCGGCAACTGCGCCTTCTCTGCCTGCCTGTGCTCTTGGGATGCTTTTTGTCGTTCGGCGATCGCTTCTCGTACCTCCCTGTTGCAACAGCTTTTCGGTTTATTTTTTCCCTTCGAACGAACATGTTTCTCTTTCCGTATTTCTGTCGTTATTACACTTATAAGCTGACCACGTTCCCACTCTTTAGTTGGCCATTTGCCACGTTCTTCCTCGAATCTAGTGACTATATTCGTTATTTGTTTAGCGTTCAAATTCGCACTGGCTATTATGTACTCCTTGCTCTCTTTCCCAACTACATATCCCATTTTCAAAATGATGGGTTTATGGTCACTGCCGATGCTGCTATACCCTTCCTCATCAATGACCACTTCTCTCAACTTATAATTAATTCCTTCTTTCATCAGACAGATCACTCGGCCAACAACGCCACCTTTGGGCAGCCGGGCGGGCGAGCAACATTCATTTTTTTTTTTTTTGACAGCGCTTGTCATCTCGGAAGCCATTGCATGGGCCGGGAAGCATGGTGGCTCGGCTCGACTTGTGTCTTCTCGCGCGCGCAAGGCAGCAAGGCGACAAGGGTTACTCGAGACGGTCTTACGTGCACTACTCTACATTTCGTCGGTGGTCGTTCGCGCTGTGTAAAAGCGGGCGCTCACACAGTCAGTCAGTCACTGTGGCGAACTCGCCAACAACTGAAACGAAACAAGCACAAACCTAAGCGCTAAACCACTATATCACACGCGTTGAGTGGCAGATGCTTTATATTAACGCAAAATCCCACCGCGCATGCTTGGGATCGGCAGTTTTCTGTTTTGTTTGCCCTCGCGAAATGCCGCGCCATTCTGAGAAAATGGGCGGATACACTAACGTATATGCAGGGCTTCCATCCAGCTTTCGTCAGCCTTCCGCAACAAGTCAAGCGCATTTCACCCCGGCAGGGAAATTGGGCCCTCCGTTCGAACCTGGCCGTGGCGCGAGTCTGCGAACGACAATTTCTCGCCTTCCAACCTGCGTCACGTGAGCAAACGACCTCTTTTTTCTTTTTTTTTTATTCGTTGGGCCATTCTGTAAAGCGTAATCAATAAGTTGAGCAGATGTAAAAAGAGAAAAGTTTGTTGACAGGAAAGGTGTAAATGTCGGCCGAAGGAGCTCGCATCAGCCTTGCGATTCCAGAAATGGGCAAAGAGTTACGTAGACACAGATAAAAGAAAACTGGAAGCGAGGTGACCATCAAATACAACAGTGACGGCCACTGATCAGTCGACTGCGCGCCAAAGACAACGCGCGCGGTTCTTACGGATGATCGACACGCCTTTGTCTTGAGATTATTGAGGAATAGTACTGAGTTAGACGGCCTCAGTGTTTCCATGCGCGAATGTGCGCTACGTAGAAATTAGTGATCACCTACATGAGGATGCACATTGCATAAGTACTACGCACCCGCGATCAGGCACACGCGCTCTATCATAAATTCCGCAATTGCGAAATCTTATATTGCCCAAAATGTCAAAAAGCGCGGGCCAAGCAACTCGCCCTTTCGCTGTTCCAGCTTCGCGTAGAAAAACAATAACATCAAGAAAAGCACTAAGAGAAATTGTAGCATACAAACGTTGTGCATGCGTTCTAGCGAACTCCTACCTCCTCGTATGGTAATTCCTGCACGACGATACACAAAGGACGTGAAAGGGTCCCAAGGGAAGCTCCTATTATTGACAAGCACTTGTTATGAACCGAGTATTGTAGAGGACCTTGCACAATATTTCGTAAACTGTGAGACGGCTGCGCATGCGCTGAGCAATCAGAAATAAACAGCAAAAAAATGGTCAACTTGTCAAATTTTTTTCCTTTTTCTTTTTGTTGTCCTCGTTATGCCCCAGTTCTGCCGGCAAAGGGAAACAAAGTAGGTGTTTGGAAAGCTGGCACGAGTGTATAAATAAGTGTGTGAATAAGAGGGAAACTGAAAACTTTTTCTTAATCGGGCAGCACAAATGTTAAATTGGTTATATGGACTCAGAAAACTATGTCGAATCAGTAAAAGATGTTAGCTCAGTCTTCTGGAAACATCGCAACGTTTGCTGATTGAACTCGAGGAATCTCTGCTGGGAAGCTAGATTGTAAGACATCATTTTGTGAAGTTAAACTGCGCTAGGGACGAGACGACTTTGCTAAGTGCCGCGAAATGGTTTACGTGCAGACATAACTCCGGTTCAAGCTGGTATTTGAAATCACCTGCCAGAGTAGCAAGACAAGTGAACTGGATTCCGCAACTGACCTGGCGATTAAGCTATGGAGGTCCAAGGGTGCTGCGCGCAATTCCGATGCGAGATGATTTCTAAAGGCAACAAACACAGAACCCGGGGACGAAATGTATGGAAGACCCCGTTTCCCCCACTGGGGCTATTTTCTGCATACGAAGGGTTCAGCAACGCTATTCTGTCTTCGAAATCTTGGCGTCCTATTAACGTCAGTACATCGCAGTGTGGGTGCAGAATGTCAAAGAAAAAAAATCGTGAAATTTCGCATGCGCTTTTTTTCCCTCTCTCTGCTGCTGATGAACGACTCTAGAATGAAATAAAGCTCCCCCTCCCCTATATTCTCTCTGAAAGACCCAGAAACAAAAATTTCAGGAGGTATTGAAGCATCAAGGTAATTCTACTCATGGTTCCTATGACGTGTGGCTCGCGTTTTGGGGGCAGAATCCGAAAAGGCGAAGCTTGCCCTCGGTGTTCTCCGCTAATAACCAACGAATCTGCAGTAAATAACTGTTGCGCGAAAGACCGAAATTATTTGCCTGACATACTGAAGTCCAGACGTATTTCTTGCCTACCGCAGGGTAACTCTCAAAGCCCACTTGCTGGTGGTACCAAGTACGACGGCCAAAAGCGCTCGAAGCCTTCCTTCCTGGTGCTGACCGGCGCGTGCTTGCTTGCTCTGCTGCTCAGCGCCATCGTCCTCGTCGTCATGTTGCACATGATCTCAATCTTCTACGCTCCCTCGGGTCAAGAACACGCAGGTCAAAGCAACACCAACACGAGCACAAAGAGTCCGCGGTTCGGCACAGGGGTAGCCGACACCAGCGGCGTTGGCGGAAGCGCAACCGAGGTGGGGAGGGTGCAGACTTCGCCTCCCCCCTATTCTTCATGGCGACACGCTTAGCGCGTCTTCTCAAGGGCGCCGTAGAAGCTCTTGCCGATGTCTCCCAACTGGGCGACGAGCTCGCGGACTCATCCGTAGCGGTGTGCCACTCTGTGATCGGCCGTTTTTCGTATTCCGGGGTGGCCACATTCGGCAAGGTGTTCGCGCTTCTGGAGAACCCAGGAGCCCGTGTGATTCATCGATTACCGTGGAACGTACCCGGACATTAGCTGGCGTTCATTCAGGAGTCGCCTGACCTTCACCGAACCTCTGGCGAGCCGATCGGATTTCGTCGTCGACGGAAGCGCTGACGTAGCGCGGCGACGCACTAAATGTACTGCCGACCTGCCATATACGAGAGTGTGAAGGTGCTGCCGGCATCTCGCACCTGGGGTTTTCGTTCGGCGCCGTAGCACCCATTCTTTACCTGGTTCTCGGCAAGCAGCTTCTTCACCGCAATGCGCCGTACGCCCGAATCGGGGCTCACGACTTGATGGCGGCACCGTAGTTTGATCACATCAATTACTCTTCGACAAACACAGATGCTTCCCGTCGGTGCTGCAAGCGGAGCGGCGGCGCTGCAGGCGGAGCGTCGGAGCTTGGACTTGCAAGCGACCGACGCGGCAGTTGAAGAGGGCTGGCGCGCGCGCAAGAACACGATACGGGAAATCACCAACGAGTTCGACGACGCCATTACAGCGGCGAAGGTGCACGGCGCCATGACGGATCAACGAGCATTCTTCGCCTTCCGGTTGTCACCTTTTCCGTGGAGAGGAGGAATGGTGGGAGGATGTGTGACGTGCCGCTGAGGCACGGCGCTGACGTCGCTCGTGTATTTGAACGTCACAATGTTTCCTCGATGAACCCAGAAAAGAGGTGCGACATGTTCGGCTAGTGGTGATGAAGAAGGCGCATGAAATTATCCGCCCGCTCCGTATGCGTATCGTTCTCCCAATTCTTCACTAATGGGATAATCCATTGACGATAATTGATTTCATCGGAGATTTGGCACAGTATACTCTAGCTCACGAGTTTCGGGCTTCTCTTTTGTTTCTTTTTTCTGCTGGGCGTGCCTAGGTAATACTGCTCGGCAGAGAGGGACCAATCGAAAGGGCACACCAAAGGGAAATTCTTTGTTAATCGATTGTGTCAAAACGCGATTAGTAATTTCGCTATTCCTATAAGAAATGAGGATAAGACAAGCGGCTATAGATGCCGATGATTTCTGCGGTGGTCTCGCTCCTTAACGCATGTGCCTGCATTTTACTACCGTAAATCAGTTTTTGTGGGTTAATAATGCATATATATACTCCCGTACGCTTAAATTCTAACGTTCGCGATGTCCTCCGCACAACGCGGTTCTACGAAGTTTCGGCTGAGAATTTGCATGGGCGAAAAAAAAAAAACATGAGGTGGAATCTTAGCTGGGCCTTGAAAGGCAAAGTTAGCGGCAGGGAAGCCATATAGAACTAAGATTTGTTGAACCTACCCCAGTACAAAGTATTTGACCGCTATGAGAACAAGCTACCTGGTATGCTCCCTCCTTCGGTCGTTGAATCAATGCTGCAAAGGTTTCGCCAAGACCACTTTGCTCCTCAGGCAACTGCTTATGCTTCCCACTATATTAAAGTCCGTACAGTCGAATGCTTTTATAACGAAGTCCTTGGGGCCTCCAAAATCATTCGTTATGCGGGGCACTTCGTTCTAAAGAGATCGCGCACCGCACAGCTCGCAATTGGACCCAGACAGAATTATTCACTCGTTACACAGGTCATTTAGTTGTGGACGCGTTGCTTGGGGAGACCATCGACTGCATATCGCGAGCACGCCTTACCAGCTAATGCTTACTGGTCTGTGTCCTTTTCGCTCGTTGCAATCACACCTTGATCTTCTGGCAGCCTAGAAAGTTTACATTTCCTTGCTAATGTAAATTTGCAATAGCAGAGGTCGAAAGATGAGAACAGTCTTAAATTTATTATTTCGTGGCTTTGATGTTGAAAAGAATGAACATTCTCTCTGCATGTGACCTCTACTGGCTTTTTTAAGTCTCGGTTGATAATCGTAGTAATTGAACGTAGGATGTTACGAAAGATAATAAATCCAGGCAAAAAAATGTAACGAGCATACTTTCGGGACGAAATCCTTGAGTATTACGGATGCCGCGTGACACTGCTAGCTTGATTTCTCGATTATACCCATTGAAAAAATCGGGGAATGTTTGGATTGTACAGCCACCTAAAGCTGGGCATGAAACTTACTCCAGGCCATAGTGAAAAAACGTCTTACTTCAAAACGAAATATAAACACGATCTTTAAGTATTAAATGGCAGCTACAAACATGTTTTACTGTTTTATTCTACCATAGTAGAGCCACCAATAAGTTCAATTAAATATTTAGCAAGCGGCAGAAAAGAAAGCAAAACCGTCCTGGATTTCGACCCAGCCATTTCGAATGTTAGTGAACTATTGGAACACAGTTTTATTTCGTGATGTCCTCTAAAAGGATTTAGGCAGAAAATTTAGGTGCTAACCAATGAGTTGCTGAAAGATCAGAGATAGTGTGCGCGATTTATGCGGCGTGAAATCTATATCACTGGCCTTTCAGTGAACGTCTAAACATTCTAAAATATCATAGGTACGCCGATACGTTTGCTTAGCCAAACATTCGTTGCGACTCAGCCAACATTTGTGTCAGACCTCGCTTATTAGGCGAGACGCAAGTCCACACGATCATCGTTAAACTAATCTGGAACCGTGCTCACTGAACGACTTGTCTTGACTTGTCTTGTCTCCCAAACACTGGCGCATACCCACTATGGGGGATTGGCCAAAAGGCAAGCTGTTTCCATTAAGAATTAAAACGAAACCGGATCTCAATGGCAGAGCGTGGGACTAAATTATTGTGGTTGAAAAGTTTAATAGAAATATTTAAAGAATTTTGAGATAAAATAAGCTAACATAAAAATAGAACAACTTTGTCATACAGTCAATCCCACCTTCTTCCAGATCCCCTCCCCCTAACTTATCCTGCCGAAGTATAGCATGGCATGCCTATTGGAGGAGGAAATATCTTTAATGTGTCCTGAGGAACCCCTCCCCACCCACTCTTGGTTTAGTGGGCGGCAGGGGTCGCGGGCCGCACCCACGTTGGGACGGGAAGCCCATGAGCCTCCGCCCTTTCGTGAGCCCTCTGGACGGCCCGGAGCTGGGTCTGGTGGTCGTCGCTTTGCAGGGCGTCCACCCAGTCTTCTTCTTTAGTGAACACGGTGCCGCTTAACGCGGAGCCTTGCCAAAGCATGTGCGCTAGCGAGCAGTAAGATTCACCACAATCCGGACACTGCGGCTCTACTTCTGGTGAATAACGGCTCAGTCTGCCTCTCAAGGGGAACGACCCTGTCTGAAGCATTCTGAATATCGATGACTGTGGTCTCGTGAGTTTAGCGTGGGGGAGTGGGAAGGTCCTCCTCGACAGCTGATAGTGTGTTGTTACTTCGTTGAAGGTGAGCAGCGGGTCTCGGTGCTCCCCTCCCTCCCCGCCACCTCGCTCGCCACGATCGCCGCGGTGCGTGAGTCCTCGCGCGCGTCCGTTCGCCAGCTCGTTGGCGTTGGGAAATTCGGGTTGCACGTCGGCCCCCATGTGGGCTGGAAACCATTTGACGAGGTGCTGACCCGCGGCTCCCTCGCTGCCGAGGACGGCGGCCGCTTCCCGGGATATCGAGCCCGAGGCGATTGCTCTTGCCGCCGATCGCGAATCTGTGTAGACGTGAGGACGTTCGGGGTCTCTCATTGCCATGGCTATTGCCAGCTGTTCGGCCACTTCGGACGTTACCCTCTTGACCGATGCTGCGTTAATTATTGTGCCATCCCAGCGTACCGAGACAGCCGCGTACCGGTCGCTGCGCCCATACTGGGCCGCGTCTACAAATGCCGCCAGGCCCGGGCAGTTGGCGGTCGATTTCAGCAGTGCTCGGGCCTCGCCTTTCGGCGCCCCTCGTTGAATTGCGGGTGGACGTTTCTCGGAAGCGGTTCTACCTTGAAAGTGCCCCTTACCGCCGCGCTGAGCGCAATCTTGTGTGCGTTGCACTCTGCCTCGGCATTTATCCCTGCTTCTTCTAGGATGCGCCTGCCGGCCCTGGTGGTCGACAGCCGCACGACCTGTGCCTTGGTCTGCGCTTCGATGATTTCTGATAGTGAATTGTGGACCCCTAACCGATCGAGCTGCTCCGTGCTTGTAGTGATCGGGAGACCTAGCACCCTTTTGACGCTCTTGCGCATCAGTGTCTCTATTTTGGCCGCGTCTCTCTTGGTCCATTTTAGCGCCGAGGCTACGTAATTGACGTGACTCATGAGGAAGGCGTGGTAAAGTCTGATGAGACTGCTCTCGCTGAGCCCTCCTCTGCGGTTCGTCACCCTGAGGATCAGCCGGAGCATGTTCTCCGTTTTGGACGTTAGTTTCATGACAGTTTGTGTGTTACCACCTTTCGCCTCAATTAGCAGCCCCAGGATTCGTATAGTGTCCACTCTGGGAATCGGCGGGCCGGCATTCGTATGTAATTTGATCGGTATTTGATCGATCGGCGTCAAATTCCTCATGCCTTGTTTTGAGGGCCTGTACAGCAACAGTTCCGATTTGCTGGGTGACATACGGAGTCCCGTTTCCTTCAGGTACTCTTCCGTTGTGTCCAGCGCCTCTTGAAGAGCCTGCTCGACTTCTGCGTCGGACCCTCCTGGGCACCACACCGTAATGTCGTCTGCGTACAGGGCGTGATTGACGTTGGTCACTCTCGTCAGCCGGCCAGAGAGCCCTTTCATTGCCAGATTGAATAATAGTGGGGAGAGCACCGCCCCTTGTTGGGTGCCCCTCGCGTCCAGCGTGTGCCAATCGGACGTGGCCTGTCCAATTTTGATCGTGGCTTTCCTGTCTCTGAGGAAGGAGCCTATGTAAGAGTGGAATTTCCGGCCGAGCCCCATCATCGAGATCGTTTCCATTAGAAATCTGTGTTTGACCGTGTCGAACGCTTTCGTTAGGTCCAGGGCCAGTATGCCCCTGGTGTCTCTGGTCATGCCGTCAATTATATGCTTTTTGAGTAGCAACATTACGTCCTGTGTGGAGAGGCCCGGTATGAAGCCCACCATGTTATGTGGGAAGAGGCCCTCTCTCTCTATGTACCGGGATACTCGGTTATGTATGGCATGTTCGGCCGTGTTGCCTACGCACGAGGTGAGCGATATTGGCCGCATGTTCTCCGCCGCAAGTGGTTTACCGGGTTTCGGTATAAGTATGACCGAGGCCTCTTTCCACACCTCTGGTACTTCTCCCGTTTCCCACACTCTGTTGATTTCTTCGGTGAGCTTCTCGACCGACCTTCCGTCTAGGTTCCTCAACAGTTTGTTCGAGACCCCGTCCGGGCCTGTAGCGGAGCGTCCGTTGAGGCCTTGTAAGGCATCCCAAATTTCTGATTCCGTGAAAGGTGCGTCGAGTTCTTCGACCTCTGCCCCGGCGTATTGTGGATAGTCGCCGTCGCCTGACGGGCCCAGTGGCAGATACGTCTCCGCCAGCTCCTTTAGGAATTCGCTTTCCGTTTTGCTCTGCTCCTTTTGCTTTTGTAAAATCCTATCGATTGCCAATCTCTGACTTCCTTTGGATTGTTTGTCGCCTAACAGTTGCTTTAGGAGGTTCGATTTGCGCCCGGTTCTCATTTGTCCGTCTACCGACGCGCACACCTCGTTACACTGTTGCTTGGAAAGCTCGATCGAGTGCGCTTCTATCTCCCGGTTTAGTGCCGCTACTTTCTTTCGTAGTCTGCGATTCAGTCTTTGCGTTTTCCACCTGGCCGTGATGGAATTCTTTGCCTCTAATAGGTGTGCCAATCTCGCGTCCATCCTTTCCACGTTCAGTTCAGTTTGGACAACCCTCGTCGCGGTGTTAACGTCCTCTTTGAGCCTTCTAAAAAGACTGTCTAGATCCGCGTATTCGTTTGTGTCTTCCTTCCTTATTTTGCGGAAGGCGTCCCAGTCGGTGACCTTAAATTCTCTCGGTGGTGCCGCCCTGATGGGGATCGTGACCGCCAGTATGTAGTGGTCGCTGCCGAGGTTCTCGTGCAGGTTGCGCCACTCGGCCCCTCGCACGTTCTTGACGAAGGTCAGGTCGGGCGTCGTGTCCCGCGCCACCGACGTGCCTAGTCGAGTCGGATAGCGGGGGTCCGTCACCAGCTCTAGCGAGCACGTAGTGACTGCCACCAATAGCCGCTCTCCCTTAGGCACTGGCCTTGCGTAACCCCATGCTCCGTGGGGCGCGTTAAAATCTCCTGCCACTATGAGAGGGGCCCCCCTGGCCATTGAGGCCGCCTTCGTTATTATCGATGTGAACGACTGTCTGTGGTCAGAGGGCAGGCTGTACACGTTCACTACGAATACGCTGTTTTTAAGCCAACTGTTCGGTATGAGTTCGATCACGGTTACCTCCACTTTCGCGTTGCCTAATTTCAAATCTCGTTCCTGGAAAGAGCATTTGTTCGCGACGAGGGTCGCCACTCCGCGCTTACCCTGTTCGAATTTCGACGAGGCTACCCGGTAGCCGGGCAGGGACACCTCGCTACCCAAAGTTTCTTGTAAGATTATGACGTGCGGTTTGTCCGCCTGTGAGGCAACGAACTGTAGCAGCGGAGCCTTGCGCTTTTTGAAGCTAGCGCAATTCCACTGCCACACTAACAGCTCTCTAGTTGAGTTGGTCGCCATGATTGATGCCTTGGATTTGTTTAGCACCCACAGGCGCCACGTGTGCTCCGATACGCGTCACTCTCGCCGCGAGCGCTACCATGCTCTCCGCTAGTTGCTGGACCATTAGCTGCAATGAGCTAATCGACTGCTTAATTCCCAATAGGACGCTACTGGACTCGGGTTCCACCGGGTTTCCCTCCTCCGTCAGGGGAGGGGCCCTGCGTTTGACCGAGCGAACCGACTGCTCCCCTTGCGGGGTCGGTGTACTTTGCGGCACCTGCTGCTGCTGTTGGTCGACTAGCTGAGGAGTGGAACCGTGTTTCCGAAACGATTCGAAATCCGCCCTCATTTGCTGAATCTCCGCCTTGAGGCGCGTGTTTTCTTCCGCTAGCTGAGCTATTCTAGAGTCTTTTTTGTTATGCTTTGGCAATGCTACATGCGTTACCTTTGATTGTGAAGGCGGTTTTGGCTTGGCCCGGTCCGCCCAGGTCGGCCCTTCTTGAATGCGCACTTGGGAGCGAGAACGGCCTCTCGATCGGCTGCGCTGTTGTAGTGTCGGCATTGTCGAACGTCCTCCTCTGGGGGCACTTGACACGCTGGAATCACGTGATCTACTCTCTAGCTGTTGCGGATGCCTATTAAGATTAATATTTTTTAAGCCGCACTGCTGGTCCCTAGGTTCGGCATTTAAGAAGCATGAAGTATGAGACGAATTCGCATATTGCACAGACACGTACTACAGAGAAAGGGTACAGCGTCCCAAAGTTTCTTCCGCCCTGTCCTTCTTTCTATCATTAAAAAAAAACATTAGAAACATTTTTAGTATTACTCCAAAAGATTTGGCTTCCATCGTACCGACACGTCACGTGACAAAGGCAGTAAAGCAAGGTTATTTGAGTTTTCATTACATTAAAGGCGATAATGGTGACCTATGAAACATACGGTGACAGAGGCGACGAATGTAGGCAAACCTATGAGTATTCCAATAAGAAAATTATCCATTAGAAAGAGTCTCGAAGCAATATTTAACACCAATCCGAATAATTTTTTTAAACGTCTTTATTTCTGTATTTAATAGGCGAATATAAACTAAAGAAGGGAAAAATCTGAGGAGCACAAAGCAGAAATTGTTTTTCTCGGCAACCGCTGCACGTATTACGGCAAGGGCTGCCGCATCTAAAGCTAAAAGTTAATATCATGTAAATACAGAGAGCAGATTTTTCTTTACACGATTGACGTTCTTGCAGAAATTCTTCGAGACTGCGAAATACTGAAGAATCACGATTACAACTACCGGCATTAAATAGAATAAACAATGTCGCAATTCTGTAAACTACCTCTTTTGAGACTCCCAAGGCGGACAAAATTTATGTATGATGCATCACTCTGAAGTATTCCGCAAATTTTTGGTGGTACATATATAAAAACCTCGCGAGCATGGCAACAGTTCCCCTTTCTAAGAACCCAGCTTGTCATTTTGGATACTCTAATAGATGCCGTTCACAGAAGCATGACACCTGCATTTGTCATAATGTTACGAATTTATAAAGCTCCTGCATCACCTATATTTTAAATACAAATTATTTAGAACTGTTTGTTAAACGTTCGAAGCCATAAGACAAACTTTTTCAACAGTCGGCAGGAAGCAGCCTTCTATTTTTAATGCAACACCTTTTATTTTAATCGGTTAAGCAGTTGTCTACTGAGGACACTTGAACGCTTTACGCCTGTTCGAAAAGAAAAATTGTAGTTTACGTTTCCTCATCAAGCGTCAATCTGAGAACTGGAACCTAAGCTTAATTTACCAAGGCAAAACAGACAAGAAATCTCGCAGCAGAATTTACGCTCTTCAAAGCACACTGATCGCACTTGTAAATTCAGGCATTCTTTCGAGTGTAGCGCCTGCGCAACAGGTCCACGCACTTTGTACACTCTTCGATTTACAGTTGTGAAACAAGAGTTAAGAACATCGGATCCTAACGCAATAACAGCTGATATTGTCTGTTAAGACATAATCAATGTTAAAGGCGCCAAAGGTGAACGCCACGTATCCTGACAAACTGAAACACTAAGAAAAAAATACGCGAAAAAATTCAACGGACACCTTTAACAATCAAGCCCATGGAGCCTTTACTGCAGTTATTACGGCAAATCAGTGTGATGCCAAAAAAGAGAAACTAAGTAAGAACAAATGAACGACACACAGTGACAGAAAAGAGAAAATCACCAAGAAATCGAGTAGCTCTTTTTTTTGCTTTTTGTTATTCACTTGCAGAACAGGAAGCAAAAGAAATAAATAAATTTTAACTGCACTGACGCATCTAACTGTCCATTATTTATGATGATGACGACCATCATTTCTCAGCACGGTGCTCTCTTCTAGCGCGCCATCTTCATCGGGGCTGTCCAGAACGATTGTCAGTGCAAAATCATTGGTGAATTCCAATGGGGGATTCAGAGCACTTCCGGCGCAACAGTTATTGCTCTTTCTGGAGCAAACCTGTTCTATTGGTACATCTGGAACATTCCCATTGCAGATTCAGAGAACACGAATCTGGACGTGAGACGAAGGACTTCGTGCAGCAGTCCACGGACTGCACCGGCAAATCGGGTGGAGGGGAGTGGCAGCCCCCGTGACGTACTCTTATAAGAATGTTTGCGTCTTCTGCAGCTCATTCCCTAACAATAAACGTCATCCATATTGCATGCCTTCTCATTCTTTAACCTGTAATCCTCAACGTATCAGATATGCTGCGGTGCGTTTAATGCACAAACATTCTGATTGAAGCATGGAATACGTAGAGTATAGACTATAGTAATGTCTTGGATACGCTGGACTGGGTTTACAGTTGTGATTACCTCCACCAACCAATTACTAAATAGTGAAATACTATGCCGAGTAACTTCTGAATATCAATGTGTGTATGTATTTTTGTACAAATCTGCTCTACATGGCCAGAAATAAAAGTGATTAAGTTTTAATATGCTTTCTATGCGTGTGAAATTGTGTTTGGGAAAATCACTGGGATAAAATTGAGCTATTCGTCGTCCATTGCAACCGGACGTGCGCCTGATCGAGCACCCTGCTTTTCCTTCTGTGAAGGCTAAAACATGGAGCCCATTGAGTGTTCTTGGGCTCCACTATCACTTCCGGTGTATGTAGTCCTCAAAAGCATAACCTTCGAGATCTATTTCTATGACTGAAACAGAACCGGCATCGGGGCTTGGATTTGGACGCCAACTCCGCGCTTCATGATTTGCCGTTTCTGACATAAAAAAGAAAAAAAAAAGCGCAGCGGAGGGCATCACATAAAAGGATTATACCTGGGATTACGTAACGTTTTTTTTTCTGCAGCGGTGGCGTAGAGGTAGAACACCCGCCTCGCGTGCAAGAGGTCCGTGGTTCGAATCCCGGTGCCGGCAATTTTCCACCGGATTAAAAAAAAAAATCCGCATGTTGTTAAAATTGCATAAACAAGCCTGGAGTGTGGCCTGATCCCGGTGACCTGAACCGGTAACGCACTCCCTCACCAGAGCAGGATTGGCCACCCTGGTGCAGTACTTGGCCACAACCTCCTATATGAACAACACAACCAAACCCCGGCCCTCAGTCCCCAGCAGCTGCGAAGCAACTGACCACGGCGGCGGTCAGACCTGCGACGCTGCAGAGGGTGCTAAGAATCACTGGCTCCGGACAGGCCGCCATTGGAATATGAACCTGGCAACGTTTAACGCTAGAACGTTATCTAGTGAGGCGAGTCTAGCAGTGCTATTGGAGGAATTAGAAGGCAGTAAATGGGATATAATAGGGCTCAGCGAAGTTAGGAGGCCAAAAGAAGCATATACAGTGCTAAATAGCGGGCACGTCCTGTGCTACCGGGGCTTAGCAGAGAGAAGGGAACTAGGCGTCGGATTCCTGATTAATAAGAATATAGCTGGTAACATACAGGAATTCTATAGCATTAACGAGAGGGTGGCAGGTCTTGTTGTGAAACTTAATAAGAGGTACAAAATGAAGATTGTACAGGTCTACGCCCCTACATCCAGTCATGATGACCAGGAAGTCGAAAGCTTCTATGAAGACGTGGAATCGGCGATGGGTAGAGTGAAAACTAAATACACTATACTAATGGGTGACTTTAATGCCAAGGTAGGCAAAAAGCAGGCTGGAGACAAAGCAGTGGGGGAATATGGCATAGGCACTAGGAATATCAGGGGGGAGTTATTGGTAGAGTTTGCGGAACAGAATAATATGAGGATAATGAATACCTTCTTCCGCAAACGGGATAGCCGAAAGTGGACGTGGAGGGGCCCGAACGGCGAGACTAGAAATGAAATAGACTTCATACTCTGCGCTAACCCTGGCATCATAAAAGATGTGGACGTGCTCGGCAAGGTGCGCTGCAGTGATCACAGGATGGTAAGAACTCGAATTAGCCTAGACCTGAGAAGGGAAAGGAAGAAACTGGTATATAAGAAGCCGATCAATGAGTTAGCGGTTAGGGGGAAAATAGAGCAATTCCAGATCAAGCTACAGAACAGGTATTCGGCTTTAACTCAGGAAGAGGACCTTAGTGTTGAAGCAATGAACGACAATCTTGTGGACATCATTAAGGAGTGTGCAATGGAAGTCGGTGGTAACTACGTTAGGCAGGATACTAGTAAACTATCGCAGGAGACGAAAGATCTGATCAAGAAACGCCAATGTATGAAAGCCTCTAACCCTACAGCTAGAATAGAACTGGCAGAACTTTCGAAGTTAATCAACAAGCGTAAGACAGCTGACATAAGGAAGTATAATATGGATAGAATTGAACATGCTCTCAGGAACGGAGGAAGCCTAAAAGCAGTGAAAAAGAAACTAGGAATTGGCAAGAATCAGATGTATGCGCTAAGAGACAAAGCCGGCAATATCATTACTAATATGGATGAGATAGTACAAGTGGCTGAGGAGTTCTATAGAGATTTGTACAGTACCAGTGCCACCCACGACGATAATGGAAGAGAAAATAGTCTAGAGGAATTCGAAATCCCACAGGTAACGCCGGAAGAAGTAAAGAAAGCCTTGGGAGATATGAAAAGGGGGAAGGCAGCTGGGGAGGATCAGGTAACAGCAGATTTGTTGAAGGATGGGGGACAGATTGTTCTAGAGAAACTGGCCACCCTGTATACGCAATGCCTCATGACCTCGAGCGTACCGGAATCTTGGAAAAATGCTAACATAATCCTAATTCATAAGAAAGGGGACGCCAAAGACTTGAAAAATTATAGACCAATCAGCTTACTGTCCGTTGCCTACAAACTATTTACTAAGGTAATCGCAAATAGAATCAGGAACACCTTAGACTTCTGTCAAGCAAAGGACCAGGCAGGATTCCGTAAAGGCTACTCAACAATAGATCATATTCACACTATCAATCAGGTGATAGAGAAATGTGCGGAATATAAGCAACCATTATATATAGCTTTCATTGATTACGAGAAAGCATGTGATTCTGTCGAAACCTCAGCAGTCATGGAGGCATTGTGGAATCAGGGTGTAGACGAGCCATATGTAAAAATACTGAAAAATATCTATAGCGGCTCCACAGCCACCATAGTACTCCATAAAGAAAGCAACAAAATCCCAATAAAGAAAGGCGTCAAGCAGGGAGATACCATCTCTCCAATGCTATTCACAGCGTGTTTACAGGAGGTATTCAGAGACCTGGATTGGGAAGAAATGGGGATAAAAGTTAATGGAGAATACCTTAGTAACTTGCGATTCGCTGATGATATTGCCTTGCTTAGTAACTCAGGGGACCAACTGCAATGCATGCTCACTGACCTGGAGAGGCAAAGCAGAAGAGTGGGTCTAAAAATTAATCTGCAGAAAACTAAAGTAATGTTTAACAGTCTCGGAAGAGATCAGCAGTTTACAATAGGCAGCGAGCCACTGGAAGTCGTAAGGGGATACATCTACTTAGGGCAGGTAGTGACGGCGGATCCGGATCATGAGACAGAAATAATCAGAAGAATAAGAATGGGCTGGGGTGCGTTTGGCAGGCATTCTCAGATCATGAACAGCAGGTTGCCATTATCCCTCAAGAGAAAAGTGTATAATAGCTGTGTCTTACCAGTACTCACCTACGGGGCAGAAACGTGGAGGCTTACGAAAAGAGTTCTACTCAAATTGAGGACGACGCAACGAGCTATGGAAAGAAGAATGATAGGTGTAACATTAAGGGATAAGAAAAGAGCAGATTGGGTCAGGGAACAAACGCGAATTAATGACATCTTAGTTGAAATCAAGAAAAAGAAATGGGCATGGGCAGGACATGTAATGAGGAGGGAAGATAACCGATGGTCATTAAGGGTTACGGACTGGATTCCAAGGGAAGGGAAGCGTAGCAGGGGACGACAGAAAGTTAGGTGGGCGGATGACATTAAGAAGTTTGCAGGTACGGCATGGCCACAATTAGTACATGACCGGGGTTGTTGGAGAAATATGGGAGAGGCCTTTGCCCTGCAGTGGGCGTAACCAGGCTGATGATGATACGTAACGTTGACCACGTGGGATTAGGTACCATAATGCCCGATGAAAGCAAACTACCTGCAGTTGTTCATATACGACCAGCGGCTGCGGCAGGGTTTTTGTGCAACACTACAAATAAATCAAAAAAGTTGCGGAGCTCTATGACGCGCTCTCATGTGTCAGGAACGTTGTGACACCTTGCAGTTGGTCGTACAAGTTCGCGTTCCTTGTGAGAGGTTCGCATCTGAACGTCTGCAGCTACAACCAGAATATCTTGCTACAATCGAGAACACTGTACACAGGTTGCGGGCCTCAAGCATTTTGCATTCTGCAACCCCACCAGAATCTGGTCCTTGTGGCCGGAGTTTGAACCCACGATCTCTTTTGCTCATCAGCCTGATGTGTAAACTTATGATCACTATACCGACAGACAGGACAGGACTTAGCTTGGCTTGACCCGGACCTGACGTGGCCCGACCTGACTGACGGAGAGATGGAGGGACAGACTGACAGACGCAGAAAAAAAAAAGCGAAATCCGCGATAAAGCACACATTTATTACAGTGTGCTGGGATGCATCCTCTGCGCGTAAACCCTACAGAAGAGGTTCACGCGCGCGAAGCCCTACACCCTGATCGCGCACTTGGTTTTCGGGTTCATCCTCGAACCTTCCTTGCAACCATAGACGCGCGCGAAGTCGCTAGAGTGCATCAGGGGCAAGTTGCAAATCATCTCGTGATAGGGTCGCAGTCCGCACGAGAACCAGCAGTGGAAGGCGAACACGGCGGCGTCGCTGGGCACGGGTCCGAGGTTGATCGCCGGGGTCGCGTTCGCCCTTCTCGCCGCCTCCCAGGTTCTCCAGACCACGCGCAGAGCAGCGGCTGCGGCCGGAATGTCCGCGCCGACACCGTCTTCGTCTTTGGCAGAGGGCGCCAGACATCTGCGGCTGCATTTGCGGAACATTTCTTTTGTTCGCGAGCACTGTCTTGAGCATTGCCCCCCCCCCCCCCTAAAAAAACAATTTGCGCACTTCTACAGCTGTTGCTGTAGCCTCAGTCGGAGACTATTGCAAGATTCGGAAGATGGGTTCGTACCCTAGTGAATACTAGCCCCTTTCGTTCCATGGACGGAGGAGCTGAGCTTGTCATTAGTACTGTTTCATTTTTGCAGCATTTCTTTGCAGTGTTTTGCGGAGCTTCTGGTCGATGGCGCCGCAGGTAATCCCTCGGGGCAGCGCAAACTGGAGCGAGTTTATTCTGACGGAGGACGTAAAATGTGTTGACAACTGGGGTCTTTCGACGAAATTGGGCCATTTTCGGCCAGAATTCGGAATTACAGAGGGGGCCCAAAATGGGTGAGAAGACACGCCATCAGCCGTCAAAATTAGAAAAAGAAAGAAGCGCATATATATAAGCAGTAGAAGGGATACAATAGACGTCTGTACGGAAAAATTATTAGCGCTAAGAAAAGGAACCATTGCTGCCTTCAGCTCTATTCTACTTGGTCAACATTCTCAGATAGACCTTCGTTTCGTTTCGTTTTTGACAAGACGTTATTAGACCTACAGTTCACAAGCTCACGTGGAAACATATTCCGTTTTCTGACTTTCTGTCAGAAAAGTTTGTCTTAGCTTAGAAATCTGTACTTGAATAAGTGTTCAATGCGCTCATGTCTCGTTACTCTAAAAATTGTGAGCGTATTTGTCAGGATCAGTTTTAAATTGATCATTTTTGTGCTGGCAGAAAAACTTAAGGCGTAATAACTTCGCACACAGCAATTGCTAATGGTGGGTAATTTATCTCCCTTCTGCAGTTGAGACCGAGAAGTGTAATGATCATGTTTTTAATGCAAGTGTCATTGCATTTCGATGTACATTTTACAACATCGCCACATTATTGAGCTCGTTAATGGACGCAAGCATACTACAATACTCCAGTATTAGTCGAACGTTTAACAGACTAAAGAGAAAAAAAGATAAGATAGACACCATCCTACATATCCAAGCCTATAATTCCGAACAACACAATATCGTCAGATCTCTCGCCGGCACTCCCAAAGTCTGGCATGAAGCAATACACTGATCCTGCATAGCTGTGCACATTTTCAAGTTTAATATAAACATTCTTCACACTAAGCGTGTCTAACAATTTCAGAGCACATGCAAACCACGAAGCATTGATCCGATAGGGTTATCTCACGGCGTCACGTGGTAGCTCTATCTTAGCTGCATCGCATGCGACGACAGCGCCACACGTCGCAAGGAGGGGTCATGGACCCTGCTCCTCCATCCTGGAAAGTTGCCTTTTCTTTTTCACTCTCATTTTCCTTGTCACGTACTTAAACCTAATCATCTGCGATTTGTTCTTTGTTATTGGAATGCTTCAAATATCGAATACTTCCTTTCTTCTGCGCTTTTCCGTAGCTTCGTTATCTGTTGGCATCAGCCACAGAAGTGCTAAACGCTTCCCAGCTGTACGACGGGGAATCAATGAACCGCATAAATGGACACTGAAATGATTTCCATCGCTTTTTATGCGAAGCATATTACTAGAGCTCAACCCAGTTCCTCAGGCGCGGCGGTGTTGCCTTCGATACCACGTGACACCGTGACGTCACGATAGAGGAGAAACGGGGCTCGAACTCCCGCCGTCGCTCGCTGCGTCGCCCCCGCATCGGACGCGGTGAGCGTCGAGCAACACAGCGTTCGGCGCGACAACGATTTATTCATGAAGTGCAACGCCGCAGACACGGACACCGACGACACCGGCTTTTCTGCGACGCGAGCTCCTTAACGCTGTCGCGTTAAAATAAAGGCTAGTATGCTTCGCATCCTGGGCTTAACCTTAGCTAAGCCACAGCCATTTTTTTTTTACTTGCCTGAAATTGGCGGCTGTAGTCTCTGAGGCGTTCGCCAGCCTCGCCACCGATTGGAAGTAGAGCGTGGCCGCCATTCGGACGCCCAGTCCGGCCAGGGCGAGGGCGTAAGGCCTTCCCGGTCCCAGCCACGGGAACTCCAGCTCGGGCGGCACCAGGCTGTACCCCCGCAGGGTGCTGGAGTCCTCGATCTTCCACTCCTGGTTCATGAACCGGAACTCCGGGTCCCGCATGAGACCACGCATGGCGCCTTTGACGGCCACGTAGTTGTAGAGCGGCTTCATTTTCATAGGGGGCACGGATGCGTAGAAGGCGTTGACCTGTCGTCGAGAACGTGGAAGACGCTAGTTGGCTAGAGGGAGCGCACTCTGCGCTCTTGAAACAGTTTCACCTTTTGAGGTGCATATTTGTCCTACAACAATTATCGTCGTCTGCCTCAATTGCTTGCGCTTTCGTTTTTGAAAACGCTGCGCTCGCTACTTTTCTTTCCGGAATGCTATACGTCACGCTAAAAATGCGCATGCTTTTCGTGACTTGAAAGTACCGGGAACGCAGTGTTAAAGAAAGGAAGTACGGGAAAGATAGATCACGATTATTCTTGTGGCACAAGATAAGCGCCAAAGGGAGGAATCTTTTTAAGGGCGTAGAAAATTTGCCACCTTTTAGAGTGCATCTTGTCCCCAAATAGTTATCGTAATGTGCCTGGTTTGCTCTTTCTTTCAGGAAAATTCTGCGTTCGCTATACGTTCCTGCACAAAACGCCGTGTCGTGTTGGTAACACAAATGCTGTTATCAGTACGGCCGTATGCTGCGCGCGCAGCGTCAAAATATATATAGGCACGCAAGACAGGCGGTGAGTACGGCGGGAGGGGGGAAGGGGGGGGGCGTAGTGTGCCCCAAACTGTGCAAGGCTCTGTTAGAGGGTGGTACTAAACGCTGTGTGAGATTGAGCCACCTCACTCTCGGTGGAGCGAGAAAAGACGGGACGTGTCTTCGCTTTACCTTTCCTTTCTTTCACATCCCGTCCATTCTCCGCATATGATAGTGACCGCAAATAAAGAAAAATAAAGATTCCGGGGAGAAGCCAGGACCAGACTGCACGCGAACTGATGCAGGCATATCACATAAAGAAGATAGACCAAGACTGTGTTAGTGACGCTTCCATTAGGTTGTTTCGATCGGAGATAGATTTTTTTGATAATCGGTTGCCCCGCTGGGCTGATCAATGTTCATGGGAGCTGCGTTCTGCGCATGTTCTATTTGTCTATATATGCCCATGGGTTGCCGTGAATAAGACAGTTGAAAGTTACCGCCCATGTCGTATTTTTGTGTTCTCTTCCACTGTTCCCATCATTATTTGCCATCAATATGATATGCAGTAAACACCAACTAGGCCAAACTGAAGTTCTTCTCGTCCGTACACGTTGCTCCGAGAATAGCGAAGGTGCTTAGATTCGACGAGAAAAGGACAAATTGAGCATTTCAATTTGCCTCGTGCTTGTTCTGCTATTCGTAATATTTGCCACTAACCTGTATAACGCAAATTCACAAGCGAAAGCAGATAAGGTTCGCCTATTTCCACGCCGAGTTTACAATTACACCCCAGAGGGTATTAAAGTTTCACTCCACACCCTCTGTTACGCCTAGCTATTACTCATTTAGCTCGTAGCATCTCATAATAGAGGTGTGGGCGAGAACATAATGTCAGAACCAAAAATTTTCACACGCATAAGTGTGGTAATGGGTGCTTGGCACTTCTTCGAGCACCCTATAAGAAGAGTCTTCTGAGGATTGCCGCCAACTCCTATGAGCAGCAACTCGCCAGTACTTAAGGTAGAAATCTTCAATATTTTTGTTGACTGTACGGCAGAGCAGTGCCGATATGTATCGCCTAACGGAAATCTCCGCTGGAAGATCTCTCCCGTGAATATTATGAGCCCCGCCTTCGAACTTTAGGCCGCTGTCAATGATTCATTTTTGATTAAGACGTGGACTTCGTTGCTTAAGCAGTTCACTGCTAAGCGCGGTATAATAAAATGCGGAAGTTTAATGGGCCAGTAACGCGATGCAATGTGTAATTGACAGATGAACTCAACACCAACAGCCCGAAAGAAGCGGGAATTGTTTATCACAAGAACAACCTGGTCGCCTTAATAGCCAATACAGGATGATAAAAGGAGAGCAAACGAAAGTGTACTTGAGTTTGGCAAGAGAAAAAATAGAGTTTGCCCTGCGTCAATGTGGTATGTAACGCTGGGGGAAGTGTAATGAACCGACTGATAAAGGCGCATCGAATAAAGGAAACTAGATACGGCCGGCGTCAGCATCTGGAATAAAACAGCGTATCAATTACGCTAATTGTCAACTAGTCCTTTATTTGTGCATCACAGGCCATGCGCAATAAAACATTTAATGGAGAGCTTCTTTCGTCCCCGGAAGAATGTTACGGACTCCCACGTTTTCTGCCTCAAAAGCACATGCATATCACGGAACCACCTTCCACAGCTAGCTAGTGGCATCGTTTTTGAAATATTTTTTCTACTGATTATATATGACTTTGTATGTGTTGTATGATTTCAACGTTGTATTGAGGTTTCGTGTTATCCACGGTGTTGGATTAGCCTCTATTTCGTTGCTAAGCGCGCAAGACCATAGGATCGAATCCCCGCCGCGGAGTCGGCATTTCGATGGGGGCGAAGTGCAAGAACTACCCGTGTTCCATGAAGTGGGAGCACGTTAAAGATCGGCAAGTGGTCAAAAATAGGATAGTCCGTAGTTGAATAGGATAATAGCATAGTCCGTAGTTGGAAGAGGTGGAATGCCTCATAAACAAGTTGTGGTTTTGGCACGTAAAACACAAAAATTGTACTCAGATTGCGTATGGTTGTGTAAGCTGTTTCGCTGTGCACACGCTATACAATAAAACCTCCTTACAACAATATTGAAACGTAATGTAGCGTTACTTCGTTATTGATATCGATATCGCACGTACTGCACTATGCGTCTGTATTGTGGTTCATCGTTACTTCGTTATATTCGTTATTTCCTGACATCTCTTTTCGTTATAACGAGGTTTCACTGCACTTGTTTCGTTCGCGCTTTCTTTTGTCCGTGTGCCATCGGTAATGCGCATTCGCACTGACGACATTCTAAAATAAATCACTGCAAAAAATAAAAACGCCCACCTTCTCGGGCTTGGACATCGACCGGTACAAGAAGAGGGCCTCCTGGTACGGGTCCTTGGGCGGCGGCTTGCTGCTGCCCACCAGCGTCCGGTTTTCCTCGCCCAGCAGCTCCGCGAAGGCTCGCCAGACGTCGTTCGCCGTTTCGCGCACGTCCTGTAGAGTCGCCTTGGGCACGACCATCCAGATGTGGGCGTTGAGGGCGGAGCGGAAAGCCGCGTGCGTTTGTGCAAGGCAGTGGCTTCGGTGCGCGGTGAAGGCCTGCGAGTTGCGGAGCGCTCGACTTTACTGTAACGACAGGTGCCGCTAACTCGCTAAGGTTTGTATTTTTCGGGGCCATTGACCCAGCCGAGCGTGCTTTGCGAACGCGTTTAAATGTGAATACGCTGCGTCAGGTTGCACACAGGCGTTATTAGAGCAATGCTGTTTCTTTTCAGCCAGTTCCTACTTTTGGAAGTGATAACGAAAGCCGGCAACATAGCTGCTCTGGAAATGTGTGAAAGTGTGAATATGCTGCGTCATGTTGCATACAAGCGTATAAGCGTAATACTGCTTTCTGTCTGCCAGGTCCTACTTCTGGAAATGACAATGAAATTCGGTTATATAGCTGCTTCGTGAGAACAATTTATTTACGCGATTCTGCCACAGCGTAGGCACCAGCGCTTCCCTCAACTTTTTTGTGGAATGTAGCTTTGTCGCGACGAAGTTTATTCGCTCATTACTTCTTGCCAACTCGCGTGCCGTAGTCGTAAAGTACATTTAACACGCTCTTCTCGTACGTCTAAGGGCGGACACTTAGCAAGCTCGAACTTTGGGCAAGACGTGAGATATTTTAGACTGGTATTACTAGATTTGATCTCGAAGCGCCAAGCCTGGCGTTTCGAAAATAACTCCGACGTCATGACGCAGCAGAATGTGTTAATGCGCAGAAATAATTGGGATGCGCGGTTGTCTTAATGCCTTCGCGCGCGCCCGTTGTAGCGAGTACAGGAACAGAGTGAGGCACTGTTTCATGACGTGATGATGGATACAGCCCCTGGTTGGCAGTCGAAACTGGTTCGGTGAAACAACTGTTGCGGCAACTTAAATTTTAGGGGTGCGGGGACATTCGCCACTATTCCATCTGGTGTTATGATGGTCTGAACCCTGTAGTTAATTGCAGGAAAGGAAATGACAAGTCGACAATACCACTCGATTGCTTGTTTACCCAATGCAGACGGAACGTACTGCTTCTCTGTGAACGAAAGAGAAAAAAGAAACTTACGCGCAAAAAAAAAGTGAGGCACTCCAGCCGTCAGCGTTAACCAGCGTCCTCCAACAACGTTCACTGGCGGGTAATGATTGTTTAGCGAACCGAAAAAAATTCCGCCTAGCCAGCGAGAACATTTAACAAATCGCACACATCTCGGACACCGAGTAAAACCTCCCGTCACGTTTTTTTCCACTTCGCCTTGCATTATTTTCCAGAGTAGTTGAAGGGGCGTAAACCGGAAATTATTCCACGGGCAGCAGAATATTACCCTACAGCAAAGTGAGAAGAAGTCCCGAGAAAAAATACCCCTTACCATGACGAGAAAAGGCTCCGCAAAGCAGAAAGCATGCAAATATAATGAACTCGTGCTGACGCCGCCCTGAATTTCAAGCGCAAGCTCGCCGTCACGTGACGGATTCTGCCAATGTCTGCTTTGGCCTAGTTAATCTTTCATCATTATGGAGGACTACATTTCAATCCAAAGAGCTCGGTGACTGAATTCGGCAAGTTTCAAGTTTGAAAAACTTCGGCCACAATGGCCAAAATACGAAAAAAAGATACCTCAAAATTTGTGAAGTCACACTGACCTGGCGCCGGTTTTTGTGGGCGGGAAAAACCGAGCAAAAGTAAAACTTTGACAATTTATTATCGTTTCCAGTACGCAACCTACTACCAAGAAATTGGCTAACACATAGTTTTGAAACAATACTTTATCAGTTCATAAAGAGATTTTGGCATTTCGCTTAAATGTTCCTCCGATCTCTGAGCTCTGTGCGAAGACTAAGAGCGCTTGCAAGAGTATACATTTGTGCTCGGCCCTCTCACCAAATGCCCCATGTGCAGCTATAGCGAGACCGGCTCGACTCACACCCAAGCCAGCACGAGCCTCAGAGACACCCGGCGGCGAGCAACACACCAGCTGCTACATTAGCTGCGCGGTGGACAGTTTGTTTCCCACGCATAGACCGCGGTTTGATTCCCGGCAGTGGTGGGTATTTCTTTCCAGCAGCTAACCAACACGAAGGTAAGCAAGTTTCTTAAAAGCGAAGAAGATCGCGCATACAGCTGATCGTCGCGAAGGAAGCACTCATTAGAGTGACGCATATAGCATCGCTACATACAGGACGTG
Source organism: Dermacentor albipictus (assembly GCF_038994185.2). NCBI lineage: Eukaryota > Metazoa > Arthropoda > Arachnida > Ixodida > Ixodidae > Dermacentor > Dermacentor albipictus. The sequence continues at coordinate 46,798,600 of NC_091826.1, forward strand.
TACGTGCTACGGGCTTACGTCGCGAGGTCACCACGCAGACAGTTTTGCCATAGAAGCGGTGGCGCCTCGCATCCACCCTTGGCGACTACGCTATAGTTCGACGGAGTACAGTTGAAACTCGATCTAATGAAGTGATGACCACGCTCGATTTATTTCGTTAAATCGGGAAGTTTGTACACTCGAGGAAAGCATTTTTCGGCTCTTCGAAATGTTAAATTGTAACGTAGCTACACGCCAAAAGGCTATCGCTGCATCGTAGTTGCCCCTAATGGGGCGACCTGTGGCGTAAACCATGACATAACGAAAGCAACCACCACCGCCTCTACCGAGGCGGTGTTGAGTCCGCATTTCCGCACATGGGCGTGGCATGCAGTCTCATCAAAATAAAGCTAGGGCCGCGACTAGGGCGCCTAGATGTTCCAACGCGTTAGCTTTAAAGCCCACGTTCGAGAAAAAACCCGTAAGCGTCAAAATTCGAAAGAAATCGCCGTTCTTTTTTGCTCATCTATTACAGTAAAAAGCTTCGTTAAATCGACTTAGGCCAAGTTAGATACGTTAATTCGAGTTGATGACAACGTTCAACCCTATGGGCACCTGCCGCGTAACGGAAATTTCATCGTCAGATCGGGAACTTCGTAAAATCGTGTTTCGTTAGATCGAGTTTTAACTGTACTTATCGGAAAAACTTGGGCACGTCTGCACAAGGCGTCAGATTCATTCGAGAACTTCATTGTGCAATCACTGTCAATGGGTAGCAGCAGTACGGCAGGGTTACAGATGCATGACGTAAAAGCAAATTCGGACGCATACTCACGGACGCACACCCGCTCAGCAAGTCTACTCTGGCGCCACTTTTAGCGCAAGGCGGCAGTCTCCGCCGCCGCATTTACCACGGCCGTACTGTTCACGCCGGCTGCAGACGCCCGTTCATACTTGTCGTCACTGCGTTTTCTGTTTTGATTGGATCGCGGTCGCTGCAAGACGGCGGTGCTGCTCCGCGGCATTTCTTGTAGCGCCAATTCATCTCGCTTTCCCTCCAATGACGTTCACGGTTCTGATCCGCACAAAATCCGTTAGCGCGATAGCACGAAAGCAACCACGTGGACATTAGGCGCCTGAACAAGAACTAACACGCTTGAAGATGAGGTGCCTCACAACGGTGGCTGGATGAAGAGCGACCCCAGCGCCATTGCCGGCGTCGCGCCTCAACAGTTTGCGAGACGAGAAAAGAGAACAACCGTCAGCGTTTGCTGCTTGAAGTCGTTCCGGTCAGACAACTGTATATGATGCACAGTGTTGTAAGGGCAGCGTCGCACAGCAGGAACTCTAAGTGGCTGTACTCGCAAACGCTCCCGCCAGCAGAGCAATGGAGAACGCCGGTCTGCAGCTCCGCGGCAAGCTTATTGAGCGAAACCGTGATCGCGTGCCCGTGACTAGGGTGCGTCGTTTTAACGCGACAGCGTTAAGGAGCTCGTGTCGCAGAAAAGCTGTTGTTGGCGGTGTTGGCCGTGAGCAAAAAATCCCGTAAGGCGATACATAAATAAAAAAACTGGCTGTGGCTTAGCTAAGGTTAAGCCCACGATGCGAAGCATACGAGCCTTTTTTTTAACGCGACAGCGATAAGGAGGTCTTGTCGCAGAAAAGCCGGTGTCATCGGCGTCGGCTCATGCGTGCGGCGCTTGCTCAGGCGCACATTTCGTTGTCGCACCGAACGCTGCGTTGCTCGACGCTCACCGCGTCCGATGCGGGGCGCGTAGTCGCTGCGCCGTAGCAAAGCCACCTAGAAACAGTCTCTGTAGCACGCCGCAACCTTCGCTTCTCATTCCAACGAGGAGCTCTGTCTCCAGGAGGCATCTCACCTCGTGAGTGTCTAGCAGAGGCAAGCGCAGCTGCTTATATACAGCCGCGACGCCGCGAGCGATGGCGCGAGTTGGAACCCCGTTTCTCCTCTGTCGTGACATCACGGTGTCACGTGGTCAGCCTTGAAGACGACGCCGCGAGCGACGGCGCGAGTTGGAGCCTCATTTCTCCTCTGTCGTGATGTCACGGTGTCACGTGGTATTGAAGGCGACACCGCCACGCCTGAGCAGCTGGGTTGAGCTCTAGTAATATGCTTCGCATAAAACAACCTGGAAGAAGGGCTGTGTGGGAATGGAACCAGGGTCTCCGGAGTGTGAGACGGAGATGCTACCACTCAGCCTCGAGTTCGATGATTCAAAGCGCGTCAGAAGCGCCTCTAGTGAATGCGGTATTGTTTTGCAGACAAACACACTGCGCGGCCCTCGCGTCTCAGGAGACCTCGCAAACCTCCGCGCTCGAGCCTCGCGTAAACGCGGCGACTTGCACCATCCACACCGGGACATCACGGCGACGGCGACGGCGCGAGTGTGCCTCGAGTGCCCGTATAAGTGCTTGTGCTCGATAAGTGCTCAATACAGCAGAGATTAAATCCGACATCGAAACACTGGTGACCCAGACAACACAGCTACGGAATGCCATGTAACGTTTTTTGTTTGGCACGAAATAATTTCCGAACCTTGCATGTGTTCTCAGGGATGAAATTCCGCAACGTCATTGCGTGTGGAAAGCACGACTCCTTACCTGCTCCTCGGAAGAGTAGTAGTAACTGGAGAGCAGCTTCGGGCTCGTGAAGTGTATCAGCGACTGTATGGAGAGCCAGCCGAAAAAGTCCAAAGTCTTGGTATCCCCGAATGCGGCGTGCAGCATGAACACCGCCCTGAAGTATTTGGGGCGTTTGATGGTCACTGACGGGATGTTGTCGAAAGACTGGTTGAAGTGGCGGCGCAGCGCGGCGTTCCAGGTGTCGTAGTCGGTAGACGGCGCCACCGTTGGGATGTTGCGTGGGTGAAGCTCGAGGGGCATGCTGCGACCATGTCACGTGCTTCCTTTTTAGTGTTTTTTTTTTCTTTGACCAGCGAGGCTGTCAAAGAGGGCTACTAGGTACGCTCGAGAACGATACACATGCTAGCTTTCGTGGTTTTCTGAAAAAAAAGCTAGATGTCTCATGACGTTTTTACTTCGCGAAAACGGGCAGAATGCAAGGAATATAATATGCAGAGTAATCTTGATGCGCATTGGTCAATTAGGGGCTAAATCAATATTACTAAGCCCAAGTTCTCGCATTATTTAGAGTACCTATATGAAAAGAGTATATAGCAGGTGTTCTTTGTTTAGCTGCACAATGTTTTGGAGTGAAAGCATCATGCGCCCCATTAGGCGAAAATCCTTCGTAGTGGGCGTGACGGAAAAAAATGGTACCGAAAATGGCCGACGACGCACTGTGTAAAAACATGTCAGAAAGTGCTAGGATTGACGTCGAATGTATCCTGAGGTTCTTGCAAAAAAGTAAAATATTGTCTTTGAAGAGAGAATTTGCTTCGTTTTGATCTGGTTGGGAATTGAACCCTGGTCTCCACGGTGCAAGACGAGTACGTTTCGTCGAGGCCACGGCTGTCCTTCTTTTCGGCTTCGCGGTTCTGGCCAATCAAAGGTTCCCCTAATGCATGCGTCATTGCACACGTCACGTCTAAACATCTGGCTGACTAAAGGTGCGCACAGGAGCATTGAACACGTGACAGCGCAACTTACAGGGAAAAGGTGGCGCCACGTTAGGAGCCTATATAATGAGCGCGTTCATGATGTTTCGAGGTCTGCAAGCGGTACACCGCTCTCGCGTTCTCACGCGTAAGCAGTCTTCAGTGTCTCTTTAGAATTTTTCGAAAATTGCCTTTGGCGGATAGCACGAATCTAACCCTTGAGCTAGATTACTCGAGGAGGAAGTCATTAATTTTACGAGAGTTCAAGATGCTTATTTGAATAATTTGAGTAATTCGAGTAATGAACTTTTTTATTTAATTACATTACGCTGCGCATTTATGTTTGCTAGCCAGTGAGGTCACAAGGCGTGCCCACTTGGAAAGAAGTCTCAGGATTAAACCAGTTTCGAGATATTAATCTTCCAACTGTCCGACAAAATGGATTGGGGATCTAATTACTCTTGCGCTAAAATGCACAAAACAGCGTTTTCTCGAAAAAGTGCAACTGTGCATTTTTACCGCAAGTTTGACAGTGCATATCTCGAAACCGGTGCCATCCTCACAATTCGTTCCAAATCTATATGCCTTGTACACTCGCTAGCTTTAACTATAGCGTCTATAATGAAACCCTGAAATAACCCTTAAACCCATAGGCAATATGCCTTTCACCTGTTCCCTCGTCTGGTTTTTCCCAATTGTACAACACGTTTCGCGCAAAATTTGCAATTGGAAACAAGAGTCGCAAGGTGTTGAGAAAATAAGTCATCTACTTAGGGAGAGAGCCAAGGCAACAGCCAAACAGGAAGGAAAAGTGAAAATTAACAAATTTAACCATTATTCTTGAGAATATTTATGGATCAACATCTTTTTACTTAAAAAGCAAGTAGGGAAAACACCGCCGGAAGTGCAGAACAATTCAGTGTGTTTTGAGTGACGCCTCTACAATTATGAGTCGAACCACCTGACGTATAGCCGCTTCTTTGCCGTGCTTATGTGCGTGTTTTTCTAACTTATCGCTGTGGACGCAGCGCGTCTAGAACCACAGCGTCCTGCGCGCTATGCGGTTGCGCGGGACTGGCGGCCATGTATCGTTACTCAACTTTCCAAATAACAATACGCAAGTTTTGGCGCTTGAGAGAGCAGTAAACGAAGGATCGAAAAGAACTGGGATTGTTCGGCAAATATATGTTTCTCTATTATTCATCAAGAGCTACTTCAATAAACGCTACTATAGTCGGACACAATTTAAGCCTGCTTTGAAGCCCTGTCCATGCTCTCATAACCGCCAATCACTGTTCCTCCGCGAGGCTGCAAGTAATTCGTACTTCATATATTCTTGTTACCCAAATAAGGCGGTAACCACAGAAGAAAAATTATTACCACGTAATTTTATACGTTTTCTTTCGCTTCTTATAGCGGTATGGCGAAAGCCTAATTTGTTATTGAACTGAAGTAGAATGGTTGCTTTGGTACAAATATATATTGTCAATTTTCACTTCCATTGGCAGTAAAGTTTCATGAGTAAAACGGGCTAAGCAGTTAAATGAACTGTACCATAGACTTTTCAAGAGTGAAATGCTCAGACTCCATGCACCTTGTACATGTCTGTTGAACGGCTCATTGCTTCCGCCGATGAAAAGACACTTCAAGAACAGTGGACACTCCGAATTTTTCAAGAGTATGACGCCATTTTGAAAAGGCCGTATAACGATGATTTTGTTTGCTTCTGTGATTGACTGGCAGAGCAACACAACTCCGAGCGGTCCGTGTGCCTTGGTTGCTAACTGCTGTTTTCTTAAAGTTGTACTCTACTACTGGAATTTTTGGAGAAATATGGGAGAGACCTTTGCCCTGCAGTGGGCGTAACCAGGCTGATGATAATGATGACTGGAATTTTTCATTTTACATTTTCGCTTGTTTACTTGTTTTTGGCAGCGTTCTCCCTGCCCTTCTTTCCTGCGCGAGTCCATTTGATGTGGTTCCTTGTTTGGCAATTAAAGTAGAGTTGTATCTCGCAGGCCTAACTGTGAGATGCGACTTATTTCATTTCTCTTTGGCGGGTTTACGCGTCTTTATGGCGAATGGTGGACGTTATTCATATTTGTACTAGTAAAGGTACCCCCCCCCTCATTTGCATGGAAAGGTTAACTTGGGTCCGTGCATAATACATAATACTTCGGGGCCAAGTAGTGATTACGAAACTATAGATAGTCCGGGAATGGTCAACCAATGCCCGTGCGTCGAAGTGCGTATATACTTCAGTTCGTGGGCGTGGAGCCGCTTTCTTCGTTGCACAAAACATGCCGAGCTCTCTCGACTATCTTTGATTACCCGCGTATAGCATCAATCGACTTCCATCCAACGCCTGGAAATATTCTACTCTCATCACATGGGTAAGCCTGCGACTGTGGGTGCAGAATGCTTTCACGTGCAATCAAGCCCGCTAATTATGACTCACGTGCACGGTGACACGACAAAATTGCTGAAGAATTCTCACTGATCCACGGGGCGCTTATCACCGATTATCCTTGTTAAACCACCGATTATCATTGTTACACGCAAGAGATTCACCCATGCGTAGTTTCCCCTATTCAACATTTACGCTGCGTGCGATGCCAGCGTGGCTTTGAAGCTTTCAGAAGGGGGGTGCAATGTTCACCATACCTGTCGGCCATGGTGTTCTCGTAGGACGTGGAGGCCCCAAATTTGCTGCTCATTTCAATGAGGTCTTTGAAGAGCTGATCGGAGCGCCCCTTGTCCTTGGCCAGCTTCGGTGTAGGCGCAAAGGTGGCGTACGTCAGCTTGAAGTGGCCCAGGATTCGCTTCGTCATCCTGTGCCGCTTCAGCATCTCAAGTGTGGTTATGAACTCCTTGTCCAAGCTGAAGGTGACAGCGGGCGACTCTCTGGCGTTGTTGCTGACACTCACCTGCACGTGACACCATCGGCGAGAAATGTTGAAGCGACGATGAATAGCGATAATAATTTAGTCTAATTTAGAATAATAGGAATTATGATAATTTAGGCTCAATTAGCCAATAGACGACTTGCGAAATTACGATAGTGCGCTTTTCTTTTCAAGCCTTTAAAGCAGACTTCTACGTGAGGAATTACATTCAAACAATTAATTGTAATCCATTACATTTCTCGCTAATTTTGCAAATTAACGAATACTTCGTTTAATCGATAACGCTCGCGGTTCCCCAATAAATTTCACAGCGAAGCTGTATGTAGCTACAATGTGGTGGTGGCCGATGTCCGCCTACACGGATCGCGTCGAAACAAAAAAAATTTCGTCTCCAGTTCCTCGCGAATGCTTTCTGGCTCTCAATCTAATCTAAGTATCTCGAAAAAATTTGACTGATATTGCCCGCTCAGACGAATCTATCATTACGCTGTTTCATTTATTTGTCATAAAGAAGTTAGTTCACAGTGAAGTTGCCAACGCTGGAGAGTTCCGGTCTGCTGGCAATACATGGCCGACTATGCAGGGAGTATGATTGTAAGAAATGGCTGTAACTCTTGTTTCATGGAAACTATCGCGAAACAAATTATATGAAAATTAGCCTCTAAGAAGAATCTCACAACGCGCAGGAGCTTCATCTGCTTTTTCTAATCGCGTAGTTCACAGTGAAGTTGTAAATATTGTGCAATTCGCGTTTTCCCATCAATACACGGACTTCTACGGGAAGGGAACGGACAACCCCGTCTTTGTATGCTAGAATAAAACTCAAGCCCTTGCAAGTTTAATTCAGGTAAATATGTAAGAATTACGCTCAATCGCTAATTACAAACGAACATTTTATTTCATGCACTCCTTTGCACTGCGCTCCAGTCAACGTGTATCGTAGCTGGCATCGAGGATCAGTTTAACGGCCACCTGCGTCCTATGCACACTGTTGACACGAGTGGGCGTTGTTTGTTGTGGTTGCGTCATAGTCGCCTAGGCGACCTTATGATATATGTGTACAAATATACAGACACACGCTGATGCGTCGATTGAGGTAAAACGTACCACAGCTTCGCTGCTCGATCGTCCTTCGCAGAGTGAAAGCGCTGATGAGTTTTTTCTCTTTTTTTCAGTAATCAATTACATGTAACCAGTTACTGTATCGACGGGACAAGCTGTAACAGACGCTGCAGCTTTCAGAACCTGAATTAGGCGGGAACTGCACCAGAACACCAGAGATCGCGCCATGCGTCAGCATCGAGGATGCTTCAGACAAAACCCCGGAGCTCAGTAGTTGTATCCTGGCCTTTACGCTGCACCTGATGTTGGGCGACGAATGGAACCGGTACATTGCAATGTTTCTTTTATCAACGGCAACTTATCGCGTTATTGCTAGGATGATATTTTGTAACTTTGGATTGGCCATACCACCTTCTCCAAGTATCTGCAACAAGGATGCGCCGAGCTTCATAGTGGCCGCAGATGCTGAGGAACCGTACACGTTCGCAAGATGCTTATAAGCTAGAACACTGCCTTACGTCCCATCACGCATATAATGTCTTCACCAAAAAAAAAGAGAGAAAAAAAACGCGGGAAGATGAGCGCATCAATCCTGAAAAGGAATTGCTAGTGAAGATGAGCATTGTGTGAATATTTGCACAAGAATATCTGCAGAGGTACTGCAAGTGCCAGGCCAGTTGGTTCCGCCTGTGGTATCTGTTTAGGGTTCATTTATGCTCGGAGAAGTAACGAATTGCTTTCGAGTATACCTCTCCTTTACTGTCGTGGGGTAGTAATTCGCAAACCCCCACTGTGCGGTTATCCTTGTGTGACGTTACCGGTGGTGAGGAGAGCGTTTTCGCATTCTTCTCTCTTGACAGCTAGCGTTTTGCGACGCTGTCGCTGAGGCGCCCCACCTCCGGTAACGAAAGAAGGTCGCGCACACTGAACGGGGTTACGAACTGGCCCCCGAGGAAGGGGCGCTCGAACTACCCGTTGGCTGGCTCTCACGTACGCGTATAACACGTGATAAGTATAATATAACACGTGATGCAAAACAGTGCCACCAATCACCTCTCAAAGCACACAAAGCGCTTTCTCGGATCACAACCGGGATTGGTTCCTTCACAAATAATTTAACGTATTCATGGCAAACAGGAACGTGGTTGGTACCTTCAAAAATCTTTCAACTTACAGTATCCATCGACAGGACAGTTTTCTGGTTCAGAACAGAGCAATATGCTTCGAACAGCTCCAAATGAGTCATTAGACACATTCCGCCTTGCTATCCAGGTGTTGCACCTAAAGTTTTATTCATATAGTAAAGAGACTTCGAGAACCATAATTTGTAGGGATATATGGCAAAGAATTTTCATGGTGGCGTATGCCTTTGACTACATCGAACAGTCACTGTAAGTGTTTGTCTTTAAGGGCTGTAAGTAATTGGTTGTAAGTGTGTATACGCTTTATACGTGTTTTTTTATATAATTTCTTCATTCCTTACTTAATTCTTATGCTTTTGTTTTCCTTTTTGGCTTCGCCTACCCCCTCCCCCCGGCCCCCATATTTTTGAGGCTATCACTTTCCTTTATACCTTACTCTACGCATCGTCATATCCTACTCCTCCTCCCCCATATATATTGGGGGAGAGTGAACTACTTGTAAATAACGCGTTGCGTAGGAAATCAGTTCCTCCTGGGATGAGGAGAGTGATCTGTGTCTAAAGGTTGGTTCAGCTGCATGCTTTGTTGTACAAGTGGTAAAAGCAAAAAGCAGATCACCAGCGATGAAAGACTTAAATGATAAGACAGTAAACGTAGGTAAAAAACCTGAACGTTTTTAGTGCCCCGCTACTTGCAGTGATTCGCAGTGATGAATTCCGCCTCTTGTCAGCTGTCAAACCGCATTTGACGAAGACATCAAACCGCATTAGTCGAAGATTATCTAAAAAAATGGAGAAGCAGCTAGCGAACGAAAAGGTGGGCTGAGACCTCACAGTAAATATCTCGCCTTGCCTTGGTCTCGTCTCTTGATTCCGACCATATTCAAATATGCATCACCAAGTGGCGCAAAATTCTACTATTTAATGTCAATAGCGTTTTGATCTTTCCGTGCCAGACAATCTGCGTGTGCCCATTTATTCTTTGCGTAAGTAGGTGTCGGCATGGGCACAGAAAATTATATATGCAGGAAACCAGTGCTTTCGAGAGAAGTGATTGTACCAGGCTGGAATATCGTGGTATCGAGCTGTAGGCTTACTTTTCTTTAATTATTGTTTCATTTTTCCGGGTTACCCAAGCTTCCCGAATTCCTTCATTCATCGCGTGAATAAGCGGGCACACGAGCACGAGGAGGTATGTATGCAACGAGCCGGTACTTTCGAGAGAAGAGATTCATCCTGGCAAAACATACATTGTAGTGGCCTATAGGCTTACCTTTTTTCATTTTTTCGTGCAAGCCAATCTGCTCCTGTCTGTTTATCCATCGCGTAGCCATGCATCGTCAGGTGCACGGGAACTGATGTACACAAGCACCGAATCAGCGCTCTCGTTATAACTGGTTGGACCTGGCTAAGCCGATATTGTAAGGGGCGATGGGCTTACATTTTAGAGCGAAGCTTTCAGCCTGTGGTTGGTCGGGTTGGTCGGTCTTTGCCACGTGCTCGCACAAAAAATTCGGCCAATACCGCAGCTCATCCAAGAGGCGGCACATGATGCCATCAGGTGACACCATCTCTTGACGATGACGTCACTGCGCGACGTCACGTATGCTGTGATGAAATCATCAGGCGATATCGTCACGTGACGATGCCATTTGTACCTAATGTAACGTTTGACGTGAGGGTCATCGCGCCACCTATGGTTTGACGTCGTCATGTCAGTGTGTCGTGATGACGTAATCACGTTACGTCATCACGTGAAACGTCACCTCACCACCGGATGTTAACGCCCAGTGTTTCGCTTCATGGGCCATATAATGCTATCGAATTTATAGATGCCCCCATCCGCAGTTGTAGAGGCGGTTTTCCACAGCTTCGCGGGACATTCACTTTCGCAGGGCCGGGATGGCGAGTCAACTTTTTTTGTAGAACATTTTTGTTTTCCCGCTTGGGTTGCCTCGCGGCACAACGTCCGTCCGGAACCAGAAATATAAATATGTAGGCCCGTTTCATAGAAAAACTGCAATAGTGACTTAAAGATGTGTTCTCCATAATCCATCTTTCGTTCTGTTCAGCTTGAGCTCTGTTCGTTCAATTTCACAGCTTTCCGTATACGTTTCCGTATACCGCCATACCTCTACGCGAATGATGGCAGTCGTGTGCAGTTTCGCCGACATGTAGAAGATCCCGTCGATGAAACTGGCCGAAGGATCCACGTGGTCGGGCCACGTGATGCCGCCTTTTCTGAGAGCCTCCCTCACCTCCTGGACGTTGCTGCCGCGGATTACGCTCTCGCAAACCTGCAAATAGGCGGCCGCTTTCTGCAGCGGCGACTGCCCCTGATCCGGCACACTCATATTCCGCAGCCTTGTCGTCACATTATTGAAAGAGTCGCGCCGGATACGGTGCACCGTGCTGATGTCGTTCTTGAGCCGACTCATCTGCAAACGTAGGAGGTAAGAAAAAAAACCTCAGTGCCCTTCCACTCTGTGAAGAACGATGACACGCGGAGCTGTGTATATGTGGGCTCCTTAACGGCGGAATGCGCCTGTGCCGTGGGCAGGCCCAGCATTGCACTATCTTCGGTATCGGTCCACGTATGGGGAGTGCTTAACGCCTGCGTCACCTCTGCCGTGGCTCATCCCAGTACTGCACTATCTTCTGGACCTGCCCACGTATGGAGTTTTGTGTCCACACTCGAACGCGATTCCGGGGGAACTAGCCATAAAGAGCTTGGCTGTAAAATCGCTTGAATGTAACCAAATAAAAGGCATACGCAGCCAAGCAAATTCCTTGCTTAGGTCGCCCGCAAAAAGAAGAAAAAGAAAGAAATCTAAGCCTATGGGCACGTTACTAGGTTAGCCCAGCAAGCTACAATCACTTCACTCGAAGGTACTGGTTTTGGGCGTGTATAATTTTCTGGTCCGCGTGCCGACGCCATCCTAACCTAGTATACCCTATTATCAATTAATTATTTAATATTAACTAAATAATTAATGGTGAATACGAACACGGGAGCAGTTTTCAATATTGCCCGAAGGTCGAGGCAGTGACTGCTGCATACGGAGGTCTAGCGTTGCGCTCGAATTCATCAGACGCTGTTCTAACTATACACGGGTGCGACACGTTTGCGCCACGTCGCACGCATGGATGCCACTGCTGGACGGCAGGAACAACGCCCTCACCGCTACCAGGCGTCACAAAACGCGGGCAAGGCAGGGACTGCATTGGCGCTGCAGGGGTCGTACATCGATGGCGCTCGAGATGAGACCAACGGAAAACGGTAAGCTTAATTGAGCGCCCAGTGAAAAAGAAATAGTAGATAACGTTCGTTTCACGTCTGCCAGAACATATACGCGTGCCAGCAGCGGAAGACAGAAAGTTGGCCTTCCCCTGCCGTCGAGGCGACTGATCGTAGCGTTGGCGGTACGTTCGATTCGCTTCGTCGTTTTTGCATGCAAACGCACCTTGCGTCTCTGAAGACTAACACTCTACGCGCGACCACCCCATGTACCTTCACCGGACAGCGCGACAGCGGCGACAGCGCGGAGGACGCCGACGGCGTGGGTGCACACCGAGTGTCCGTGTAATTGCTATCGCAACGAAACCGCGCCCGCCTTGTTCTTTACGTGTGCCTGTGCATGTCCGTGCAATTCGCGCACTGCTCGTCCCCATGCTTACGAAAGTTTGGTGTTTCCTACATACTGGTGAGGAGAACACATACCTCGATGCTGCAGATGTGTTGGTAGTAGTTGTCGCACGGCCTGTTTCTCTCGTCGATGGCGTTGGTTAAGAGGGCCGCATACTCGGCGCACGCCGCAGTCGGGCACCCGGAACTTTGCGTGGAAGGTTGAGCGCGGTAACGCAAGGCCAACGTCACGGCGACGCCCAGGAGGACAGTGAGAGCGACCGCGACAGCTGCGCCGATGACGAGGCAGGCACGGAAGGTTCGTTGGCGCTCACGGCGATGGGCCTCTTCGACCGGATCGTGGATGCCCAGCGCCGACAGGTCGACCTGCAGCGAGCGCGACGGCCAGCCTGTCGTGACTCGCGGGGCACGAATTCAGAGCGAGATTTTACACTGTCTTCGAAATCACGAGCGTGCCGTCGGCCACCCTCATAGGCTGTTCTTATGGCATAGAAACAGAAGTCTAGGTTCTCGGCTGTCCCAGTGTGCGTATATACACGCACACTGTGACGAACCACTGTAGCAGGAACCATTTACAGGTGATTCCTGGTGCGATTCCCTTCACGTAGCTCAAGCGCTTGCCCCTATAGCAGCCAAGACGTAGAAATGTCGCTAGCTGTCCTGCGTCCTGTCCTGCTCTGTGGCTTGCCTACCCAGCCACGGCCGCTGGACATATATTTAAAAAAAAAATGTGTGGCCTGCCGCGTGCCACCAAAACGCTGTTATCCGCCGCAACGCCACAAGCCGGGGTCTGCTGTCTGAGATCAGCATAGAAAATGCGTCACGCACGCACGTGGAACGTCGTCGCCGACGCGTCCCATCCCCGCCAGTTAGCGCCGTTCGGCCAAGCCAAGTGGCCGAGAATGCAACTACGGCAGGCCACAGCTTTTTTTTTTCCTGGTGCAGCGTTGCTTATACTACACTCACCATTTTATCGCGTTGTGGTGTGTGACTTATCTACCGGACCTTGCTGATTAATGCGAGAGCGTTAATCAGCACCGTTGTCAGATGGGAAGAGAACTTGGCACCCGGAGGCGCTGCGTCCCACAGCTTACATGTACTCGTCAACCCAAACCATCATTCGATACATTGACTCCGGTGCTCCCCTTCAACCCGGGCTGACTGGGCGGGGGCACTTGGTTCGGGCCAACGGTCCTTCCCGTACAAGGGGGCTGTTGTGGTGCAGCACAACTGAGGAACTGCACTCCACACACAAAAAGCCATGTCGGTCTAACAGGGCACAAACCTGGTCTCCCCCCGCATTGCCAAAGGCACGATCTGTCCATGCACAGGGCAAACTGGAAGCTCATTACGGCCGGTTTCCTCGGCGCTAGGCGAGCTACGTTCATGTACCGCCTGGCGCGAGGATGCCTTCCGTTGAGTTACCGGTGCTTCACAGCCATCCCGGCTCGTGGAGTGTGCCCCTTTTGTGGCGGTCGTGAGAACTCGGCTCATATTTTTACGCTGTGTTTGCTTACGGCAGCTCTTCTCCAAAGGACTGCTAGTCTCTTTAAGCTCCCAGGCGTTCCTTATGAGACAGTTCGATTTTCGCACCCTTTGCCTAATCAGGCGATCAACCAGTTCATGCTTGTTCTCGCCGAGTGCTCATACCAAGTTCGGTTGGCACGCTGTGATGCAGTTTTCGGGCATCGGGCGTCGGGCCTTTACGAAGTGCTTGCGAAAGCACGGAACGAGGTCTGGTTCCATCTCACCCGGGAGCAGCACCGCTTGGGCAAGAAGTTTCTCGAAGTGGGGGCTCGTCCTGCCGTGATTTTTGATGAGGTAAGTGGAATGCTATCGGTTAAGTTATGATGCATGCTCCCAAGGTCGCTAGAATCAACCGTGTGTGCCACTCAATTCTACAGGTTTTGTTTGGCTCAATGGAACACAGATCTGGAAACGGTGGTGGCGCGCCCTCGTGTGGTCGCACTGCCCCGCGGATGGCTTTCGTTGTAACCGCGGTTGTATGCCTTGACCTCTTTTGCGTCAAGGCAGTCCGAGCCTTAATAAGCAAGCAGGTAACAAGCATGGTTAATAAGCGAGAGCGCATTGGCCAAACGAATTTCAAACCACGTATACACAACCAGACAAGCCCTCCATGTGGCGCAGGGAAATTACGGAACTAATTGAATTTCTCAGGATAAAACACGTAGAAAACGTATAACTTAGACACAACCTACATACGCGATAGAGATGGATTGTAATTCGAATACACGTGAATACATAAGTATGTTACGCGGAAACTCAAACACAAACCCCTCTAAACGCGGAGCGTTTTCCAGCTGCTGTTTGAGGTGTGTCTTATAGTCGCGGACAACTTTTCTTGGCTATGAAACGAAGGCTACGGAAACTAAGCGCACCTCTTTCACTGCTGCTAGAAGCAGTCCCGCAGTTTTGCTGACGTTTTCTTACATGGGAAATTGAAAACAATATTATTTTTGTTTTGTACAGCACCTACATTGAAACGATGCGTAACCTTAACCAGTCACCTATTGTTATTTTATTGTATATTTATATTGCTCTTTGGAGTTTTGGCACACCCGAAACCATTGCACGTTTTCAACATTCTCCAAACGCGAAATGGCACATGTGTCTTCTGGAGAGTGTTTGTCGCCCGCTGTCCCGTCAATCAACTCCCCTGAGAGGCCGTTCAGCAATTTCGCCAACAATAGACCGTTGGAGCACACCAATAAAAAAAAGTGTTTGCAGCGTCTGCGCTGAAACCAAGCGAGCCCATCTGGAAATCGCAAACTTCGACATCTAGGTACAAACGAGTGAGCGAGCGAGCTGACTGCTGCGCCGGCGCTCTACCAACGCCAGCGTCGTTTGCGCGTCCTAGCCCTAACTTACGCCATACGGCTGCATGGGAGCTCCAACGAAGGCTGCGATGTTCACTGTTCACAACTTGGTACGTATCGGATGTGAATAAACATTGATTCACGCCGAGTTAACTGCATCTGCCCTCACTAAAGTGGTTGTGCGGGGTTGGCGAAACCGAAACCGGGGGCGAGTTCGCCCGGACTACACTGCATACGAATGCACTCTTGCAGAAGCTCCGCCCCCGTAGGTTTCGCTTCATGGCCAAGAAAAGTTGTCCGAGAGCATAGCAGGAGCGACGCAGCCCCTTGGTTCCTTGCATATCATCAACAAAAGAACCATAAAGCTCGCCTTCGTGCACAGCGCTCACCGTCAGCTTTTTCCGGTGCACATTACGGTTACATAAGCTGCAGTTGCCGGGAAGCGTGAGAAGCTTCATGGGGTCTTTGAACGCTATCGTGTTGCACTCGTAAAGGCGAAACATCCTCCAGATTTTTCCACTCAGCTTTCGTGACGTCACTCTCAGCCGGGTGCACGTCGACCATTGTTTACTCCACTCACGTCTATTGTTACTTAAGGGCCTATTGCTTGTCTCTAAAGGGTTCCGTGCCGGAACCGTTACTTCTTATGACGTGCCGGAATATGGGCCGTCTCTGAAGCATCGCTTACCCCACTCAGTCTTTCGGTCCCTCGCCGCCCGTGCTTGGAGTGCTTAGCCTTGGTCTTTTTACCATCCGTGGTAGCGGCGGTGGTGCCGATGGTGGTCGTTGTGGGATGGTCCTTTGCTTTGGCGGGAGCCCCACCCGGCGACTTAAAGCGTGGTCGTGCAGCCAAGGACGGCTTCCTCACGGACCTAGCGAGCGAAGGCCGAGAACGCGCCGCCGCCCTTGTCTTTTTCGAACGCTTCGTGTGGGTCTTGCCGAGCTCGTCCGACATGGCGTCTTCTCGGTTCTCGCGCTACTTCTTCTTCGTCCTCTACCCTGGCTTGCTTGCTGGTTATGCCATGCCGCTTGTCTACCACGAGGAATCGGCCGAGAAGCCGGCGCTTGATGATGACGATGGTTATATAATAAACCTTACTAAATTGAAATCACGAGCCATTCCACTCTGTCAAGGTAGATGCCAAACAGCTTCGCTGGTGGCATCTACCTTGACAGGACAAAGTGGCGACCAAGAACTTCTAAGAAAGGTGCGAACACATCTATTGCTTTGATCGGTGGTTATCGTGACGAAAGGTACGCACCCACATTTATTTCGACATAGTCTGCGTTCATTCGTGTTATACATTCCTTATACACATTCGTGTTTTCATTTCGCAATATATTGGGGAAGGACCTTGAGGCTTAAGTCACCGCACCGACTGGAAGTAGGCCAGCACCGTCAACGCCTTCACGGATGGAGGGCCGGTGTGAGAACGCCGATATGATGGCGTTGGGATATTAACTGTGAGCGTAGCGTTGAAGCGACGCGAACAAGAAGAAAATTAGAGATTAGCACGCCCTCTTTGTTGTCCTTTCTTGTCCCTGAGCGCTCTTGTCACAGTAACTGTGACACACACCGTGCTGAGAGATCGACTCCGGGTTAGTCCGGACCCCCTGGAGTTCTTCGACATGTATGCAATGTTTAAAAAATACGAGTGTGCTTGCACTGCGCTCTTACGTGAACACGGTAGTCGCTACCACGATTCGGAGCTGTGAATTTGAATGGCGGAGGTATTCGTGAGAAGATGCCTATTATTACTAATAATATCTCATACCTGTCATTTCTAGAGCCTGTTTTGATTGCGCACTCACACCTTCTTTCTTTCTATGAGCATTCAAATCAATGGTCAATGAAATCTTCGAACCCCGTTGGCTGTCTATCGCGAACTAACCCAGAGGAACTAATTTGGCACGTCCATTTTAATGCCCTTCCGTTTAAATGCCCATTGAAAAATGCGTGCGTAATTATCGTACATAGTCTAGTAGAAGTTGTACCATCGTGTGGTCACACTGAAAATGCCGGATTTCGCGCTTCTCGAATCATTTGATGCTTTCGCATTAAAACGGCATGCAGCCGAAGGTGCAAAACTATTCACAGAGCATAAACGGCAGCGAGCGACCGACGGCCTCATTCCCATTGCATTGTTTCTCTTTACATCGATGGGTAGAAGGTACTGTTTAAACTCGATTTAACGAAGTAACGACCATGCTGGAGTTATTTTGTTAAATCGGGAAGTGCGTAAAATCGAGAAAGGAATATTTCGGTCCTTTTAAATCTAAAATTGTAACGTAGCGACACGAAAAAAGCTACTGCTGCATTGTATTTGCCGCTCATCCAGCTATCTGTCGCATAAACCACGATAGAACGAAAGCAACCACCTTATACCCAGGCGGTGTTTAGTCCACAGTTCCGTGCATGGGCGCGTCGTGCAGCCTCGTCAAAATAGAGCTAGGGTACCTAGATGTTTTAACGGGATAGCTTTAGAGTGCACGCTTCAAGAAAATCCCGTCTGTATCAAAATTAGAAAAAACCTCACTGCTTTCTTTTACTCATTTATTTCAAGAACAAATTTATTACATCGAGTTCGGCCAAGTTTATTTCGTTAATTCGGGTTGATGATATTATAGAACTGTATGAGTACCTGCTGGGGAATGAAATTTTTTTTTATTAGGTGGAGAACTTCGTAAAATAGGATTTTCTTAGATGGAGTTTTAACTGCAGTAGGATAAGTGAGCTACAGACGAGATTTCTGCAGAGAAAAATGCGATGTCAACTCTCGGCTGCTTTGTTTTCAAGCAGCTGACGAAGTGACTAGGACAAAAGGTAAACTGGGGATAGCCGTCCTTGCGCAAAATTTTCCTTTGTCATGCTAAATTAGCGACTGCGGCTACGAATGCATAACTGTCGGAAACCGTAGAGTTCAGCAGCTGGCACTATGTAATTTGCACCGTGCTTCACGAGCTGATTAATACGTTGATCTCATAGGTTACAAATAGGGACTCACTCTCCGGTGATTTCTTTTTGTTGTGTTTTCTTTTAGTTATAAAAGAGAATGGAATAAATAAACATGAAAAAAATAAAGATAGGAGCAAGATCCGCAGGGCAACTACAATCTGGACATGTGTCGCGCTGAGCCGACCGTCGTCACTATATACTCTTAGGCAAAGTTACACCCTTTGGATTGCCCCTTCTGCCACACAACAATAATCGTCATCTGCCTTGATGCGTTTCCTTTCTTTCCAGTAACGAACGGCATGCGCGTTATCAGCATGATAGCATTCCCGACAGGAAAGTAGCGGGCGCGGCGTTTTCAAGAAAGGAAACGCATCAAGGCAGATAACGATTATTGTTGTGTTGCAGAAGGGGCACACCAAAGGGTGTAACTTTGCCTAAGAGTGCATATTTATTACTGAATTGTGCACAAACGGAAGGTACCAGTCCTGTCGTTCTAGACATGTCGCCACGTTCGGCGTGAGCGTAGTAGCGGGTGCGAACTGCGTGCGTTTGTGGTGAATATTTTATCAGTCATTTTCTTTATTTTTCTGTTTTACTGGCCGTGCCAGAGTGACTGCTCTTCGATCATGGCTTCTACTTAAAACGTTTCCCTCGTAAAGGTTGTGTTCGGGGACCTTTTCACCTTCTTCCACTGCACCCGACTCTTAATCGATCGCACATGACAGGTATGTGCCACAATTCTTGAGTCCATCATCATCATCACTTTCGCCCCTATCACGCCATTTGCAACTTGCAAGGGCGAAAAGAAGAAAATAAAGAAGCCGAGTCATGGCGGACGGTAAACGGTCGGGTTCTAGCTCCGCACAACGCTTCAAAGGGAGCACACTTGGCGAGAACAGCCCCACGAACGCGAGGGCATCTCCGAAAGGCATCGAATCCTCGAAGTCTGCGAGAAACCGTGGCAGTGACTCTCCGAGAGGTCAACACTCGCCTACGTCATCCGTCATTTCGCCACCGCCACAACGAGACGGCGAAGTGCGCGAGGCAGGCGAGGAAATCTCGCCAAAACGGACCGCTTCGCCAAACCGCGGAGCTTCGCCGGCAAACCTGCACGAGAAAACTGTTGCGAGCGACTCTCCCAGCTCGGCGAGACCGAACACGTCCGCTCGAGCTTCGCCAAGGCGAGGAGGCACGCCGACACGTAGGACATCGCCCGTGAGGGCGGACCCGTCTTCAAAACCTGGTGCGTCCTCGCCGAAACATGGCGAAGCTGGTGTTGCAAAACCCGCTGATGCTTCGCCAGTGCTTCAGGGTTCACCGATGCAATTGCACAATATACGGGTGCCAAAAACGGGAGGCCAGTCCCCTGCGCGAGGCCCGGCGAAACCGATGAAATCCGGAAGCGCTTCGCCGAAACGGCGAAGCTCGCCTAAGCAACAACCTATACTGATGCAAGCGGGCACGTCGTCAACACCTCCTGGCGTTCATGTGCGAAAAGCTGAGGGGTCATCCGCCAGGGCTGCCGAAGGCTCGCCGAAGGGTCGCAGGTCACCATCTGGAGGAAGCACACCTATTCGCCGAGCTTTTCTCGGGAACGCAGGTTTGAAATCTTCGGAACTATATGGCTAACATAAGTGTCATATACTCAGAATATTTTGAATCCGTAAAGGTCTTATAGTTTATTGCGGTCTCGACCTCATGTCCCACCCATGTTTTTACGCCAGAACACTTTGTAGGAGCACGTCCCTTGGTCTGCAAGAACTTCGCCTCTTTGGTTACAGGTGCAGCGGCCGCCCCGAAGCCGCAGTCTGAGAAAGACGAAGTCGCAGCCAAGCCGGCCGGCGATGCAGGTTCGACGAGAAGCCCTACCGAAACTCGACGTAGGCCCACGATATCTCTGAAGGACCCGCGTTTCCGGTACCTTGCCCAAGCCCTGACGGCTGCGCGGGGAGGTCGTGGAGTGGGCGGTACCAGTGGCAGTTCGTCGCCAAACGGACGGTCATCCCCCTCCGCCACCCCGTATTTCGCTTCGGATGACGACAACACCATCCTCGAGCTCGGCACATCTCAAGTTCCCCACTCCCCGGGGGGATTCGGAGGGAGGTCCTCAGGAACTGCCTCACCCGTGATCTCACAGAGGTAATGCTGGTATGATATATATTTACACACTGCATACTTTAAACATATAGTTTATACTTACGTATGCATGGTATGCTCTAGTTGACGTGGAGAAAAAAGGAAAACGGAGCTAGGCAGAGCACGTAGTGTGTAGGGTAGATAACCGGTGGACCATCAGAGTTACAGAATGGGTGCCGAGGGAAGGGAAGTGCAGTCTTGGACGTCAGCAAATTGGAGTCGGGGATGACACTAGGAAATTTGGAGGAGCACGTTGGAATCAGGTTGCGCAAGACTCGGATAATTCGAGATCGCTGGGAGAGGCGTTTGTCCTGCAGTAGTCATGGCACTAGACTGATGAAGTATAAGAAGAAGAAGAAGAAGATGATGACGATGATACTTTAAATGGACATAAATATAAGCACTAAATCTGTATAGAGCGTTGTAGCATGCTTCGATAAACAGATTTTCGGTAATCTTGATGTAGCTAGTCTAATAATCAGAAGACCCCAGGAAGTTAGCTTTGTTCATAAATTATATGGACGCCCCAGGCCATATTTTGCCGTCGGCGTTGCCGTGCCGTTCCGCGTAGAGTCCAAGTGCGATGACGTCACGGATGCGCGCCTTACGCTGTACGTGCGAGGGAAAGCATGCGAGGGTGGGCATGTCCTCCTACAGATGAAGCGCGATGGCAGGTTTTGCTCCGGCTGTCGAGAACGCCGTGTCATGCTGATAACGCGGGAAGTACCGGGCTCTCAGCGTTAAAGGAAGGAAGTGCGGGCAAGACAGATGGGACAAGATAACCCCAAAGGGTGTAAATTTTTTAGGAGTATATGTACAAATGGAGTGTGCACCTTTAAAAATGCTTGCGCCTTTTCGCGCGGAATCAAACCTGCGTTCTGTTTCGTGCATTACATTGCTGCATGCACCAATCCCAAGGCTGGGTGGAGCAAGAAATTGTGCGCCGTGCGTCAAATGATCGATAATTACATAATTGACTCGTTCATGAGTATGTGTAGTTGCCGTACGAGCAGACCTTAGTGCAACTAAGCCCTGTAAATGTTAAATATTGATAGCATAATAATTGCATATACTAGACCAGTCGCTTTTCCGCGTGTCTGCTTAGGGCATGTTTATTGTTTTACACACACACACACACACACACACACACACACACACACACACACACACACACACACACACACACACACACACACACACACACACACACACACACACACACACACACATACACACACATATATATATATATATATATATATATATATATATATATATATATATATATATATATATATATGTATATATATATATATATATATTTCCGAGCACCTTACATAGCCTCCACGAAGGCAGTGTGCAAGAGGAGGAATACAGTTACATCAACGTGTAACAGGAATTATTCATTTGAGGAAAAAAGGAACCATCACATACAAAAGCAGTATTTCCTAAAATATAAAAGCAAAATTGGCTGAGTTGGCGTCCATTCACGGCTCTGACTGTTACCTTGAAAAGGCATTATTTGCACAACGCAATTGTCGGCAACATGAAAATAAGCACAGAAAAATAAGTATGCATGGAAATATACTAGTAAATATTACACGAAGGTCATTGCACTACAGAGTAGGCGTACAAGCGCAAAAAAAAACTGCCAAGTCATATGCTGAATTACGGTGATGCAAAAAAAAAAGAGGGGAAGGAGAACAAGAGAAAGACAGAAAGAAGCTAGGCAGACACCAAACACTCTTTGCCATCCACAGTAAGCGACCAGTTCACAGATAATAGGTGATGTGTGAATCCACGTTGTCTAAAAACAATTATTAAACATAAGAAAAGTATACGTATCATATAATATCGTATAATATAATGTCGTATACGCAAGTATAAGTATCGATTGATAAGCTTATAAAAAGAACACAAGCACGAAACGCAAGAAAAGCACGACACGAGTGAACGGATGAGGCGGCAAAATGTTCAAGAGATAGCACGAGACAAATGTGAAAAATTGCCGGGGATATGTTCCGTGAAAAGAGCCCGCAACTCGTGAAAAGAGAGGGAATGCGCACGCTGAAATCTCGCGCGGTCTGCCTCCTAAGGCCGCCTCCGTGAGCGCCAGGATGGATGGATGGATGGATTCTATGAGGGTGTCATTTGAAACGAGGCTTTGAGTTGCGCCACCGAGCTCTTGTTATTATTTTGCCCCATGTCTACCAGATGGATGGATGTGGATGGATGTTATGAGTATCCCCTTTGAAACGGGGTGGTCGGTTGCGCCACTAAGCGCTTGCTGCTATACTGCCTAATGTCCTGCATAGGTTAAACAATAAAAAAAGATTTGAAAACCCTATGAACTCCCACAACCAAATTTTCTGATCACCTGTTGCGAACTGTGCTTTTGTACGTCTCCGTCTTTTGCGGTTTCCATACTTTTATTCCACCAATCCTCCGATCGGCCTCTTACTAATCCCTATTGCGGACATGTTTACTTTTCCACTGCTCTCGCTGAACCTCTGCTCTCGCTTCAAGGAGGCCAGTGACGCCTAAGTCAACCGCTGGGTAGACGTCTTCACAATCTAATAAAACATGCTCCATAGTTTCCCTAGCTTTACCGCAGCAAGCACATGCTTCTTCATAGTTCTGATATCTCGCTTTATAGGTGCGTGTTCTAAGACATCCCGATCTCGCTTCGAAAAGTAATGAGCTTCTGTTTGAGTTATCACACGATGTTTCTTTCCTGATTTGGTTTTTTCCTCTTAAGTAGTTACTCATGGCAGGCTTCTTTTCCATTGCCGCCGCGCATGAGATTATTTCGGCCTCTCTGACGTTCCCCTTGACGTTCTTTGTTGCTGTGTTGCCCACCCTACAGGCCGCATACTTGCTGGTAAGCTCCCTAGTTTTTTTTTTTTCTCCACTGTGAATCAATGTTTTTCCTGTACGGATACCTCAACACTCTCCCAGCTTATTTACTTTCTTCCATATTCCTCAGTCGTTCTTCATACTCAGTTTTACTTCGAGCTTCCCTAACTTCAATACTAGTCCAGCCATATCACCTTGCACAGCTTCATTTGTAGTCTTTCCATGAGCGCCCAATACGAGGTTGCCCACTGACCTTTGGTTCACATCGATTCCTGATTGTACCCCTGATTTAAAGCAAAGAACCACATTTCCAAAATTAAGTCCTGGAAACATTACACCTTTCCACATACCTCGGAGCACCTCGTACCTATTGCATCCCTATAGCGCTCTGTGCTTCCTTATGACTGCCACTTCTCTTCCGCTTCACTGTTATTGTTCTTTCCTGTGTTTCCATATATCTATTGCCTTCGTTTATCCATATACAAAGGTATTTATATTCCGTTACCCGAGGCATTTCCTGGCCCTGTATCGCCACTGTCTGTTCACTGTTTTTATGGAATACCATTACACCTGATTTTCTAACACTAAATTTCAAACCTAAATTTTTGCCTTCCTGCACACTGATATTAGCGAAAGGTATAAATCAGTTTGCTTGTTAGCTAGCAACACAATATTGTCCGCATAAAAAAAACCTGCAAGCTGCTGCTATACTACTGTACTCGCCTGTAGTATGAGCGATTAAAACTGATACTACTTCCTTCTAGCGCCCTGTCCATCATCACCATGTACATCATAAACAGCAGTAAAGATAAAGGACACCCCTGCCTCAGTCCCTTGTTGATATGAGCTTTCTCCTCTCTCATCATCTCTTTCCATTCAACGCAAACGGCAGGTTCTATGTAAATCTATCTCAAAAGCTGTAGACTTCCCCTTCCGGAATATCCCACAAAATAATGCGGTCTACGTTGTCATGGGCTCCTGTAATGCCTAAAAAGGCCGCATATAATGGTCTGCTTTCTGCTTTTGATATTTCAATACACTGAGTATGAACCAATAAGTTATCATCTAAACGCGAAGCTATTCTGAAGCCATTCTGAAGTTCTCCTTAAATGCAATTACTCTCTGCCGATGCTTGAAGCTTTAATTTGATTGCCTGCATTGCTAGCCTGTGTATTACCGATGTAATGGTCAACGGTCTCTACGAGTGAATTAAATATTTTTCCGCTTACCTTTATAAATTCAATCTTCATTCTTCTTTGTCGCCAACTGTCTGGTATTCGTCTCTCCTTTAAAGTTTTTTTTCCACTGCTTTCACCATTTCTTACTTTTTGGTCCTAGTTCGCTAATCAGCCTAACAGGAACCTCGTCCAGCCCTGCGGCTGTGCGCTTAGGAATTTCCTCTTCGGCTTTCTTCCAGTTGAAATTTGTCAGCACCAGCTCCTTTTCCACCAGGGTCTTTTTCATGCTCTTCTTTTTTTTCTTTAAATACAACCTCGTTATTGCCTTGCAAAGATTCGGCTGTTATTTTTCGGGTGTAATTTATTGCTGCTTCTCCTTCCAGTCTGTTTTTATCTTCGTCTAGAATGTGTTGTTGTATTGGTGTTGACTTCCTGCCTAATAATTTTATGTGGTTCGAAAATATTCTAGGAGCGGCCTTCTTTTTCTCACGCATTTCTGACAACCAATGTTCACTTTCACATCTTAATTTTGCTTGCACCAGTATTTGAACCATGGAATCTTTCTCCCAGTGTATTTCCCTGTTACTGGCTACTTCATCCTGCAGCAACTGCGCCTTATTTGCCCGCCTGTGCTCTTGGGATGCTTTTTTGCCATTCGGCGATCGCTTCCCGTACCTCCCAGCTCCAAAAGCTTTTCGGTTTATTTTTTCCTTTCCAACGAACATGTTTCTGTTTCCGTATTTCTGTCATTATTACACTTAGAAACTGACCATGTTCCCACTCTTTAGTTGGCCATTTGACAAGTTCTTCCTCGACTCTAGTGACATTATTTTGTTATTTGTTCAGGGTTGAAATTCATACTGGCCATGTTGCGCTCCTTGCTCTTTTTCCCAACTACATATCCCATTTTCAACATGATGCGTTTATGGGCACTCCCGGTGCTGCTATACCCTTCCTCATGAGTGACAATTTCTCTCAACTTTTCATTAATTGCTTCCGTGATCAAACAGACCACTCGGCCAACAACAGCACCATGGGGCAGCCGGGCTCGTGAACGACATTGACGTTTTTTTTTTTTTTGGCCAGTGCCCGTTATCTCAGAGGCCATGGGGTGGGCCGGGAAGGATGGTGGCTCGGCTCGACTTGTGTCTTCTCGCGCGCGCAAGGCAGCAAGGCGACAAGGGTTACTCGAGACGGTCTTACAGGCACTACTCTACATTTCATCGGTGGTCTTTCGTGCTGTGTAAACGCGGGCGCTCACACAGTCAGTCAATCACTATAGCGAACTCGCCAACAGCAGGAGCGAAACAAGCACAAACCTAAGCGCTAAACCACTATATCACACGCGTTGAGTGGCAGATGCTTTACATTAACGCGAAATCCCACCGCGCATGCTTGGGATCAGGGGTTTTCTATTTTCTTTGTCCTCGGGAAATGCCACGCCATTCTGACAAAATGGACGGATACACTATTACATACGCAGGTCTTCCATCCAGCTTTCGTCAGCCTTCCGCAACAAGTCAAGCGCATTTCACCCCGGCAGCGAAATTCAGTCCTCCGTTCGAACTTGGCCGTGGCGCAAGTCTGCGAACGACAATTTCTCGCCTTCCAACCTGCGTCACGTGAGCAAATGACCTTTTTTTTCTCTTTTCTTTTTGTTTCGTTGGGCCATTGTGTAAAACGGAAACAATAAGTACAACAGAGGTATAGAGAGAAAGGTGTATTGACATGAAAGATGTGGAGGTTGGCCTGCGGAGCTTGCATCAGTTCTGTTATTCCAGAAATGGGAAGAGAGTTACATAGACACAGGTAAAAGAAGACTTTTTATTTTTTTTATTTCAAAATACTGCAGGCCAATGTGGTGGCCCAAGCAGGTGTGGGTTACATCCAACATGAATGTGCAAAGCAACAGACAACAACAACAACAAAAAAAAACAAGCAAGAAAGAAGAAAAGCAAAAAGAAAAAAAAGATAAATAAAGCTTAAGAGAGAAGGTAACACTCCAACTCAGCGAGAAAATTATCGGAACCAAAAATATCAGAAGGCAAAGAATTCCATTCTTCCACAGTTCTTGGAAAATAACTGAATTTGAAAGCCTTCGTTCGGGCAAAGATTGGGGTTAGAGCAAATTCATGGCCATGGCGTGTGCGTCGTGTTGTTAAGGGTTTAATACAGTGAGGTAGATCTATTTTTATGTTACCAAACATACAATTATAAAGAAATGAAAGCCGACTAAATTTTCTGCGGGCTTCTAGCGTAGAAATACAGTTTAATTGCATTAGGTTGGATGGGGAATCAAGTCTACGATATTTACCAAATATAAACCTAACAGCCTTTCTATTAATACGTTCAAGTTGCATGATATCTTTCTTTAAATATGGATCCCAAATGATAGAAGCATACTCAAGCTTAGAACGAACACATGTATTATAAGCTAAAAGCTTTGTTTGCGAGGGTGCGAATTTCAGCTTTCTTTTAAGGAACCATAACTTACGTAGTGCAGATGTGCAGATATCAGAAATGTGGGATGACCAAGTTAAGTTGCTTGTGAGGGTGACACCTAAGTACTTATATTTGCCTACAATCGAGATACTATTGTTTCTAAGGGTATAACAGAACTGGCTCGGATTTAGTTTCCTGGTGATACGAAGTAGTACTGTTTTCTGAGTATTTAGTTGCATGCCCCATTTTTGACACCACTCGTCAATAACATTCAGTGCATGTTGCAATTCAATGTGATCTCTGGGGGATACAATTTGTTTAAAAATAACACAATCATCCGCGAACAAACGTACAGACACATTTTCGGGAATAACATCAACCAAGTCATTAACATAAATTAAAAACAAAAGTGGTCCCAATACACTTCCCTGTGGAACTCCAGACGTGACATGAAGAATAGCAGATGATGAATCATTTATTACCACATACTGTTGTCTGTTGTGAAGGTAAGCCGCAATCCATTGAACTATTTGGCTTGGTAACCCCAAGCACTGTAATTTGTAAAGCAGTTTCCCATGTGGCACTTTGTCAAAGGCTTTACAGAAATCTAAAAAGAGAACATCTATTTGACCTGATGCATCAAGCACTCGTGAAAATTCATGCACAGTTGTAACTAGTTGAGTAACAGTGGATAACCCTTTTATAAATCCATGTTGAAATTTTGATAGTACATTGTTATCACTAAGGAATTCATGAATGAAGTTGGCAGTAACATGCTCGAGAAGTTTACAACAACTGCTTGTAATAGAGATAGGACGATAATTCTCAAACGACAAGTGGTCACCTTTTTTATGAATCGGCTTAACACGTGCTATACCCCAGTCAGTCGGTATTTCCCCTGAAGACAGTGAACAGTTAAAAAGAGCAGTTAGAAACCCGGATAAATACTCAGCGTATCGGTTAAGAAAGGCATTAGGAATACCGTCAGGCCCAGCAGATTTTTTAGGATCAAGTTTTAACAGCATATGTATTACTCCTTCCCTCGTTACTTCTATGTCAGTATCAGTTTCAACGACTGAATTCGGAAATTCGTAATCATCGGTTTTAGTAAAAACACTCTGGAAATATGCATTAAAATGTTCAGCAATAGCACAGGAGTCAGTTATCACCAAACCATCGACATTCATTTTGCTGATCCTGGTTTTCGTCTCACTTAAGTACCGCCAAAACTTTTGGGGGTTGGTTTGAAGAAAATCTGTCAATGTATTAGTATAAAAATATTTCCTTGCTTTTGCCAAGCTTGTTTGTAGCTTAACTTTTAATTCTGTAAACTGGGAAGTCATTGTTGCAGGCTTCTTGCGTAGTCTTTTAATTTTACGCTTCATGTGGATCATTTCACGGTTAATCCACGGGTTTACACGGTGCTTACATATTTTTCGGTTGGGTACAAAATTATCAAGACAATAATGTATGGTTTTAACAAAGAGTTGCCATGAGGTCTCAACATCGTGTGATAAGGTTTCGATATGCGTATCAAGGTAATCAATTATAGCGACATCATCAGCCTTAGAAATATCCTTTACAACAGTGGCTGACTGAGTTTTTTTAGTTCGACCTAGAGCCTTATCCCAGATAAAGAAGATTAGCTTATGGTCAGAAATACCAGGCTCAATTACAATGGTGCCGTGAATGAATATTTCACTGAGGAACAGTAAATCCAAAATTGAGCTGCCTCGAGTATAGTCAGTCACCGCTTGCTTAAGGTTGAGCAAAAACATGATGTCAAGAATAGAATCACCAGTAGAAGAACAGCCATAACGTAGGTTCTCCCAATCAATTGTTGGTAAATTAAAATCACCAGTTATCAATATGTTTTTATTACGCAAACCTAAAAGGCGATCGTATAGCTTATTCAAAAACAAATCATCTGCATTGGGTGTACGGTAAATGGCACAAAGGAAAAAGGTATCCTGCTTAAACGATATTTTCAAAAAAAGGCTTTCATGATCCGCAATTTGATCAACAAGACTGGCATCAACGCTATCTTTTATAATAACCGCCACGCCGCCACCACGAGAGCCTCTATCACGCCTGAAGACTTGATAACCAGGCGGCACAATTTCGTCGTCGCCTATCAGATCATGTAGCCACGTTTCTGTAATAACGCATATATGTGGGTCATATAAAATAAGGATATTTTCAAGCTTATCAAGTTTGTTACTAATGCTCTGGGCATTAAAAGATATCAGGCGCAGCTGCGCAGTTGGGGACTGCTATATCTTTGTAGGCTTCTTTTTCGCCTTTGTAAGCCATTTTCGAGTGTTTGAGGAGTCATTCCAACTGTAGATGTCATTGTCAACATGAAGGCTATCATGCACAAGGAATACTTTTTTACCACCTGCTCTCTCTTCCTTCGCTGTCTGCCACAGCAATTTACGCTTCCGTCGAGTGTCCTCACAGTAGTCGTTATCAATACTTATCGGAGAACCCTTAAGCTTTGAAACATTCTTCCAGGCAGCCTGCTTTTCCCTGTAGTCTTGAAAATAAAGAATTACTGGCCGATTTTGTTCGCTACGTCCTATTCTGTGAATGCGGGCGACTGAAGAGCAGTTCACGCCCAACTTATTCCTAAACAATTCATCAATAACCTTTTTCCTCAAGTCCAGTTCAGTTTCATTCGCGTGTTCCGCAATACCGAAAACTATCAAGTTTGATCTACGACTGCGATTTTCAAGGTCAACTAGTTTAGCATGCTGTGTTATGACGGCTTCTTGAAGAGTCTCAACGCTAGTGGTTAGTTTTGCATGGGTCTCGTTAACGTTTTCTTCAAGGGTATTCAGTCGTACATCAAAACACTCAATACTTTTCTCAGTACATTCAAGACGAGTTTTTAAGTCAACTATTTGTGCTTTGATTTCATTCTGTCCTTCCAAGAGTTGCGCGAACATTTCGACTGAAAACGACGTGACCATCAAATACAACAGTGAAGGCCACTGATCAGTCGACTGCGCGCTAAAGACAGCGCGCACTGTTCTTACAGAAGATCGACAGGCCTTTGTCTTGAGATTATTGAGGAATACTAATAAGTGAGACGGCCTCTGTATTTCCATGCGCGAATGTGCCTTACGTAGAAATTACAGTGATCAGGTACATGAGGATGCGCATTATACATAGAATACGCACCCGCGATCAGGCACACGAGCGCTATCGTAAAACCCGCAATTGCAAAATCTTATATTGCCCAAAATGTCAGAAAGCAGGGGCCAAGCAACTCGCCCTTTCACTGTTCCAGCTTCACGTAAAAAAACAATGACAAAAAGAAAAGCGCTAAGAGAAATTGTAGCATCAACACGTTGTGCATGAGTTCTAGCGAACTCCTATCCCTGTATGGTAAATCCTGCACGACGATGCACAAAGGGCGTGAAAGGGTCCCAAGGCAAGCTCTTATTATTGACGAGCACTAGTTATGAACCGAGTATTGTAGAGGACCTTGCAGAATATTTGGTAAACTGTGGCGGCTGCGCATGCGCTGAGCAATCACAAATCAACAGCAACAAAAAAGGCCAACTTGTCAAACTTTTTCTTTTTCGTTTTCGTTGCCCTCATTATGCCCCAGTTCTGCCGGCAAAGGGAACCAAAGTAGGTGTTTGGAAAGCTGGCACGTGTATGTAAATGAGTGTGTAAATAAGAGCGAAATGGAAGACATTTTTTTAATCGGGAAGCACAAATGTTGAATTGGTTAAATGGACTCAGAAAACTATGTCGAATCAGAGCAAGATGTTAGCTCACTCTTCTGGAAACATCGCAACGTTTGCTTATTGAACTAGCGGAGTCTGTGCTGGGAAGCTAGTTGGAAAGACATTATTTTGTGAACTTAAACTGCGCTAGGGACGAGACGTCTTTGCTAAATGCCGCGAAATGGTTTCAGTGCAGAAAAACTCCGGCTAAAGCAGGTAATTCAAATCACCTGCCAGAGTAGCAAGACAAGTGAACTGGAATCCGCAACTGACCTTGCGATTGAAATATAGAGGTCCAAGCGTGCCATGCGCAATTCCGATGCGAGATGTTTTATAAAGGCAGCAGAGACAGAACCGGGGGACAAAATGTATGTGTGACCCCGTTTTCCCAACTGCGGATATTTCCTGCATATAAAGGGTTCAGAAACACTATTCTGTCTTCGAGATCATGGCGTCCTATTAACGTCAGTAGATCGCAGTGTGGGTGCAGAATCTAAAAAGAAAAAAAGTGAAATTTCGCATTCGGTTTCTTTTTCGCTCTCTCTGCAGCTTATGAACGACTTTAGACTAAAATAAAGCTCCCCCTCCCCCCTATTCTCTGAAAGTGTCAGAAACAAACATTTCAGGAGGTATTGAAGCATCAAGGTAATTCTACTCTACCGCATGGTTCCTATGACGTGTGGCTCGCGTGTTGGGGGCAGAGTCCGAAAAGGCGAAGCTCGCCCTCTGTGTTCTCCGCTAATAACCAACGAATCTGCAGTAAATAACTGTTGCACGAAAGACCGAAATCATTTGCCTGACTTACTGAAGTCCAGACGTATTTCTTGTCTACTGCAGGGTGGCTCTCAAAGCCCACTTGCCGGTGGTACCAAGTACGACGGCCAAAAGCGATCAAAGCCTTCCTTCCTGGTGCTGACCAGCGCGTGCTTGCTTGCTCTGCTGGTCAGCGCCATCGTTCTCGCCGTCGTGCTGCACATGATCTCAATCTTCAACGCTCCCTCACGTCAAACACACCCAGGTCATCGCCCCGCCAACACGAGCACAAAGAGTCCGCGGTTCGGCACAGGGGTAGCCGACACCAGCGGCATTGGCGGAAGCGCAACCGAGGTGGGGAGGGTGCAGACTTCGCCTCCCCCCTATTCTTCATGGCGACACGCTTAGCGCGTCTTTTCAAGGGCGCCGTAGAAGCTCTTGCCGATGTCTCCGAACTGGGTTTCAGAATCGGCGACGAGCTCGCGGACTCGTTCCGTAGCGGTGTGCCACTCTGGGATCGGCCGTTTTTCGTATTCCGGGGTGGCCACATTCGGCAAGGTGTTCGCGCTTCTGGAGAACCCCGGAGCCCGTGTGGTTCATCGATTACCGTGGAACGTACCTGGACATAGGTGGCGTTCATTCAGGAGTCGCCTGACCTTCACCGAACCTCTGGCGAGCCGATCGGATTTCGTCGTAGACGGAAGCGCTGACGTTGCGCGGCGGCCCACTAAATGTACTGCCGACCTGCCATATACGAGAGTGGGAAGGTGCCGCCGGCATCTCCTACTTCGGGTTTTCGTTTGGCGCCGTACCACCTATTCTTTAACTGGTGCTTTCCAAGCAGCTTCTTCACCGCGCTGCGCTGTACGCCGGAATCGGGGCTCGCGACTTGACGGCGGCACCGTACTTTGATAACGTCGATTACTCTTGGACAACCAATGGTGCCTCCCGTCGGAGCTGCAAGTGGAGCGGCGGAGCTGCAAGCGGAGCGGCGGAGCTGCAAGCGGAGCGTCGGAGCCTTGGAGCTGCAAGCGGCTGTCATGGGAGTCGGCGAGGGCGGGCGTGCGTACAAGAACACGAGACAGAACGTCACCAACGAGTTCGACGACCGCACTTCAGCGGCAAAGGTGTTCGGCGCCATGACGGGTCACCGCACGTTCTTCGCCTTTCGGGTGTCACCTTTTCAGTGGAGAGGAGGAATGGCGGAAGGATGTGTGACGTGCCGCTGAGGCACGGTGCATACATCGCTCGTGTATTTGAATGTCACAATGTTTCCTCGATGAACCCAGAAAAGAGGTGCGACACGTTCGGGTAGTGGTGATGAAGAACACGTACGAAATGACCTGCCCCCTCCGTATATATCGTTGTCCCAGTTCTAGAATAACGCTGTAATTCATTGACGACAATTGAGTTCTTCGGATATTTGGCACGCTTTGGCAAGCCCACGAGTGTGGGGCTTTTTTTTTCTTTCTTTTTCTGCTGTGCGCGCCTCGTTAAACCTGCTCGGCAGAGAGGGACCAAGCGGAAGGTCATACCAAAGTGAAATACTTTGTTGATCTATTTTGTCATAACGCGATCAGTAATTTCGCTATTCGTATAAGAAATGAGAGTAAGACAAGCGGCGATAGATGCCAATGATTTCTGCGATGGTCTCGCTCGTTAATGCATGTGCCTGCATTTTACTCACGGAAATCACTTTTTGTTGGTTATTGTAACATTTGTTTTCCTTGTCTTTATCCATATTTATAAACTCCCCTATACTTAAATTCTAACGTTCACCATGTCCTAGGCACAACGCGTTTCTGCAAAGTATCGACTGAGAATTTGAAAGGCCGAAAAATATATGAGATGGAATCTTAGCTCGCCTTGAAAGGTGAAGTTAGCTCGAGGTGAGCCATACAGAACTAATGATTTGTTGAAGCTGCATCAGTACAAATTATTTGACCGCCTTGAGTGCAAACTGCCTGGTACGCTCCCTCCTTCGATTGTGCCAAGAATGCTGCAAAGCTTTCGCCAAGATCACTTTGCTCCTCAGGTGATTAGTTACGCTTCCTACTGTAATAAAGTGTGCACATTCAAATGCCTTCATAACGAAGTCCATGGGGCCTCGAAAATCATTCATTATGTGGGGCACTTTGTGGTAAAGAGGTCGCACACCGCACAGCTTTTGATGGAACCTGAACAGAATGACTTATTCTTATAAAGGTCATTTAGTTGTGGACAAGCTCCTTGTGGAGACGCTCGACTGTATAGCGCATGCATGTCTTACCAGCTAATGCTTATTGCACTGTTCTTTTCGCTTCTTACAATCACAACTGTATCTTCTGGCTGTCTACAAAGTTTACAATGTTGGGATTTGCTTGCGTCCGTGTTGAGTAGTTTGCGCGCAACATTTCTAATGTAGATTCACGATAGTAGAGCTCGAACGGTGAAAAAAGCTACGCGCAATGAAACTTTGTCTTGACTGATTTCTAGCATGACCCAGACGTTTATTATTTTTAATGTTGAAAAGTATGAATATTCTCGCTGCTTCTGACCTCTTCTGGTTTCTATGATTTGGTTCATAATCGTTGTAATTGAACGCAAGAAATCGCGAATGATATTAATAAATGCAGAAGAAAGATGTACGGAACATACTTTTGTGAAGAAACGCCTTAGTATGGCGCACGCCGCTGTGGCAATGGTTGCTTTACCCATCGAGAAAAATCGGAGAATGTTTGGATTGTATAGCTACGAATAGCTGGGGAAAAAAAATAATGCAGACCATAGTGAAGAACGCCTTATCTCAAAACGAAATGTAAAGATGATACTTAAGTATTACGTGGCAGCCACAAACATGTTTCGCACTTTTATTCAACCATAGCAGAGCTACCAATGCGTCCAATCCAATACACAGGAAGGTCTAGAAAGGAAAGCAAACCGTCCTGTTTTTTGACTTAGCATTTGGAATGTTAGTGCAGGATTGAAATATTCTGTTTTATTTCCTAATGTCCGCTAAAAACTGTTACTTTATTGGCGACTAACCAGTGAGATTACTCAGAGATCAGAGATACAGTGTGCGATATCTATGTGGCGTCAAATCTGTATCGTTGGCCTTTTCTTTCACTGAACGTCTAGACATGCCAAAAATCGTAGGTAGGCTGTTTACGTTTGCTTAGCCAAATACTCGTGGCCACTCAGCCAACATATTTGTGTCAGATCTCGCTTCCTATGTGTGACACAAGTCCACATTATCATTGTTCCAACTAATTCGGTACCGCGGTCACTGAACAACTTGCCTTGACTTGTCTTGTCTCTCAAACACTGATGCATAACTACCATGGGGGACTGGCCAAAAAGCAAGCGCTTTCCGGGATGTTTAACATTCAAATCTAGTTTTGTTTAAATTCATGTGCATGGCAACAAAGAAATGTGATTTATAAGTTTAATAACGATATTCTGAAAATTTTCGAGATAAGATACCTTGAAATAAAAAACCTGAACAACTTTATCAGGCAGTCATTTGCACCTTCTTCCTCCTCCCCCCTCATCTTGCCAAAATATAACATGGCATGCCTTTAAGTATATAACATTTCAAGACGAACTGCTGGTCAGTAGGTTAGGCATGTAACAAGCATGTCGGATGAGATGAAGTCGCATAGTGCACAGACACATAGTACAGAGCAAGGGTACAGCGTCCCAAAGTTTCTTCTGCCCTGTTCTTCTCTCGTCAAAAACATTTGAAATATTTTAATGCTATTCCAAAACATTTGCCTTCATTCGTACCGGTACTACGCCTGACACAGGCACTCAAGCAAGGTGAATCAAGGCTTCATTACTATAAAGACGATAATGCTGACTAACACATCAGCGTACGACCGGGTGAATGAGGCAGTGAAGATAGGTGAAGCAATAAGTATCCGAATAACAATATCATTCATTAAAAAGAATCTCGAATCAGTATTTGACGCAATTTGTAATTATAAACTAAAGAAGGCAAAAATCTCAGTAGCGGAAAGCAGAAATCATTTTTCTCGGCAACCGCACTGTCCGTATTGCGACAAGGTTTGCCGTATTTAAGACTAAAGGTTAATATCATATGACTACAGGGAGCAGATCTTCATTTAGCCTATTGACGTTCTTGCAGAAATTCTTCGAAACTGCGATATACTGAAGAATCACGATTACAACTATGTAGCGTGGTATTAAAAAGAAGAAAGACAATTCTGTCACAATTCTGCAAACTGCTTCTACTGAGACACCCAAAGCATTCAAAATTTATGTACGATGCATCACTGTGAAGTATACCACTAATTTTCGGTGGCACATTTGTAAAACCCTCGTGAGCATGGCAACAGTTTCACTTTATGAAAATCCCGTTTGTCCCTTTTATACGCTCTAATTGATGCTGTTTACAGAAGTGTGATAACGGCATTTGACATAGCGCTACCAATTTATAAGGTTCCCGCACCACTTCTTTTTTTAAATACAAATTGTTTAGAGCTTTTTGTTAAACGTTCGAAGCCACAAATAAAACATTTCAAGAGCCGGCAGAAAGCAGCTTTCTCGTTTAAATGCAACACTATTTATTTGACTCGATGAAGCAGTTGTCTATTGAGGGCACTTCAACGTTTCACGAGTGCTTCAAAAGACAAATTACAGTTCCGTTTTTCCTCTTGAAGCATTGGTCTGAGAACGGGAATTTAAACTTATGTTATAAAGCAAAAACACACAAGAAATCTCGCTTACCTGCTGGTTCACATCAAAATTTACGGACTTCAATGCACACTGATCGCGCTTGTAAATTCAGGCATTCTTTCGAGTGTAGCGCCTGAGCAACAAGTTCACGGATGTCGCGCGCTCTTCGATTTACTGTTATGGAACAGGTGTTAAGAACATCGGATCCTGACGCAATAACAGCTAATATTACCTGTAAGGTATGCAGTATTAAATGATAAGTGCACCAAACGTCAACGCCATGTATGCTAACGGACTGAAACACTAAACAAAAAGAAAACACGATAAAATTTAATGGACACCCTTAAGAAGCTAGATCCACGAGTATTTGCTGCAGTTATCAGCTAGTACCCCAAGGAAAATCGCCAAGGAAATCTGTTTTTTTGTTTGTTTTGTTATTTTCTTGCAGAACAGGAAGAGAAAAAAAACATTTTAACTGCACTGACGCACCTGATTGTCCATCATTAATGATGAAGATGACCATCATTTGATGACCTGCGGTAGAAAAGAGCACGATGCTCTTTTCTACCGCAGGCATCTTCCTCGGGGATATCCAGAACGATTGCGAGTGCAAAATTATTAGTGAATTCCAATGGGAGATTCAGAGCACTTCCGGCGAAACAATTATTGTTCTTTGTGAAGCAGACCTGTTTTATTGGTAGATCTGTAACATTCCCATTTAAGATTCAGAGGACGCGAATCTGGAGGTGACACGAAGGACTTCGTGCAGCAGTTCAGGGACCACACCGCCGAATTATGCGGAGCCGAGTGGCAGCCCCCCTTATGTACTCTTCCAAGAACGTTTGCATCGTCTGCCGCTTATCCCCGAACAATAATCGTCATCCATATTGCATGCTTTCTCATTCTTTAACCCTGTAATCCTCAACGTATCATATATGCTGTGGTGTGTTTGATACACAAACATTCTCATTGAAGCATGGGAAACGTACAGCATAGAATATAGCAACGTTTTGTATACGCAGGACTGAATATACATTTGTGATTAGTTCAACCAACCAATCACTAAATAATCAAATACTATGCTACATAACTTCTGACTGAAAAATATCAACTGTGTATGTATTTTTTGTAAAAATGTGCTCTACATGGGCAGAAATAAACATCATTAAGTTTTCTGTGTAGTGAAATTGTGTTTGGGCCCATTCCTAAGATAACATTGCGCTATTAGTCGTCCATTGCGACCGGAGGTGCGCCTGGTTGAGCTCCATGCTTTTCCTTCTGTGAAGCCTAAAAAATGGTGCCTGTGGCGTGTTTTTGGGCTCCGAAATCACTTCCGGTGCATGCAGCCCGCAAAAGCATAACCTTCGAGATCTGTTTCTATTACTGAGAGAGAACCGCCATCGGGGCTTGGATTTGGACGCTAACTCCACGCTTGATGCTTTGCCGTTTCTGACAGAAAAAAGAAGAAGAAAAGCGCAGCGGAGAGGATGACATAAAAGGATTGTACCTGGGATTACGTAGCATTGACCACGTGGGATGACGTAACATAACGCCCGGGGATAGCCAACTACCTGCAGTTCTTCAAATATACAAGCGGATTGCGGCAGGGTTTTTGTGCAATACTACAAATAAATGAAAAAATTGCGAAGCTCTAAGATGCGCTCACATGTGTCCTGAACGTTGTGACACATTGCAGTCGGTCGTGTTCCTTGTGAGGTGTCCGCATCTGAACGTCTGCAGCTACAACCAGAATATCTTGCTACAAACGAGTACACTGTACCCAAGACACGGGCCTCAAGTATTCTGCATTTGCAACGCCACCAGAATGCGGTCCCTGTGGCCGGGATTTGAACCCAGGACCTCTTTTTCTCACCAGCCTGATGCGTGAACTTATGATCACTATACCGACAGAAAGGACAGGACTTGGCTTGGCTTGACCGGACCTGACCTGGCCCGACTTGACTGACGGAGAGATGGAGGAACAGATTGAGTGACGCAGAAAAAAAAGCGAAATCCGCGATAAAGCACACATTTATTACAGTGTGCTGGGATGCAGCCTCTGCGCGGAAACCCTTTAGAAGAGGTTTACGCGCGCGAAGCGCTACACCCTGATCGCGCACTTGGCTTTCGGGTTCATCCTCGAACCCTCCTCGCAACCATAGACGCGCGCGAAGTCGCTAGAGTGCATCAGGGGCAAGTTGCAAATCATTTCGTGGTAGGGTCGCAGTCCGCACGAGAACCAGCAGTGGAAGGCGAACACGGCGGCGTCGCTGGGCACGGGTCCGAGGTTGATCGCCGGGGTCGCGTTCGCCCTTCTCGCCGCCTCCCAGGTTCTCCAGACCACGCGCAGAGCAGCGGCTGCGGCCGGAATGTCCGCGCCGACACCGTCTTCGTCTTTGGCAGAGGGCGCCAGGCATCTGCGGCCGCATTTGCGGAACATTTCTTTTGTTCGCGAGCACTGTCTTGAGCATTGCCCCCCCCCCCCCCCTAAAAAAACAATTTGCGCACTTCTACAGCTGTTGCTGTAGCCTCAGTCGGAGACTATTGCAAGATTCGGAAGATGGGTTCGTACCCTAGTGAATACTAGCCCCTTTCGTTCCATGGACGGACGAGCTGAGCTTGTCATTAGTACTGTTTCATTTTTGCAGCATTTCTTTGCAGTGTTTTGCGGAGCTTCTGGTCGATGGCGCCGCAGGTAATCCCTCGGGGCAGCGCAAACTGGAGCGAGTTTATTCTGACGGAGGACGTAAAATGTGTTGACAACTGGGGTCTTTCGACGAAATTGGGCCATTTTCGGCCAGAATTCGGAATTACAGAGGGGGCCCAAAATGGGTGAGAAGACACGCCATCAGCCGTCAAAATTAGAAAAAGAAAGAAGCGCATATATATAAGCAGTAGAAGGGATACAATAGACGTCTGTACGGAAAAATTATTAGCGCTAAGAAAAGGAACCATTGCTGCCTTCAGCTCTATTCTACTTGGTCAACATTCTCAGATAGACCTTCGTTTCGTTTCGTTTTTGACAAGACGTTATTAGACCTATACAGTTCACAAGCTCACGTGGAAACATATTCCGTTTTCTGACTTTCTGTCAGAAAAGTTTGTCTTAGCTTAGAAATCTGTACTTGAATAAGTGTTCAATGCGCTCATGTCTCGTTACTCTAAAAATTGTGAGCGTATTTGTCAGGATCAGTTTTAAATTGATCATTTTTGTGCTGGCAGAAAAACTTAAGGCGTAATAACTTCGCACACAGCAATTGCTAATGGTGGGTAATTTATCTCCCTTCTGCAGTTGAGACCGAGAAGTGTAATGATCATGTTTTTAATGCAAGTGTCATTGCATTTCGATGTACATTTTACAACATCGCCACATTATTGAGCTCGTTAATGGACGCAAGCATACTACAATACTCCAGTATTAGTCGAACGTTTAACAGACTAAAGAGAAAAAAAGATAAGATAGACACCATCCTACATATCCAAGCCTATAATTCCGAACAACACAATATCGTCAGATCTCTCGCCGGCACTCCCAAAGTCTGGCATGAAGCAATACACTGATCCTGCATAGCTGTGCACATATTCAAGTTTAATATAAACATTCTTCACACTAAGCGTGTCTAACAATTTCAGAGCACATGCAAACCACGAAGCATTGATCCGACAGGGTTATCTCACGGCGTCACGTGGTAGCTCTATCTTAGCTGCATCGCATGCGACGACAGCGCCACACGTCGCAAGGAGGGGTCATGGACCCTGCTCCTCCATACTGGAAAGTTGCCTTTTCTTTTTCACTCTCATTTTCCTTGTCACGTACTTAAACCTAATCATCTGCGATTTGTTCTTTGTTATTGGAATGCTTCAAATATCGAATACTTCCTTTCTTCTGCGCTTTTCCGTAGCTTCGTTATCTGTTGGCATCAGCCACAGAAGTGCTAAACGCTTCCCAGCTGTACGACGGGGAATCAATGAACCGCATAAATGGACACTGA
Source organism: Dermacentor albipictus (assembly GCF_038994185.2). NCBI lineage: Eukaryota > Metazoa > Arthropoda > Arachnida > Ixodida > Ixodidae > Dermacentor > Dermacentor albipictus. The sequence continues at coordinate 46,838,476 of NC_091826.1, forward strand.
AATGATTTCCATCGCTTTTTATGCGAAGCATATTACTAGAGCTCAACCCAGTTCCTCAGGCGCGGCGGTGTTGCCTTCGATACCAGGTGACACCGTGACGTCACGATAGAGGAGAAACGGGGCTCGAACTCCCGCCGTCGCTCGCTGCGTCGCCCCCGCATCGGACGCGGTGAGCGTCGAGCAACACAGCGTTCGGCGCGACAACGATTTATTCATGAAGGGCAACGCCGCAGACACGGACACCGACGACACCGGCTTTTCTGCGACGCGAGCTCCTTAACGCTGTCGCGTTAAAATAAAGGCTAGTATGCTTCGCATCCTGGGCTTAACCTTAGCTAAGCCACAGCCATTTTTTTTTTTACTTGCCTGAAATTGGCGGCTGTAGTCTCTGAGGCGTTCGCCAGCCTCGCCACCGATTGGAAGTAGAGCGTGGCCGCCATTCGGACGCCCAGTCCGGCCAGGGCGAGGGCGTAAGGCCTTCCCGGTCCCAGCCACGGGAACTCCAGCTCGGGCGGCACCAGGCTGTACCCCCGCAGGGTGCTGGAGTCCTCGATCTTCCACTCCTGGTTCATGAACCGGAACTCCGGGTCCCGCATGAGACCACGCATGGCACCTTTGACGGCCACGTAGTTGTAGAGCGGCTTCATTTTCATGGGGGGCACGGATGCGTAGAAGGCGTTGACCTGCCGTCGAGAACGTGAAGACGCTAGTTGGCTAGAGGGAGCGCACTCTGCGCTCTTGAAACAGTTTCACCTTTTGAGGTGCATATTTGTCCTACAACAATAATCGTCGTCTGCCTCAATTGCTTGCGCTTTCGTTTTTGAAAACGCTGCGCTCGCTACTTTTTTTTCCGGAATGCTATACGTCACGCTAAAAATGCGCATGCTTTTCGTGACTTGAAAGTACCGGGAACGCAGTGTTGGAAGTACGGGAAAGATAGATCACGATTATTCTTGTGGCACAAGATAAGCGCCAAAGGGAGGAATCTTTTTAAGGGCGTAGAAAATTTGCCACCTTTTAGAGTGCATCTTGTCCCCAAATAGTTATCGTAATGTGCCTGGTTTGCTCTTTCTTTCAGGAAAATTCTGCGTTCGCTATACGTTCCTGCACAAAACGCCGTGTCGTGTTGGTAACACAAATGCTGTTATCATTACGGCCGTATGCTGCGCGCGCAGCGTCATACTATATGTAGGCACGCAAGACAGGCGGCGAGTACGGCGGGGGGGCGTAGTGTGCCCCGAACTGTGCAAGGCTCTGTTAGAGGGTGGTACTAAACGCTGTGTGAGATTGAGCCACCTCACTCTCGGTGGAGCGAGAAAAGACGGGACGTGTCTTCGCTTTACCTTTCCTTTCTTTCACATCCCGTCCATTCTCCGCATATGATAGTGACCGCAAATAAAGAAAAATAAAGATTCCGGGGAGAAGCCAGGACCAGACTGCACGCGAACTGATGCAGGCATATCACATAAAGAAGATAGACCAAGACTGTGTTAGTGACGCTTCCATTAGGTTGTTTCGATCGGAGATAGATTTTTTTGATAATCGGTTGCCCCGCTGGGCTGATCAATGTTCTTGGGAGCTGCGTTCTGCGCATGTTCTATTTGTCTATATATGCCCATGGGTTGCCGTGAATAAGACAGTTGAAAGTTACCGCCCATGTCGTATTTTTGTGTTCTCTTCCACTGTTCCCATCATTATTTGCCATCAATATGATATGCAGTAAACACCAACTAGGCCAAACTGAAGTTCTTCTCGTCCGTACACGTTGCTCCGAGAATAGCGAAGGTGCTTAGATTCGACGAGAAAAGGACAAATTGAGCATTTCAATTTGCCTCGTGCTTGTTCTGCTATTCGTAATATTTGCCACTAACCTGTATAACGCAAATTCACAAGCGAAAGCAGATAAGGTTCGCCTATTTCCACGCCGAGTTTACAATTACACCCCAGAGGGTATTAAAGTTTCACTCCACACCCTCTGTTACGCCTAGCTATTACTCATTTAGCTCGTAGCATCTCATAATAGAGGTGTGGGCGAGAACATAATGTCAGAACCAAAAATTTTCACACGCATAAGTGTGGTAATGGGTGCTTGGCACTTCTTCGAGCACCCTATAAGAAGAGTCTTCTGAGGATTGCCGCCAACTCCTATGAGCAGCAACTCGCCAGTACTTAAGGTAGAAATCTTCAATATTTTTGTTGACTGTACGGCAGAGCAGTGCCGATATGTATCGCCTAACGCAAATCTCAGCTGGAAGATCTCTCCCGTGAATATTATGAGCCCCGCCTTCGAACTTTAGGCCGCTGTCAATGATTCATTTTTGATTAAGACGTGGACTTCGTTGCTTAAGCAGTTCAGTGCTAAGCGCGGCATAATAAAATACGGAAGTTTAATGGGCCAGTAACGCGATGCAATGTGTAATTGACAGATGAACTCAACATCAACAGCCCGAAAGAAGCGGGAATTGTTTATCACAAGAACAACCTGGTCGCCTTGAATAGCCAATACAGGATGATAAAAGGAGAGCAAACGAAAGTGTACTTGAGTTTGGCAAGAGAACAAATAGAGTTTGCCCTGCGTCAATGTGGTATGTAACGCTGGGGGAAGTGTAATGAACCGACTCATAAAGGCGCATCGAATAAAGGAAACTAGATACGGCCGGCGTCAGCATCTGGAATAAAACAGCGTATCAATTACGCTAATTGTCAACTAGTCCTTTATTTGTGCATCACAGGCCATGCGCAATAAAACATTTAATGGAGAGCTTCTTTCGTCCCCGGAAGAATGTTACGGACTCCCACGTTTTCTGCCTCAAAAGCACATACATATCACGGAACCACCTTCCACAGCTAGCTAGTGGCATCGTTTTTGAAATATTTTTTCTACTGATTATATATGACTTTGTATGTGTTGTATGATTTCAACGTTGTATTGAGGTTTCGTGTTGTCCACGGTGTTGGATTAGCCTCTATTTCGTTGCGCTGCTAAGCGCGCAAGACCATCGGATCGAATCCCCGCCGCGGAGTCGGCATTTCGATGGGGGCGAAGTGCAAGAACTACCCGTGTTCCATGAAGTGGGAGCACGTTAAAGATCGGCAAGTGGTCAAAAATAGGATAGTCCGTAGTTCGCCAGAGGTGGAATGCCTCATAAACAAGTCGTGGTTTTGGCACGTAAAACACAAAAATTGTACTCAGATTGCGTATGGTTGTGTAAGCTGTTTCGCTGTGCACATGCTATACAATAAAACCTCCTTACAACAATATTGAAACGTAATGCAGCGTTACTTCGTTATTGATATCGATATCGCACGTACTGCACTATGTGTCTGTATTGTGGTTCATCGTTACTTCGTTATATTCGTTATTTCCTGACACCTCTTTTCGCTATAACGAGGTTTCACTGCACCTGTTTCGTTCGCGCTTTCTTTTGTCTGTGTGCCATCGGTAATGCGTATTCACACTGACGACATTCTAAAATAAATCACTGCAAAAAATAAAAACGCCCACCTTCTCGGGCTTGGACATCGACCGGTACAAGAAGAGGGCCTCCTGGTACGGGTCCTTGGGCGGCGGCTTGCTGCTGCCCACCAGCGTCCGGTTTTCCTCGCCCAGCAGCTCCGCGAAGGCTCGCCAGACGTCGTTCGCCGTTTCGCGCACGTCCTGTAGAGTCGCCTTGGGCACGACCATCCAGATGTAGGCGTTGAGGGCGGAGCGGAAAGCCGCGTGCGTTTGTGCAAGGCAGTGGCTTCGGTGCGCGGAGAAGGCCTGCGATTTGCGGAGCGCTCGACTTTACTGTAACGACAGGTGCCGCTAACTCGCTAAGGTTTGTATTTTTCGGGGCCATTGACCCAGCCGCGCGTGCTTTGCGAACGCGTTTAAATGTGAATACGCTGCGTCAGGTTGCACACAGGCGTTATTAGAGCAATGCTGTTTCTTTTCAGCCAGTTCCTACTTATGGAAGTGATAACGAAAGCCGGCAACATAGCTGCTCTGGAAATGTGTGAAAGTGTGAATATGCTGCGTCATGTTGCATACAAGCGTATAAGCGTAAAACTGCTTTCTGTCTGCCAGGTCCTACTTCTGGAAATGACAATGAAATTCGGTTATATAGCTGCTTCGTGAGAACAATTTATTTACGCGATTCTGCCACAGCGTAGGCACCAGCGCTTCCCTCAACTTTTTTGTGGAATGTAGCTTTGTCGCGACGAAGTTTATTCGCTCATTACTTCTTGCCAACTCGCGTGCCGTAGTCGTAAAATACATTTAACACGCTCTTCTCGTACGTCTAAGGACGGACACTTAGCAAGCTCGAACTTTGGGCAAGACGTGAGATATTTTGGACTGGTATTACTAGATTTGATCTCGAAGCGCCAAGCCTGGCGTTTCGAAAATAACCCCGACGTCATGACGCAGCAGAATGTGCTAATGCGCAGAAATAATTGGGATGCGCGGTTGTCTTAATGCCTTCGCGCGCGCCCGTTGTAGCGAGTACAGGAACAGAGTGAGGCACTGTTTCATGACGTGATGATGGATACAGCCCCTGGTTGGCAGTCGAAACTGGTTCGGTGAAACAACTGTTGCGGCAACTTAAATTTTAGGGGTGCGGGGACATTCGCCACTATTCCATCTGGTGTTATGATGGTCTGAACCCTGTAGTTAATTGCAGGAAAGGAAATGACAAGTCGACAATACCACTCGATTGCTTGTTTAACCAAGTGCAGAAGGAACGTACTGCTTCTCTGTGAACGAAAGAGAAAAAAGAAACTTACGCGCAAAAAAAAAGTGAGGCACTCGAGCCGTCAGCGTTAACCAGCGTCCTCCAACAACGTTCACTGGCGGGTAATGATTGTTTAGCGAACCGAAAAAAATTCCGCCTAGCCAGCGAGAACATTTAACAAATCGCACACATCTCGGACACCGAGTAAAACCTCCCGTCACGTTTTTTTCCCCTTCGCCTTGCATTATTTTCCAGAGTAGTTGAAGGGGCGTAAACCGAAAATTATTCCACGGGCAGCAGAATATTACCCTACAGCAAAGTGAGAAGAGGTCCCGAGAAAAAATACCCCTTACCATGACGAGAAAAGGCTCCGCAAAGCAGAAAGCATGCAAATATAATGAACTCCTGCTGACGCCGCCCTGAATTTCAAGCGCAAGCTCGCCGTCACGTGACGGATTCTGCCAATGTCTGCTTGGGCCTAGTTAATCTTTCATCATTATGGAGGACTACATTTCAATCCAAAGAGCTCGGTGACTGAATTCGGCAAGTTTCAAGTTTGAAAATCTTCGGCCACAACGGCCAAAATACGAAAAAAAGATACCACAAAATTTGTGAAGTCACACTGACCTGGCGCCGGTTTTTGTGGGCGGGGAAAACCGAGCAAAAGTAAAACTTTGACAATTTATTATCGTTTCCAGTACGCAACCTACTACCATGAAATTGGCTAACACATAGTTTTGAAACAATACTTTATCAGTTTATAAAGAGATTTTGGCATTTCGCTTAAATGTTCCTCCGATCTCTGAGCTCTGTGCGAAGACTAAGAGCGCTTGCAAGAGTATACATTTGTGCTCGGCCCTCACACCAAATGCCCCATGTGCAGCTATAGCGAGACCGGCTCGACTCACACCCAAGCCAGCACGAGCCTCCGAGACACCCGGCGGCGAGCAACACACCAGCTGCTAGATTAGCTGCGCGGTGGACAGTTTGTTTCCCACGCATAGACCGCGGTTCGATTCCCGGCAGTGGTGGGTATTTCTTTCCAGCAGCTAACCAACACGAAGGTAAGCAAGTTTCTTAAAAGCGAAGAAGATCGCGCATACAGCTGATCGTCGCGATGGAAGCACTCATTAGAGTGACGCATATAGCATCGCTACTTACAGGACGTGTACGTGCTACGGGCTTACGTCGCGAGGTGACCACGCAGACAGTTTTGCCATAGAAGCGATGGCGCCTCGCATCCACCCTTGGCGACTACGCTATAGTTCGACGGAGTACAGTTGAAACTCGATCTAATGAAGTGATGACCACGCTCGATTTATTTCGTTAAATCGGGAAGTTTGTACACTCGAGGAAAGCATTTTTCGGCTCTTCGAAATGTTAAATTGTAACGTAGCTACACCCCAAAAGGCTATCGCTGCATCGTAGTTGCCCCTAATGGGGCGACCTGTGGCGTAAACCATGACATAACGAAAGCAACCACCACCGCCTCTACCGAGGCGGTGTTGAGTCCGCATTTCCGCACATGGGCGTGGCATGCAGTCTCATCAAAATAAAGCTAGGGCCGCGACTAGGGCACCTAGATGTTCCAACGCGTTAGCTTTAAAGCCCACGTTCGAGAAAAAACCCGTAAGCGTCAAAATTCGAAAGAAATCGCCGTTCTTTTTTGCTCATCTATTACAGTAAAAAGCTTCGTTAAATCGACTTAGGCCAAGTTAGATACGTTAATTCGAGTTGATGACAACGTTCAACCCTATGGGCACCTGCCGCGTAACGGAAATTTCATCGTCAGATCGGGAACTTCGTAAAATCGTGTTTCGTTAGATCGAGTTTTAACTGTACTTATCGGAAAAACTTGGGCACGTCTGCACAAGGCGTCAGATTCATTCGAGAACTTCATTGTGCAATCACTGTCAATGGGTAGCAGCAGTACGGCAGGGTTACAGATGCATGACGTAAAAGCAAATTCGGACGCATACTCACGGACGCACACCCGCTCAGCAAGTCTACTCTGACGCCACTTTTAGCGCAAGGCGGCAGTCTCCGCCGCCGCATTTACTACGGCCGTACTGTTCATGCCGGCTGCAGACGCCCGTTCATACTTGTCTAGTCACTGCGTTTTCTGTTTTGATTGGATCGCGGTCGCTGCAAGACGGCGGTGCTGCTCCGCGGCATTTCTTGTAGCGCCAATTCATCTCGCTTTCCCTCCAATGACGTTCACGGTTCTGATCCGCACAAAATCCGTTAGCGCGATAGCACGAAAGCAACCACGTGGACATTAGGCGCCTGAACAAGAACGAACACGCTTGAAGATGAGGTGCCTCACAACGGTGGCTGGATGAAGAGCGACCCCAGCGCCATTGCCGGCGTCGCGCCTCAACAGTTTGCGAGACGAGAAAAGAGAACAACCGTCAGCGTTTGCTGCTTGAAGTCGTTCCGGTCAGACAACTGTATATGATGCACAGTGTTGTAAGGGCAGCGCCGCACAGCAGGAACTCTAAGTGGCTGTACTCGCAAACGCTCCCGCCAGTAGAGCAATGGAGAACGCCGGTCTGCAGCTCCGCGGCAAGCTTATTGAGCGAAACCGTGATCGCGTGCCCGTGACTAGGGTGCGTCGTTTTAACCCGACAGCGTTAAGGAGCTCGTGTCGCAGAAAAGCTGTTGTTGGCGGTGTTGGCCGTGAGCAAAAAATCCCGTAAGGCGATACATAAATAAAAAAATGGCTGTGGCTTAGCTAAGGCTAAGCCCACGATGCGAAGCATACTAGCCTTTTTTTTAACGCGACAGCGATAAGGAGCTCTTGTCGCAGAAAAGCCGGTGTCGTCGGCGTCGGCTCATGCGTGCGGCGCTTGCTCAGGCGCACATTTCGTTGTCGCACCGAACGCTGCGTTGCTCGACGCTCACCGCGTCCGATGCGGGGCGCGTAGTCGCTGCGCCGTAGCAAAGCCACGTAGAAAGAGTCTCTGTAGCATGCCGCAACCTTCGCTTCTCATTCCAACGAGGAGCTCTGTCTCCAGGAGGCATCTCACCTCGTGAGTGTCTAGCAGAGGCAAGCGCAGCTGCTTATATACAGCCGCGACGCCGCGAGCGATGGCGCGAGTTGGAGCCCCGTTTCTCCTCTGTCGTGACATCACGGTGTCACGTGGTCAGCCTTGAAGACGACGCCGCGAGCGACGGCGCGAGTTGGAGCCTCATTTCTCCTCTGTCGTGATGTCACGGTGTCACGTGGTATTGAAGGCGACACCGCCACGCCTGAGCAGCTGGGTTGAGCTCTAGTAATATGCTTCGCATAAAACAACCTGGAAGAAGGGCTGGGTCGGAATGGAATCAGGGTCTCCGGAGTGTGAGACGGAGATGCTACCACTCAGCCATGAGTTCGATGGTTCAAAGCGCGAAAAAAGCGCCTCTAGTGAATGCGGTATTGTTTTGCAGACAAACACACTGCGCGGCCCTCGCGTCTCAGGAGACCTCGCAAACCTCCGCGCTCGAGCCTCGCGTAAACGCGGCGACTTGCACCATCCACACCGGGACATCACGGCGACGGCGACGGCGCGAGTGTGCCTCGAGTGCCCGTATAAGTGCTTGTGCTCGATAAGTGCTCAATAAAGCAGAGATTAAATCCGACATCGAAACACTGGTGACCCAGACAACACAGCTACGGAATGCCATGTAACGTTTTTTGTTTGGCACGAAATAATTTCCGAACCTTGCATGTGTTCTCAGGGATGAAATTCCGCAACGTCATTGCGTGTGGAAAGCACGACTCCTTACCTGCTCCTCGGAAGAGTAGTAGTAACTGGAGAGCAGCTTCGGGCTCGTGAAGTGTATCAGCGACTGTAAGGAGAGCCAGCCGAAAAAGTCCAAAGTCTTGGTATCCCCGAATGCGGCGTGCAGCATGAACACCGCCCTGAAGTATTTGGGGCGTTTGATGGTCACTGACGGGATGTTGTCGAAAGACTGGTTGAAGTGGCGGCGCAGCGCGGCGTTCCAGGTGTCGTAGTCGGTAGACGGCGCCACCGTTGGGATGTTGCGTGGGTGAAGCTCGAGGGGCATGCTGCGACCATGTCACGTGCTTCCTTTTTAGTGTTTTTTTTTCTTTGACCAGCGTGGCTGTCAAAGAGGGCTACTAGGTACGCTCGAGAACGATACACATGCTAGCTTTCGTGGTTTTCTGAAAAAAAAGCTAGATGTCTCATGACGTTTTTGCTTCGCGAAAACGGGCAGAATGCAAGGAATATGATATGCAGAGTAATCTTGATGCGCATTGGTCAATTAGGGGCTAAATCAATATTACTAAGCCCAAGTTCTCGCATTATTTAGAGTACCTATATGAAAAGAGTATATAGCAGGTGTTCTGTGTTTAGCTGCACAATGTTTTGGAGTGAAAGCATCATGCGTCCCATTAGGCGAAAATCCTTCGTAGTGGGCGTGACGGAAAAAAATGGTACCGAAAATGGCCGACGAAGCACTGTGTAAAAACATGTCAGAAAGTGCTAGGATTGACGTCGAATGTATCCTGAGGTTCTTGCAAAAAAGTAAAATATTGTCTTTGAAGAGAGAATTTGCTTCGTTTTGATCTGGTTGGGAATCGAACCCTGGTCTCCACGGTGCAAGAAGAGTACGTTTCGTCGAGGCCACGGCTGTCCTTCTTTTCGGCTTCGCGGTTCTGGCCAATCAAAGGTTCCCCAAATGCATGCGTCATTGCACACGTCACGTCTAAACATTTGGCTGACTAAAGGTGCGCACAGAAGCATTGAACACGTGACAGCGCAACTTACAGGGAAAAGGTGGCGCCACGTTAGGAGCCTATATAATGAGCGCGTTCATGATGTTTCGAGGTCTTCAAGCGGTACACCGCTCTCGCGTTCTCACGCGTAAGCAGTCTTCAGTGTCTCTTTAGAATTTTTCGAAAATTGCCTTTGGCGGATAGCACGAATCTAACCCTTGAGCTAGATTACTCGAGGAGGAAGTCATTATTTTACGAGAGTTCAAGATGCTTATTTGAATAATTTGAGTAATTGGAGTAATGAACTTTTTTATTTATTTACATTACGCTGCGCATTTATGTTTGCTAGCCAGTGAGGTCACAAGGCGTGCCCACTTGGAAAGAAGTCTCAGGATTAAACCAGTTTCGAGATATTATAATTCCAACCGTCCGACAAAATGGATTGGGGTTCTATTTACTCTTGCGCTAAAATGCACAAAACAGCGTTTTCTCGAAAAAGTGCAACTGTGCATTTTTACCGCAAGTTTGACAGTGCTTATGTCGAAACCGGTGCCATCCTATCAATTCGTTCCAAGTCGATATGCCTTGACCACTCGCTAGCTTCAACTGGCAGATCTCCGGAACCATATACACGCGATATGGGTTATATACGCGCAAATTTATGCGAAACAGCGTCCATATTAAAACCCTGAAATAACTCTTAAACCCATAGGCAATATGCCTTTCACCTGTCAACTCGTCTGGTTTTTCCCAATTGTACAGCACGTTTCGCGCAAAATTAGTAATTGGAAACAAGAGTCGCAAGGTTTTGAGAAAATAAGTCATCTACTTAGGGAGAGAGCCAAGGCAACAGCCAAACAGGAAGGAAAAGTAAAAATCAACAAATTTAACCATTATTCTTGGGAATATTTATGGATCAACATCTTTTTACTTAAAAAGCAAGTAGGCAAAACACCGCCGGAAGTGCAGAATAATTCCGTGTGTTTTGAGTGACGCATCTACAATTATGAGTCGAACCACCTGACGTATAGCCACTTCTTTGCTGTGGTTATGTGCGTGTTTTTGTAACTCCTCGCGGTGGGCGCAGCGCGTCTAGAACCACAGCATCCTGCGCGCTATGCGGTTGCGCGGGACTGGCGGCCACGTATCGTTACTCAACTTTCCAAATAACAATACGCAAGTTTTGGCGCTTGAGAGAATAGGAAACGAAGGATCGAAAAGAACTGGGATTGTTCGGCAAATATATGTTTCTCTACTATTCATCCAGAGCTACTTCAATAAACGCTACTATAGTCGGACACAATTTAAGCCTGCTTTGAAGCCCTGTCCATGCTCTCATAACCGCCAATCACTGTTCCTCCGCGAGGCTGCAAGTAATTCGTACTTCATATTTTCTTGTTACCCAAATAAGGCGGTAACCGCAGAACAAAAATGATTACCACGTAATTTTGTGCGTTTTCTTTCGCTAATTATAGCGGTATGGCGAAAGCCTAATTTGTTATTGAACTGAAGTAGAATGGTTGCTTCGCTACAAATATATATTGTCAATTTGCACTTCAATTGGCAGTGAAGTTTCATGAGTAAAACGGGCTAAGCAGTTAAATGAACTGTACCATATACTTTTCAAGAGTGCAATGCTCAGACTCCATGCACCTCGTACATGTCTGTTGTACGGCTCAGTGCTTCGGCCGATGAAAAGACACTTCAAGAACAGTGGACACTCCGAATTTTTCAAGAGTATGACGCCATTTTGAAAAGGCCGTATAACGATGATTTTGTTTGCTTCTGTGATTGACTGGCAGAGTAACACAACCCCGCGCGGTCCCTGTGCCTCGGTTGCTAACTGCTGTTTTTTTTTTTAAGTTGTATTCTACTACTGAAATTTTTCATTTTACATTTTTGCTTGTTTACTTGTTCTTGGCAGCGTTCTGCCTGCCCTTCTTTCCTGCGCGAGTCCATTTGATGTGGTTCCTTGTTTGGCAATTAAAGGATAGTTGTATCTCGCAGGCCTAACTGTGAGATGCGACTTATTTCATTTCTCTTTGGCGGGTTTACGCGTCTTTATGGCGAATGGTAGACGTTATGTCTATTTGTACCAGTAAAGATACCCCCCCCCCCTCATTTGCATGGAAAGGTTACCTTGGGTCCGTGCATAATACATAATACTTCGGGGCCACGTAGTGATTACGAAACTATAGATAGTCCGGGAATGGTCAACCAATGCCCGTGCGTCGAAGTGCGTATATACTTCAGTTCATGGGCGTGGAGCCGCTTTCTTCATTGCACAAAACATGCCGAGCTCTCTTAACAATCTTTGATTACCAGCGTATAGCATCAATCGACTTCCATCCAACGCCTGGAAATATTCTACTCTCATCACATGGGTAAGCCTGTGACTGTGGGTGCAGAATGCTTCCACGCGCAGTCAAGCCCGCTAATTATGAGTCATGTGCACCGTTACACGTCAAAATTGCTGAAGAATTCTCACTGATCCACGGGGCGCTTATCACTGATTATCCTTGTTAAACCACCGATTATCATTGTTACACGCAAGAGATTCACCCATGCGTAGTTTCCCCTATTCAACATTTACGCTGTGTGCGATGCCAGCTTGGCTTTGAAGCTTTCAGAAGGGGGGTGCAATGTTCACCATACCTGTCGGCCATGGTGTTCTCGTAGGACGTGGAGGCCCCAAATTTGCTGCTCATTTCCATGAGGTCTTTGAAGAGCTGATAGGAGCGCCCCTTGTCCTTGGCCAGCTCCGGTGTAGACGCAAAGGTGGCGTACGTCAGCTTGAAGTGGCCCAGGATTCGCTTCGTCATCCTGTGCCGCTTCAGCATCTCAAGTGTGGTTATGAACTCCTTGTCCAAGCTGAAGGTGACAGCGGGCGACTCTCTGGCGTTGTTGCTGACACTCACCTGCACGTGACACCATCGGCGAGAAATGTTGAAGCGACGATGAATAGCGATAATAATTTAGTCTAATTTAGAATAATAGGAAATATGATAATTTAGGCTCAATTAGCCAATAGAAGACTTGCAAAATTACGATAGTGCGCTTTTCTTTTCAAGCCTTTAAGGCAGACTTCTACGTGAGGAATTACATTAAACAATTAATTGTAATCCATTACATTTCTCGCTAATTTTGCAAATTAACGAATACTTCGTTTAATCGATAACGCTCGCGGTTACCGTATAAATTTAACAGCGAAGCTGTATGTAGCTACAATGTGGTGTTGGTCGATGTCCGCCTACAACGATCGCGTCGAAACAAACAAAAAAACAAAAAATTTCGTCTCCAGTTCCTCGCGAATGCTTTCTGGCTCTCAATCTAATCTAAGTATCTCGAAAAAATTTAACTGATATTGGCCGCTCAGACGAATCTATCATTACGCTGTTTCATTTATTTGTCATAAAGAAGTTAGTTCACAGTGAAGTTGTAAACGCTGGAGAGTTCCTGTCTGCTTGCAATACATGTCCGACTACGCAGGGAGTATGGTTGTAAGAAATGGCCGTAACTCTTGTTTTATAGATACTATCGCGAAACAAATTATATGAAAATTAGCCGCTAAGAAGACTCTAACAATGCGCAGGAGTTTCATCTGCTTTTGCTAATCGCCTAGTTCACAGTGAAGTTGTAAATATTGTGCAATTCGCGTTTTGCCATCAATACACGGACTTCTACGGGAAGGAAACGGACAGCCCCGTCTTTGTATGCTAGAATAAAACTCAAGCCCTTGCAAGTTTAATTCAGCTAATTATGTAAGAATTATGCTCAATCGCTAATTACAAACAAATATATTATTTCGTGCACTCCTTTGGACTGCGCTCCAGTCAACGTGTATCGTAGCTCTCATCGAGGATCAGTTTAACGGCCACCTGCGTCCTATGCACACTGTTGACACGAGTGGGCGTTGTTTGTTGTGGTTGCGTCATAGTCGCCTAGGCAACTTTGTAATATATGTGTACAAATATACAGACACACGCTGATGCGTCGATTGAGGCAAAAAGTACCACAGCTTCGCTGCTCGATCGTCCTTCTTCGCAGAGTGAAAGCGCTGATGAGTTCTTTCTCTTTTTTTTCCAGTAATCAATTACATGTAACCAGTTACTGTACCGACGGGACAAGCTGTAACAGACGCTGCAGCTTTCAGAACCTGAATTAGGCGGGAACTGCACCAGAACACCAGAGATCGCGCCATGCGTCAGAATCGAGGATATTTCAGACAAACCCCGGAGCTCAGTAGTTATATCCTCGACTTTGCGCTGCGCCTGAACTTGGCCGACGAATGGAACCGGCACATTGCAATGTTTCTTTTATCAACGGCCACTTATCGCGTTATTGCTAGGATGATTTTTTGTAACTTTGGATTGGCCATACCACCTTCTCCAAGCATCTGCAACAAGGAAGCGCCGAGCTTCATAGTGGCCGCAGACGCTGAGGAACCGTACACGCTAGCAAGATGCTTATAAGCTAGAACACCGCCTTACGTCACATCACGCATATATTGTCTTCACCAAAAAAAGAGAGAAAAAAAACGCGGGAAGATGAACGCATCAGTCCTGAAAAGGAATTGCTAGTGAAGATGAGCATTGTGTGAATATTTGCAGAAAATATCTGCAGAGGTACTGCAACTGCCAGGCCAGTCTGTTCCGCTTGTGGTATCTGTTTAGGGTTCATTTATGTTCGGAGAAGTTACGAATTGCTTTCGAGTATACCCCTCCGTTACTGTCGTGGGGTAGTAATTCGCAAACCCCCACTGTGCGGTTATCCTTGTGTGACGTTACCGCTGGTGAGGACAGCGTTTTCGCATTCTTCTCTCTTGACAGCTAGCGTTTCGCGGCGCTGTTTTCCATTTTGGCTTCGCCTACAACCCTCCCCCCCTGCCCCCCCCCCCATATTTTTGCGGTTATCACTTTCCTTTATACCTTACTCTACGCATCGTCATATCCTACTCCTCCTCCCCCATATATATTGGGGGAGAGTGAACTACGTGTAAATAACGCGTTGCGTAGGAAATCAGTTCCTCCTGGGATGAGGACAGTGATCTGTGTCAAAAGGTTGGTTCAGCTGCATGCTTTGTTGTACAAGTGGTAAAAGCAAAAAGCAGATCACCAGCGATGAAAGACTTAAATGATAAGACAGTAAACGTAGGTAAAAAACCTGAACGTTTTTAGTGCCCCGCTACTTGCAGTGATTCGCAGTGATGAATTCCGCCTCTTGTCAGCTGTCAAACCGCATTTGACAAAGACATCAAACCGCATTAGTCGAAGATTATCTAAAAAATGGAGAAGCAGCTAGCGAACGAAAAGGTGGGCTGAGACCTCACAGTAAATATCTCGCCTTGCCTTGGTCTCGTCTCTTGATTCCCACCATAGTGAAATATGCATCACCAAGTGGCGCAAAATTCTGCTATTCTAATGTCAATAGCGTTTTAATCTTTCCGTGCAAGCCAATCTGCACGTATGCATTTATTCTTTGCGTAAATAGGTGCCGGCATGGGCACAGAAAATGATAAGCAGGAAACCAGTGCCTTCGAGAGAAGTGATTGTGCCGGGCTGGACTATCATGGTATCAAGCCGTTGGCTTACCTTTCTTTTATTTTATTTTCATTTTTCCGGGTTACCCAAGCTTCTCGAATTCCTTCATTCATCGCGTGAATAAGCGGGGACACGAGCAGTAGGAGTGATGTATGCAACGAGCCGGTACTTTCCAGAGAAGAGATTCATCCTGAGAAAACCAACATTGTAGTGGCCTATAGGCTTACCTTTTTTCATTTTTTCGTGCAAGCCAATCTGCTCCTGTCTGTTTATCCATCGCGTAGCCTTGCATAGTCAGGTGCACGGGAACTGATGTACACAAGCACCGAATCGGCGCTCTCGATATAACTGATTGGACCTGGCTAAGCCGATATTGTAAGGGGCGATGGGCTTACATTTTAGAGCGAAGCTTTCAGCCTGTGGTTGGTCGGGATTTTTCTTTGCCACGTGCTCGCACAAAAAATTCGGCCTATAACGCAGACAGTGCAAAGAAGCGCGAAGCGCAATGTGTGCGGCTCATCCAAGAGGTAGCACATGATGTCAACAGGTGACACCATCTCTTGACGATGACGTCACTGCGTGACGTCACGTATGCTGTGATGAAATCATCAGGCGATATCGTCACGTGACGATGCCATTTGTACCTAATGTAACGTTTGACGTGAGGCTCATCACGCCCCCTATGGTGTGACGTCGTCATGTCAGTGTGTCGTGATGACGTAATCACGTTACGTCATCACGTGAAACGTCACCTCACCACCGGATGTTAACGCCCAGTGTTTCACTTCATGGGCCACATAATGCTATCGAATTTATAGATGCCCCCATCAGGAGTTGTGGAGGCGGTTTTCCACAGCGTCGCGGGACATTCGCTTTCGCAGGGCCGGGATGGCGAGTCAACTTTTTTTGTAGAGCATTTTCGTTTTCCCGTTTGGGTTGCCTCGCGGCACAACGTCCGTACGGAACCAGAAATATAAATATGTAGGCCTGTTTCATAGAAAACCTGCAATAGTGACTTAAAGATGTGTTCTCCATAATCCATCGTTCGTTATGTTCAGCTTGAGCTCTGTTCGTTCAATATCACGGTATTCCGTATACGTTTCCGTATACCGCCGTACCTCTACGCGAATGAGGACCGTTGTGTGCAGTTTCGCCGACATGTAGAAGATCCCGTCGATGAGACTGGCTGAAGGATCCACGTGGTCTGGCCACGTGATGCCGCCTTTTTTGAGGGCCTCCCTCACCTCCTGGACGTTGCTGCCGCGGATTACGCTCTCGCAAACCTGCAAATAGGCGGCCGCTTTCTGCAGCGGCGACTGCTCTTGATCCGGCACACTCATATTCCGCAGCCTGGTCGTTACATTATTGAAAGAGTCGCGCCGGATACGGTACACCGTGCTGATGTCGTTCTTCAGCCGGCTCATCTGCAAACGTAGGAGATAAGAAAAAAAAAACTCAGTGCCCTTCCACTCTGTGAAGAACGATGACACGCGGAGCTGTGTATATGTGGGCTCCTTAATGGCGGAATGCGCCTGTGCCGTGGACAGGCCCAGCATTGCACTATCTTCGGTATCGGCCCACGTATGGGGAGTGCTTAACGCCTGCGTCACCTCTGCCGTGGCTCATCCCAGTATTGCACTATCTTCTGGACCTGCCCACGTATGGAGTTTTGTGTCCACACCCGGAAACGATTCCGGGGGAACTAGCCATAAAGAGCTTGGCTGTAAAATCACTTTAATGTAACCAAATAAAAGGCATACGCAGCCAAGCAAATTTTTTGCTTGGGTCGCCCGCAAAAAGAAGAAAAAGAAAGAAATGTAAGCCTATGGGCATGTTACTACGTTAGCCCATGCTACAATCACTTCACTCGAAGGTAATGGTTTCGAAGGTACTGGTTACTGCCATCCTAGCCTATTATACCCTATTGTAAATTTATTAATTATAATTAACTAATTATTTATGTGAATACGAACACGGGAGCAGTTTTCAATATTACCCGAAGGGCGAGGCAGTGACTGCTGCATACCGAGGTAGCGTTGCGCTTGAATTCATCAGACGCTGTTCTAACTATACACGGGTGCGACACGTTGGCGCCACGTCGCACACATGGATGCCACTGCTGGACGGCAGGAACAACACCCTCACCGCTACCAGGCGTCACAAAACGCGGGCAAGGCAGGGACTGCATTGGCACCGCAGGTGTCGCACATCGATGGCGCACGAGGTGAGACCAACGGAAAACGGTAGGCTTAATTGAGCGCCCAGTGAAAAAGAAATATTAGATGACGTTCGTTTCACGTTTGCCAGAACATATACGCGTGCCAGCAGCGGAAGAGAGAAAGTTGGCCTTCCTCTGCCGTCGAGGCGACTGATCGTAGCGTTGACGGTACGTTCGATTCGCTTCGTCATTTTTGCATGCAAACGCGCCTTGCGTCTCTGAAGACTAACACTCCGCGCGTGACCACCCCGTGTACCTTCACCGGACAGCACGACAACGGCGACAGCGCGGAGGACGCCGACGGCGTGGATGCGCACCGAGTGTCTGTGTAATTGCTATCGCAACGAAACTGCGCCCGCTATTTCTTTACGTGTGCCTCTGCATGTCCGTGCAATTAGCGCGCACTGCTCGTCCCCATGCTTACGAAAGTTTGTTGCTTCGTACATACTGGTGAGGAGAACCCATACCTCGATGCTGCAGATGTGTTGGTAGTAGTTGTCACACGGCCTGTTCCTCTCGTCGATGGCGTTGGTTAAAATGGCCGCGTACTCGGCGCACGCCGCAGTCGGGCATGCCGAACTGTGCGCGGAAGGTTGAGCGCGGTAACGCCAGGCCAACATCGAGGCGACGCCCAGGAGGACAGTGACAGCGACCGCGACAGCTGCGCCGATGACGAGGCAGGCACGGAAGGTTCGTTGGCGCTCACGGCGATGGGCCTCTTCGACCGGATCGCGGATGCCCAGCGCCGACAGGTCGACCTGCGGCGAGTGCGACGGCCAGTCTGTCGTGACTCACGGGGCACGGATTCACAGCGAGATTTTACGCTGTCTTCGAAATCACGAGCGTGCCGTCTGCCATCCTCATAGGCTGTTCTTATGGCCTAGAAACAGAAGTTCCCGGCTGTCCCAGTGTGCGTATATACACGCACACTGTGAGGAACCACTGTAGCAGGAACCATTTACAGGTGATTCCTGGTGCAATTCCCTTTACGTAGCTCAAGCGCTTCCCCTAGCAGCCAAGATGTAGAAACGTCGCTAGCTGTGCGGTGTTTGTACATAAGGTACATTGTTTCATACTTTTTTAATATATAGGGTTTTACGTGCCAAAACCACTTTCTGATTATGAGGAACGCCGTAGTGGGGGACTCCGGAAATTTTGACCACCTAGGGTTCTTTAACGTGCACCTAAATCTAAGTACACGGGTGTTTTCGCATTCGATCCTGCAACCTCATGCTCAGCAGCCTAACACCCTAGCCACTGAGCAACCACGGCGGGTTTGTTTTATACTTCTCTAAGCTGCTACGACTACCGCAAATTTTGAGCGAAAAGGTGTGTTTTCCACATCATTTCACTACATTATTGGGGCTGCTTTAGAATATCCAAAATAGCCACGCGGGTGGTCGCATGTGCATTCCGAGATGGCCGTGACCAAGAAGGAAAAGTGGCGTAATATATAGTAGATTGGTGCTGCGGCCAGGCGACACATTGCATTACCGTTACTGGAGTTATGGCGAATTAGGAAGTCACGCTTCATTTCGACGAGGTCTGGTGGAAGAAGGTCGGGTGCGAGGAAGTTCTTTTGTGCACGAGGAATGCTCGAAGATGTCTGGTAGATATTTTTTTTCTTGTAGAAATGTCACAGTCGAGTAAACTTTGTCTGCTTGCCTCTATATGTTAATCTTTCTTTCGTGCCAGGAACTTATTCTACGAATTTTTTCTTGTAATACTTATCAACTTAATCTGCATTAGTGTTCCTCTTTTGGTCCATCTATACATCTTCGAGCGTTCACTTTAACTGACAGCACCTTGTGCCACTTCATATTCGATATGTCATGGTCCCTGGCCTGTCATTCAACCGTTGCTTGCACCTAATCGGTGTAAGTTCTGGTATATATATATAAAAAAACATGCTCCTTTTCCCGACGTACTGCTCTGTGGCTTGCCTATACCCAGCTACGGCCGCTGGATACATATTTAAAAAAATGTGCGGCCTGCCGCGTGCAACGAAAACGCTGTTATCCGCTGCAACGCCACAAGCCGGAGTCTGCTGTCTGAGATCAGCATAGAAAATGCGTCACGCACGCACGTGGAACGTCGTCGCCGACGCGTCCCATCCCCGGCAGTTAGCGCCGTTCGGCCCAGCCAAGCGGCCGAGAGTGCAACTACGGCAGGCCGCAGCTTTCTTTTTTCGTGATCCAGCGTTGCTTATACTACACTCAGCATTTTGTCACGTTGTGGTGTGCGACTTGTCTACCGGACCTTGCTTAATAATGCGAGAGCGGTAATCAGCACCGTTGCCAGATGGGAAGAGAACTTGGCACCCAGAGGCGCCACGTCCCAGAGCTTACATGTACTCGTCAACCCAAACCATCATTCGATACATTGACCCCGGTGCTCCCCTTCAACCCAGGCTGACTGGGCGGGGGCACTTGGTTTAGGCCGACGTTCCTTCCCGGACAAGGGGGCTGTTGTGGTGCAGCACAACTGAGGAACTGCACTCCACACACAAACAGCCAAGTCGGTTTTACAGGGCACAAACCTGGTCTCCCCCCGCATTGCCAAAGGCACGATCTGTCCATGCAGAGGGCAAACTGGAAGCTCATTACGTCCGGTTTCCTCGACGCTAGGCGAGCTACGTTAATGTACCGCCTGGCGCGAGGATGCCTTCCGTTGAGTTACCGGCGCATCACAGCCATCCCGGCTCGTGGAGTGTGCCCCTTTTGTGGCGGTCGTGAGGACTCGGCTCATATCTTTACGCAGTGTTTGCTTACGGCAGCTCTTCTCCAAAGGACTGCTAGTCTCTTTAGGCTCCCAGGCGTTCCTTATGAGACAGTTCCATTTTTGGACCCTTTGCCTAATCAGGCGATCAACCAGTTCGTGCTTGTTCTCGCCGAGTGCTCATACCAAGTTCGGTTGGCACGCTGTGATTCACTTTTCGGGGATCGGGTGCCGGGCCTTCACGAAAGCCTCGCGAAAACACGGAACGAGGTCTGGTTCCATCTCACCCGGGAGCTGCACCGCTTGAGCAAGAAGTTTCTCGAAGTGGGGGCTCGTCCTGCCGTGATTTTTGATGATTTAAGCGGAAGGCTATCCATTCAGTTATGATGCATGCTCCTAAGGTTGCTCGATTCGACCGTGTGTGCCACTCGATCTACGGGGTTTTTTTTTTTTTGGCTCAGTGGAACCCAGAGGCGGAAACGGTGGTGGCGCACCCTCGTGTGGTCGCACTGCCCCGCGCATGGCTTTGGTTGTATCCGCGGTTGTATGCCTTGACCTCTTGTGCGTCAAGGCAGTCCGAGCCTTAATAAGCAAGTAGGTAATAAGCATGATTAATAAGCGAGAGCGCATTGGCCAAACGAATTTCAAACCACGCATACGCAACCAGACAAGCCCTCCATGTGGCGCAGAGAAATTACGCAACTAATTGACTTTCTCAGGATAAAACATGTAGAAAAAGTATAACTTACACTCCACCTACAGACGCGATAGAGAGGGATTGTAATTCGAATATACGTGAAAACACAATTATGTTACGCGGAAACTCAAACACAAACCCCTCTTAACGCGGAGCGTTTTCCAGCTGCTGTTTGAGGTCTTTCTTATAGTCGCGGACAAGTTTTCTTGGCTATGAACCGAAGGCTACGGAAACTAAGCGCAAGAAGTAATCCCGCAGTTTTGCTGGCGTTTTCTTACTTGGCAAATTGAAAACAATATTATTTTTGTTTTGTACAGTACCTAGTTTTAAACGATGCGTAACCTTAACCAGTCAGCTATTGGTATTTTATTGTATCTTTATATTGCTCTTTCGACATTTGTCTCACCCGAAGCCATTGCACGTTTTGCACATTCACCAAACGCGAAATGGCACATGTGTCTTCTGGTGAGTGTTTGTCGCCTGCTGTACCGTCAATCAACTCCCCAGAGAGGCCGTTCACCAATTTCGCCAACAAAAGACCACTGGATCACACCAATAAAAGCTGTGGCAGTGCGCGACCGCGCGAGTTGGGGCCCAGCTTTTCCTCCGGCTGTCGTGACGTCACGTCACGTGGTTGCGCTTAAAGTCAATGGTGGCTGCACGGCCGCGCCCAAGGGCTGAACTGAGTGATTGCAATATGCAACGCATAAAAACAATGGCTGTGGCTTAGCTTACGTTACGTCCAGGATGCGAAGCATACTAGCCTTTATTTTAACGCGACAGCGTTAAGGAGCTCGTGTCGCAGAAAAGCCGGTGTCGTCGGTGTCGGTGTCTGCGGCGTTGCACTTCATGAATAAATCGTTGTCGCGCCGAACGCTGCGTTGCTCGATGCTCACCGCGTCCGATGCGGGGGGCGACGCCGCGAGCGACGGCGCGAGTTAGAGCCCCGTTTCTCCTCTGTCGTGACGTCACGGTGTCACGTGGTATTGAAGGCGACACTGCCGCGCCTGAGGAGCTGGGTTGAGCTCTCGAGCGACGGCGCGAGTTGGAGCCCCGTTTCTCCTCTGTCGTGACGTCACGGTGTCACGTGGTATTGAAGGCGACACCGCCGCGCCTGAGGAGCTGGGTTGAGCTCTAGTAATATGCTTCGCATAAAATAAAGTGTTTGCAGCATCTGCGCGGAAACCAAGCGAGCCCATCTGGAAATCGCAAACTTCGAAATCTAGGTACAAACGAGTGAGCGAGCGAGCTGACTGCTGCGCCGGCGCTTTACCAACGCCTGCGTCGGCTGCGGGTCCAAGCCCTAACCGACGCCATACGGCTGCATGGGAGCTCGGACGCAGGCTGCGATGTTCACTGTTCACAACTTGGTACATATCGCATGTGAATAAACATTGATTCACGCTGAGTTAACTGCATCTTCCCTCACTAAAGTGGTTGTGCGAGGTTGGCAAAACCGAAACGGGTGCCGAGTGCGCCCGGACTACGCTGCATACAAATGCTCTCGTGCAGAAGCTCCGCCCCCGGAACTTTCGTTTCATAGCCAAGAAAATTTGTCCGAGAGCATAGCAGGAGTGACGCAGCCCTTTGGTTCCTTGCACATCATCAACAAAAGAACCATAAAGCTCGCCTTCGTGCACAGCGCTCACCGTCAGCTTTTTCCGGTGCATATTACGGTTACATAAGCTGCAGTTTCCGGGAAGCGTGAGAATCTTTAGGGCTCTTTGAATGCTATCGTGTTGCAGTCGTAAAGGCGATGCATCCTCCAAATTATTCCACTCAGCTTTCGTGACGTCACTCTCAGCCGGGTGCACGACGACCATTCATTACTCCACTCACGTCTATTGTTACTTAAGGGTCCATTGCTTGTCTCTCAAGGGTTCCGCGCCGGAACCGTTACTTTTTTATGACGCGCCGGAATATGGGCCGTCTCTGAAGCATCGCTTACCCCACTCAGTCTTTCGATCCCTCGCTGCCCGTGCTTGGAGCGCTTAGCCTTGGTCTTTTTGCCAGCCGTGGTAGCGGCGGTGGTGCCGACGGTGGTCGTTGTGGGACGGTCCTTTGTTTTGGCGGGAGCCCCACCCGGCGACGTCAACTTTTGTCGCGCAGCCAAGGACGGCTTGCTCAGGGACTTACCGAGCGAAGGCCGAGAACGCGCCGCCGCCCGCGTCTTTTTCCCGGACTCTTTCGAGCGCTTCTTGTGGGACTTGCGGAGATCGTCCGACATGGCGTCTTCTTGGTTCTCGCGCTTCTTCTTCTTCTTCGTCCTCTACCCTTGCTTGCTTGCTGGTTATGCCATGCCGCTTGTCCACCACGAGAAAGTGGCCGTGGTTTGATTTTGGTTTGAAAGAGCCTGTCTCGATTGCGCACTCACCAATTCTCTTTAAATCAACATTCAGATCAATGCTCAATAAAATCTTCGAACCCCGTTGGTTGTCTTCCGCGAGCAAACCCAGATGAACTAATTTGGCACGTCCGTTTTAATGCCCTTCGGCTTGAATGGCCATTGAAAAATGAGGGCGCAATTGTCGTACATTGTCTAGTTGAAGTTGCCTTTCCTCGTTCTCGTTCATTGAAGTGTGCGTGCATCTTGGGGGAATCGTCCGAGTGCTTTTCTACCTCCAGACGTCCAGTGATGAGTGTGTTAGCTTCCCGTCTTGGGCTCTCACAGAAAAAGAACTAAGTTTCTTGGAGGAGGCATTACATCACTCCTAACTATGTTACATGAATTCGCACTTCATTTCCTTGTAAGGGCATGCGCGGTCTACACTGCTTCGCATGTATAAAATCGACGCAGTGGCACAATAAACTTAGTTGAAAGTTTTCGCTTGGTGTGTCGTCTTCTCTCACGTCCGTGTCGTTTCTTTTTTTGTGTCGTGAAATATCATTTAAGTAATGGATTGCGGACTTGCCCGGAATGCTGCTCTCTTTATATTTATTTATTTATTTATTGATCGCGAAATGGCCGCACCTCTTCTCTTCAACCCGATGCATATATATTTTCAGGCATTCTCTTGTGCTGTCTTCAACTGCTCCCGATATGTTGAACTCAATGAGCCTCGGCAGCAAAAACGCTCCTATTAAGAACAGGAGTCGTTCACCCGATCGAACGAGACCATGGCTTTCGCCTGCGAACGGCGACTTCTCGCCTTCCATCCAACGTCCCGTGAGACGATGGATGGATGGATGGATGCAAAACTTTAATAAAGGTCCTGAGGTACGCGACTCTGCGCGCTGCGGGCCGCTCCCACGTTGGGACAGTCAGGCCATGCCCGACCGCCGCATCGTGGGCCCTCTGGACAGCCCATAGCTGCGCCCCAGCATCGGGGCTCTTGATAGCGGAGAGCCACTTGTCTTCATTGATTTGTTCTGTGCCTCTTAGCGAGGGGCGACGCCAGAGCATGTGGTCTAGGCTAGTGATGTCACTGCAGTGCCTGCAAGAACTAGCGGTATAGGTGTCGGAATAAATCTTGTGGAATGAAGCCGGTCTGGGATACGAGCCTGTTTGCAAGAATCTGAGGGTCAATGCCTGCACTCTATATAACTTCTTGTGTGGAAGGGGAAAGAGAGAGAGGTAGTTTATTGAATGGAAAATGTAGAGAGGTCGGCCAGATAATGGAGCATCTGGCCTGCTACTCTACATAAGGGAAGGGGAAGAGGGGAAGAAAAAGGGTAACAATGGGGGATGATAATGGGAGGAACGAGGTGAATGACACATTACACAACTGGTATCACAGGCGTGAGTTCAGGCCCGTGTCACCTAGGAAACGTGAAAGTGCACGCATTGTCTCTGTCGTCCGCCAACTCTGTGGCCACGCGCCTTGCAAGAGGTCCTCTGACAGTGGTCCATTGTGTAAATGTCTCAATGTACCTGCCAATGTCAGTCTTTCTCGCGCATACTCAGGGCACACCACGAGCACATGTTCTATAGTCTCTACAGCGCCACACATTGAACAGTCCGGGGAAGGGGACCTGTCGGTCCAATAACATGTGCAAATATTTGCGCGTGAAGGCGACGCCTAATCGCAGTCTGCGTATCAGGCATGTATGAGGGCGTGGAATTCCACGCAGAATAGGAAATTTCATATCGGGATCCAGGCTTTTAAGGCGGACGTGACGAGCGTCTGGCTGGGCCCAGTATCTCCTCGTCGCACTCCTCATTAATTCCGACAGGAGGCATGTGATGTCCGGTCTGGAGAATGGCACTACAGTTCGCAGGCCACTGCTGAGGGCGCGCCTTGCTGCAGCATCGGCCATCTCATTACCGTTGAGCCCACAGTGTCCCGGGATCCATTGGAACACAATGCGGTGGTGTTTTTCTTGAGCGTATGAAAGCAGCTCGGTGATCTGCAGGGCCAGAACCTGATATGCGGTGTGGCGCAGGAAGCATCCCAAAATTTGCAGCGCGGGTTTTGAGTCCGTGAAAATGCACCACTCTTTAGGTCTTTCCCCGCAGATGTGGCGAATCGCTTCCCGAATAGCCACAAGCTCTGCAGCGGTTGATGTTGAATTATGGTCTAGTATGAAACCTCGAGTCATCTGTTGGGCTGGTATCACCACAGCTGCTGTCGATGCCTTAGGTGACACGGAGCCGTCTGTGTACACATGAACATATGTCTGGTATTCTGACCAGATGTACGCGAGAGCAAGTTGTTGTGGTCCACTGACGGGAACCAATGATGTCTTTAGTATGCCGGGGACATGTACGCATACGGAAGGTTGAACCATCACCCATGGTGGTTTGACGGGGTGATATGGAAGGACATAGCCTGTTGTTATGTGGGGTAGATGGCAGCGGAGTGCACTTGTGAAACTGCTTTCCGGACGCTCATGTAGAACCGACGTCAATGGATGGCAATGGTGTCGTGTCAGTAAGCGTAAATACACACGAAGTGGTTCGTGGGACAGGTATATCGGTAATGGGCATACGCGGGCTTCCTCAATTGTGCCTTTGTTGGAGGCACGCCGTGGCAACCCGAGGCATATTTTGAGTTCCTGCGCTTGGACGCTCTCTAATGTCCGTAAGCAGGAAATGCTCAAGTTTGAGAGTATCGGAAGGCTGTATCGAATGTAGCCCACGAAGAGAGACTGATAAAGTCTTAGTAATGAGCCTTCCGTGGGGCCCCATTTCATGCCTGTTGCGAAGCGAAGACCATGGCAAAACAGATTAAGTTTTTGCTTCAAGATATTAACATGCCTCGTCCATGACAAATCGCGGTCAATGATAATGCCCAAGAATCTGTGGTGGGAGACATAAGGCATTATGACACCGTTAATGGAGATTGGGTAGCGGCAGACGGATTTGCGCGTGAATGCAACCACAGCACATTTTTCGGCAGCTAAGCACAAACCCTGACGCCGTATGTATCGTGAAGTAGATGGCACAGCCCGTTGTAATTTCGCACGTAGTTGTGGGCGTGTTGTACCAGAAGCCCAGATGCAGATGTCATCTGCATATGCACTGATGTGGATGTGAGGTGCAAGCTCACCCACCAGGCCAATCAGTGCCACATTAAATAATGTTGGGCTGAGAACTCCTCCCTGAGGAACTCCGCGGCATACCTGATGACGTTTAGTGTCTCCGTCAGGCGTGGACATGTGAATGAAACGGCCGCTGAGGTAGAGCCGGCCGCCAATACCCAAGTCATCTAGGGCATCGAGAATGGCTTCATGAAGGATGTTGTCGTAGGCCCCTTTGATATCTAAGAAAACAGCGGCGACGAGTCGGCGTTGACGTTTTTCATGTTCCACTGTCGTAAAGAGGTCAATGACGTTGTCAATTGAAGAACGAACCCGCCGAAAACCGGTCATCATGTTCGGATAAAGATCATTTCTTTCCAGAAACCATTCGAGCCTCGCCAGGACCATTCGTTCCATAACTTTGCTAACACAGCTGGCTAATGTAACTGGGCGGTATGAGGTAAGCTCATAAGGAGTCTTTCCAGGCTTCAAGAGAGCAACCAGGCGGCTGATCTTCCACTGCTGCGGAACAATACCGGAGACCCATGTGTCGTTGTAATAATTGAGCACTGCAGTGCGACCAGCCCTGCCAAGGTGAGACAGAGACGAGTACGAGATCCCGTCAGGGCCAGGAGCAGATGAATGCCGACACGACGCAAGAGCAGCCTCTAATTCGGGCATCGTATAGAGCAAGTCAAGTCGTAGTGGTCACTTGAGGAAGGTGGCGCGAAAACTTCGAATTGGATTGAGGCTGGTTGAGTTGTGCCCACAATCATTTTGCAGAAGTCGTCCGCTACCTCTACATCATTGCGGCGTTGGTAAAGGGCCAGAGCACTGAAAGGGTACCTGTCTTGTGGGGGAAAACGTAGGCTCCTGACTACATGCCAAATACGTGACAGCGGCTTGCGAGGATCCAGTGATGAGCAGAACTTTCTCCATCGCTTCCTTCCTAATTTCTCGAGATGGCGCTTTATTTGTCATTGAGCTCGGCGACAAAGGGCGAGATCGTACGTGGATTTCGTCCTTCTATATTTCCTCTCAGCGCGCCGTCGGACTGCGCGCAACCTCTCGAATTCCACGTCGATAGGAGACCCCGATGAAGGTGCACATATGGTCCGCGTGGCCTCACTGAGGGCGGAGGTGATCAAGTCTTCTATTTACTTTGGTGACTCGAGATTCGCACAGGAATTCTCCACGAATGTCTTAAAAGTGGGCCAGTCAGTGCACCGCACATGAGACGAAGTGGTAGGTGCGAACCACTTGACGCAGATATACGTTGGTATGTGATCACTGCCATGTGTTTCCACATCACTGAACCACCTTATAGAAGACTGTAGTCGTGAGGAAACAAACGTCAGGTCCAAGCAGCTACTATAGGACGCGCCACGCAGAAACGTAGGAGAGCCATCATTAATATTGACGAAATCCTGTGAGTGCATAAAGTCGGACAAGGCTTTGCCTCGGTTATTCATTACTGTACTTCCCCATTGGGGGTGATGAGCATTGAAGTCGCCCACAATAATATGGGGAGCTGTGCAACTCTGGATTGCTGAGGACAGATACGAGAAATCAATGTGATCTCTGGGTGGAATGTAGCCGCCGAGGATCGAGAAGACCCGCCCTCTAAGCGTTAACGTCAAGCAAATGTAGTGGTTCGAGTTATGGTGCTGGAGGGCAAGGCGGTAGTGTGGAATATCTCGGCGTATGCACACTAATACCTTGCTGGTTTCATCAGCTTCTCGAGACCACAGCAGGACATATCCAGAAAGGCGGAAAGCAGAAGGCATGTTGGGCTCACATATAACAATCACGGGGAAGCGGTATTTCTGGACGCGCTGTCGGAAGTCACTTAGGCGACCACGCAGGCCTCGGGCATTCCACTGCATCACTACACTGCGACGTATGTGCATCGACACAGAGGAGGGGTTGTGTGGTAGCGCCATAATGAATCACTGCAATGCCGCCAAGAGCGGCTCAATTGCAT
Organism: Dermacentor albipictus; assembly: GCF_038994185.2. NCBI lineage: Eukaryota > Metazoa > Arthropoda > Arachnida > Ixodida > Ixodidae > Dermacentor > Dermacentor albipictus. The sequence goes on from NC_091826.1 coordinate 46,866,534, forward strand.
CCAAAAACTGAACAACAACCCTTGCTGTTGGCGTATTGATGCCTGAAAGCAGCGTGCGCATGGAATGTAAAAGTTCTTTTAGAAGAACGTTCACCTGCTGGTCTTCCGGCTTGTCCTTAATGTCCACTGGACCGGCACGGATTGATGGACGCGTTGGTTCGACGACTTTTGATGACAGAGCAGGCCATTCCACATCAAAGGAGGTGGATAATATACCCGCATCTTTCTGAACCACCGTGGTAACATGGGGCGCTGCAGCAGGCGGCGTCTTATTCTGCAGCTCAATACGTTGAGGCAACGGAGCTGAGAGTTGCTGTGACGGCGGCTGAGACAGACTAGTGACGTGTGACTCCGGGCGTTGGTGTCGGGAATGACGTTTGCGGCGACGAATAGACGCGGCCGCATCTTGGTGACTTGAGTTTTCTTTTCCCATCTTCTTCAGGATAAACCTCTCGTTCTTCATCCTAGGACAGTCTTTAGCCGTCGCCTCATGAGCGCCGAAGCAGTTGGTGCACTTGACTGTCTCCGTCTTGCAAGTGTCATGCTGGTGTGATCCGCCGCATCGACGGCAGGATATTTCGTTTCTGCAAACAGCACTCACGTGGCCAATCCTGTTGCATTTGCGGCATTGAACAGTCTTTGGAACATACAGACGGACAGGATGCCGCACATAGCCCACCTTGACGTGGGATGGGATAGAGTCGGCTTCAAAAACAACTTTAACACACTGTGATCGGCCGAAACGATGAATGTCGACTATCTTGGCCGTAGATTTGATCAGTGTCCGCAGGTCGCTGTCCGTTATTTCAGGGTCTACGTCTGTGATAACTCCAGCGGAAGTCCGTTTTCCGTGAAAGAGATAGGGGCGGACCGGCATACCGCCTAACACTCCAATTTCTTTCAGTTTGTCCACGGACGCCCGAGATTTCACATCTACCGTAAGGACATTCTTCCAAGCGTTGATTCTGACCTCTTGGACTTGTCCCGGAATCAGCTGGTCGAAGAATTGGGACAGCCGCTGTCTGTTGATGGTATTCAAGTTAGCCGTCTCCGTTGTGGCTACGAAGGCCATAGAAAACCCGTCAGGTGCATCAACATTCTCTGCAGGCAACTCCCTCGCTGCTGATGTCCGGCGTAACGCGCCAAGTTTGTCAACGGTCTTTGTAGTCGACTCACCAGCTGTTGATGTCCGGTGCAACTTCCTTTTCAGGCGGCGCGATTCAACAGGCGTGAAGCTGCTACTGTCGGAATCCATCTCAGTCACCGTGGAGTCATCGGCCGAATCTGGAAGCTCCACGTCGGTGACGGTCGTAGCACAGAGGGCACCAACCGGCCGAGCAGCAGCTGGGTCAACTGCGTCGACGGGAAGCTGCACGGGACGTGTGGCCGCCATCCCGAAGGACGACGCGATCACTGTGTACACACAATATTAAAAAGCTACAGAAAAGTGGAACAGCCGAAAACACAGATGCTCTCTACCGTCACTAGTGGAAAGGGAAAGTCTCTCCTGCCGAGATAGAAGTGCTGCGCAATTTCATTGTATGTGGTCGGTTGATCTCTGCTCTCCACCACTGCGGGCCGGCGCTGGAGTTCTCCGTGGTCGCGGAAAGCGAGACCTCGCGCCTTGGAGTGGGCCAGCTCGTTCAGGTTTGTGGGGCCTCCCATGATGTGGGGGCCTCCCATACCACCTGAGAATGTGGGTGGCGATGCTTTTGCCGTCGAGGATGCGACAGGCTTCCTTACACACAGCGCCAACGCTGAAGGAGCGGATGGCTGCCCTGGAGTCGCTGAAGATATTAGCATGTTTGTCGTCCAGGAGGGCCAAGGCAATGGCCACTTTCTCGGCCGCACGCGACGACGTGCTTGGTACCGAAGCGGCGTTAGCGGTCGAACCCCTGTGGTTGATCGACACTACCATGAAATTGTTGCTGTTGCCATAATAGGCGGCGTCAACGAAGCAGCTGCCGCCTGGGAGTTCTGTCGCGCGGCGTAGGAGCGCCACCGCCCTGTCCTTCCTTCTTTCTACGTTGCGTTGGGGATGCATATTGCGCGGGGCGGGTGGTATGATGACTGTATCTTTGTGCTCTTTCGGAAGGCCCTGATAGGCGTCTTCGACAGTGGCCGGGGGGACGCCCATCTCTGTTAGGAGTCGTCTGCCTGCCCTGGCGCCGGAGAGCCTGAGAATCTGTGCCCTTTCTTGTGCTTCTGCAGTTTCTTCCAGGGTATTATGAATACCCAACTGCAGGAGTCGGTCGGTGCGTGTGTAGTTTGGTAGTCCGAGCACGCTCTTGATCCCCCTCCTTATCATGGCATTTAACTTGTCTCGCTCGGCCCTCTTCCAGACGTGCATGGCCGCTACGTACGTGGAATGGCATAACAAGAAAGCGTGGACTAGCCTTATCAGATTCTCTTCGCTCAGGCCTCTCCTTCTGTTAGCTACCCGCCTGATTAGACCGATGACGCTATCCGTCTTTTTTGTAGTTTGTGAATGGTGATGCTATTCGTGCCCGCCCCTTCGAGTGTCATTCCCAAGATTGGAATGGACGCGACTTTGGGAATGAGATCTCCGCACTTGGTGTAGAGATTAATGTCAATTTCAGTGGGGGGTTTCCAGTTCTTTGGCTTGCGGCCCTTTCTAGTTGGGCTGTAGAGAAGGAGCTCTGATTTCTTTGGGGAGCACCGGAGTCCCGTGTCGGTTAGAAAGCGCTCTGTAGTGTCGACAGCTTCCTGGAGAGCGGCTTGGACTTGTCCGTCACTGCCACCCGCGCACCAGACTGGGCCAGACCAGTCTGGGTCGACGTCCTGATGTCCATTTCCTGCACCTTGGACTCTATCTCTCGCATTCTGTTTTCTAGGGATTGCATTTTGACGTTTTGTGTGAGACGATGATCTCTTTAGTTTTCGGATGTTGTTTTTATTCGGTTACCCCGAAAGTCCCGGTAGGGGCAGGTAGGGGGAAATGATAACGAAACTGAGATACACTGTAACCTATTGAAAATACCTTAATTATATTTGTATATTGACACGTGCGCTTGTCTACCTTTTCCGGGTGACCACTTGTCACCACCTAACAAACGTTATCGCAGAGCGCAGGACACACCTGCATCTATCGGAAGTTTCTCGAATGTTATCGATGGTTCCACCCGCTGTCTGTCACAGAAACTTGTCTAATCTGATTGCATGTATGCGCGACGCGAATAGTGTAGAGCTGTGTGGAAGACACGCAGGTACCAACGGTTACTGTGGAACATTCGACGACTGACGGAGAAAAGCAGACGCGCTTGACCCGCTGATCAGATTTTCTACCATCGCTGACTGATTGCGTTCTCGCCGCTATCGCTGTGTGTTGAGCGTAGCCTATGTTTTAGGGCACAGGCTCGCCCAATGAACGACTAGTTTTACCATTCACTGTTTTGCTGCTTTTTTCACCGGCCCTACCACATGAAAATATATATATATATATAATAGTGTTACGTAATGCGTGAACGATGCCTATACCGAGGGGAAAGCTTAATTATACGGTCGAGATTTCAGCAGGAGGAGATTTTCTCTGGCCTTCTCCTCAATTGGGGCAATGGGTGAGGGAGAAACAGTAAAAGGATGAGAGAGAACGAGGTGACGACGCAATATTACCGTAAGTGCTTGTGTTGGATATGCAACGATCACGAAAAACAAGAAAAATGCAAACAAATGATGCATTACTAAGCAGTATATTATTACATACCTTTATTCGAACAAGTCTAATATTAACAACCTAAAAGGAAGAAGTAGACCGAGTATAAACGTCATAGAAGGTGGCATAGTTATTTAACGTAAGCAATAAACTCTTCCTGATGCATGACACGCGCTGTCTTCAGATTATTGAAGAGTACGGGCATATCGAGTGTCCAGCAACACGAATGTACATTAAATGTTAAAGTCCATAGCCTCATATTGACGTTCGTAAGCGTACTTACGAGCAGAATCTAAAATGATAGCGAAGGTTAGCATCTTCCCTTTTCTCTCTCCCTCTCATTTTTTGTCTGCTAATAATGAACGACTATACTGTAAACAGTGTCCCCCTCCCCCCTAAAATAGTGAGAACAAAAGATTTAGGTCCGGTGCTAAAGTGCCTAAGTATTTCTGATGCACTGTAAGCTTCCTTTCACGCGTAAAGTGATATTGAAGTTACCGGCTCGCGGTACGGGTGCGGAATCCGAGAAGTCAAATTTCGCCGTCCGTTTTCTTCGTCAATAATCAAGGACCCTCGAGTAAACAAATGTTTCCCGAAAAATTGAGAACAAAAACAGAAAATCAACTGCACTTAGTTATCCCTATGTGGATGAATGCGAAAGGAGTGCGAACACTACGTGTTGCTTAGACTTGCCACAGCGCGATGCCAACGGTTCTACTTGCAAAAAAGGTCGTGGCTTCGAGTTCCCTAATTATTTTGCCTTAAACAACAGAAAAGTTCGTGGGTTCGGGTGCCTTAATTAACAATGTATTTATTAACTGTGACTTAATTACCTTCGCCTTAAATAATGCCAAATTGGCGGATTCGACTCGCACCAAAGGTCGAGGGTTCGTAGCCTTTTTGTACCCTCGCGTGGTCACACCGAAAATGCCGGATTTTGCGCTTCTCGAGTCAATTGATGCGTTCCCCTTAAAACGGCAAGCAGCCGAAGGCGCAAAACTATTCACAGAGCAGAGGTGGCAGCGAGCGACCGACGGCCTCGTTCCCATTGCACTTTTCTCTTTACATCGACGGGTAGCAAGTACAGTTGAAACTCGATTTACCGAAGTAACGACCACGCTGGAGTTATTTCGTTAAATCGGGAAGTGCGTAAAATCGAGAAAGCAATTTTTCGGTCCCCCTAAATCTGAAATTGTAACAGAGAGACGCGAAAAAACTACTGCTGCATTCTATTTGTCGCAAATTACGTTATACCCAGGTGGCGTTGAGTCCACACTTCCGTGCATGGGCGCGGCATGCAGCCTCGTCAAAATAAAGCTAGCGATGTGACCATGGCACCTAGATGTTTTAAGGGGATAGCTTTAGAGCGCACGCTTCAAGAAAAACCCGTCGGTATCAAAATTAGAAAAAATCACCGCTTTTTTAAACTCATTTATTTCAAGAAAAATGACCTTAAATCGAGTTCGACCAAGTTTGTTTCGTTAATTCGGGCTGATTATATTACGGAACTCTGTGAGTACCTGCCTGTGAATGAAAATTTCTTTATTAGATGAAGAACTTCGTAAAATAGCATTTTCTTGGATCGACTTTTCACTGCGGTAGGATAAGTGAGCTACAGACGAGGTTTCTGCAGAGAAAAATGCAATGTCATCTCTCGGCTGCTTTGTTTTCAAGGAGCTGACGAAGTGACCAGAACAAAAGGTAAACTGGTGGTAGCTGTCCTGGCGCAAAAGTTTCCTTTGTCATGTTAAATTAACGACTACGGCTTCGAATGCATAACTGTCTGAAACCATAGAGTTCAGCAGCTGGCACAATGTAATTTGTACCATCCTTCACGAGTTGATTAATGCGTTGATCTCAGAGGTTACAAATCGCGGGTCTCTCTCCGGCGATTTCTTTTCGATGTGTTTTCTTTTAATTCTAAATGAGAATGGAATGAATATAGATGAAAAAAATATAAATATAGGAGCATATTCCGCAGGGCAACTACGATCTGGACATGTGTCGCGAAGAGCCGACCGTCGTCACTATGTTTTTTTAGTAAACTGTGCACAAACAGAAGGCGGCAGTCCTGTAGTTCTTGTCTTGCCGTCACGTTCGCCGTGAGTGCACCAACGGGTGCGAACTGCGTGAGTGTGTGGTGAATACTTTAGTATTAATGTTTTTCCGTTTTCCTGGCCGTGCCAGAGTGACTGCTCTTCGATCGTGGCTCCTTCTTAGACCTTTCCATCCTTTAGGGTGCGTACGGGGCCCTTTTCATATTTTTTTTCCACGCCACTTCATTCTTAGTCAATCGCACATCCCAGGTAAGTGCCACAATTCCTGAACCTATCATCATCACTTGCACCCCTATCGCGCCATTTGGAACTTGCAAGGGTGAAAAGAAGAAAACGAGGAAGTAGAGTCATGGCGGACGGTAAATGGTCTGGTTCTAGCTCCGCACGACACTTGAAAGGGGGCAGACCTGGCGAGAACAGCCCCACGAACGCGAGGGCATCTCCGAAAGGTGTCGAATCCTCGAAGTCTGCGAGAAACCGTGGCAGTGACTCTCCGAGAAGTCAACACTCGCCTACGTCATCCGTCATTTCGCCACCGCCACAACGAGACGGCGAAGCGCGCGAGGCAGGCGAGGAAATCTCGCCAAAACGGACCGCTTCGCCGAACCGCGGAGCTTCGCCGGCAAACCTGCACGAGAAAACGGTTGCGAGCGACTCTCCCAGCTCGGCGAGACCGAACACGTCCGCTCGAGCTTCGCCAAGGCGAGGAGGTACGCCGACACGTAGGACATCGCCCGTGAGGGCGGACCCGTCTTCAAAACCTGGTGCGTCCTCGCCGAAACATGGCGAAGCTGGTGTTCCAAAACCCGGTGATGCTTCGCCAGTGCTTCGGGGTTCACCGATGCAATTGCACAATATACGGGTGCCAAAAACGGGAGGCCAGTCCCCTGCGCGAGGCCCAGCGAAACCGACGAAATCCGGAAGCGCTTCGCCGAAACGGCGAAGCTCGCCTAAGCGACAACCTATACTGATGCAAGCGGGCACGCCGAAGGGTCGCAGGTCACCATCTGGAGGAAGCACACCTATTCGCCGAGCTTTTCTCGGGAACGCAGGTTTGAAATCTTCGGAACTATATGGCTAACATAAGTGTCATATACTCAGAATATTTTGAATCCGTAAAGGTCATATAGTTTATTGCTGTCTCGACCTCATGTCCCACCCATGTTTTTACGCCAGAACACTTTGTAGGAACACGTCCCTTGGTCTGCAAGAACTTCGCCTCTTTGGTTACAGGTGCAGCGGCCGCCCCCAAGCCGCAGTCTGCGAAAGCCGAAGTCGGAGCCAAGCCGGCCGACGATGCAGGTTCGACGAGAAGCCCTACCGAAACTCGACGTAGGCCCACGATATCTCTGAAGGACCCACGGTACCGGTACATTGCCCAAGCCCTGATGGCTGCGCGGGGAGGTCGTGGAGCGGGCGGTACCAGTGGCAGTTCGTCGCCAAACGGAAGGACATCACCCTCCGCCACCCCGTATTTCGCTTCGGATGACGACAACACAATCCTCGAGCTCGGCACATCACAAGTTCCCCACTCCCCGGGGGGATTCGGAGGGAGGTCCTCAGGAACTGCCTCACCCGTGATCTCACAGAGGTAATGCTGGTATGATACATATTTACACACTGTATACTTTAAACATATAGCCTATACTTACGTATGCATGGTGTGCTCTAGTTGACATGCACAAAAAAGGAAAACGGAGCTGGGCAGGGCATGTAGCGTGTAGGGTAGATAACCGGTGGACCATCAGAGCTACAGAATGGGTGCCAAGGGAAGGGAAGTGCAGTCCAGGACGTCAGCAAATTGTAGGGGGCGATGACACTAGGAAATTTGGAGGCGCACGTCGGAATCAGGTTGCGCAAGACTCGGATAATTCGAGATCGCTGGGAGAGGCGTTTGTCCTGCAGTAGTCATGGAACTAGACTGATGAAGTATAAGAAGAAGAAGAAGAAGATGATGATGATACTTTAAATGGACATACATACAAGCACTAAATCTGTATAGAGCATTATAGCATGCTTCGATAAACACATTTTTGGTAATCTTGATGTAGCTAGTCTAATAATCGGAAGACCCCAGGAAGTTAGCTTTTTTCATGAATTATATGGACACCCCAGGCCAAATTTTGCCGTTGGCGTTGCCGTGCCGTTCCGCGTAGAGTCTAAGTGCGATGACGTCACGGATGCGCGCCTTATGCTGTACGTGCGAGGGAAAGCATGCGAGGGTGGGCATGTCCGCCTACAGATTGAGTGTGATGGCAGGTTTTTCCTCCAGCTGTCGAGAACGCCGTGTCATGCTGATAACGCGGGAAGTGCCGGGCTCTCAGCGTTAAAGGAAAGGAAGTGCGGGCAAGACAGATGGGACAAAATAACCCCAAAGGGTGTAAATGTTTTAGGAGTATATGTACAAATGGAGCATGCACCTTTAAAAATGCTTGCACCTTTTCGGGCGGAATCAAACCTGCGTTCTGTTTCGTGCATTACATTGCTGCATGCACCAATCCCAAGGTTGGGCGGAGCAAGAAATTGTGCGCCATGCGTCAAATGATCGATAATTACATAATTTACTCGTTCATTAGTATGTGTAGTTGCCGTACAAGCAGACCTTAGTGCAACTAAGCCCAGTAAATGTCACATATTGATTGTATATTAATTGCATATACTAGACCAGTCGCTTTTGCGCGTGTCTGTTTAGGCCATGTTTATTGTTTTACACACACACACACACACCCACACATTACATATATATATATATATATATATATATATATATATATATATATATATATATATATATATATATATATATATATATATATATATATATAGCACCTTACATAGCATCTTACATAGCCTCCACGAAGGCAGTGTGCAAGAGGAGGAATCCAGTTACATCAACGTGTAACAGGAGTTATTCAAGTGAGGAAAAAAGAAACCATCACATACAAAAGCAGTATTTCCTAAAATATAAAAGCAAAATTGGCTGAGTTGGCGTCCCTTCACGGCTCTGACTGTTCCCTTGAAAAGGTATTATTTGCTCAACGCAATTGTCGGCAACATGAAACTAAACACAGAAAAATAAGTATGCATGTAAAGATACTAGTAAATATTACACGGAGGTCATTGCACTACAGAGTAGGCGTACAAGCGCAAAAAAAATTGCCAAGTCATATGCTGAATTGCGGTGATGCAAAAAAAAGAGAGGAAGGAGAACTATAGACAGACAGCAAGAAGCTAGGCAGACACCAAACACTCTTTGCCATCCACAATAGGCGACCAGTTCACAGATAATAGGTGATGTGTGAATCCACTTTGTCTAAAAACAATTATTAAACATAAGAAAAGTATACGTATCATATAATATCATATAATATAATATCGTATACGCAAGTATAAGTATCAATCGATACGCATATAAGAAGAACACAAGCACGAAACGCGAGAAAAAGCACGAAATGAGTATACGGATGAGGCGGCAAAATGTTCAAGAGGGAGCACAAGGCAGATGTGAAAAATTGCCGGGAATATTATCCGTAAGAAGAGCCCGCAACACGTGAAAAGGGAGGCAATGCGTACGTTGAAATATCGCGCGGTCTGCCTCCTACGGCCGCCTCCGTGGTCGCCAGGATGGATGGATGGATGGATGGATGGATGGATGTTATGAGTGTCCCCTTTGGAACGGGGCGGTCGGTTGCGCCACTAAGCATTTGCTGCTATACTGCCTAAGGCCCTACCTAGGTTAAACAATAATAAAAAAAAGATTTAAAAACCCCATGAACTCCCACAACCAAATTTTCTGATCACCTGTTGCGAACGGTGCTTTTGTACGTCTCCGCCTTTTGTGGTTTCCTTACTTTTATTCCACCAATCCTCCAATCGGCCTCTTACTAATCCCTATTGCGGACATGTTTACTTTTCCACTGCTCTCGCTGAACCTCTGCTCTCGCTTCAAGGAGGCCAGTGAAGCCCAAGTCGACCACTGGGTAGGCGTCTTCACAGTATAATAAAACATGCTCCATAGTTTCCCTAGCTTTACCGCAGCAAGCACACGCTTCTTCATAGTTCTGATATCTCGCTTTATAGGTGCGTGTTCTAAGACATCCCGATCTCGCTTCGAAAAGTAATGAGCTTCTGTTTGAGTTATCACACCTTGTTTCTTTCCTGATTTCGTTTTTTCCTCTTAAGTAGTTACACATGGCAGGCGTCTTTTCCATTGCCGCCACGCACGAGATTATTTCGGCCTCTCTGACGTTCCCCTTGACGTTCTTTGTTGCTGTGTTGCCCACCCTACAGGCCGCATACTTGCTGGTAAGCTCCCTAGTTTTTTTTTTTCCTTCACTGTGAATCAATGTTTTTCCTGTACAGATACCTCAACACTCTCCCAGCTCATCTACTTTCTTCCAAATTCTTCAGTCATTCTTAATACTCAATTTTACTTCGAGCTTCCCTAACTTCAAAACTAGTCCAGCCTTATCACCCTGTACATCTTCATTGGTAGTCTTTCCATGAGCGCCCAATGCGAGGCGGTCCACTGACCTTTGGTTCACATCGATTCCTGATTGTACCCCTGATTTAAAGCAAAGAACCGCATTTCCAAAAGTACGTCCTGGAAACATTACACCTTTCTACATACCTCGGAGCACCTTGTACCTATTCATCCCCATAGCGCTCTGTGCTTCATTATGACTGCCACTTCTCTTTCGCTTCACTGTTATTGTTTTTTCCTTTGTTTCCATATTTCTATTGCCTTCGTTTATCCATATACCAAGGTATTCTGTTACCCGAGGCATTTCCTGGCCCTGTATCGCCACTGTCTGTTCACTGTTTTCATGGAATACCATAACACCTGATTTTCTAACACTAAATTTCAAACCTAAATTTTTGCCTTCCTGCACACAGATATTAGCGAGAGCTATAAATCACTTTGCTTGTTAGCTAGCAACACAATATTGTCCGCATAAAATAAACCTGCAAGCTGCTGCTCTACTACTGTACTCGCCTGTTGTATGAGCGATTAAAACTGATGCTACTTCCTTCTAGCGCCCTCTCCATCATCACCATGTACATCATAAAACGCAGTAAAGATAAATGACATCCCTGCCTCAGTCCCTTGTTGATATGAGCTTTGTCCTCTCTCCTCATCTCTTTCCATTCAACGCCAACGGCAGTTTCTATGTAAATCTATCTCAAAAGCTGTAGACTTCCCCTTCCGGAATATCCCACAAAATAATGCGGTCTACGTTGTCATGGGCTCCTGTAATGCCTAAAAAGGCCACATATAATTGTCTGCTTTCTGCTTTTGATATTTCAATACACTGAGTATGAAGAAATAAGTTATCATGTAAACGCGAAGCTATTCTGAAGCCATTCTGAAGTTCTCCTTAAATGCTATTACTCTCTGCCCATGCTTCAAGCTTTAATTTGATTGCCTGCATTGCTAGCCTGTGTATTACCGATGTAATGGTCAACGGTCTCTACGAGTGAATTCAATCTTTTTCTCCCTTACCTTTATAAATTAAATTCATTCTTCTTTGTCGCCAACTGTTTTGTATTCGTCTCTCCTTTAAAGTTATTTTTCCACTGCTTTCACCAGACATTTCTTACTTTTTGGTCCTAGTTCGCTAATCAGCCTAACGGGAACCTCGTCCAGCCCTGTGGCTGTGCGCTTAGGAATTTTCTCTTCGGCTTTCTTCCAGTTGAAATTTGTCAGCACCAGCTCCTTTTCCACTTGGGTCTTTTTCATGCTCTTCTTTTTTTTTTCTTTAAATACAACCTCGTCATTGCCTTGCAAAGATTCGGCTGTTATTTTTCGGGTGTAATTTATTGCTGCTTCTCCTTCCAGTCTGTTTTAATCTTCGTCTAGAATGTGTTGTTGTATTGGTGTTGACTTCCTGCCTAATAATTTTATGTGGTTCGAAAATATTCTAGGAGCGGCCTTCTTTTTCTCACGTATTTCTGAGAACCAATGTTCACTTTCACATCTTAATTTTGCTTGCACCAGTATTTGAACCATGGAATTTTTCTCCCAGTGTATTTCCCATTTACTGGCTACTTCATCCTGCAGCAACTGCACCTTATTTGCCCGCCTGTGCTCTTGGGATGCTTTTTTGCCGTTCGGCGATCGCTTCCCGTACCTCCCAGTTCCAAAAGCTTTTCGGTTTATTTTTTCCTTTCCAACGAACATGTTTCCGTTTCCGTATTTCTGTCGTTATTACACTTAGAAGCTGACCATGTTCCCACTCTTTAGTTGGCCATTTGCCAAGTTCTTCCTCTACTCAAGTGACATTATTTTCTTATTTGTTCAGCGTTGAAATTCACACTGGCCATGTTGCGCTCCTTGCTCTTTTTCCCAACTACATATCCCATTTTCAACATGATGCGTTTATGGGCACTCCCGGTGCTGCTATACCCTTCCTCATCAGTGACAATTCCTCTCAACTTTTCATTAATTGCTTCCGTGATCAAACAGACCACTCGGCCAACAACACCACCATGGGGCAGCCGGGCTCGTGAACGACATTGACGTTTTTTTTTTTTTTTGGCCAGCGCCCGTCATCTCGGAAGCCATTGCATGGGCCGGGAAGGATGGTGGCTCGGCTCGACTTGTGTCTTCTCGCGCGCGCAAGGCAGCAAGGCGACAAGGGTTACTCGAGACGGTCTTACAGGCACTACTCTACATTTCGTCGGTGGTCTTTCGCGCTGTGTAAAAGCGGGCGCTCACACAGTCAGTCAGTCACTATGGCGAACTCGCCAACAACGGAAGCGAAACAAGCACAAACCTAAGCGCTAAACCACTATATCACACGCGTTGAGTGGCAGATGCTTTACATTAACGCAAAATCCCACCGCGCATGCTTGGGATCGGCAGTTTCTCTTTTGTTTGTCCTCGCGAAATGCCGCGCCATTCTGACAAAACGGACGGATACACTAACGCAGGGCTTCCATCCAGATTTCGTCAGCCTTCCGCAACAAGTCAAGCGCATTTCACCCCGGCAGCGAAATTCGGTCCTCCGTTCGATCCTGGCCGTGGCGCGAGTCTGCGAACGACGATTTATCGCCTTCCAACCTGCGTCACGTGAGCAAATGACCTCTTTTTTTCTTTTTTTTTTTTGATTCGTTGGGCCATTCTGTAAAGCGTAATCAATAAGTTGAGCAGATGTAAAAAGAGAAACGTTTGTTGACAGGAAAGGTGTAAGTGTCGGCCGAAGCAGCTCGCGTCAGCCTTGCGATTCCAGAAATGGGCAAAGAGTTACGTAGACACAGGTAAAAGAAGACTGAGAACGACGTGACCATCAAATACAACAGTGAAGGCCGCTGATCAGTCGACTGCGCGCTAAAGACAATGCGCGTGGTTCTTACGGATGATCGACACGCCTTTGTCTTGAGATTATTGAGGAATAGTACTAAGTTAGACGGCCTCAGTGTTTCCATGCGCGAATGTGCGCTACGTAAAAATTAGTGATCACCTACATGAGGATGCACATTGCACATATACTACGCACCCGCGATCAGGCACACGAGCTCTATCATAAATTTCGCAATTGCGAAATCTTATATTGCCCAAAATGTCAAAAAGCACGGGCCAAGCAACTCGCCCTTTCGCTGTTCCAGCTTCGCGTAAAACAACAATAACATAAAGAAAAGCGCTAAGAGAAATTGTAGCATACAAACGTTGTGCATGCGTTCTATAGCGAACTCCTACCTCCTTGTATGGTAATTCCTGCACGACGATACACAAAGGACGTGAAAGGGTCCCAAGGGAAGCTCCTATTATTGACAAGCACTGGTTATGAACCGAGTATTGTAGAGGACCTTGCACAATATTTCGTAAACTGTGAGAAGGCTGCGCATGCGCTGAGCAATCAGAAATCAACAGCAAAAAAATGGTCAACTTGTCAATTTTTTTCTCTTTTCTTTTTGTTGTCCTCGTTATGCCCCATTTCTGCCGGCAAAGGGAAACAAAGTAGGTGTTTGGAAAGCTGGCACGAGTGTATAAATAAGTGTGTGAATAAGAGCGAAATTGAAAACTTTTTCTTAATTGGGCAGCACAAATGTTAAATTGGTTAAATGGAGTCAGAAAACTATGTCGAATCAGTAAAAGATGTTCGCTCAGTCTTCTGGAAACATCGCAACGTTTGCTGATTGAACTCGAGGAATCTCTGCTGGGAAGCTATAGTTGGTAAGACAATATTATGTGAAGTTAAACTGCGCTAGGGATGAGACGACTTTGCTAAGTGCCGCGAAATGGTTTAACTGCAGACATAACTCCGGCTCAAGCTGGTATTTCAAATCACCTACCAGAGTAGCAAGACAAGTGAACTGGATTCCGCAACTGACCTTGCGATTAAGCTATAGAGGTCCAAGGGTGCCGCGCGCAATTCCGATGCGAGATGATTTCTAAAGGCAGCAAACACAGAACCCGGGGACGAAATGTATGGGTGCCCCCGTTTCCCCCACTGGGGGTATTTTCTTCATACGAAGGGTTCAGAAACACTATTCTGTCTTCGAAATCATGGCGTCCTATTAACGTCAGTAGATCGCAGTGTGGGTGCAGAATGTAAAAAGAAAAATAATGGTGAAATTTCGCATGCGCTTTTTTTTTCGCTCTCTCTGCTGCTGATGAACGACTCTAGAATGAAATAAAGCTCTCCCTCCCCTATATTCTCTCTGAAAGGCCCAGAAACAAAAATTTCAGGAGGTATTGAAGCATCAAGGTAATTCTACTCTACCGAATGGTTCCTATGACGTGTGGGTCGCGTTTTGGGGCCAGAATCCGAAAAGGCGAAGCCCGCCCTCTGTGTTCTCCGCTAATAACCAACGAATCTGCAGTAAATTACTGTTGCACGAAAGACCGAAACTATTTCCCTGACATACTGAAGTCCAGACGTATTTCTTGCCTACTGCAGGGTGGCTCTCAAAGCCCACTTGCCGGAGGTACCAAGTACGACGGCCAAAAGCGCTCAAAGCCTTCCTTCCTAGTGCTGACCGGCGCGTGCTTGCTTGCTCTGCTGCTCAGCGCCATCGTCCTCGTCGTCGTGTTGCACATGATCTCAAACTTCAACGCACCCTCGCGTCAAAAACACGCAGGTGTACGCAACACCAACACGAGCACAAAGAGTCCCCGTTTCGGCACAGGGGTAGCCGGCACCAGCGGCGTTGGCGGAAGCGCAACCGAGGTGGGGAGGGTGCAGACTTCGCCTCCCCCCTATTCTTCATGGCGACACGCTTAGCGCGTCTTCTCAAGGGCGCCGTAGAAGCTCTTGCCGATGTCTTCGAACTGGCTTTCAGAATCGGCAACGAGCTCGCGGACGCATTCCGTAGCGGTGTGCCACACCGTGTTCGGCCGCTTTTAGTATTCCGGGCCGGCCACATTCGGCAAGGTGTTCGCGCTTCTGGAGAACCCAGGAGCCCGTGTGGTTCATCGATTACCGTGGAACGTACCTGGACACAGGTGGCGTCCATTCAGGAGTCGCCTGACCTTCACCGAACCTCTGGCGAGGCGATCGGATTTCGTCGTCGACGGAAGCGCTGACGTTGCACGGCGACCCACTAAATGTACAGCCGACCTGCCATATACGAGAGTGGGAAGGTGCCGCCGGCATCTCCTACTTCGGGTTTTCGTTTGGCGCCGTACCACCTATTCTTTAACTGGTGCTTGGCAAGCAGCTTCTTCACCGCGCTGCGCTGTACGCCGGAATCGGGGCTCGCGACTTGACGGCGGCACCGTACTTTGATAACGTCGATTACTCTTGGACAACCAATGGTGCCTCCCGTCGGAGCTGCAAGTGGAGCGGCGGAGCTGCAAGCGGAGCGGCGGAGCTGCAAGCGGAGCGTCGGAGCCTTGGAGCTGCAAGCGGCTGTCATGGGAGTCGGCGAGGGCGGGCGTGCGTACCAGAACACGAGACAGAACGTCACCAACGAGTTCGACGACCGCACTTCAGCGGCAAAGGTGTTCGGCGCCATGACGGGTCACCGCACGTTCTTCGCCTTTCGGGTGTCACCTTTTCAGTGGAGAGGAGGAATGGCGGAAGGATGTGTTACGTGCTGCTGAGGCACGGTGCATACATCGCTCGTGTATTTGAATGTCACAATGTTTCCTCGATGAACCCAGAAAAGAGGTGCGATACGTTCGGGTAGTGGTGATGAAGAACACGTACGAAATGACCTGCCCCCTCCGTATATATCGTTGTCCCAGTTCTAGAATAACGCTGTAATTCATTGACGACAATTGAGTTCTTCGGATATTTCGCACGCTTTGGCAAGCCCACGAGAGTGGGGCTTTTTTTTTCTTTCTTTTTCTGCTGTGCGCGACTCGTTAAACCTGCTCGGCAGAGAGGGATCAAGCGAAAGGGCAAACCAAAGTGAAATTCTTTGTTGATCGATTATGTCATAAAGCGATCAGTAATTTCGCTATTCGCATAAGAAATGAGAATAAGACAAGCGGCGATAGATGCCAATGCTTTCTGCGATGGTCTCGCTCGTTAATGCATGTGCGTGCATTTTACTCACGGAAATCACTTTTTGTTGGTTAATGTAACATTTGTTTTCCTTGTGCTTATGCATATTTATAAACTCCCGTATACCTAAATTCTAACGTTCACGATGGCCTAGGCACAACGCGTTTCTGCAATCTTTTGGCTGAGAATTTGAAAGGCCAAAAAATATATGAGGTGGAGTCTTAGCTCACCTAGAAAGGTGCAGTTAGCTCTAGGTGAGCCATACAGAACTAATGATTTGTTGAAGCTGCATGAGTTCAAATTATTTTACCGCCTTGAGTGCAAACTGCCTGGTATGCTCCCTCCTTCGATTGTCCCAAGAATGCTGCAAAGCTTTCGCCAAGATCACTTTGCTCCTCAGGTGATTAGTTACGCTTCCCACTGTAATAGAGTCTTCATATTCAAATGCCTTCATAACCAAGTCCATGGGGCCTCCAAAATCATTCATTATGCGGGGCACTTTGTGGTAAAGAGGTCGCACACCGCACAGCTTATGATGGAACTTGAACAGAATGACTTATTCTTATAAAGGTCATTTAGTTGTGGACAAGCTCCTTGTGGAGACGCTCGACTGTATAGCGCATGCATGTCTTACCAGCTAATGCTTATTGCACTGTTCTTTTCGCTTCTTACAATCACAACTGTATCTTCTGGCTGTCTACAAAGTTTACAATGTTGGGATTTGCTTGCGTCCGTGTTGAGTAGTTTGCGCGCAACATTTCTAATGTAGATTCACGATAGTAGAGCTCGAACGGTGAAAAAAGCTACGCGCAATGGAACTTTGTCTTGACTGATTTCTAGCATGACCCAGACGTTTATTATTTTTAATGTTGAAAAGCATGAATATTCTCGCTGCTTCTGACCTCTTCTGGTTTCTATGATTTGGTTCATAATCGTTGTAATTGAACGCAAGAAATCGCGAATGATATTAATAAATGCAGAAGAAAGATGTACGGAACATACTTTTGTGAAGAAACGCCTTAGTATGGCGCACGCCGCAGTGGCAATGGTTGCTTTACCCATCGAGAAAAATCGGAGAATGTTTGGATTGTATAGCTACGAATAGCTGGGGAAAAAACTTAATGCAGACCATAGTGAAGAACGCCTTATCTCAAAACGAAATGTAAAGATGATACTTAAGTATTACGTGGCAGCCACAAACATGTTTCGCACTTTTATTCAACCATAACAGAGCTACCAATGCGTCCAATCCAATACACAGGAAGGTCTAGAAAGGAAAGCAAACCGTCCTGTTTTTTGACTTAGCATTTGGAATGTTAGTGCAGGATTGAAATATTCTGTTTTATTTCCTAATGTCCGCTAAAAACTGTTACTTTATTGGCGACTAACCAGTGAGATTACTCAGAGATCAGAGATACAGTGTGCGATATCTATGTGGCGTCAAATCTGTATCGTTGGCCTTTTCTTTCACTGAACGTCTAGACATGCCAAAAATCGTAGGTAGGCTGTTTACGTTTGCTTAGCCAAATACTCGTGGCCACTCAGCCAACATATTTGTGTCAGATCTCGCTTCCTATGTGTGACACAAGTCCACATTATCATTGTTCCAACTAATTCGGTACCGCGGTCACTGAACAACTTGCCTTGACTTGTCTTGTCTCTCAAACACTGATGCATAACTACCATGGGGGACTGGCCAAAAAGCAAGCGCTTTCCGGGATGTTTAACATTCAAATCTAGTTTTGTTTAAATTCATGTGCATGGCAACAAAGAAATGTGATTTATAAGTTTAATAACGATATTCTGAAAATTTTCGAGATAAAATACCTTGAAATAAAAAAACTGAATAACTTTATCAGGCAGTCATTTGCACCTTCTTCCTCCTCCCCCCTCATCTTGCCAAAATATAACATGGCATGCCTTTAAGTATATAACATTTCAAGACGAACTGCTGGTCAGTAGGTTAGGCATGTAACAAGCATGTCGGATGGGATGAAGTCGCATAGTGCACAGACACATAGTACAGAGCAAGGGTACAGCGTCCCAAAGTTTCTTCTGCCCTGTTCTTCTCTCGTCAAAAACATTTGAAATATTTTAATGCTATTCCAAAACATTTGCCTTCATTCGTACCGGTACTACGCCTGACACAGGCACTCAAGCAAGGTGAATCAAGGCTTCATTACTATAAAGACGATAATGCTGACTAACACATCAGCGTACGACCGGGTGAATGAGGCAGTGAAGATAGGTGAAGCAATAAGTATCCGAATAACAATATCATTCATTAAAAAGAATCTCGAATCAGTATTTGACGCAATTTGTAATTATAAACTAAAGAAGGCAAAAATCTCAGTAGCGGAAAGCAGAAATCATTTTTCTCGGCAACCGCACTGTCCGTATTGCGACAAGGTTTGCCGTATTTAAGACTAAAGGTTAATATCATATGACTACAGGGAGCAGATCTTCATTTAGCCTATTGACGTTCTTGCAGAAATTCTTCGAAACTGCGATATACTGAAGAATCACGATTACAACTATGTAGCGTGGTATTAAAAAGAAGAAAGACAATTCTGTCACAATTCTGCAAACTGCTTCTACTGAGACACCCAAAGCATTCAAAATTTATGTACGATGCATCACTGTGAAGTATACCACTAATTTTCGGTGGCACATTTGTAAAACCCTCGTGAGCATGGCCACAGTTTCACTTTATGAAAATCCCGTTTGTCCCTTTTATACGCTCTAATTGATGCTGTTTACAGAAGTGTGATAACGGCATTTGACATAGCGCTACCAATTTATAAGGTTCCCGCACCACTTCTTTTTTTAAATACAAATTGTTTAGAGCTTTTTGTTAAACGTTCGAAGCCACAAATAAAACATTTCAAGAGCCGGCAGAAAGCAGCTTTCTCGTTTAAATGCAACACTATTTATTTGACTCGATGAAGCAGTTGTCTATTGAGGGCACTTCAACGTTTCACGAGTGCTTCAAAAGACAAATTACAGTTCCGTTTTTCCTCTTGAAGCATTGGTCTGAGAACGGGAATTTAAACTTATGTTATAAAGCAAAAACACACAAGAAATCTCGCTTACCTGCTGGTTCACAACAAAATTTACGGACTTCAATGCACACTGATCGCGCTTGTAAATTCAGGCATTCTTTCGAGTGTAGCGCCTGAGCAACAAGTTCACGGATGTCGCGCGCTCTTCGATTTACTGTTATGGAACAGGTGTTAAGAACATCGGATCCTGACGCAATAACAGCTAATATTACCTGTAAGGTATGCAGTATTAAATGATAAGTGCACCAAACGTCAACGCCATGTATGCTAACGGACTGAAACACTAAACAAAAAGAAAACACGATAAAATTTAATGGACACCCTTAAGAAGCTAGATCCACGAGTATTTGCTGCAGTTATCAGCTAATACCCCAAGGAAAATCGCCAAGGAAATCTGTTTTTTTGTTTGTTTTGTTATTTTCTTGCAGAACAGGAAGAGAAAAAAAAACATTTTAACTGCACTGACGCACCTGATTGTCCATCATTAATGATGAAGATGACCATCATTTCTTAGCACGATGCTCTTTTCTACCGCAGGCATCTTCCTCGGGGATATCCAGAACGATTGCGAGTGCAAAATTATTAGTGAATTCCAATGGGAGATTCAGAGCACTTCCGGCGAAACAATTATTGTTGTTTGTGAAGCAGACCTGTTTTATTGGTAGATCTGGAACATTCCCATTTAAGATTCAGAGGACGCGAATCTGGAGGTGACACGAAGGACTTCGTGCAGCAGTTCAGGGACCACACCGCCGAATTATGCGGAGCCGAGTGGCAGCCCCCCTTATGTACTCTTCCAAGAACGTTTGCATCGTCTGCCGCTTATCCCCGAACAATAATCGTCATCCATATCGCATGCTTTCTCATTCTTTAACCCTGTAATCCTCAACGTATCATATATGCTGTGGTGTGTTTGATACACAAACATTCTCATTGAAGCATGGGAAACGTACAGCATAGAATATAGCAACGTTTTGTATACGCAGGACTGAATATACATTTGTGATTAGTTCAACCAACCAATCACTAAATAATCAAATACTATGCTACATAACTTCTGACTGAAAAATATCAACTGTGTATGTATTTTTTTGTAAAAATGTGCTCTACATGGGCAGAAAAAAACATCATTAAGTTTTCTGTGTAGTGAAATTGTGTTTGGGCCCATTGCTAAGATAACATTGCGCTATTAGTCGTCCATTGCGACCGGAGGTGCGCCTGGTTGAGCTCCATGCTTTTCCTTCTGTGAAGCTTAAAAAATGGTGCCCGTGGCGTGTTTTGGGGCTCCGAAATCACTTCCGGTGCATGCAGCCCACAAAAGCATAACCTTCGAGATGTGTTGCTATTACTGAGACAGAACATCCATCGGGGCTTGGATTTGGACGCTAACTCCACGCTTGATGCTTTGCCGTTTCTGACAGAAAAAAGAAGAAAAAAAGCGCAGCGGAGAGGATGACATAAAAGGATTGTACCTGGGATTACGTAGCATTGACCACGTGGGATGACGTAACATAACGCCCGGGGATAGCCAACTACCTGCAGTTCTTCAAATATACAAGCGGATTGCGGCAGGGTTTTTGTGCAATACTACAAATAAATGAAAAAATTGCGAAGCTCTAAGATGCGCTCACATGTGTCCTGAACGTTGTGACACATTGCAGTCGGTCGTGTTCCTTGTGAGGTGTCCGCATCTGAACGTCTGCAGCTACAACCAGAATATCTTGCTACAAACGAGTACACTGTACCCAAGACACGGGCCTCAAGTATTTTGCATTTGCAACGCCACCAGAATGCGGTCCCTGTGGCCGGGATTTGAACCCAGGACCTCTTTTTCTCACCAGCCTGATGCGTGAACTTATGATCACTATACCGACAGAAAGGACAGGACTTGGCTTGGCTTGACCGGACCTGACCTGGCCCGACTTGACTGACGGAGAGATGGAGGAACAGATTGAGTGACGCAGAAAAAAAAGCGAAATCCGCGATAAAGCACACATTTATTACAGTGTGCTGGGATGCAGCCTCTGCGCGGAAACCCTTTAGAAGAGGTTTACGCGCGCGAAGCGCTACACCCTGATCGCGCACTTGGCTTTCGGGTTCATCCTCGAACCCTCCTCGCAACCATAGACGCGCGCGAAGTCGCTAGAGTGCATCAGGGGCAAGTTGCAAATCATTTCGTGGTAGGGTCGCAGTCCGCACGAGAACCAGCAGTGGAAGGCGAACACGGCGGCGTCGCTGGGCACGGGTCCGAGGTTGATCGCCGGGGTCGCGTTCGCCCTTCTCGCCGCCTCCCAGGTTCTCCAGACCACGCGCAGAGCAGCGGCTGCGGCCGGAATGTCCGCGCCGACACCGTCTTCGTCTTTGGCAGAGGGCGCCAGACATCTGCGGCCGCATTTGCGGAACATTTCTTTTGTTCGCGAGCACTGTCTTGAGCATTGCCCCCCCCCCCCGCCCCTATATAATCATTTACGCACTTCTACAGCTGCTGCTGTAGCCTCAGTCGGAGACTATTGCAAGATTCGGAAGATGGGTTCGTACCCTAGTGAATACTAGCCCCTTTCGTTCCATGGACGGAGGAGCTGAGCTTGTCATTAGTACTGTTTCATTTTTGCAGCATTCCTTTGCAGTGTTTTGCGGAGCTTCTGGTCGATGGCGCCGCAGGTAATCCCTCGGGGCAGCGCAAACTGGAGCGAGTTTATTCTGACGGAGGACGTAAAATGTGTTGACGACTGGGGTCTTTCGACGAAATTGGGCCATTTTCGGCCAGAATTCGGAATTACAGAGGGGGCCCAAAATGGGTGAGAAGACACGCCATCAGCCGTCAAAATTAGAAAAAGAAAGAAGCGCATATATATAAGCAGTAGAAGGGATACAATAGACGTCTGTACGGAAAAATTATTAGCGCTAAGAAAAGGAACCATTGCTGCCTTCAGCTCTATTCTACTTGGTCAACATTCTCAGATAGACCTTCGTTTCGTTTCGTTTTTGACAAGACGTTATTAGACCTACAGTTCACAAGCTCACGTGGAAACATATTCCGTTTTCTGACTTTCTGTCAGAAAAGTTTGTCTTAGCTTAGAAATCTGTACTTGAATAAGTGTTCAATGCGCTCATGTCTCGTTACTCTAAAAATTGTGAGCGTATTTGTCAGGTTCAGTTTTAAATTGATCATTTTTGTGCTGGCAGAAAAACTTAAGGCGTAATAACTTCGCACACAGCAATTGCTAATGGTGGGTAATTTATCTCCCTTCTGCAGTTGAGACCGAGAAGTGTAATGATCATGTTTTTAATGCAAGTGTCATTGCATTTCGATGTACATTTTACAACATCGCCACATTATTGAGCTCGTTAATGGACGCAAGCATACTACAATACTCCAGTATTAGTCGAACGTTTAACAGACTAAAGAGAAAAAAAGATAAGATAGACACCATCCTACATATCCAAGCCTATAATTCCGAACAACACAATATCGTCAGATCTCTCGCCGGCACTCCCAAAGTCTGGCATGAAGCAATACACTGATCCTGCATAGCTGTGCACATTTTCAAGTTTAATATAAACATTCTTCACACTAAGCGTGTCTAACAATTTCAGAGCACATGCAAACCACGAAGCATTGATCCGATAGGGTTATCTCACGGCGTCACGTGGTAGCTCTATCTTAGCTGCATCGCATGCGACGACAGCGCCACACGTCGCAAGGAGGGGTCATGGACCCTGCTCCTCCATACTGGAAAGTTGCCTTTTCTTTTTCACTCTCATTTTCCTTGTCACGTACTTAAACCTAATCATCTGCGATTTGTTCTTTGTTATTGGAATGCTTCAAATATCGAATACTTCCTTTCTTCTGCGCTTTTCCGTAGCTTCGTTATCTGTTGGCATCAGCCACAGAAGTGCTAAACGCTTCCCAGCTGTACGACGGGGAATCAATGAACCGCATAAATGGACACTGAAATGATTTCCATCGCTTTTTATGCGAAGCATATTACTAGAGCTCAACCCAGTTCCTCAGGCGCGGCGGTGTTGCCTTCGATACCACGTGACACCGTGACGTCACGATAGAGGAGAAACGGGGCTCGAACTCCCGCCGTCGCTCGCTGCGTCGCCCCCGCATCGGACGCGGTGAGCGTCGAGCAACACAGCGTTCGGCGCGACAACGATTTATTCATGAAGTGCAACGCCGCAGACACGGACACCGACGACACCGGCTTTTCTGCGACGCGAGCTCCTTAACGCTGTCGCGTTAAAATAAAGGCTAGTATGCTTCGCATCCTGGGCTTAACCTTAGCTAAGCCACAGCCATTTTTTTTTTACTTGCCTGAAATTGGCGGCTGTAGTCTCTGAGGCGTTCGCCAGCCTCGCCACCGATTGGAAGTAGAGCGTGGCCGCCATTCGGACGCCCAGTCCGGCCAGGGCGAGGGCGTAAGGCCTTCCCGGTCCCAGCCACGGGAACTCCAGCTCGGGCGGCACCAGGCTGTACCCCCGCAGGGTGCTGGAGTCCTCGATCTTCCACTCCTGGTTCATGAACCGGAACTCCGGGTCCCGCATGAGACCACGCATGGCGCCTTTGACGGCCACGTAGTTGTAGAGCGGCTTCATTTTCATAGGGGGCACGGATGCGTAGAAGGCGTTGACCTGTCGTCGAGAACGTGGAAGACGCTAGTTGGCTAGAGGGAGCGCACTCTGCGCTCTTGAAACAGTTTCACCTTTTGAGGTGCATATTTGTCCTACAACAATAATCGTCGTCTGCCTCAATTGCTTGCGCTTTCGTTTTTGAAAACGCTGCGCTCGCTACTTTTCTTTCCGCAATGCTATACGTCACGCTAAAAATGCGCATGCTTTTCGTGACTTGAAAGTACCGGGAACGCAGTGTTAAAGAAAGGAAGTACGGGAAAGATAGATCACGATTATTCTTGTGGCACAAGATAAGCGCCAAAGGGAGGAATCTTTTTAAGGGCGTAGAAAATTTGCCACCTTTTAGAGTGCATCTTGTCCCCAAATAGTTATCGTAATGTGCCTGGTTTGCTCTTTCTTTCAGGAAAATTCTGCGTTCGCTATACGTTCCTGCACAAAACGCCGTGTCGTGTTGGTAACACAAATGCTGTTATCATTACGGCCGTATGCAGCGCGCGCAGCGTCATACTATATGTAGGCACGCAAGACAGGCGGCGAGTACGGCGGGGGGGCGTAGTGTGCCCCGAACTGTGCAAGGCTCTGTTAGAGGGTGGTACTAAACGCTGTGTGAGATTGAGCCACCTCACTCTCGGTGGAGCGAGAAAAGACGGGACGTGTCTTCGCTTTACCTTTCCTTTCTTTCACATCCCGTCCATTCTCCGCATATGATAGTGACCGCAAATAAAGAAAAATAAAGATTCCGGGGAGAAGCCAGGACCAGACTGCACGCGAACTGATGCAGGCATATCACATAAAGAAGATAGACCAAGACTGTGTTAGTGACGCTTCCATTAGGTTGTTTCGATCGGAGATAGATTTTTTTGATAATCGGTTGCCCCGCTGGGCTGATCAATGTTCTTGGGAGCTGCGTTCTGCGCATGTTCTATTTGTCTATATATGCCCATGGGTTGCCGTGAATAAGACAGTTGAAAGTTACCGCCCATGTCGTATTTTTGTCTTCTCTTCCACTGTTCCCATCATTATTTGCCATCAATATGATATGCAGTAAACACCAACTAGGCCAAACTGAAGTTCTTCTCGTCCGTACACGTTGCTCCGAGAATAGCGAAGGTGCTTAGATTCGACGAGAAAAGGACAAATTGAGCATTTCAATTTGCCTCGTGCTTGTTCTGCTATTCGTAATATTTGCCACTAACCTGTATAACGCAAATTCACAAGCGAAAGCAGATAAGGTTCGCCTATTTCCACGCCGAGTTTACAATTACACCCCAGAGGGTATTAAAGTTTCACTCCACACCCTCTGTTACGCCTAGCTATTACTCATTTAGCTCGTAGCATCTCATAATAGAGGTGTGGGCGAGAACATAATGTCACAACCAAAAATTTTCACACGCATAAGTGTGGTAATGGGTGCTTGGCACTTCTTCGAGCACCCTATAAGAAGAGTCTTCTGAGGATTGCCGCCAACTCCTATGAGCAGCAACTCGCCAGTACTTAAGGTAGAAATCTTCAATATTTTTGTTGACTGTACGGCAGAGCAGTGCCGATATGTATCGCCTAACGGAAATCTCCGCTGGAAGATCTCTCCCGTGAATATTATGAGCACCGCCTTCGAACTTTAGGCCGCTGTCAATGATTCATTTTTGATTAAGACGTGGACTTCGTTGCTTAAGCAGTTCACTGCTAAGCGCGGCATAATAAAATGCGGAAGTTTAATGGGCCAGTAACGCGATGCAATGTGTAATTGACAGATGAACTCAACACCAACAGCCCGAAAGAAGCGGGAATTGTTTATCACAAGAACAACCTGGTCGCCTTGAATAGCCAATACAGGATGATAAAAGGAGAGCAAACGAAAGTGTACTTGAGTTTGGCAAGAGAAAAAATAGAGTTTGCCCTGCGTCAATGTGGTATGTAACGCTGGGGGAAGTGTAATGAACCGACTGATAAAGGCGCATCGAATAAAGGAAACTAGATACGGCCGGCGTCAGCATCTGGAATAAAACAGCGTATCAATTACGCTAATTGTCAACTAGTCCTTTATTTGTGCATCACAGGCCATGCGCAATAAAACATTTAATGGAGAGCTTCTTTCGTCCCCGGAAGAATGTTACGGACTCCCACGTTTTCTGCCTCAAAAGCACATGCATATCACGGAACCACCTTCCACAGCTAGCTAGTGGCATCGTTTTTGAAATATTTTTTCTACTGATTATATATGACTTTGTATGTGTTGTATGATTTCAACGTTGTATTGAGGTTTCGTGTTATCCACGGTGTTGGATTAGCTTCTATTTCGTTGCTAAGCGCGCAAGACCATAGGATCGAATCCCCGCCGCGGAGTCGGCATTTCGATGGGGGCGAAGTGCAAGAACTACCCGTGTTCCATGAAGTGGGAGCACGTTAAAGATCGGCAAGTGGTCAAAAATAGGATAGTCCGTAGTTGAATAGGATAATAGCATAGTCCGTAGTTGGAAGAGGTGGAATGCCTCATAAACAAGTTGTGGTTTTGGCACGTAAAACACAAAAATTGTACTCAGATTGCGTATGGTTGTGTAAGCTGTTTCGCTGTGCACACGCTATACAATAAAACCTCCTTACAACAATATTGAAACGTAATGTAGCGTTACTTCGTTATTGATATCGATATCGCACGTACTGCACTATGCGTCTGTATTGTGGTTCATCGTTACTTCGTTATATTCGTTATTTCCTGACATCTCTTTTCGTTATAACGAGGTTTCACTGCACTTGTTTCGTTCGCGCTTTCTTTTGTCCGTGTGCCATCGGTAATGCGCATTCGCACTGACGACATTCTAAAATAAATCACTGCAAAAAATAAAAACGCCCACCTTCTCGGGCTTGGACATCGACCGGTACAAGAAGAGGGCCTCCTGGTACGGGTCCTTGGGCGGCGGCTTGCTGCTGCCCACCAGCGTCCGGTTTTCCTCGCCCAGCAGCTCCGCGAAGGCTCGCCAGACGTCGTTCGCCGTTTCGCGCACGTCCTGTAGAGTCGCCTTGGGCACGACCATCCAGATGTGGGCGTTGAGGGCGGAGCGGAAAGCCGCGTGCGTTTGTGCAAGGCAGTGGCTTCGGTGCGCGGTGAAGGCCTGCGAGTTGCGGAGCGCTCGACTTTACTGTAACGACAGGTGCCGCTAACTCGCTAAGGTTTGTATTTTTCGGGGCCATTGACCCAGCCGAGCGTGCTTTGCGAACGCGTTTAAATGTGAATACGCTGCGTCAGGTTGCACACAGGCGTTATTAGAGCAATGCTGTTTCTTTTCAGCCAGTTCCTACTTTTGGAAGTGATAACGAAAGCCGGCAACATAGCTGCTCTGGAAATGTGTGAAAGTGTGAATATGCTGCGTCATGTTGCATACAAGCGTATAAGCGTAATACTGCTTTCTGTCTGCCAGGTCCTACTTCTGGAAATGACAATGAAATTCGGTTATATAGCTGCTTCGTGAGAACAATTTATTTACGCGATTCTGCCACAGCGTAGGCACCAGCGCTTCCCTCAACTTTTTTGTGGAATGTAGCTTTGTCGCGACGAAGTTTATTCGCTCATTACTTCTTGCCAACTAGCGTGCCGTAGTCGTAAAGTACATTTAACACGCTCTTCTCGTACGTCTAAGGACGGACACTTAGCAAGCTCGAACTTTGGGCAAGACGTGAGATATTTTGGACTGGTATTACTAGATTTGATCTCGAAGCGCCAAGCCTGGCGTTTCGAAAATAACCCCGACGTCATGACGCAGCAGAATGTGCTAATGCGCAGAAATAATTGGGATGCGCGGTTGTCTTAATGCCTTCGCGCGCGCCCGTTGTAGCGAGTACAGGAACAGAGTGAGGCACTGTTTCATGACGTGATGATGGATACAGCCCCTGGTTGGCAGTCGAAACTGGTTCGGTGAAACAACTGTTGCGGCAACTTAAATTTTAGGGGTGCGGGGACATTCGCCACTATTCCATCTGGTGTTATGATGGTCTGAACCCTGTAGTTAATTGCAGGAAAGGAAATGACAAGTCGACAATACCACTCGATTGCTTGTTTACCCAATGCAGACGGAACGTACTGCTTCTCTGTGAACGAAAGAGAAAAAAGAAACTTACGCGCAAAAAAAAAAGTGAGGCACTCCAGCCGTCAGCGTTAACCAGCGTCCTCCAACAACGTTCACTGGCGGGTAATGATTGTTTAGCGAACCGAAAAAAATTCCGCCTAGCCAACGAGAACATTTAACAAATCGCACACATCTCGGACACCGAGTAAAACCTCCCGTCACGTTTTTTTCCACTTCGCCTTGCATTATTTTCCAGAGTAGTTGAAGGGGCGTAAACCGGAAATTATTCCACGGGCAGCAGAATATTACCCTACAGCAAAGTGAGAAGAAGTCCCGAGAAAAAATACCCCTTACCATGACGAGAAAAGGCTCCGCAAAGCAGAAAGCATGCAAATATATTGAACTCGTGCTGACGCCGCCCTGAATTTCAAGCGCAAGCTCGCCGTCACGTGACGGATTCTGCCAATGTCTGCTTTGGCCTAGTTAATCTTTCATCATTATGGAGGACTACATTTCAATCCAAAGAGCTCGGTGACTGAATTCGGCAAGTTTCACGTTTGAAAAACTTCGGCCACAATGGCCAAAATACGAAAAAAAGATACCTCAAAATTTGTGAAGTCACACTGACCTGGCGCCGGTTTTTGTGGGCGGGAAAAACCGAGCAAAAGTAAAACTTTGACAATTTATTATCGTTTCCAGTACGCAACCTACTACCAAGAAATTGGCTAACACATCGTTTTGAAACAATACTTTATCAGTTTATAAAGAGATTTTGGCATTTCGCTTAAATGTTCCTCCGATCTCTGAGCTCTGTGCGAAGACTAAGAGCGCTTGCAAGAGTATACATTTGTGCTCGGCCCTCTCACCAAATGCCCCATGTGCAGCTATAGCGAGACCGGCTCGACTCACACCCAAGCCAGCACGAGCCTCCGAGACACCCGGCGGCGAGCAACACACCAGCTGCTAGATTAGCTGCGCGGTGAACAGTTTATTTCCCACGCATAGACCGCGGTTCGATTCCCGGCAGTGGTGGTAATTTCTTTCCGGCTGCTAAGCGACACGAAGGTAAGCAAGTTTCTTAAAAGCGAAGAAGATCGCGCATACAGCTGATCGTCGCGATGGAAGCACTCATTAGAGTGACGCATATAGCATCGCTACTTACAGGACGTGTACGTGCTACGGGCTTACGTCGCGAGGTGACCACGCAGACAGTTTTGCCATAGAAGCGATGGCGCCTCGCATCCACCCTTGGCGACTACGCTATAGTTCGACGGAGTACAGTTGAAACTCGATCTAATGAAGTGATGACCACGCTCGATTTATTTCGTTAAATCGGGAAGTTTGTACACTCGAGGAAAGCATTTTTCGGCGCTTCGAAATCTTAAATTGTAACGTAGCTACACGCCAAAAGGCTATCGCTGCATCGTAGTTGCCCCTAATGGGGCGACCTGTGGCGTAAACCATGACATAACGAAAGCAACCACCACCGCCTCTACCGAGGCGGTGTTGAGTCCGCATTTCCGCACATGGGCGTGGCATGCAGTCTCATCAAAATAAAGCTAGGGCCGCGACTAGGGCGCCTAGATGTTCCAACGCGTTAGCTTTAAAGCCCACGTTCGAGAAAAAACCCGTATGCGTCAAAATTCGAAAGAAATCGCCGTTCTTTATTGCTCATCTATTACAGTAAAAAGCTTCGTTAAATCGACTTAGGCCAAGTTAGATACGTTAATTCGAGTTGATGACAACGTTCAACCCTATGGGCAACTGCCGCGTTACGGAAATTTCATCGTCAGATCGGGAACTTCGTAAAATCGTGTTTCGTTAGATCGAGTTTTAACTGTACTTATCGGAAAAACATGGGCACGTCTGCACAAGGCGTCAGATTCATTCGAGAACTTCATTGTGCAATCACTGTCAATGGGTAGCAGCAGTACGGCAGGGTTACAGATGCATGACGTAAAAGCAAATTCGGACGCATACTCACGGACGCACACCCGCTCAGCAAGTCTACTCTGACGCCACTTTTAGCGCAAGGCGGCAGTCTCCGCCGCCGCATTTACCACGGCCGTACTGTTCACGCCGGCTGCAGACGCCCGTTCATACTTGTCTAGTCACTGCGTTTTCTGTTTTGATTGGATCGCGGTCGCTGCAAGACGGCGGTGCTGCTCCGCGGCATTTCTTGTAGCGCCAATTCATCTCGCTTTCCCTCCAATGACGTTCACGGTTCTGATCCGCACAAAATCCGTTAGCGCGATAGCACGAAAGCAACCACGTGGACATTAGGCGCCTGAACAAGAACGAACACGCTTGAAGATGAGGTGCCTCACAACGGTGGCTGGATGAAGAGCGACCCCAGCGCCATTGACGGCGTCGCGCCTCAACAGTTTGCGAGACGAGAAAAGAGAACAACCGTCAGCGTTTGCTGCTTGAAGTCGTTCCGGTCAGACAACTGTATATGATGCACAGTGTTGTAAGGGCAGCGCCGCACAGCAGGAACTCTAAGTGGCTGTACTCGCAAACGCTCCCGCCAGTAGAGCAATGGAGAACGCCGGTCTGCAGCTCCGCGGCAAGCTTATTGAGCGAAACCGTGATCGCGTGCCCGTGACTAGGGTGCGTCGTTTTAACGCGACAGCGTTAAGGAGCTCGTGTCGCAGAAAAGCTGTTGTTGGCGGTGTTGGCCGTGAGCAAAAAATCCCGTAAGGCGATACATAAATAAAAAACTGGCTGTGGCTTAGCTAAGGTTAAGCCCACGATGCGAAGCATACTAGCCTTTGTTTTAACGCGACAGCGATAAGGAGCTCTTGTCGCAGAAAAGCCGGTGTCGTCGGCGTCGGCTCATGCGTGCGGCGCTTGCTCAGGCGCACATTTCGTTGTCGCACCGAACGCTGCGTTGCTCGACGCTCACCGCGTCCGATGCGGGGCGCGTAGTCGCTGCGCCGTAGCAAAGCCACCTAGAAAGAGTCTCTGTAGCATGCCGCAAACTTCGCTTCTCATTCCAACGAGGAGCTCTGTCTCCAGGAGGCATCTCACCTCGTGAGTGTCTAGCAGAGGCAAGCGCAGCTGCTTATATACAGCCGCGACGCCGCGAGCGATGGCGCGAGTTGGAGCCCCGTTTCTCCTCTGTCGTGATGTCACGGTGTCACGTGGTATTGAAGGCGACACCGCCCCGCCTGAGCAGCTGGGTTGAGCTCTAGTAATATGCTTCGCATAAAACAACCTGGAAGAAGGGCTGGGTGGGAATGGAATCAGGGTCTCCGGAGTGTGAGACGGAGATGCTACCACTCAGCCATGAGTTCGATGGTTCAAAGCGCGAAAAAAGCGCCTCTAGTGAATGCGGTATTGTTTTGCAGACAAACACACTGCGCGGCCCTCGCGTCTCAGGAGACCTCGCAAACCTCCGCGCTCGAGCCTCGCGTAAACGCGGCGACTTGCACCATCCACACCGGGACATCACGGCGACGGCGACGGCGCGAGTGTGCCTCGAGTGCCCGTATAAGTGCTTGTGCTCGATAAGTGCTCAATACAGCAGAGATTAAATCCGACATCGAAACACTGGTGACCCAGACAACACAGCTACGGAATGCCATGTAACGTTTTTTGTTTGGCACGAAATAATTTCCGAACCTTGCATGTGTTCTCAGGGATGAAATTCCGCAACGTCATTGCGTGTGGAAAGCACGACTCCTTACCTGCTCCTCGGAAGAGTAGTAGTAACTGGAGAGCAGCTTCGGGCTCGTGAAGTGTATCAGCGACTGTAAGGAGAGCCAGCCGAAAAAGTCCAAAATCTTGGTATCCCCGAACGCGGCGTGCAGCATGAACACCGCCCTGAAGTATTTCGGGCGTTTGATGGTCACTGACGGGATGTTGTCGAAAGACTGGTTGAAGTGGCGGCGCAGCGCGGCGTTCCAGGTGTCGTAGTCGGTAGACGGCGCCACCGTTGGGATGTTGCGTGGGTGAAGCTCGAGGGGCATGCTGCGACCATGTCACGTGCTTCCTTTTTAGTGTTTTTTTTTTCTTTGACCAGCGAGGCTGTCAAAGAGGGCTACTAGGTACGCTCGAGAACGATACACATGCTAGCTTTCGTGGTTTTCTAAAAAAAAGCTAGATGTCTCATGACGTTTTTACTTCGCGAAAACGGGCAGAATGCAAGGAATATAATATGCAGAGTAATCTTGATGCGCATTGGTCAATTAGGGGCTAAATCAATATTACTAAGCCCAAGTTCTCGCATTATTTAGAGTACCTATATGAAAAGAGTATATAGCAGGTGTTCTGTGTTTAGCTGCACAATGTTTTGGAGTGAAAGCATCATGCGTCCCATTAGGCGAAAATCCTTCGTAGTGGGCGTGACGGAAAAAAATGGTACCGAAAATGGCCGACGAAGCACTGTGTAAAAACATGTCAGAAAGTGCTAGGATTGACGTCGAATGTATCCTGAGGTTCTTGCAAAAAAGTAAAATATTGTCTTTGAAGAGAGAATTTGCTTCGTTTTGATCTGGTTGGGAATCGAACCCTGGTCTCCACGGTGCAAGAAGAGTACGTTTCGTCGAGGCCACGGCTGTCCTTCTTTTCGGCTTCGCGGTTCTGGCCAATCAAAGGTTCCCCAAATGCATGCGTCATTGCACACGTCACGTCTAAACATTTGGCTGACTAAAGGTGCGCACAGGAGCATTGAACACGTGACAGCGCAACTTACAGGGAAAAGGTGGCGCCACGTTAGGAGCCTATATAATGAGCGCGTTCATGATGTTTCGAGGTCTTCAAGCGGTACACCGCTCTCGCGTTCTCACGCGTAAGCAGTCTTCAGTGTCTCTTTAGAATTTTTCGAAAATTGCCTTTGGCGGATAGCACGAATCTAACCCTTGAGCTAGATTACTCGAGGAGGAAGTCATTATTTTACGAGAGTTCAAGATGCTTATTTGAATAATTTGAGTAATTGGAGTAATGAACTTTTTTATTTATTTACATTACGCTGCGCATTTATGTTTGCTAGCCAGTGAGGTCACAAGGCGTGCCCACTTGGAAAGAAGTCTCAGGATTAAACCAGTTTCGAGATATTATAATTCCAACCGTCCGACAAAATGGATTGGGGTTCTATTTACTCTTGCGCTAAAATGCACAAAACAGCGTTTTCTCGAAAAAGTGCAACTGTGCATTTTTACCGCAAGTTTGACAGTGCTTATGTCGAAACCGGTGCCATCCTATCAATTCGTTCCAAGTCGATATGCCTTGACCACTCGCTAGCTTCAACTGGCAGATCTCCGGAACCATATACACGCGATATGGGTTATATACGCGCAAATTTATGCGAAACAGCGTCCATAATAAAACCCTGAAATAACTCTTAAACCCATAGGCAATATGCCTTTCACCTGTCAACTCGTCTGGTTTTTCCCAATTGTACAGCACGTTTCGCGCAAAATTAGTAATTGGAAACAAGAGTCGCAAGGTTTTGAGAAAATAAGTCATCTACTTAGGGAGAGAGCCAAGGCAACAGCCAAACAGGAAGGAAAAGTAAAAATCAACAAATTTAACCATTATTCTTGGGAATATTTATGGATCAACATCTTTTTACTTAAAAAGCAAGTAGGCAAAACACCGCCGGAAGTGCAGAATAATTCCGTGTGTTTTGAGTGACGCATCTACAATTATGAGTCGAACCACCTGACGTATAGCCACTTCTTTGCTGTGGTTATGTGCGTGTTTTTGTAACTCCTCGCGGTGGGCGCAGCGCGTCTAGAACCACAGCATCCTGCGCGCTATGCGGTTCCGCGGGACTGGCGGCCACGTATCGTTACTCAACTTTCCAAATAACAATACGTAAGTTTTGGCGCTTGAGAGAATAGTAAACGAAGGATCGAAAAGAACTGGGATTGTTCGGCAAATATATGTTTCTCTACTATTCATCCAGAGCTACTTCAATAAACGCTACTATAGTCGGACACAATTTAAGCCTGCTTTGAAGCCCTGTCCATGCTCTCATAACCGCCAATCACTGTTCCTCCGCGAGGCTGCAAGTAATTCGTACTTCATATTTTCTTGTTACCCAAATAAGGCGGTAACCGCAGAACAAAAATGATTACCACGTAATTTTGTGCGTTTTCTTTCGCTAATTATAGCGGTATGGCGAAAGCCTAATTTGTTATTGAACTGAAGTAGAATGGTTGCTTCGCTACAAATATATATTGTCAATTTGCACTTCAATTGGCAGTGAAGTTTCATGAGTAAAACGGGCTAAGCAGTTAAATGAACTGTACCATATACTTTTCAAGAGTGCAATGCTCAGACTCCATGCACCTCGTACATGTCTGTTGTACGGCTCAGTGCTTCGGCCGATGAAAAGACACTTCAAGAACAGTGGACACTCCGAATTTTTCAAGAGTGTGACGCCATTTTGAAAAGGCCGTATAACGATGATTTTGTTTGCTTCTGTGATTGACTGGCAGAGTAACACAACCCCGCGCGGTCCCTGTGCCTCGGTTGCTAACTGCTGTTTTTTTTTTAAGTTGTATTCTACTACTGAAATTTTTCATTTTACATTTTTGCTTGTTTACTTGTTCTTGGCAGCGTTCTGCCTGCCCTTCTTTCCTGCGCGAGTCCATTTGATGTGGTTCCTTGTTTGGCAATTAAAGGATAGTTGTATCTCGCAGGCCTAACTGTGAGATGCGACTTATTTCATTTCTCTTTGGCGGGTTTACGCGTCTTTATGGCGAATGGTAGACGTTATGTCTATTTGTACTAGTAAAGATACCC
Source organism: Dermacentor albipictus (assembly GCF_038994185.2). Taxonomy (NCBI): domain Eukaryota; kingdom Metazoa; phylum Arthropoda; class Arachnida; order Ixodida; family Ixodidae; genus Dermacentor; species Dermacentor albipictus. Next base: position 46,901,232 of record NC_091826.1, read on the forward strand.
CCCCCCCTCATTTGCATGGAAAGGTTACCTTGGGTCCGTGCATAATACATAATACTTCGGGGCCACGTAGTGATTACGAAACTATAGATAGTCCGGGAATGGTCAACCAATGCCCGTGCGTCGAAGTGCGTATATACTTCAGTTCATGGGCGTGGAGCCGCTTTCTTCATTGCACAAAACATGCCGAGCTCTCTTAACAATCTTTGATTACCAGCGTATAGCATCAATCGACTTCCATCCAACGCCTGGAAATATTCTACTCTCATCACATGGGTAAGCCTGTGACTGTGGGTGCAGAATGCTTCCACGCGCAGTCAAGCCCGCTAATTATGAGTCATGTGCACCGTTACACGTCAAAATTGCTGAAGAATTCTCACTGATCCACGGGGCGCTTATCACTGATTATCCTTGTTAAACCACCGATTATCATTGTTACACGCAAGAGATTCACCCATGCGTAGTTTCCCCTATTCAACATTTACGCTGTGTGCGATGCCAGCTTGGCTTTGAAGCTTTCAGAAGGGGGGTGCAATGTTCACCATACCTGTCGGCCATGGTGTTCTCGTAGGACGTGGAGGCCCCAAATTTGCTGCTCATTTCCATGAGGTCTTTGAAGAGCTGATCGGAGCGCCCCTTGTCCTTGGCCAGCTCCGGTGTAGACGCAAAGGTGGCGTACGTCAGCTTGAAGTGGCCCAGGATTCGCTTCGTCATCCTGTGCCGCTTCAGCATCTCAAGTGTGGTTATGAACTCCTTGTCCAAGCTGAAGGTGACAGCGGGCGACTCTCTGGCGTTGTTGCTGACACTCACCTGCACGTGACACCATCGGCGAGAAATGTTGAAGCGACGATGAATAGCGATAATAATTTAGTCTAATTTAGAATAATAGGAAATATGATAATTTAGGCTCAATTAGCCAATAGAAGACTTGCAAAATTACGATAGTGCGCTTTTCTTTTCAAGCCTTTAAGGCAGACTTCTACGTGAGGAATTACATTAAACAATTAATTGTAATCCATTACATTTCTCGCTAATTTTGCAAATTAACGAATACTTCGTTTAATCGATAACGCTCGCGGTTACCGTATAAATTTAACAGCGAAGCTGTATGTAGCTACAATGTGGTGTTGGTCGATGTCCGCCTACAACGATCGCGTCGAAACAAACAAAAAAACAAAAAATTTCGTCTCCAGTTCCTCGCGAATGCTTTCTGGCTCTCAATCTAATCTAAGTATCTCGAAAAAATTTAACTGATATTGGCCGCTCAGACGAATCTATCATTACGCTGTTTCATTTATTTGTCATAAAGAAGTTAGTTCACAGTGAAGTTGTAAACGCTGGAGAGTTCCGGTCTGCTTGCAATACATGTCCGACTACGCAGGGAGTATGGTTGTAAGAAATGGCTGTAACTCTTGTTTTATGGATACTATCGCGAAACAAATTATATGAAAATTAGCCGCTAAGAAGACTCTAACAATGCGCAGGAGTTTCATCTGCTTTTGCTAATCGCCTAGTTCACAGTGAAGTTGTAAATATTGTGCAATTCGCGTTTTGCCATCAATACACGGACTTCTACGGGAAGGAAACGGACAGCCCCGTCTTTGTATGCTAGAATAAAACTCAAGCCCTTGCAAGTTTAATTCAGCTAATTATGTAAGAATTATGCTCAATCGCTAATTACAAACAAATATATTATTTCGTGCACTCCTTTGGACTGCGCTCCAGTCAACGTGTATCGTAGCTCTCATCGAGGATCAGTTTAACGGCCACCTGCGTCCTATGCACACTGTTGACACGAGTGGGCGTTGTTTGTTGTGGTTGCGTCATAGTCGCCTAGGCAACTTTGTAATATATGTGTACAAATATACAGACACACGCTGATGCGTCGATTGAGGCAAAAAGTACCACAGCTTCGCTGCTCGATCGTCCTTCTTCGCAGAGTGAAAGCGCTGATGAGTTCTTTCTCTTTTTTTTTCCAGTAATCAATTACATGTAACCAGTTACTGTACCGACGGAACAAGCTGTAACAGACGCTGCAGCTTTCAGAACCTGAATTAGGCGGGAACTGCACCAGAACACCAGAGATCGCGCCATGCGTCAGAATCGAGGATATTTCAGACAAACCCCGGAGCTCAGTAGTTATATCCTCGACTTTGCGCTGCGCCTGAACTTGGCCGACGAATGGAACCGGCACATTGCAATGTTTCTTTTATCAACGGCCACTTATCGCGTTATTGCTAGGATGATTTTTTGTAACTTTGGATTGGCCATACCACCTTCTCCAAGCATCTGCAACAAGGAAGCGCCGAGCTTCATAGTGGCCGCAGACGCTGAGGAACCGTACACGCTAGCAAGATGCTTATAAGCTAGAACACCGCCTTACGTCACATCACGCATATATTGTCTTCACCAAAAAAAGAGAGAAAAAAAACGCGGGAAGATGAACGCATCAGTCCTGAAAAGGAATTGCTAGTGAAGATGAGCATTGTGTGAATATTTGCAGAAAATATCTGCAGAGGTACTGCAACTGCCAGGCCAGTCTGTTCCGCTTGTGGTATCTGTTTAGGGTTCATTTATGTTCGGAGAAGTAACGAATTGCTTTCGAGTATACCCCTCCGTTACTGTCGTGGGGTAGTAATTCGCAAACCCCCACTGTGCGGTTATCCTTGTGTGACGTTACCGCTGGTGAGGACAGCGTTTTCGCATTCTTCTCTCTTGACAGCTAGCGTTTCGCGGCGCTGTTTTCCATTTTGGCTTCGCCTACAACCCTCCCCCCCCTGCCCCCCCCCCATATTTTTGCGGTTATCACTTTCCTTTATACCTTACTCTACGCATCGTCATATCCTACTCCTCCTCCCCCATATATATTGGGGGAGAGTGAACTACGTGTAAATAACGCGTTGCGTAGGAAATCAGTTCCTCCTGGGATGAGGACAGTGATCTGTGTCAAAAGGTTGGTTCAGCTGCATGCTTTGTTGTACAAGTGGTAAAAGCAAAAAGCAGATCACCAGCGATGAAAGACTTAAATGATAAGACAGTAAACGTAGGTAAAAAACCTGAACGTTTTTAGTGCCCCGCTACTTGCAGTGATTCGCAGTGATGAATTCCGCCTCTTGTCAGCTGTCAAACCGCATTTGACAAAGACATCAAACCGCATTAGTCGAAGATTATCTAAAAAATGGAGAAGCAGCTAGCGAACGAAAAGGTGGGCTGAGACCTCACAGTAAATATCTCGCCTTGCCTTGGTCTCGTCTCTTGATTCCCACCATAGTGAAATATGCATCACCAAGTGGCGCAAAATTCTACTATTCTAATGTCAATAGCGTTTTAATCTTTCCGTGCAAGCCAATCTGCACGTATGCATTTATTCTTTGCGTAAATAGGTGCCGGCATGGGCACAGAAAATGATAAGCAGGAAACCAGTGCCTTCGAGAGAAGTGATTGTGCCGGGCTGGACTATCATGGTATCAAGCCGTTGGCTTACCTTTCTTTTATTTTATTTTCATTTTTCCGGGTTACCCAAGCTTCTCGAATTCCTTCATTCATCGCGTGAATAAGCGGGGACACGAGCAGTAGGAGTGATGTATGCAACGAGCCGGTACTTTCCAGAGAAGAGATTCATCCTGAGAAAACCAACATTGTAGTGGCCTATAGGCTTACCTTTTTTCATTTTTTCGTGCAAGCCAATCTGCTCCTGTCTGTTTATCCATCGCGTAGCCTTGCATAGTCAGGTGCACGGGAACTGATGTACACAAGCACCGAATCGGCGCTCTCGATATAACTGATTGGACCTGGCTAAGCCGATATTGTAAGGGGCGATGGGCTTACATTTTAGAGCGAAGCTTTCAGCCTGTGGTTGGTCGGGATTTTTCTTTGCCACGTGCTCGCACAAAAAATTCGGCCTATAACGCAGACAGTGCAAAGAAGCGCGAAGCGCAATGTGTGCGGCTCATCCAAGAGGTAGCACATGATGTCAACAGGTGACACCATCTCTTGACGATGACGTCACTGCGTGACGTCACGTATGCTGTGATGAAATCATCAGGCGATATCGTCACGTGACGATGCCATTTGTACCTAATGTAACGTTTGACGTGAGGCTCATCACGCCCCCTATGGTGTGACGTCGTCAAGTCAGTGTGTCGTGATGACGTAATCACGTTACGTCATCACGTGAAACGTCACCTCACCACCGGATGTTAACGCCCAGTGTTTCACTTCATGGGCCACATAATGCTATCGAATTTATAGATGCCCCCATCAGCAGTTGTGGAGGCGGTTTTCCACAGCGTCGCGGGACATTCGCTTTCGCAGGGCCGGGATGGCGAGTCAACTTTTTTTGTAGAGCATTTTCGTTTTCCCGTTTGGGTTGCCTCGCGGCACAACGTCCGTACGGAACCAGAAATATAAATATGTAGGCCTGTTTCATAGAAAACCTGCAATAGTGACTTAAAGATGTGTTCTCCATAATCCATCTTTCGTTATGTTCAGCTTGAGCTCTGGTTCGTTCAATATCACGGTATTCCGTATACGTTTCCGTATACCGCCGTACCTCTACGCGAATGAGGACCGTTGTGTGCAGTTTCGCCGACATGTAGAAGATCCCGTCGATGAGACTGGCTGAAGGATCCACGTGGTCTGGCCACGTGATGCCGCCTTTTTTGAGGGCCTCCCTCACCTCCTGGACGTTGCTGCCGCGGATTACGCTCTCGCAAACCTGCAAATAGGCGGCCGCTTTCTGCAGCGGCGACTGCTCTTGATCCGGCACACTCATATTCCGCAGCCTGGTCGTTACATTATTGAAAGAGTCGCGCCGGATACGGTACACCGTGCTGATGTCGTTCTTGAGCCGGCTCATCTGCAAACGTAGGAGATAAGAAAAAAAAAACTCAGTGCCCTTCCACTCTGTGAAGAACGATGACACGCGGAGCTGTGTATATGTGGGCTCCTTAATGGCGGAATGCGCCTGTGCCGTGGACAGGCCCAGCATTGCACTATCTTCGGTATCGGCCCACGTATGGGGAGTGCTTAACGCCTGCGTCACCTCTGCCGTGGCTCATCCCAGTATTGCACTATCTTCTGGACCTGCCCACGTATGGAGTTTTGTGTCCACACCCGGAAACGATTCCGGGGGAACTAGCCATAAAGAGCTTGGCTGTAAAATCACTTTAATGTAACCAAATAAAAGGCATACGCAGCCAAGCAAATTTTTTGCTTGGGTCGCCCGCAAAAAGAAGAAAAAGAAAGAAATGTAAGCCTATGGGCATGTTACTACGTTAGCCCATGCTACAATCACTTCACTCGAAGGTAATGGTTTCGAAGGTACTGGTTACTGCCATCCTAGCCTATTATACCCTATTGTAAATTTATTAATTATAATTAACTAATTATTTATGTGAATACGAACACGGGAGCAGTTTTCAATATTACCCGAAGGGCGAGGCAGTGACTGCTGCATACCGAGGTAGCGTTGCGCTTGAATTCATCAGACGCTGTTCTAACTATACACGGGTGCGACACGTTGGCGCCACGTCGCACACATGGATGCCACTGCTGGACGGCAGGAACAACACCCTCACCGCTACCAGGCGTCACAAAACGCGGGCAAGGCAGGGACTGCATTGGCACCGCAGGTGTCGCACATCGATGGCGCACGAGGTGAGACCAACGGAAAACGGTAGGCTTAATTGAGCGCCCAGTGAAAAAGAAATATTAGATGACGTTCGTTTCACGTTTGCCAGAACATATACGCGTGCCAGCAGCGGAAGAGAGAAAGTTGGCCTTCCTCTGCCGTCGAGGCGACTGATCGTAGCGTTGACGGTACGTTCGATTCGCTTCGTCATTTTTGCATGCAAACGCGCCTTGCGTCTCTGAAGACTAACACTCCGCGCGTGACCACCCCGTGTACCTTCACCGGACAGCACGACAACGGCGACAGCGCGGAGGACGCCGACGGCGTGGATGCGCACCGAGTGTCTGTGTAATTGCTATCGCAACGAAACTGCGCCCGCTATTTCTTTACGTGTGCCTCTGCATGTCCGTGCAATTAGCGCGCACTGCTCGTCCCCATGCTTACGAAAGTTTGTTGCTTCGTACATACTGGTGAGGAGAACCCATACCTCGATGCTGCAGATGTGTTGGTAGTAGTTGTCACACGGCCTGTTCCTCTCGTCGATGGCGTTGGTTAAAATGGCCGCGTACTCGGCGCACGCCGCAGTCGGGCATGCCGAACTGTGCGCGGAAGGTTGAGCGCGGTAACGCCAGGCCAACATCGAGGCGACGCCCAGGAGGACAGTGACAGCGACCGCGACAGCTGCGCCGATGACGAGGCAGGCACGGAAGGTTCGTTGGCGCTCACGGCGATGGGCCTCTTCGACCGGATCGCGGATGCCCAGCGCCGACAGGTCGACCTGCGGCGAGTGCGACGGCCAGTCTGTCGTGACTCACGGGGCACGGATTCACAGCGAGATTTTACGCTGTCTTCGAAATCACGAGCGTGCCGTCTGCCATCCTCATAGGCTGTTCTTATGGCCTAGAAACAGAAGTTCCCGGCTGTCCCAGTGTGCGTATATACACGCACACTGTGAGGAACCACTGTAGCAGGAACCATTTACAGGTGATTCCTGGTGCAATTCCCTTTACGTAGCTCAAGCGCTTCCCCTAGCAGCCAAGATGTAGAAACGTCGCTAGCTGTGCTGTGTTTGTACATAAGGTACATTGTTTCATACTTTTTTAATATATAGGGTTTTACGTGCCAAAACCACTTTCTGATTATGAGGAACGCCGTAGTGGGGGACTCCGGAAATTTTGACCACCTAGGGTTCTTTAACGTGCACCTAAATCTAAGTACACGGGTGTTTTCGCATTCGATCCTGCAACCTCATGCTCAGCAGCCTAACACCCTAGCCACTGAGCAACCACGGCGGGTTTGTTTTATACTTCTCTAAGCTGCTACGACTACCGCAAATTTTGAGCGAAAAGGTGTGTTTTCCACATCATTTCACTACATTATTGGGGCTGCTTTAGAATATCCAAAATAGCCACGCGGGTGGTCGCATGTGCATTCCGAGATGGCCGTGACCAAGAAGGAAAAGTGGCGTAATATATAGTAGATTGGTGCTGCGGCCAGGCGACACATTGCATTACCGTTACTGGAGTTATGGCGAATTAGGAAGTCACGCTTCATTTCGACGAGGTCTGGTGGAAGAAGGTCGGGTGCGAGGAAGTTCTTTTGTGCACGAGGAATGCTCGAAGATGTCTGGTAGATATTTTTTTTTCTTGTAGAAATGTCACAGTCGAGTAAACTTTGTCTGCTTGCCTCTATATGTTCATCTTTCTTTCGTGCCAGGAACTTATTCTAGGAATTTTTTCTTGTAATACTTATCAACTTAATCTGCATTAGTGTTCCTCTTTTGGTCCATCTATACATCTTCGAGCGTTCACTTTAACTGACAGCACCTTGTGCAACTTCATATTCGATATGTCATGGTCCCTGGCCTGTCATTCAACCGTTGCTTGCACCTAATCGGTGTAAGTTCTGGTATATATATAAAAAAAAACATGCTCCTTTTCCCGACGTACTGCTCTGTGGCTTGCCTATACCCAGCTACGGCCGCTGGATAGATATTTTAGGGGACAGGGTAGGTCCTATTCTAGCCATGCATTTTGGGCTATGTTCGTGACCCTTTTTCTCGTGATCTGCTGGGGTTAGAACTATAATCTTGGTGGCATTGTAATCAGCAATGTTAGGTAGTGTTACTGAACCAGGATTATTTCTTTTTGGAGATTAGATTTTTTTGTTTTCATTTTTTTACTGGACCCACCAAATTTTAAAGCCAAAATCTGCAGTAAATAGCCTGTAAACAAACATCCCCTACAAGAAAATTTAAAATCCTGGTTCAGTAGACTTTCTGTAATGTTTGCTCAATATCTGGAAAATGTTATCACCCTAGCGCTTGTAGTTTCTGAAAAAAAGGGTCAAATGCAGCAAAATTTGGTGTTTTGAGATAATTGGCTTTGAAGTGGAAGAAAGAGCTTCATTGCAATATAGGACTGTAGAAAAAAATTCTGGCGCATTTTTTCATTAGCCACCAGCCTGGTAGTCCCCTCCATCGTCAACACTTCTTTTCTGTGCTAGCTGCCTTGTTTTCCGGGCCTCCTTAGTTACCAGTGGTGCAGCCCTCCCTGCAAAGTACAGTCGCCGCCGGTTAACTTCGCGCAACCACTGGACTGTGAACCGTCCTGGAGAAACTCCGAATGACCTCAAAATGTCGGCTAGAGCAATGCTGCGGTCATTAAAACTTAGCACAGCATCCATTGTCGCTATTTTCAGCGTCTTTAGGCCAAGAAAGATATTCTTCGGAGCGCGCTCCCATACAACCTTGTTGAACGCCTCATTGGTGTTCTGAGTTTTTCCATGGAGACATTTCTGGAGAAGCTCAGGCTTCGAGAGCTGCTAAAACACCCGCGTTCTGCTTAGAGCGTTCCGCCGAGTGCGAAAGCTTCGATGCAGACGCTCACCTGGTGGCCGCGGCGCCCACTCCTGGTTTGTGTTGCGGAGAATTGGCGTCATTGGAGGCTGACTTATGCCGGTTTCCATGAAAGATACGTTTTTAAAGCACTCCTTTGGCTTCGTCATTGCATTACCGCTAAATAACCAGCACCAAAGTATAAATAAATTCGATTCTCCGCGAAAACACGCCAAAGCACGAGCAAAACGCCCCGCGTTGCGATTAACCCAGCTGCATCTTAGGATTCGTTTGGCTAAGTGAAATATGCTAGCTAGGTTTTCACTGCTTCCACATGAGTGACAGCCATTCCGCTAAACGTGACAAAAAATAGGCGATGAAAAAAAATTTTTTTTTGCCGTTTAGGAGAGGCAAAGATCCCGAGCATGTGTCAAAGGGGGCGTGGCTGGATGCTGCCTAAGTTTCGAAAAATGTTTATTTTGAGGTAAATATTTCGCGCAAGCGCAAATAAAACGCTGGGTCATGTTAAGGAAAGAACAGAGATTTTAAATTACACAAAAACAAAAAATCGATTTTTTTTCGGAAAATTTGCCTACCCTGTTCCCTTAAAAAAATGTGCGGCCCGCCGCGTGCAACGAAAACGCTGTTATCCGCCGCAACGCCACAAGCCGGGGTCTGCTGTCTGAGATCAGCATAGAAAATGCGTCACGCACGCACGTGGAACGTCGTCGCCGACGCGTCCCATCCCCGCCAGTTAGCGCCGTTCGGCCAAGCCAAGTGGCCGAACGGCGCTAACTGCAGCGTTGCTTATACTACACTCACCATTTTGTCACGTTGTGGTGTGTGACTTATCTACCGGACCTTGCTGATAAATGCGAGAGCGTTAATCAGCACCGTTGTCAGATGGGAAGAGAACTTGGCACCCGGAGGCGCTGCGTCCCACAGCTTACATGTACTCGTCACCCAAACCATCATTCGATACATTGACTCCGGTGCTCCCCTTCAACCCGGGCTGACTGGGCGGGGGCACTTGGTTCGGGCCAACGGTCCTTCCCGGACAAGGGGGCTGTTGTGGTGCAGCACAACTGAGGAACTGCACTCCACACACAAACAGCCAAGTCGGTTTTACAGGGCACAAACCTGGTCTCCCCCCGCATTGCCAAAGGCACGATCTGTCCATGCAGAGGGCAAACTGGAAGCTCATTACGTCCGGTTTCCTCGACGCTAGGCGAGCTACGTTAATCTACCGCCTGGCGCGAGGATGCCTTCCGTTGAGTTACCGGCGCATCACAGCCATCCCGGCTCGTGGAGTGTGCCCCTTTTGTGGCGGTCGTGAGGACTCGGCTCATATCTTTACGCAGTGTTTGCTTACAGCAGCTCTTCTCCAAAGGACTGCTAGTCTCTTTAGGCTCCCAGGCGTTCCTTATGAGACAGTTCCATTTTTGGACCCTTTGCCTAATCAGGCGATCAACCAGTTCGTGCTTGTTCTCGCCGAGTGCTCATACCAAGTTCGGTTGGCACGCTGTGATTCACTTTTCGGGGATCGGGTGCCGGGCCTTCACGAAAGCCTCGCGAAAACACGGAACGAGGTCTGGTTCCATCTCACCCGGGAGCTGCACCGCTTGAGCAAGAAGTTTCTCGAAGTGGGGGCTCGTCCTGCCGTGATTTTTGATGATTTAAGCGGAAGGCTATCCATTAAGTTATGATGCATGCTCCTAAGGTTGCTCGATTCGACCGTGTGTGCCACTCGATCTACGGGTTTTTTTTTTTTTTTGGCTCAGTGGAACCCAGAGGCGGAAACGGTGGTGGCGCACCCTCGTGTGGTCGCACTGCCCCGCGCATGGCTTTGGTTGTATCCGCGGTTGTATGCCTTGACCTCTTGTGCGTCAAGGCAGTCCGAGCCTTAATAAGCAAGTAGGTAATAAGCATGATTAATAAGCGAGAGCGCATTGGCCAAACGAATTTCAAACCACGCATACGCAACCAGACAAGCCCTCCATGTGGCGCAGAGAAATTACGCAACTAATTGACTTTCTCAGGATAAAACATGTAGAAAAAGTATAACTTACACTCCACCTACAGACGCGATAGAGACGGATTGTAATTCGAATATACGTGAAAACACAATTATGTTACGCGGAAACTCAAACACAAACCCCTCTTAACGCGGAGCGTTTTCCAGCTGCTGTTTGAGGTCTTTCTTATAGTCGCGGACAACTTTTCTTGGCTATGAACCGAAGGCTACGGAAACTAAGCGCAAGAAGTAGTCCCGCAGTTTTGCTGGCGTTTTCTTACTTGGCAAATTGAAAACAATATTATTTTTGTTTTGTACAGTACCTAGTTTTAAACGATGCGTAACCTTAACCAGTCAGCTATTGGTATTTTATTGTATCTTTATATTGCTCTTTCGACCTTTGTCTAACCCGAAGCCATTGCACGTTTTGCACATTCACCAAACGCGAAATGGCACATGTGTCTTCTGGTGAGTGTTTGTCGCCTGCTGTACCATCAATCAACTCCCCAGAGAGGCCGTTCACCAATTTCGCCAACAAAAGACCGCTGGATCACACCAATAAAAGCTGTGGCCGTGCGCGACCGCGCGAGTTGGGGCCCAGCTTTTCCTCCGGCTGTCGTGACGTCACGTCACGTGGTTGCGCTTAAAGTCAATGGTGGCTGCACGGCCGCGCCCAAGGGCTGAACTGAGTGATTGCAATATGCAACGCATAAAAACAATGGCTGTGGCTTAGCTTACGTTACGTCCAGGATGCGAAGCATACTAGCCTTTATTTTAACGCGACAGCGTTAAGGAGCTCGTGTCGCAGAAAAGCCGGTGTCGTCGGTGTCGGTGTCTGCGGCGTTGCACTTCATGAATAAATCGTTGTCGCGCCGAACGCTGCGTTGCTCGATGCTCACCGCGTCCGATGCGGGGGGCGACGCCGCGAGCGACGGCGCGAGTTAGAGCCCCGTTTCTCCTCTGTCGTGACGTCACGGTGTCACGTGGTATTGAAGGCGACACTGCCGCGCCTGAGGAGCTGGGTTGAGCTCTCGAGCGACGGCGCGAGTTGGAGCCCCGTTTCTCCTCTGTCGTGACGTCACGGTGTCACGTGGTATTGAAGGCGACACCGCCGCGCCTGAGGAGCTGGGTTGAGCTCTAGTAATATGCTTCGCATAAAATAAAGTGTTTGCAGCATCTGCGCGGAAACCAAGCGAGCCCATCTGGAAATCGCAAACTTCGAAATCTAGGTACAAACGAGTGAGCGAGCGAGCTGACTGCTGCGCCGGCGCTTTACCAACGCCTGCGTCGGCTGCGGGTCCAAGCCCTAACCGACGCCATACGGCTGCATGGGAGCTCGGACGCAGGCTGCGATGTTCACTGTTCACAACTTGGTACATATCGCATGTGAATAAACATTGATTCACGCTGAGTTAACTGCATCTTCCCTCACTAAAGTGGTTGTGCGAGGTTGGCAAAACCGAAACGGGTGCCGAGTGCGCCCGGACTACGCTGCATACAAATGCTCTCGTGCAGAAGCTCCGCCCCCGGAACTTTCGTTTCATAGCCAAGAAAATTTGTCCGAGAGCATAGCAGGAGTGACGCAGCCCTTTGGTTCCTTGCACATCATCAACAAAAGAACCATAAAGCTCGCCTTCGTGCACAGCGCTCACCGTCAGCTTTTTCCGGTGCATATTACGGTTACATAAGCTGCAGTTTCCGGGAAGCGTGAGAATCTTTAGGGCTCTTTGAATGCTATCGTGTTGCAGTCGTAAAGGCGATGCATCCTCCAAATTATTCCACTCAGCTTTCGTGACGTCACTCTCAGCCGGGTGCACGACGACCATTCATTACTCCACTCACGTCTATTGTTACTTAAGGGTCCATTGCTTGTCTCTCAAGGGTTCCGCGCCGGAACCGTTACTTTTTTATGACGCGCCGGAATATGGGCCGTCTCTGAAGCATCGCTTACCCCACTCAGTCTTTCGATCCCTCGCTGCCCGTGCTTGGAGCGCTTAGCCTTGGTCTTTTTGCCAGCCGTGGTAGCGGCGGTGGTGCCGACGGTGGTCGTTGTGGGACGGTCCTTTGTTTTGGCGGGAGCCCCACCCGGCGACGTCAACTTTTGTCGCGCAGCCAAGGACGGCTTGCTCAGGGACTTACCGAGCGAAGGCCGAGAACGCGCCGCCGCCCGTGTCTTTTTCCCGGACTCTTTCGAGCGCTTCTTGTTGGACTTGCGGAGATCGTCCGACATGGCGTCTTCTTGGTTCTCGCGCTTCTTCTTCTTCTTCCTCTACCCTTGCTTGCTTGCTGGTGATGCCATGCCGCTTGTCCACCACGAGAAAGTGGCCGTGGTTTGATTTTGGTTTGAAAGAGCCTGTTTTGATTGCGCACTCACAAATTCTCTTTGAATCAACATTCAGATCAATGCTCAATAAAATCTTCGAACCCCAATGGCTGTCTTCCGCGAGGTAACCCAGATGAGCTAATTTGGCACGTCCATTTTAATGCCCTTTGGCTTGAATGGCCATCGAAAAATGAGGGCGCAATTGTCGTACATAGTCTCAAATCCACAGCCAACAACATAGCCCAAATGATACGTCGCGTGACGTATCGAAAAGCGGGATTGCGAGAAGACGATACCCTAAGGCTCGTATAGTCTAGTTGAAGTTGCCTTACCTCGTTTTCGTTCATTGAAGTGTGCGTGCAGCTTGGGGGAATCGTTCGAGTGCTTTTCTACCTCCAGACGTCCAGTGATGAATGTGTTAGCTTCCCGTCTTTGGCTCTCACAGAAAAAGAACTAAGTTTCTTGGAGGAGGCATCACATGACTCGTAACTATGTTACATGAATTCGCACTTCATTTTCTTGTAAGGGCATGCGTGGTCTACACTGCTTCCCATGTATAAAATCGACGCAGTGGCACAATAAATTTAGTTGAAAGTTTTCGCTTGGTGTGTCGTCTTCTCTCCCGTCCGTGTCGTTTCTTTTTATGTGTCGCGAAATATCATTTAAGTAATGGATTACCGGCTTGCCCGGAATGCTGCTCTCTCTATATTTATTTATTTATTTTCTGATCGCGAAATGGCCGCGCCTCTTCTCTTCGACCCGATGCACATATATTTTCAGGCATTCTCTTGTGCTGTCTTCAACTGTTCCCGATATGCTAGACTCGCTGAGCCTCGGCAGCAAAAACGCTCCCATTAAGAACAGGAGTCACTCACCCGATCGAACGAGACCATGGCTTTCGCCTGCGAACGGCGACTTCTCGCCTTCCATCCAACGTCGCGTGAGACGATGATCTCGTTATTTTTCGGATGGTCTTTTTATTCGGTTACCCCTAAAGTCCCGGTAGGGGCAGGTAGGGGGGAAATGATAACGAAACTAAGATACACTATAACCTATTGATAATAACTTTATTAAATATTTGTATATTGACACGTGCACTTGTCTACCTTTTCCGGGTGACCACTTGTCACCACCTAACAAACATTATCGCAGAGCGCAGGACACACCTGCATCTATCGGAAGTTTCTCGAATGTTATCGATGGTTCCACCCGCTGTCTGTCACAGAAACTTGTGTAATCTGATTGCATGTATGCGCGACGCGAATAGTGTGGAACTGTGTGGAAGACACACAGGTACCAACGGTTACTCTGGAACATTCGACGACTGACGGATAAAAGCAGACGCGCTTGACCCGCTGATCAGATTTTCTGCGATCGCTGACCGACTGCGTTGTCGCCGCTAATCGTGGTGTTTTGAGCGTAGCCTATGTTTTAGGGCACAGGCTCGCCCAATGGAAGACTAGTTTTGCCATTCACTGTTTTGCTGCTTTTTTCACCGGCACTACCACATGGCAATATATATACATATAATAGTGTTACGTAATGCGTGAACGATGCCTATACCAAGGGGAAAGCTTAATGATACGGTCGAGATTTCAGCCGGCGGAGCCTTTCACTGGCCTTCTCCTCAATTGAGGTAATAGGTTGGGGAGAAACAGCAAAAGGTTGAGAGAACGAGGTGACGACGCAATATTACCGTAAGTGCTTGTGTTGGATATGCAACGTGCACGAAAAACAAGAAAAATGCAAACAAATAATGCATTACTAAGCAGTATATTATTACATGCCTTTATTCGAACAAGTCTAATAATTACAACCTTAAAGGAAGAAGTAGACCAAGTGTAAACGTCATAGAAGGTGGCATAGTTATTTAACGTAAGCAATAATTTCTTCCTGATGCATGACACCCGCTGTCTTCAGATTATTGGACAGTACGGGCATAAAAAGTGTCCAGCAACACGAATGTACATCAAATGTTAAAGTTTATAGCCTCATATTGACGTTCGTAGGCGTACTTACGAGCAGAATCTAAAATGATAGCGAAGGTTAACATCTTCCCTTTTGTCTCTCTCTCTCATTTTTTTGTCTGCTAATAATGAACGACTAGACTGTAAACAGTGTCCGCCTCCCCCCTAAAATAGTGAGAACAAAAGATTTCGGTCAGGTGCTGAAGTGCCTAAGTATTTCTGATGCACTGTAGGCTTCCTTTCACGTGTAAAGTGAAATTGAAGTTACCGGCTCGCGGTACGGGTGCGGAATCCGAGAAGTCAAATTTCGCCGTCCGTTTTCTTCGTCAATAATCAAGGACCCTCGAGTAAACAAATGTTTCCCGAAAAATTGAGAACAAAAAAAAAATCAACTGCGTTTAGTTATCCCTATGTGGATGAATGCGAAAGGATTGCGAACCGTACGTGTTGCTTAGACTTGCCGCAGCGCGATGCCGATGGTTCGACTTGCAAACAAGGTCGTGGCTTCGAGTTCTCTAATTATTTTGCCTTAATCAACAGAAAAGTTCGTGGTTTCGGGTGCCTTAATTAACAATGTATTAATTAACTGTGACTTAAAAACCTTCGCCTTAACTAATGCCAAATTGGCGGGTTCGACTCGCACCGAAGGTCGACGGTTCGTAGCCTTTTTGTACCATCGCGTGGTCACACCGAAAATGCCGGATTTTGCGCTTTTCGAGTCAATTGATGCTTTCGCATTAAAACGGCAGGCAGCCGAAGGTGCAAAACTATTCACGGAGCAGAGACGGCAGCGAGCGACCGACGGCCTCGTTTCCATTGCACTTTTCTCTTTACATCGACGGGTAGCAAGTACAGTTGAAACTCGATTTAACGAAGTAATGACCACGCTGGAGTTATTTCGTTAAATGGGGAAGTGCGTAAAATCGAGGAAGCAATTTTTCGCTCCTTCTAAATCTAAAATTGTAACGTAGAGACGCGAAGAATGTTACTGCTGCATTGTATTTGTCGCAAATTACCTTATACCCAGGTGGCGTAGAGTCCACACTTCCGTGCATGGGTGTGGCATGCAGCCTCGTCAAAATAAAGCTAGGGATGTGACCATGGCACCTAGATGTTTTAAGGGGATAGCTTTAGAGCGCACGCTTCAAGAAAAACCCGTCTGTATCAAAATTAGAATAAAAATCACCGCTTTTTAACTCATTTATTTCAAGAAAAATATCATTAAATCGAGTTCGACCAAGTTTGTTTCGTTAATTCGGGTTGATGATATTACGGAACTCTGGGAGTACCTGCCGGTGAATGAAAATTTCTTTATTAGACGGAGAACTTCGTAAAATAGGGTTTTCTTAGACCGAGTTTTAACTGCAGTAGGATAAGTGAGCTACAGACGAGGTTTCTGCAGAGAAAAATGCAATGTCATCTTTCGGCTGCTTTGTTTTCGAGGAGCTGACGAAGTGACCAGAACAAAAGGTAAACTGGTGGTTGCTGTCCTGGCGCAAAATTTTCCTTTGTCATGTTAAATTAACGACTACGGCTTCGAATGCATAACTGTCTGAATGCATAGAGTTCAGCGGCTGGCACAATGTAATTTGCACCATCCTTCACGAGTTCATTAATGCGTTGATCTCATAGGTTGCAAATCGCGGGTCTCTCTCCGGCGCTTTCTTTTTGATGTGTTTTCTTTTACTTCTAAATGAGAATGGAATAAATATAGATGAAAAAAATCTAAAGATAGGAGCATAATCCGCAGGGCAACTACGATCTGGACATGTGTCGCGAAGAGCCGACCGTCGTCACTATGTTTATTAGTAAACTGTGCACAAACAGAAGGTGGCAGTCCTGTCGTTCTTGTCTTGCCGTCACGTTCGCCGTGAGTGCACCAACGGGTGCGAACTGCGTGAGTGTGTGGTGAATAGTTTAGTATAAATTTTTTTCCGTTTTCCTGGCCGTGCCAGAGTGACTGCTCTTCGATCGTGGCTCCTCCTCAAAGCCTTTCCATCCTGTAGGGTGCATACGGGGCCCTTTTCATATTTTTTTTTCACGCCACTTCATTCTTAGTCAATCGCACATCTCAGGTAAGTGCCACAATTCCTGAACCAATCATCATCACTTGCACCCCTATCGCGCCATTTGGAACTTGCAAGGGTGAAAAGAAGAAAACCAGGAAGTCGAGTCGTGGCGGACGCTAAATGGTCTGGTTCTAGCTCCGCACAACGCTTGAAAGGGGGCAGACGTGGCGAGACCAGCCCCACGAACGCGAGGGCATCTCCGAAAGTCGTCGAATCCTCGAACTCTATGAGAAGCGGCGGCAGGGACACTCCGAGAAGTCAACACTCGCCTACGTCATCCATCCTTTCGCCACCACCAGAACGAGGCGGCGAAGTGCGCGAAGCAGGCGAGGAAATCTCGCCAAAACGAACCGCTTCGCCAAACCGCGGAGCTTCGCCGGCAAACCTGCACGAGAAAACGGTTGCGAGCGACTCTCCCAGCTCGGCGAGACCGAACACGTCCGCTCGAGCTTCGCCAAGGCGAGGAGGCACGCCGACACGTAGGGCATCGCCCGTGAGGGCGGACCCGTCTCCAAAACCTGGTGCGTCCTCGCCGAAACATGGCGAAGCTGGTGTTCCAAAACCCGGTGATGCTTCGCCAGTGCTTCGGGGTTCGCCGATGCAATTGCACAATATACGGGTGCCAAAAACAGGAGGCCAGTCCCCTGCGCGAGGCCCGGCGAAACCGACGAAATCCGGAAGCGCTTCGCCGAAACGGCGAAGCTCGCCTAAGCAACAACCTATACTGATGCAAGCGGGCACGCCGAAGGGTCGCAGGTCACCATCTGGAAGAAGCACACCTATTCGCCGAGATTTTCTCGGGAACGCAGGTTTGAAATCTTCGGAACTATATGGCTAACATAAGTGTCATATACTCAGAATATTTTGAGTCCGTAAAGGTCATATAGTTTATTGCTGTCTCGACCTCATGTCCCACCCATGTTTTTACGCCAGAACACTTTGTAGGAACACGTCCCTTGGTCTGCAAGAACTTCGCCTCTTTGGTTACAGGTGCAGCGGCCACCCCGAAGCCGCACTCTGCGAAAGACGAAGTCGCAGCCAAGCCGGCCGACGATGCAGGTTCGACGAGAAGCCCTACCGAAACTCGACGTAGGCCCACGATATCTCTGAAGGACCCGCGGTTCCGGTACATTGCCCAAGCTCTGATGGCTGCGCGGGGAGGTCGTGGAGCGGGCGGTACCAGTGGCAGTTCGTCGCCAAACGGACGGACATCCCCCTCCGCCACCCCGTATTTCGCTTCGGATGACGACAACACCATCCTCGAGCTCGGCACATCTCAAGTTCCCCACTCCCCGGGGGGATTCGGAGGGAGGTCCTCAGGAACTGCCTCACCCGTGATCTCACAGAGGTAATGCTGGTATGATACATATTTACACACTGCATACTTTAAACATATAGCCTATACTTACGTATGCATGGTATGCTCTAGTTGACGTGGAGAAAAAAGGAAAACGGAGCTGGGCAGGGCATGTAGTGTGTAAGGTAGATAACCGGTGGACCATCAGAGTTACAGAATGGGTGCCGAGGGAAGGGAAGTGCAGTCCAGGACGTCAGCAAATTGGAGTCGGGGATGACACTAGGAAATTTGGAGGCGCACGTCGGAATCAGGTTGCGCAAGACTCGGATAATTCGAGATCGCTGGGAGAGGCGTTTGTCCTGCAATAGTCATGAAACTAGACTGAGGAAGAGGAAGAAGAAGAAGAAGATGATGATGATGATACTTTAAATGGACATATATACAAACACTAAATTGGTATAGAGCGTTGTAGCATGCTTCGATAAACACATTTTCGGTAATCTTCATGTAGCTAGTCTAATAATCAGAAGACCCCAGGAAGTCAGCTTTTTTCATAAATTATATGGACACCCCAGGCCAAATTTTGCCGTCGGCGTTGCCGTGCCGTTCCGCGTAGAGTCCAAGTGCGATGACGTCACGGATGCGCGCCTTATGCTGTACGTGCGAGGGAAATCATGCGAGGGTGGGCATCTCCTCCTACAGATTGAGTGTGATGGCAGGTTTCCCCCAGCTGTCGAGAACGCCGTGTCATGCTGATAATGCGGGAAGTACGGGGCTCTCAGCGTTAAAGGAAGGAAGTGCGGGCAAGACAGATGGGACAAGATAACCCCAAAGGGTGTAAATTTTTTAGGAGTATATGTACAAATGGAGTATGCACCTTTAAAAATGCTTGCACCTTTTCGGGCGGAATCAAACCTGCGTTCTGTTTCGTGCATTACATTGCTGCATGCAGCAATCCCAAGGCTGGGTGGAGCAAGGACTTGTGCGCCGTGCTTCAAATCATCGATAATTACATAATTTAGTCGTTCATTAGTATGTGTAGTTGCCGTACAAGCAGACCTTAGTGCAACTAAGCCCAGTAAATGTTAAATATTGATTGCATATTATTTGCATATACTAGACAAGTCGCTTTTCCGCGCATCTGCTTAGGGCATGTTTATTGTTTTACACACACACACACACAAACACACACACACACAGATATATATATATATATATATATATATATATATATATATATATATATATATATATATATATTTCCGGGCGCCTTACATAGCCTCCACGGAGGCAGTGTGCAAGAGGAGGAATACAGTTACATCAACGTGTAACAGGAGTTATTCAAGTGAGGAAAAAAGAAACCATCACGTACAAAAGCAGTATTTCCTAAAATATAAAAGCAAAATTGGCTGAGTTGGCGTCCCTTCACGGGTCTGACTGTTACCTTGAAAAGGCATTATTTGCACAACGCAATTCTCGGCAACATGAAACTAAACACAGAAAAATAAGTATGCATGGAAAGATACTAGCAAATATTACACGAAGGTCATTGCACTACCGAGTAGGCGTACAAGCGCAAAAAAAAAAAACTGCCAAGTCATATGCTCAATTACGGTGATGCACAAAAAAAAAGAGAGGAAGGAGAACAAGAGAAAGACAGAAAGAAGCTAGGCAGACACCAAACACTCTTTGCCATCCACAGTAAGCGACCAGTTCACAGATAATAGATGATGTGTGAATCCACTTTGTCTAAAAACAATGATTAAACATAAGAAAAGTATACGTATCATACAATATCATATAATATAATATCGCATACGCAAGTATAAGTACCAATTGATAAGCCTATAAAAAGAACACAAGCACGAAACGCAAGAAAAAGCACGAAATGAGTAAACGGATGAGGCGGAAAAATGTTCAAGAGAGAGCACGAGGCAAATGTGAAAAATTGCCGGGGATATGTTCCGTGAAAAGAGCCCGCAACACGTGAAAAGAGAGGGAAAGCGCACGCTGAAATCTCGCGCGGTCTGCCTCCTACAGCCGCCTCCGTGAGCGCCAGGATGGATGGATGGATGGATGGATGGATGGATGGATGTTATGAGTGTCCCCTTTGAAACGGGGTGGTCGGTTGCGCCACTAAGCGCTTTCTGCTATACTGCGTAATGTCCTGCCTAGGTTAAACAATAAAAAAAGATTTGAAAACCCTATGAACTCCCACAACCAAATTTTCTGATCACTTGTTGGGAACTGTGCTTTTGTACGTCTCCGTCTTTTGTGGTTTCCTTATTTTTATTCCACCAATCCTCCAATCGGCCTCTTACTGATCCCTATTGCGGACATGTCTACTTTTTCACTGCTCTCGCTGAACCTCTGCTCTCGCTTCAAGGAGGCCAGTGACGCCTAAGTCGACCGCTGGGTAGACGTCTTCACAATCTTATAAAACATGCTCCATAGTTTCCCTAGCTTTACCGCAGCAAGCACATGCTTCTTCATAGTTCTGATATCTCGCTTTATAGGTGCGTGTTCTAAGACATCCCGATCTCGCTTCGAGAAGCAATGAGCTTCTGTTTGAGTTATCACACCTTGTTTCTTTCCTGATTTCGTTTTTTCCTCTTAAGTAGTTACTCATGGCAGGCTTCTTTTCCATTGCCGCCACGCATGAGATTATTTCGGCCTCTCTGACGTTCCTCTTGACGTTCTTTGTTGCTGTGTTGCCCACCCTACAGGCCGCATACTTGCTGGTATGCTCCCTAGTTTTTTTTTCCTCCACTGTCAATCAATGTTTTTCCAGTACAGATACCTCAACACGTACTCTCCCAGCTCATCTACTTTCTTCAAAATTCCTCAATCGTTCTTCATACTCAATTTTACTTTGAGCTTCCCTAACTTCAAAACTAGTCCAGCCATATCACCCTGCACATTTTCATTTGTAGTCTTTCCATGAGCGCCCAATGCGGGATGGCCCACTGACCTTTGGTTCACATCGATTCCCGATTGTACCACTGATTTAAAGCAAAGAACCGCATTTCCAAAAGTAGGTCCTGGTAACATTACACCTTTCCACATAACTCCGAGCACCTCGTACCTATTTCATCCCCATAGCGCTCTGTGCTTCATTATGAATGCCACTTCTCTTCCGCTTCACTGTTATTGTTTTTTCCTGTGTTTCCATATATATCTATTGCCTTCGTTTATCCATATACCAAGGTATTTATATTCTGTTACCCGAGGCATTTCCTGGCCCTGTATCGCCACTGTCTGGTCACTGTTTTCATATAATACCATAACACCTGATTTTCTAACACTAAATTTCAAACCTAAATTTTTGCCTTCCTGCGCACAGATATTAGCCAGATGTATAAATCACTTTGCTTGTTAGCTAGCAACACAATATAGTCCGCATAAAATAAACCTGCAAGCTGCTGCTCTACTACTGTACTCGCCTGTTGTATGAGCGATTAAAACTGATACTACTTCCTTCTAGCGCCCTCTCCATCACCACCATGTACATCATAAACAGCAGTGGGGATAAAGGACACCCCTGCCTCAGTCTCTTGTTGATATGAACTTTCTCCTCTCTCCTCAACCCTTTCCATTCAACGCAAACGGTAGTTTCTATGTAAATCTATCTCAAAAGCTGTAGACTTCCCCTTCCGGAATATCCCACAATATAATGCGGTCTACGTTGTCATAGGCTCTTGTAATGTCTAAAAAGGCCACATATAATGGTCTGCTTTCTGCTTTTGATATTTCAATGCACTGAGTATGAACAAATAAGTTATCATCTAAACGCGTACCAATTCTGAAGCCATTCTGAAGTTCTCCTAAAATGCTATTATTCTCTGCCCATGCTTGAAGCATTAATTTCATTGCCTGCATTGCTAGCCTGTATATTACCGATGTAATGGTCAACGGACTCTACGAGTGAATTCAATCTTTCTTCCCTTTACCTTTATAAATTAAATTCATTCTTCTTTGTTGCCAACTGTCTGGTATTCGTCTATCTTCTAATGTTTTTTTTCCACTGCTTTCACCAGACTTTTCTTACTTTTTGGTCCTAGTTCGTAAATCAGCCTAACGGGAACCTCGTCCAGCCCTGTGGCTGTGCGCTTAGGAATTTTCTCTTCGGCTTTCTTCCAGTTTAAATTTGTCAGCACCAGCTCCTTTTCCACCTAGGTCTCTTTCATGCTCTTTTTTTTCTTCAAATACAACGTCGGCATTGCCTTGGAAAGATTCGGCATTTATTTTTCGGGTGAAATTGGTTGCCATTTCACCTTCCAGTCTGTTTTCATCCTCGTCTAGAATGTGTTGTTGTATTGGTGTCGACTTCCTGGCGAATCAGTTTATGTGGTTCCAAAATATTCTAGGTGCGGCTTTCTTTTTCTCATGTATTTCTGACAACCAACGTTCACTTTCACATTTTAATTTTGCTTGCGCCAGTTTAAACCATAGTCTTTTTCTCCCGGTATATTTCCCATTTACTGGCTACTTCATCCTGCGGCAACTGCGCCTTCTCTGCCTGCCTGTGCTCTTGGGATGCTTTTTGTCGTTCGGCGATCGCTTCTCGTACCTCCCTGTTGCAACAGCTTTTCGGTTTACTTTTCCCTTCGAACGAACATGTTTCTCTTTCCGTATTTCTGTCGTTATTACACTTATAAGCTGACCACGTTCCCACTCTTTAGTTGGCCATTTGCCAAGTTCTTCCTCGAATCTAGTGACTATATTCGTTATTTGTTTAGCGTTCAAATTCGCACTGGCTATTATGTACTCCTTGCTCTCTTTCCCAACTACATATCCCATTTTCAAAATGATGGGTTTATGGTCACTGCCGATGCTGCTATACCCTTCCTCATCAATGACCACTTCTCTCAACTTATAATTAATTCCTTCTTTCATCAGACAGATCACTCGGCCAACAACGCCACCTTTGGGCAGCCGGGCGGGCGAGCAACATTCATTTTTTTTTTTTGACAGCGCTTGTCATCTCGGAAGCCATTGCATGGGCCGGGAAGCATGGTGGCTCGGCTCGACTTGTGTCTTCTCGCGCGCGCAAGGCAGCAAGGCGACAAGGGTTACTCGAGACGGTCTTACGTGCACTACTCTACATTTCGTCGGTGGTCGTTCGCGCTGTGTAAAAGCGGGCGCTCACACAGTCAGTCAGTCACTGTGGCGAACTCGCCAACAACTGAAACGAAACAAGCACAAACCTAAGCGCTAAACCACTATATCACACGCGTTGAGTGGCAGATGCTTTATATTAACGCAAAATCCCACCGCGCATGCTTGGGATCGGCAGTTTTCTGTTTTGTTTGCCCTCGCGAAATGCCGCGCCATTCTGAGAAAATGGGCGGATACACTAACGTATATGCAGGGCTTCCATCCAGCTTTCGTCAGCCTTCCGCAACAAGTCAAGCGCATTTCACCCCGGCAGCGAAATTGGGCCCTCCGTTCGAACCTGGCCGTGGCGCGAGTCTGCGAACGACAATTTCTCGCCTTCCAACCTGCGTCACGTGAGCAAACGACCTCTTTTTTCTTTTTTTTTATTCGTTGGGCCATTCTGTAAAGCGTAATCAATAAGTTGAGCAGATGTAAAAAGAGAAAAGTTTGTTGACAGGAAAGGTGTAAATGTCGGCCGAAGGAGCTCGCATCAGCCTTGCGATTCCAGAAATGGGCAAAGAGTTACGTAGACACAGATAAAAGAAAACTGGAAGCGAGGTGACCATCAAATACAACAGTGACGGCCACTGATCAGTCGACTGCGCGCCAAAGACAACGCGCGCGGTTCTTACGGATGATCGACACGCCTTTGTCTTGAGATTATTGAGGAATAGTACTGAGTTAGACGGCCTCAGTGTTTCCATGGGCGAATGTGCGCTACGTAGAAATTAGTGATCATCTACATGAGGATGCACATTGCATAAGTACTACGCACCCGCGATCAGGCACACGCGCTCTATCATAAATTCCGCAATTGCGAAATCTTATATTGCCCAAAATGTCAAAAAGCGCGGGCCAAGCAACTCGCCCTTTCGCTGTTCCAGCTTCGCGTAGAAAAACAATAACATCAAGAAAAGCACTAAGAGAAATTGTAGCATACAAACGTTGTGCATGCGTTCTAGCGAACTCCTACCTCCTCGTATGGTAATTCCTGCACGACGATACACAAAGGACGTGAAAGGGTCCCAAGGGAAGCTCCTATTATTGACAAGCACTTGTTATGAACCGAGTATTGTAGAGGACCTTGCACAATATTTCGTAAACTGTGAGACGGCTGCGCATGCGCTGAGCAATCAGAAATAAACAGCAAAAAAATGGTCAACTTGTCAAATTTTTTTCCTTTTTCTTTTTGTTGTCCTCGTTATGCCCCAGTTCTGCCGGCAAAGGGAAACAAAGTAGGTGTTTGGAAAGCTGGCACGAGTGTATAAATAAGTGTGTGAATAAGAGGGAAACTGAAAACTTTTTCTTAATCGGGCAGCACAAATGTTAAATTGGTTATATGGACTCAGAAAACTATGTCGAATCAGTAAAAGATGTTAGCTCAGTCTTCTGGAAACATCGCAACGTTTGCTGATTGAACTCGAGGAATCTCTGCTGGGAAGCTAGATTGTAAGACATCATTTTGTGAAGTTAAACTGCGCTAGGGACGAGACGACTTTGCTAAGTGCCGCGAAATGGTTTACGTGCAGACATAACTCCGGTTCAAGCTGGTATTTGAAATCACCTGCCAGAGTAGCAAGACAAGTGAACTGGATTCCGCAACTGACCTGGCGATTAAGCTATGGAGGTCCAAGGGTGCTGCGCGCAATTCCGATGCGAGATGATTTCTAAAGGCAACAAACACAGAACCCGGGGACGAAATGTATGGAAGACCCCGTTTCCCCCACTGGGGCTATTTTCTGCATACGAAGGGTTCAGCAACGCTATTCTGTCTTCGAAATCATGGCGTCCTATTAACGTCAGTAGATCGCAGTGTGGGTGCAGAATGTCAAAGAAAAAAAATCGTGAAATTTCGCATGCGCTTTTTTTCCCTCTCTCTGCTGCTGATGAACGACTCTAGAATGAAATAAAGCTCCCCCTCCCCTATATTCTCTCTGAAAGACCCAGAAACAAAAATTTCAGGAGGTATTGAAGCATCAAGGTAATTCTACTCATGGTTCCTATGACGTGTGGCTCGCGTTTTGGGGGCAGAATCCGAAAAGGCGAAGCTTGCCCTCGGTGTTCTCCGCTAATAACCAACGAATCTGCAGTAAATAACTGTTGCGCGAAAGACCGAAATTATTTGCCTGACATACTGAAGTCCAGACGTATTTCTTGCCTACCGCAGGGTAACTCTCAAAGCCCACTTGCTGGTGGTACCAAGTACGACGGCCAAAAGCGCTCGAAGCCTTCCTTCCTGGTGCTGACCGGCGCGTGCTTGCTTGCTCTGCTGCTCAGCGCCATCGTCCTCGTCGTCGTGTTGCACATGATCTCAATCTTCTACGCTCCCTCGGGTCAAGAACACGCAGGTCAAAGCAACACCAACACGAGCACAAAGAGTCCGCGGTTCGGCACAGGGGTAGCCGACACCAGCGGCGTTGGCGGAAGCGCAACCGAGGTGGGGAGGGTGCAGACTTCGCCTCCCCCCTATTCTTCATGGCGACACGCTTAGCGCGTCTTCTCAAGGGCGCCGTAGAAGCTCTTGCCGATGTCTCCCAACTGGGCGACGAGCTCGCGGACTCATCCGTAGCGGTGTGCCACTCTGTGATCGGCCGTTTTTCGTATTCCGGGGTGGCCACATTCGGCAAGGTGTTCGCGCTTCTGGAGAACCCAGGAGCCCGTGTGATTCATCGATTACCGTGGAACGTACCCGGACATTAGCTGGCGTTCATTCAGGAGTCGCCTGACCTTCACCGAACCTCTGGCGAGCCGATCGGATTTCGTCGTCGACGGAAGCGCTGACGTAGCGCGGCGACGCACTAAATGTACTGCCGACCTGCCATATACGAGAGTGTGAAGGTGCTGCCGGCATCTCGCACCTGGGGTTTTCGTTCGGCGCCGTAGCACCCATTCTTTACCTGGTTCTCGGCAAGCAGCTTCTTCACCGCAATGCGCCGTACGCCCGAATCGGGGCTCACGACTTGATGGCGGCACCGTAGTTTGATCACATCAATTACTCTTCGACAAACACAGATGCTTCCCGTCGGTGCTGCAAGCGGAGCGGCGGCGCTGCAGGCGGAGCGTCGGAGCTTGGACTTGCAAGCGACCGACGCGGCAGTTGAAGAGGGCTGGCGCGCGCGCAAGAACACGATACGGGAAATCACCAACGAGTTCGACGACGCCATTACAGCGGCGAAGGTGCACGGCGCCATGACGGATCAACGAGCATTCTTCGCCTTCCGGTTGTCACCTTTTCCGTGGAGAGGAGGAATGGTGGGAGGATGTGTGACGTGCCGCTGAGGCACGGCGCTGACGTCGCTCGTGTATTTGAACGTCACAATGTTTCCTCGATGAACCCAGAAAAGAGGTGCGACATGTTCGGCTAGTGGTGATGAAGAAGGCGCATGAAATTATCCGCCCGCTCCGTATGCGTATCGTTCTCCCAATTCTTCACTAATGGGATAATCCATTGACGATAATTGATTTCATCGGAGATTTGGCACAGTATACTCTAGCTCACGAGTTTCGGGCTTCTCTTTTGTTTCTTTTTTCTGCTGGGCGTGCCTAGGTAATACTGCTCGGCAGAGAGGGACCAATCGAAAGGGCACACCAAAGGGAAATTCTTTGTTAATCGATTGTGTCAAAACGCGATTAGTAATTTCGCTATTCCTATAAGAAATGAGGATAAGACAAGCGGCTATAGATGCCGATGATTTCTGCGGTGGTCTCGCTCCTTAACGCATGTGCCTGCATTTTACTACCGTAAATCAGTTTTTGTGGGTTAATAATGCATATATATACTCCCGTACGCTTAAATTCTAACGTTCGCGATGTCCTCCGCACAACGCGGTTCTACGAAGTTTCGGCTGAGAATTTGCATGGGCGAAAAAAAAAAACATGAGGTGGAATCTTAGCTGGGCCTTGAAAGGCAAAGTTAGCGGCAGGGAAGCCATATAGAACTAAGATTTGTTGAACCTACCCCAGTACAAAGTATTTGACCGCTATGAGAACAAGCTACCTGGTATGCTCCCTCCTTCGGTCGTTGAATCAATGCTGCAAAGGTTTCGCCAAGACCACTTTGCTCCTCAGGCAACTGCTTATGCTTCCCACTATATTAAAGTCCGTACAGTCGAATGCTTTTATAACGAAGTCCTTGGGGCCTCCAAAATCATTCGTTATGCGGGGCACTTCGTTCTAAAGAGATCGCGCACCGCACAGCTCGCAATTGGACCCAGACAGAATTATTCACTCGTTACACAGGTCATTTAGTTGTGGACGCGTTGCTTGGGGAGACCATCGACTGCATATCGCGAGCACGCCTTACCAGCTAATGCTTACTGGTCTGTGTCCTTTTCGCTCGTTGCAATCACACCTTGATCTTCTGGCAGCCTAGAAAGTTTACATTTCCTTGCTAATGTAAATTTGCAATAGCAGAGGTCGAAAGATGAGAACAGTCTTAAATTTATTATTTCGTGGCTTTGATGTTGAAAAGAATGAACATTCTCTCTGCATGTGACCTCTACTGGCTTTTTTAAGTCTCGGTTGATAATCGTAGTAATTGAACGTAGGATGTTACGAAAGATAATAAATCCAGGCAAAAAAATGTAACGAGCATACTTTCGGGACGAAATCCTTGAGTATTACGGACGCCGCGTGACACTGCTAGCTTGATTTCTCGATTATACCCATTGAAAAAATCGGGGAATGTTTGGATTGTACAGCCACCTAAAGCTGGGCATGAAACTTACTCCAGGCCATAGTGAAAAAACGTCTTACTTCAAAACGAAATATAAACACGATCTTTAAGTATTAAATGGCAGCTACAAACATGTTTTACTGTTTTATTCTACCATAGTAGAGCCACCAATAAGTTCAATTAAATATTTAGCAAGCGGCAGAAAAGAAAGCAAAACCGTCCTGGATTTCGACCCAGCCATTTCGAATGTTAGTGAACTATTGGAACACAGTTTTATTTCGTGATGTCCTCTAAAAGGATTTAGGCAGAAAATTTAGGTGCTAACCAATGAGTTGCTGAAAGATCAGAGATAGTGTGCGCGATTTATGCGGCGTGAAATCTATATCACTGGCCTTTCAGTGAACGTCTAAACATTCTAAAATATCATAGGTACGCCGATACGTTTGCTTAGCCAAACATTCGTTGCGACTCAGCCAACATTTGTGTCAGACCTCGCTTATTAGGCGAGACGCAAGTCCACACGATCATCGTTAAACTAATCTGGAACCGTGCTCACTGAACGACTTGTCTTGACTTGTCTTGTCTCCCAAACACTGGCGCATACCCACTATGGGGGATTGGCCAAAAGGCAAGCTGTTTCCATTAAGAATTAAAACGAAACCGGATCTCAATGGCAGAGCGTGGGACTAAATTATTGTGGTTGAAAAGTTTAATAGAAATATTTAAAGAATTTTGAGATAAAATAAGCTAACATAAAAATAGAACAACTTTGTCATACAGTCAATCCCACCTTCTTCCAGATCCCCTCCCCCTAACTTATCCTGCCGAAGTATAGCATGGCATGCCTATTGGAGGAGGAAATAACTTTAATGTGTCCTGAGGAACCCCTCCCCACCCACTCTTGGTTTAGTGGGCGGCAGGGGTCGCGGGCCGCACCCACGTTGGGACGGGAAGCCCATGAGCCTCCGCCCTTTCGTGAGCCCTCTGGACGGCCCGGAGCTGGGTCTGGTGGTCGTCGCTTTGCAGGGCGTCCACCCAGTCTTCTTCTTTAGTGAACACGGTGCCGCTTAACGCGGAGCCTTGCCAAAGCATGTGCGCTAGCGAGCAGTAAGATTCACCACAATCCGGACACTGCGGCTCTACTTCTGGTGAATAACGGCTCAGTCTGCCTCTCAAGGGGAACGACCCTGTCTGAAGCATTCTGAATATCGATGACTGTGGTCTCGTGAGTTTAGCGTGGGGGAGTGGGAAGGTCCTCCTCGACAGCTGATAGTGTGTTGTTACTTCGTTGAAGGTGAGCAGCGGGTCTCGGTGCTCCCCTCCCTCCCCGCCACCTCGCTCGCCACGATCGCCGCGGTGCGTGAGTCCTCGCGCGCGTCCGTTCGCCAGCTCGTTGGCGTTGGGAAATTCGGGTTGCACGTCGGCCCCCATGTGGGCTGGAAACCATTTGACGAGGTGCTGACCCGCGGCTCCCTCGCTGCCGAGGACGGCGGCCGCTTCCCGGGATATCGAGCCCGAGGCGATTGCTCTTGCCGCCGATCGCGAATCTGTGTAGACGTGAGGACGTTCGGGGTCTCTCATTGCCATGGCTATTGCCAGCTGTTCGGCCACTTCGGACGTTACCCTCTTGACCGATGCTGCGTTAATTATTGTGCCATCCCAGCGTACCGAGACAGCCGCGTACCGGTCGCTGCGCCCATACTGGGCCGCGTCTACAAATGCCGCCAGGCCCGGGCAGTTGGCGGTCGATTTCAGCAGTGCTCGGGCCTCGCCTTTCGGCGCCCCTCGTTGAATTGCGGGTGGACGTTTCTCGGAAGCGGTTCTACCTTGAAAGTGCCCCTTACCGCCGCGCTGAGCGCAATCTTGTGTGCGTTGCACTCTGCCTCGGCATTTATCCCTGCTTCTTCTAGGATGCGCCTGCCGGCCCTGGTGGTCGACAGCCGCACGACCTGTGCCTTGGTCTGCGCTTCGATGATTTCTGATAGTGAATTGTGGACCCCTAACCGATCGAGCTGCTCCGTGCTTGTAGTGATCGGGAGACCTAGCACCCTTTTGACGCTCTTGCGCATCAGTGTCTCTATTTTGGCCGCGTCTCTCTTGGTCCATTTTAGCGCCGAGGCTACGTAATTGACGTGACTCATGAGGAAGGCGTGGTAAAGTCTGATGAGACTGCTCTCGCTGAGCCCTCCTCTGCGGTTCGTCACCCTGAGGATCAGCCGGAGCATGTTCTCCGTTTTGGACGTTAGTTTCATGACAGTTTGTGTGTTACCACCTTTCGCCTCAATTAGCAGCCCCAGGATTCGTATAGTGTCCACTCTGGGAATCGGCGGGCCGGCATTCGTATGTAATTTGATCGGTATTTGATCGATCGGCGTCAAATTCCTCATGCCTTGTTTTGAGGGCCTGTACAGCAACAGTTCCGATTTGCTGGGTGACATACGGAGTCCCGTTTCCTTCAGGTACTCTTCCGTTGTGTCCAGCGCCTCTTGAAGAGCCTGCTCGACTTCTGCGTCGGACCCTCCTGGGCACCACACCGTAATGTCGTCTGCGTACAGGGCGTGATTGACGTTGGTCACTCTCGTCAGCCGGCCAGAGAGCCCTTTCATTGCCAGATTGAATAATAGTGGGGAGAGCACCGCCCCTTGTGGGGTGCCCCTCGCGTCCAGCGTGTGCCAATCGGACGTGGCCTGTCCAATTTTGATCGTGGCTTTCCTGTCTCTGAGGAAGGAGCCTATGTAAGAGTGGAATTTCCGGCCGAGCCCCATCATCGAGATCGTTTCCATTAGAAATCTGTGTTTGACCGTGTCGAACGCTTTCGTTAGGTCCAGGGCCAGTATGCCCCTGGTGTCTCTGGTCATGCCGTCAATTATATGCTTTTTGAGTAGCAACATTACGTCCTGTGTGGAGAGGCCCGGTATGAAGCCCACCATGTTATGTGGGAAGAGGCCCTCTCTCTCTATGTACCGGGATACTCGGTTATGTATGGCATGTTCGGCCGTGTTGCCTACGCACGAGGTGAGCGATATTGGCCGCATGTTCTCCGCCGCAAGTGGTTTACCGGGTTTCGGTATAAGTATGACCGAGGCCTCTTTCCACACCTCTGGTACTTCTCCCGTTTCCCACACTCTGTTGATTTCTTCGGTGAGCTTCTCGACCGACCTTCCGTCTAGGTTCCTCAACAGTTTGTTCGAGACCCCGTCCGGGCCTGTAGCGGAGCGTCCGTTGAGGCCTTGTAAGGCATCCCAAATTTCTGATTCCGTGAAAGGTGCGTCGAGTTCTTCGACCTCTGCCCCGGCGTATTGTGGATAGTCGACGTCGCCTGACGGGCCCAGTGGCAGATACGTCTCCGCCAGCTCCTTTAGGAATTCGCTTTCCGTTTTGCTCTGCTCCTTTTGCTTTTGTAAAATCCTATCGATTGCCAATCTCTGACTTCCTTTGGATTGTTTGTCGCCTAACAGTTGCTTTAGGAGGTTCGATTTGCGCCCGGTTCTCATTTGTCCGTCTACCGACGCGCACACCTCGTTACACTGTTGCTTGGAAAGCTCGATCGAGTGCGCTTCTATCTCCCGGTTTAGTGCCGCTACTTTCTTTCGTAGTCTGCGATTCAGTCTTTGCGTTTTCCACCTGGCCGTGATGGAATTCTTTGCCTCTAATAGGTGTGCCAATCTCGCGTCCATCCTTTCCACGTTCAGTTCAGTTTGGACAACCCTCGTCGCGGTGTTAACGTCCTCTTTGAGCCTTCTAAAAAGACTGTCTAGATCCGCGTATTCGTTTGTGTCTTCCTTCCTTATTTTGCGGAAGGCGTCCCAGTCGGTGACCTTAAATTCTCTCGGTGGTGCCGCCCTGATGGGGATCGTGACCGCCAGTATGTAGTGGTCGCTGCCGAGGTTCTCGTGCAGGTTGCGCCACTCGGCCCCTCGCACGTTCTTGACGAAGGTCAGGTCGGGCGTCGTGTCCCGCGCCACCGACGTGCCTAGTCGAGTCGGATAGCGGGGGTCCGTCACCAGCTCTAGCGAGCACGTAGTGACTGCCACCAATAGCCGCTCTCCCTTAGGCACTGGCCTTGCGTAACCCCATGCTCCGTGGGGCGCGTTAAAATCTCCTGCCACTATGAGAGGGGCCCCCCTGGCCATTGAGGCCGCCTTCGTTATTATCGATGTGAACGACTGTCTGTGGTCAGAGGGCAGGCTGTACACGTTCACTACGAATACGCTGTTTTTAAGCCAACTGTTCGGTATGAGTTCGATCACGGTTACCTCCACTTTCGCGTTGCCTAATTTCAAATCTCGTTCCTGGAAAGAGCATTTGTTCGCGACGAGGGTCGCCACTCCGCGCTTACCCTGTTCGAATTTCGACGAGGCTACCCGGTAGCCGGGCAGGGACACCTCGCTACCCAAAGTTTCTTGTAAGATTATGACGTGCGGTTTGTCCGCCTGTGAGGCAACGAACTGTAGCAGCGGAGCCTTGCGCTTTTTGAAGCTAGCGCAATTCCACTGCCACACTAACAGCTCTCTAGTTGAGTTGGTCGCCATGATTGATGCCTTGGATTTGTTTAGCACCCACAGGCGCCACGTGTGCTCCGATACGCGTCACTCTCGCCGCGAGCGCTACCATGCTCTCCGCTAGTTGCTGGACCATTAGCTGCAATGAGCTAATCGACTGCTTAATTCCCAATAGGACGCTACTGGACTCGGGTTCCACCGGGTTTCCCTCCTCCGTCAGGGGAGGGGCCCTGCGTTTGACCGAGCGAACCGACTGCTCCCCTTGCGGGGTCGGTGTACTTTGCGGCACCTGCTGCTGCTGTTGGTCGACTAGCTGAGGAGTGGAACCGTGTTTCCGAAACGATTCGAAATCCGCCCTCATTTGCTGAATCTCCGCCTTGAGGCGCGTGTTTTCTTCCGCTAGCTGAGCTATTCTAGAGTCTTTTTTGTTATGCTTTGGCAATGCTACATGCGTTACCTTTGATTGTGAAGGCGGTTTTGGCTTGGCCCGGTCCGCCCAGGTCGGCCCTTCTTGAATGCGCACTTGGGAGCGAGAACGGCCTCTCGATCGGCTGCGCTGTTGTAGTGTCGGCATTGTCGAACGTCCTCCTCTGGGGGCACTTGACACGCTGGAATCACGTGATCTACTCTCTAGCTGTTGCGGATGCCTATTAAGATTAATATTTTTTAAGCCGCACTGCTGGTCCCTAGGTTCGGCATTTAAGAAGCATGAAGTATGAGACGAATTCGCATATTGCACAGACACGTACTACAGAGAAAGGGTACAGCGTCCCAAAGTTTCTTCCGCCCTGTCCTTCTTTCTATCATTAAAAAAAAACATTAGAAACATTTTTAGTATTACTCCAAAAGATTTGGCTTCCATCGTACCGACACGTCACGTGACAAAGGCAGTAAAGCAAGGTTATTTGAGTTTTCATTACATTAAAGGCGATAATGGTGACCTATGAAACATACGGTGACAGAGGCGACGAATGTAGGCAAACCTATGAGTATTCCAATAAGAAAATTATCCATTAGAAAGAGTCTCGAAGCAATATTTAACACCAATCCGAATAATTTTTTTAAACGTCTTTATTTCTGTATTTAATAGGCGAATATAAACTAAAGAAGGGAAAAATCTGAGGAGCACAAAGCAGAAATTGTTTTTCTCGGCAACCGCTGCACGTATTACGACAAGGGCTGCCGCATCTAAAGCTAAAAGTTAATATCATGTAAATACAGAGAGCAGATTTTTCTTTACACGATTGACGTTCTTGCAGAAATTCTTCGAGACTGCGAAATACTGAAGAATCACGATTACAACTACCGGCATTAAATAGAATAAACAATGTCGCAATTCTGTAAACTACCTCTTTTGAGACTCCCAAGGCGGACAAAATTTATGTATGATGCATCACTCTGAAGTATTCCGCAAATTTTTGGTGGTACATATATAAAAACCTCGCGAGCATGGCAACAGTTCCCCTTTCTAAGAACCCAGCTTGTCATTTTGGATACTCTAATAGATGCCGTTCACAGAAGCATGACACCTGCATTTGTCATAATGTTACGAATTTATAAAGTTCCTGCATCACCTATATTTTAAATACAAATTATTTAGAACTGTTTGTTAAACGTTCGAAGCCATAAGACAAACTTTTTCAACAGTCGGCAGGAAGCAGCCTTCTATTTTTAATGCAACACCTTTTATTTTAATCGGTTAAGCAGTTGTCTACTGAGGACACTTGAACGCTTTACGCCTGTTCGAAAAGAAAAATTGTAGTTTACGTTTCCTCATCAAGCGTCAATCTGAGAACTGGAACCTAAGCTTAATTTACCAAGGCAAAACAGACAAGAAATCTCGCAGCAGAATTTACGCTCTTCAAAGCACACTGATCGCACTTGTAAATTCAGGCATTCTTTCGAGTGTAGCGCATGCGCAACAGGTCCACGCACTTTGTACACTCTTCGATTTACAGTTGTGAAACAAGAGTTAAGAACATCGGATCCTAACGCAATAACAGCTGATATTGTCTGTTAAGACATAATCAATGTTAAAGGCGCCAAAGGTGAACGCCACGTATCCTGACAAACTGAAACACTAAGAAAAAAATACGCGAAAAAATTCAACGGACACCTTTAACAATCAAGCCCATGGAGCCTTTACTGCAGTTATTACGGCAAATCAGTGTGATGCCAAAAAAGAGAAACTAAGTAAGAACAAATGAACGACACACAGTGACAGAAAAGAGAAAATCACCAAGAAATCGAGTAGCTCTTTTTTTTGCTTTTTGTTATTCACTTGCAGAACAGGAAGCAAAAGAAATAAATAAATTTTAACTGCACTGACGCATCTAACTGTCCATTATTTATGATGATGACGACCATCATTTCTCAGCACGGTGCTCTCTTCTAGCGCGCCATCTTCATCGGGGCTGTCCAGAACGATTGTCAGTGCAAAATCATTGGTGAATTCCAATGGGGGATTCAGAGCACTTCCGGCGCAACAGTTATTGCTCTTTCTGGAGCAAACCTGTTCTATTGGTACATCTGGAACATTCCCATTGCAGATTCAGAGAACACGAATCTGGACGTGAGACGAAGGACTTCGTGCAGCATTCCACGGACTGCACCGGCAAATCGGGTGGAGGGGAGTGGCAGCCCCCGTGACGTACTCTTATAAGAATGTTTGCGTCTTCTGCAGCTCATTCCCTAACAATAAACGTCATCCATATTGCATGCCTTCTCATTCTTTAACCTGTAATCCTCAACGTATCAGATATGCTGCGGTGCGTTTAATGCACAAACATTCTGATTGAAGCATGGAATACGTAGAGTATAGACTATAGTAATGTGTTGGATACGCTGGACTGGGTTTACAGTTGTGATTACCTCAACCAACCAATTACTAAATAGTGAAATACTATGCCGAGTAACTTCTGAATATCAATGTGTGTATGTATTTTTGTACAAATCTGCTCTACATGGCCAGAAATAAAAGTGATTAAGTTTTAATATGCTTTCTATGCGTGTGAAATTGTGTTTGGGAAAATCACTGGGATAAAATTGAGCTATTCGTCGTCCATTGCAACCGGACGTGCGCCTGATCGAGCACCCTGCTTTTCCTTCTGTGAAGGCTAAAACATGGAGCCCATTGAGTGTTCTTGGGCTCCACTATCACTTCCGGTGTATGTAGTCCTCAAAAGCATAACCTTCGAGATCTATTTCTATGACTGAAACAGAACCGGCATCGGGGCTTGGATTTGGACGCCAACTACGCGCTTCATGATTTGCCGTTTCTGACATAAAAAAGAAAAAAAAAGCGCAGCGGAGGGCATCACATAAAAGGATTATACCTGGGATTACGTAACGTTTTTTTTTTCTGCAGCGGTGGCGTAGAGGTAGAACACCCGCCTCGCGTGCAAGAGGTCCGTGGTTCGAATCCCGGTGCCGGCAATTTTCCACCGGATTAAAAAAAAAAATCCGCATGTTGTTAAAATTGCATAAACAAGCCTGGAGTGTGGCCTGATCCCGGTGACCAGAACCGGTAACGCACTCCCTCACCAGAGCAGGATTGGCCACCCTGGTGCAGTACTTGGCCACAACCTCCTACATGAACAACACAACCAAACCCCGGCCCTCAGTCCCCAGCAGCTGCGAAGCAACTGACCACGGCGGCGGTCAGACCTGCGACGCTGCAGAGGGTGCTAAGAATCACTGGCTCCGGACAGGCCGCCATTGGAATATGAACCTGGCAACGTTTAACGCTAGAACGTTATCTAGTGAGGCGAGTCTAGCAGTGCTATTGGAGGAATTAGAAGGCAGTAAATGGGATATAATAGGGCTCAGCGAAGTTAGGAGGCCAAAAGAAGCATATACAGTGCTAAATAGCGGGCACGTCCTGTGCTACCGGGGCTTAGCAGAGAGAAGGGAACTAGGCGTCGGATTCCTGATTAATAAGAATATAGCTGGTAACATACAGGAATTCTATAGCATTAACGAGAGGGTGGCAGGTCTTGTTGTGAAACTTAATAAGAGGTACAAAATGAAGATTGTACAGGTCTACGCCCCTACATCCAGTCATGATGACCAGGAAGTCGAAAGCTTCTATGAAGACGTGGAATCGGCGATGGGTAGAGTGAAAACTAAATACACTATACTTATGGGTGACTTTAATGCCAAGGTAGGCAAAAAGCAGGCTGGAGACAAAGCAGTGGGGGAATATGGCATAGGCACTAGGAATATCAGGGGGGAGTTATTGGTAGAGTTTGCGGAACAGAATAATATGAGGATAATGAATACCTTCTTCCGCAAACGGGATAGCCGAAAGTGGACGTGGAGGGGCCCGAACGGCGAGACTAGAAATGAAATAGACTTCATACTCTGCGCTAACCCTGGCATCATAAAAGATGTGGACGTGCTCGGCAAGGTGCGCTGCAGTGATCACAGGATGGTAAGAACTCGAATTAGCCTAGACCTGAGAAGGGAAAGGAAGAAACTGGTATATAAGAAGCCGATCAATTAGTTAGCGGTTAGGGGGAAAATAGAGCAATTCCAGATCAAGCTACAGAACAGGTATTCGGCTTTAACTCAGGAAGAGGACCTTAGTGTTGAAGCAATGAACGACAATCTTGTGGACATCATTAAGGAGTGTGCAATGGAAGTCGGTGGTAACTCCGTTAGGCAGGATACTAGTAAACTATCGCAGGAGACGAAAGATCTGATCAAGAAACGCCAATGTATGAAAGCCTCTAACCCTACAGCTAGAATAGAACTGGCAGAACTTTCGAAGTTAATCAACAAGCGTAAGACAGCTGACATAAGGAAGTATAATATGGATAGAATTGAACATGCTCTCAGGAACGGAGGAAGCCTAAAAGCAGTGAAAAAGAAACTAGGAATTGGCAAGAATCAGATGTATGCGCTAAGAGACAAAGCCGGCAATATCATTACTAATATGGATGAGATAGTACAAGTGGCTGAGGAGTTCTATAGAGATTTGTACAGTACCAGTGCCACCCACGACGATAATGGAAGAGAAAATAGTCTAGAGGAATTCGAAATCCCACAGGTAACGCCGGAAGAAGTAAAGAAAGCCTTGGGAGATATGAAAAGGGGGAAGGCAGCTGGGGAGGATCAGGTAACAGCAGATTTGTTGAAGGATGGGGGACAGATTGTTCTAGAGAAACTGGCCACCCTGTATACGCAATGCCTCATGACCTCGAGCGTACCGGAATCTTGGAAAAATGCTAACATAATCCTAATTCATAAGAAAGGGGACGCCAAAGACTTGAAAAATTATAGACCAATCAGCTTACTGTCCGTTGCCTACAAACTATTTACTAAGGTAATCGCAAATAGAATCAGGAACACCTTAGACTTCTGTCAAGCAAAGGACCAGGCAGGATTCCGTAAAGGCTACTCAACAATAGATCATATTCACACTATCAATCAGGTGATAGAGAAATGTGCGGAATATAAGCAACCATTATATATAGCTTTCATTGATTACGAGAAAGCATGTGATTCTGTCGAAACCTCAGCAGTCATGGAGGCATTGTGGAATCAGGGTGTAGACGAGCCATATGTAAAAATACTGAAAAATATCTATAGCGGCTCCACAGCCACCATAGTACTCCATAAAGAAAGCAACAAAATCCCAATAAAGAAAGGCGTCAAGCAGGGAGATACCATCTCTCCAATGCTATTCACAGCGTGTTTACAGGAGGTATTCAGAGACCTGGATTGGGAAGAAATGGGGATAAAAGTTAATGGAGAATACCTTAGTAACTTGCGATTCGCTGATGATATTGCCTTGCTTAGTAACTCAGGGGACCAACTGCAATGCATGCTCACTGACCTGGAGAGGCAAAGCAGAAGAGTGGGTCTAAAAATTAATCTGCAGAAAACTAAAGTAATGTTTAACAGTCTCGGAAGGGATCAGCAGTTTACAATAGGCAGCGAGGCACTGGAAGTCGCAAGGGAATACATCTACTTAGGGCAGGTAGTGACGGCGGATCCGGATCATGAGACAGAAATAATCAGAAGAATAAGAATGGGCTGGGGTGCGTTTGGCAGGCATTCTCAGATCATGAACAGCAGGTTGCCATTATCCCTCAAGAGAAAAGTGTGTAATAGCTGTGTCTTACCAGTACTCACCTACGGGGCAGAAACCTGGAGGCTTACGAAAAGAGTTCTACTCAAATTGAGGACGACGCAACGAGCTATGGAAAGAAGAATGATAGGTGTAACATTAAGGGATAAGAAAAGAGCAGATTGGGTCAGGGAACAAACGCGAATTAATGACATCTTAGTTGAAATCAAGAAAAAGAAATGGGCATGGGCAAGACATGTAATGAGGAGGGAAGATAACCGATGGTCATTAAGGGTTACGGACTGGATTCCAAGGGAAGGGAAGCGTAGCAGGGGACGACAGAAAGTTAGGTGGGCGGATGACATTAAGAAGTTTGCAGGTACGGCATGGCCACAATTAGTACATGGCCGGGGTTGTTGGAGAAATAGGGGAGAGGCCTTTGCCCTGCAGTGGGCGTAACCAGGCTGATGATGATACGTAACGTTGACCACGTGGGATTAGGTACCATAATGCCCGATGAAAGCAAACTACCTGCAGTTGTTCATATACGACCAGCGGTTGCGGCAGGGTTTTTGTGCAACACTACAAATAAATCAAAAAAGTTGCGGAGCTCTATGACGCGCTCTCATGTGTCAGGAACGTTGTGACACCTTGCAGTTGGTCGTACAAGTTCGCGTTCCTTGTGAGAGGTTCGCATCTGAACGTCTGCAGCTACAACCAGAATATCTTGCTACAATCGAGAACACTGTACACAGGTTGCGGGACTCAAGCATTTTGCATTCTGCAACCCCACCAGAATCTGGTCCTTGTGGCCGGAGTTTGAACCCACGATCTCTTTTGCTCATCAGCCTGATGTGTAAACTTATGATCACTATACCGACAGACAGGACAGGACTTAGCTTGGCTTGACCGGACCTGACGTGGCCCGACCTGACTGACGGAGAGATGGAGGGACAGATTGACAGACGCAGAAAAAAAAAGCGAAATCCGCGATAAAGCACACATTTATTACAGTGTGCTGGGATGCATCCTCTGCGCGTAAACCCTATAGAAGAGGTTCACGCGCGCGAAGCCCCACACCCTGATCGCGCACTTGGTTTTCGGGTTCATCCTCGAACCTTCCTTGCAACCATAGACGCGCGCGAAGTCGCTAGAGTGCATCAGGGGCAAGTTGCAAATCATTTCGTGGTAGGGTCGCAGTCCGCACGAGAACCAGCAGTGGAAGGCGAACACGGCGGCGTCGCTGGGCACGGGTCCGAGGTTGATCGCCGGGGTCGCGTTCGCCCTTCTCGCCGCCTCCCAGGTTCTCCAGACCACGCGCAGAGCAGCGGCTGCGGCCGGAATGTCCGCGCCGACACCGTCTTCGTCTTTGGCAGAGGGCGCCAGGCATCTGCGGCCGCATTTGCGGAACATTTCTTTTGTTCGCGAGCACTGTCTTGAGCATTGCCCCCCCCCCCGCCCCTATATAATCATTTACGCACTTCTACAGCTGCTGCTGTAGCCTCAGTCGGAGACTATTGCAAGATTCGGAAGATGGGTTCGTACCCTAGTGAATACTAGCCCCTTTCGTTCCATGGACGGAGGAGCTGAGCTTGTCATTAGTACTGTTTCATTTTTGCAGCATTCCTTTGCAGTGTTTTGCGGAGCTTCTGGTCGATGGCGCCGCAGGTAATCCCTCGGGGCAGCGCAAACTGGAGCGAGTTTATTCTGACGGAGGACGTAAAATGTGTTGACGACTGGGGTCTTTCGACGAAATTGGGCCATTTTCGGCCAGAATTCGGAATTACAGAGGGGGCCCAAAATGGGTGAGAAGACACGCCATCAGCCGTCAAAATTAGAAAAAGAAAGAAGCGCATATATATAAGCAGTAGAAGGGATACAATAGACGTCTGTACGGAAAAATTATTAGCGCTAAGAAAAGGAACCATTGCTGCCTTCAGCTCTATTCTACTTGGTCAACATTCTCAGATAGACCTTCGTTTCGTTTCGTTTTTGACAAGACGTTATTAGACCTACAGTTCACAAGCTCACGTGGAAACATATTCCGTTTTCTGACTTTCTGTCAGAAAAGTTTGTCTTAGCTTAGAAATCTGTACTTGAATAAGTGTTCAATGCGCTCATGTCTCGTTACTCTAAAAATTGTGAGCGTATTTGTCAGGTTCAGTTTTAAATTGATCATTTTTGTGCTGGCAGAAAAACTTAAGGCGTAATAACATCGCACACAGCAATTGCTAATGGTGGGTAATTTATCTCCCTTCTGCAGTTGAGACCGAGAAGTGTAATGATCATGTTTTTAATGCAAGTGTCATTGCATTTCGATGTACATTTTACAACATCGCCACATTATTGAGCTCGTTAATGGACGCAAGCATACTACAATACTCCAGTATTAGTCGAACGTTTAACAGACTAAAGAGAAAAAAAGATAAGATAGACACCATCCTACATATCCAAGCCTATAATTCCGAACAACACAATATCGTCAGATCTCTCGCCGGCACTCCCAAAGTCTGGCATGAAGCAATACACTGATCCTGCATAGCTGTGCACATTTTCAAGTTTAATATAAACATTCTTCACACTAAGCGTGTCTAACAATTTCAGAGCACATGCAAACCACGAAGCATTGATCCGATAGGGTTATCTCACGGCGTCACGTGGTAGCTCTATCTTAGCTGCATCGCATGCGACGACAGCGCCACACGTCGCAAGGAGGGGTCATGGACCCTGCTCCTCCATACTGGAAAGTTGCCTTTTCTTTTTCACTCTCATTTTCCTTGTCACGTACTTAAACCTAATCATCTGCGATTTGTTCTTTGTTATTGGAATGCTTCAAATATCGAATACTTCCTTTCTTCTGCGCTTTTCCGTAGCTTCGTTATCTGTTGGCATCAGCCACAGAAGTGCTAAACGCTTCCCAGCTGTACGACGGGGAATCAATGAACCGCATAAATGGACACTGAAATGATTTCCATCGCTTTTTATGCGAAGCATATTACTAGAGCTCAACCCAGTTCCTCAGGCGCGGCGGTGTTGCCTTCGATACCACGTGACACCGTGACGTCACGATAGAGGAGAAACGGGGCTCGAACTCCCGCCGTCGCTCGCTGCGTCGCCCCCGCATCGGACGCGGTGAGCGTCGAGCAACACAGCGTTCGGCGCGACAACGATTTATTCATGAAGTGCAACGCCGCAGACACGGACACCGACGACACCGGCTTTTCTGCGACGCGAGCTCCTTAACGCTGTCGCGTTAAAATAAAGGCTAGTATGCTTCGCATCCTGGGCTTAACCTTAGCTAAGCCACAGCCATTTTTTTTTTACTTGCCTGAAATTGGCGGCTGTAGTCTCTGAGGCGTTCGCCAGCCTCGCCACCGATTGGAAGTAGAGCGTGGCCGCCAT
Source organism: Dermacentor albipictus (assembly GCF_038994185.2). Taxonomy (NCBI): domain Eukaryota; kingdom Metazoa; phylum Arthropoda; class Arachnida; order Ixodida; family Ixodidae; genus Dermacentor; species Dermacentor albipictus. The sequence goes on from NC_091826.1 coordinate 46,943,176, forward strand.
TCGGACGCCCAGTCCGGCCAGGGCGAGGGCGTAAGGCCTTCCCGGTCCCAGCCACGGGAACTCCAGCTCGGGCGGCACCAGGCTGTACCCCCGCAGGGTGCTGGAGTCCTCGATCTTCCACTCCTGGTTCATGAACCGGAACTCCGGGTCCCGCATGAGACCACGCATGGCGCCTTTGACGGCCACGTAGTTGTAGAGCGGCTTCATTTTCATAGGGGGCACGGATGCGTAGAAGGCGTTGACCTGTCGTCGAGAACGTGGAAGACGCTAGTTGGCTAGAGGGAGCGCACTCTGCGCTCTTGAAACAGTTTCACCTTTTGAGGTGCATATTTGTCCTACAACAATAATCGTCGTCTGCCTCAATTGCTTGCGCTTTCGTTTTTGAAAACGCTGCGCTCGCTACTTTTCTTTCCGCAATGCTATACGTCACGCTAAAAATGCGCATGCTTTTCGTGACTTGAAAGTACCGGGAACGCAGTGTTAAAGAAAGGAAGTACGGGAAAGATAGATCACGATTATTCTTGTGGCACAAGATAAGCGCCAAAGGGAGGAATCTTTTTAAGGGCGTAGAAAATTTGCCACCTTTTAGAGTGCATCTTGTCCCCAAATAGTTATCGTAATGTGCCTGGTTTGCTCTTTCTTTCAGGAAAATTCTGCGTTCGCTATACGTTCCTGCACAAAACGCCGTGTCGTGTTGGTAACACAAATGCTGTTATCATTACGGCCGTATGCAGCGCGCGCAGCGTCATACTATATGTAGGCACGCAAGACAGGCGGCGAGTACGGCGGGGGGGCGTAGTGTGCCCCGAACTGTGCAAGGCTCTGTTAGAGGGTGGTACTAAACGCTGTGTGAGATTGAGCCACCTCACTCTCGGTGGAGCGAGAAAAGACGGGACGTGTCTTCGCTTTACCTTTCCTTTCTTTCACATCCCGTCCATTCTCCGCATATGATAGTGACCGCAAATAAAGAAAAATAAAGATTCCGGGGAGAAGCCAGGACCAGACTGCACGCGAACTGATGCAGGCATATCACATAAAGAAGATAGACCAAGACTGTGTTAGTGACGCTTCCATTAGGTTGTTTCGATCGGAGATAGATTTTTTTGATAATCGGTTGCCCCGCTGGGCTGATCAATGTTCTTGGGAGCTGCGTTCTGCGCATGTTCTATTTGTCTATATATGCCCATGGGTTGCCGTGAATAAGACAGTTGAAAGTTACCGCCCATGTCGTATTTTTGTGTTCTCTTCCACTGTTCCCATCATTATTTGCCATCAATATGATATGCAGTAAACACCAACTAGGCCAAACTGATGTTCTTCTCGTCCGTACACGTTGCTCCGAGAATAGCGAAGGTGCTTAGATTCGACGAGAAAAGGACAAATTGAGCATTTCAATTTGCCTCGTGCTTGTTCTGCTATTCGTAATATTTGCCACTAACCTGTATAACGCAAATTCACAAGCGAAAGCAGATAAGGTTCGCCTATTTCCACGCCGAGTTTACAATTACACCCCAGAGGGTATTAAAGTTTCACTCCACACCCTCTGTTACGCCTAGCTATTACTCATTTAGCTCGTAGCATCTCATAATAGAGGTGTGGGCGAGAACATAATGTCAGAACCAAAAATTTTCACACGCATAAGTGTGGTAATGGGTGCTTGGCACTTCTTCGAGCACCCTATAAGAAGAGTCTTCTGAGGATTGCCGCCAACTCCTATGAGCAGCAACTCGCCAGTACTTAAGGTAGAAATCTTCAATATTTTTGTTGACTGTACGGCAGAGCAGTGCCGATATGTATCGCCTAACGCAAATCTCAGCTGGAAGATCTCTCCCGTGAATATTATGAGCCCCGCCTTCGAACTTTAGGCCGCTGTCAATGATTCATTTTTGATTAAGACGTGGACTTCGTTGCTTAAGCAGTTCACTGCTAAGCGCGGTATAATAAAATGCGGAAGTTTAATGGGCCAGTAACGCGATGCAATGTGTAATTGACAGATGAACTCAACACCAACAGCCCGAATGAAGTGGGATTTGTTTATCACAAGAACAGCCTGGTCGCCTTGAATAGCCAATACAGGATGCTAAAAGGAGAGCAAACGAAAGTGTACTTGAGTTTGGCAAGAGAAAAAATAGAGTTTGCCCTGCGTCAATGTGGTATGTAACGCTGGGGGAAGTGTAATGAACCGACTGATAAAGGCGCATCGAATAAAGGAAACTAGATACGGCCGGCGTCAGCATCTGGAATAAAACAGCGTATCAATTACGCTAATTGTCAACTAGTCCTTTATTTGTGCATCACAGGCCATGCGCAATAAAACATTTAATGGAGAGCTTCTTTCGTCCCCGGAAGAATGTTACGGACTCCCACGTTTTCTGCCTCAAAAGCACATGCATATCACGGAACCACCTTCCACAGCTAGCTAGTGGCATCGTTTTTGAAATATTTTTTCTACTGATTATATATGACTTTGTATGTGTTGTATGATTTCAACGTTGTATTGAGGTTTCGTGTTATCCACGGTGTTGGATTAGCTTCTATTTCGTTGCTAAGCGCGCAAGACCATAGGATCGAATCCCCGCCGCGGAGTCGGCATTTCGATGGGGGCGAAGTGCAAGAACTACCCGTGTTCCATGAAGTGGGAGCACGTTAAAGATCGGCAAGTGGTCAAAAATAGGATAGTCCGTAGTTGAATAGGATAATAGCATAGTCCGTAGTTGGAAGAGGTGGAATGCCTCATAAACAAGTCGTGGTTTTGGCACGTAAAACACAAAAATTGTACTCAGATTGCGTATGGTTGTGTAAGCTGTTTCGCTGTGCACACGCTATACAATAAAACCTCCTTACAACAATATTGAAACGTAATGTAGCGTTACTTCGTTATTGATATCGATATCGCACGTACTGCACTATGCGTCTGTATTGTGGTTCATCGTTACTTCGTTATATTCGTTATTTCCTGACATCTCTTTTCGTTATAACGAGGTTTCACTGCACTTGTTTCGTTCGCGCTTTCTTTTGTCCGTGTGCCATCGGTAATGCGCATTCGCACTGACGACATTCTAAAATAAATCACTGCAAAAAATAAAAACGCCCACCTTCTCGGGCTTGGACATCGACCGGTACAAGAAGAGGGCCTCCTGGTACGGGTCCTTGGGCGGCGGCTTGCTGCTGCCCACCAGCGTCCGGTTTTCCTCGCCCAGCAGCTCCGCGAAGGCTCGCCAGACGTCGTTCGCCGTTTCGCGCACGTCCTGTAGAGTCGCCTTGGGCACGACCATCCAGATGTGGGCGTTGAGGGCGGAGCGGAAAGCCGCGTGCGTTTGTGCAAGGCAGTGGCTTCGGTGCGCGGTGAAGGCCTGCGAGTTGCGGAGCGCTCGACTTTACTGTAACGACAGGTGCCGCTAACTCGCTAAGGTTTGTATTTTTCGGGGCCATTGACCCAGCCGAGCGTGCTTTGCGAACGCGTTTAAATGTGAATACGCTGCGTCAGGTTGCACACAGGCGTTATTAGAGCAATGCTGTTTCTTTTCAGCCAGTTCCTACTTTTGGAAGTGATAACGAAAGCCGGCAACATAGCTGCTCTGGAAATGTGTGAAAGTGTGAATATGCTGCGTCATGTTGCATACAAGCGTATAAGCGTAATACTGCTTTCTGTCTGCCAGGTCCTACTACTGGAAATGACAATGAAATTCGGTTATATAGCTGCTTCGTGAGAACAATTTATTTACGCGATTCTGCCACAGCGTAGGCACCAGCGCTTCCCTCAACTTTTTTGTGGAATGTAGCTTTGTCGCGACGAAGTTTATTCGCTCATTACTTCTTGCCAACTCGCGTGCCGTAGTCGTAAAGTACATTTAACACGCTCTTCTCGTACGTCTAAGGACGGACACTTAGCAAGCTCGAACTTTGGGCAAGACGTGAGATATTTTAGACTGGTATTACTAGATTTGATCTCGAAGCGCCAAGCCTGGCGTTTCGAAAATAACTCCGACGTCATGACCCAGCAGAATGTGTTAATGCGCAGAAATAATTGGGATGCGCGGTTGTCTTAATGCCTTCGCGCGCGCCCGTTGTAGCGAGTACAGGAACAGAGTGAGGCACTGTTTCATGACGTGATGATGGATACAGCCCCTGGTTGGCAGTCGAAACTGGTTCGGTGAAACAACTGTTGCGGCAACTTAAATTTTAGGGGTGCGGGGACATTCGCCACTATTCCATCTGGTGTTATGATGGTCTGAACCCTGTAGTTAATTGCAGGAAAGGAAATGACAAGTCGACAATACCACTCGATTGCTTGTTTACCCAATGCAGACGGAACGTACTGCTTCTCTGTGAACGAAAGAGAAAAAAGAAACTTACGCGCAAAAAAAAAAGTGAGGCACTCCAGCCGTCAGCGTTAACCAGCGTCCTCCAACAACGTTCACTGGCGGGTAATGATTGTTTAGCGAACCGAAAAAAATTCCGCCTAGCCAGCGAGAACATTTAACAAATCGCACACATCTCGGACACCGAGTAAAACCTCCCGTCACGTTTTTTTCCACTTCGCCTTGCATTATTTTCCAGAGTAGTTGAAGGGGCGTAAACCGGAAATTATTCCACGGGCAGCAGAATATTACCCTACAGCAAAGTGAGAAGAAGTCCCGAGAAAAAATACCCCTTACCATGACGAGAAAAGGCTCCGCAAAGCAGAAAGCATGCAAATATAATGAACTCGTGCTGACGCCGCCCTGAATTTCAAGCGCAAGCTCGCCGTCACGTGACGGATTCTGCCAATGTCTGCTTTGGCCTAGTTAATCTTTCATCATTATGGAGGACTACATTTCAATCCAAAGAGCTCGGTGACTGAATTCGGCAAGTTTCAAGTTAGAAAAACTTCGGCCACAATGGCCAAAATACGAAAAAAAGATACCTCAAAATTTGTGAAGTCACACTGACCTGGCGCCGGTTTTTGTGGGCGGGAAAAACCGAGCAAAAGTAAAACTTTGACAATTTATTATCGTTTCCAGTACGCAACCTACTACCAAGAAATTGGCTAACACATAGTTTTGAAACAATACTTTATCAGTTTATAAAGAGATTTTGGCATTTCGCTTAAATGTTCCTCCGATCTCTGAGCTCTGTGCGAAGACTAAGAGCGCTTGCAAGAGTATACATTTGTGCTCGGCCCTCTCACCAAATGCCCCATGTGCAGCTATAGCGAGACCGGCTCGACTCACACCCAAGCCAGCACGAGCCTCCGAGACACCCGGCGGCGAGCAACACACCAGCTGCTACATTAGCTGCGCGGTGAACAGTTTATTTCCCACGCATAGACCGCGGTTCAATTCCCGGCAGTGGTGGTAATTTCTTTCCGGCTGCTAAGCGACACGAAGGTAAGCAAGTTTCTTAAAAGCGAAGAAGATCGCGCATACAGCTGATCGTCGCGATGGAAGCACTCATTAGAGTGACGCATATAGCATCGCTACTTACAGGACGTGTACGTGCTACGGGCTTACGTCGCGAGGTGACCACGCAGACAGTTTTGCCATAGAAGCGGTGGCGCCTCGCATCCACCCTTGGCGACTACGCTATAGTTCGACGGAGTACAGTCGAAACTCGATCTAATGAAGTGATGACCACGCTCGATTTATTTCGTTAAATCGGGAAGTTTGTACACTCGAGGAAAGCATTTTTCGGCTCTTCGAAATGTTAAATTGTAACGTAGCTACACGCCAAAAGGCTGTCGCTGCATCGTAGTTGCCCCTAATGGGGCGACCTGTGGCGTAAACCATGACATAACGAAAGCAACCACCACCGCCTCTACCGAGGCGGTGTTGAGTCCGCATTTCCGCACATGGGCGTGGCATGCAGTCTCATCAAAATAAAGCTAGGGCCGCGACTAGGGCGCCTAGATGTTCCAACGCGTTAGCTTTAAAGCCCACGTTCGAGAAAAAACCCGTATGCGTCAAAATTCGAAAGAAATCGCCGTTCTTTTTTGCTCATCTATTACAGTAAAAAGCTTCGTTAAATCGACTTAGGCCAAGTTAGATACGTTAATTCGAGTTGATGACAACGTTCAACCCTATGGGCACCTGCCGCGTAACGGAAATTTCATCGTCAGATCGGGAACTTCGTAAAATCGTGTTTCGTTAGAACGAGTTTTAACTGTACTTATCGGAAAAACTTGGGCACGTCTGCACAAGGCGTCAGATTCATTCGAGAACTTCATTGTGCAATCACTGTCAATGGGTAGCAGCAGTACGGCAGGGTTACAGATGCATGACGTAAAAGCAAATTTGGACGCATACTCACGGACGCACACCCGCTCAGCAAGTCTACTCTGACGCCACTTTTAGCGCAAGGCGGCAGTCTCCGCCGCCGCATTTACCACGGCCGTACTGTTCACGCCGGCTGCAGACGCCCGTTCATACTTGTCTAGTCACTGCGTTTTCTGTTTTGATTGGATCGCGGTCGCTGCAAGACGGCGGTGCTGCTCCGCGGCATTTCTTGTAGCGCCAATTCATCTCGCTTTCCCTCCAATGACGTTCACGGTTCTGATCCGCACAAAATCCGTTAGCGCGATAGCACGAAAGCAACCACGTGGACATTAGGCGCCTGAACAAGAACGAACACGCTTGAAGATGAGGTGCCTCACAACGGTGGCTGGATGAAGAGCGACCCCAGCGCCATTGCCGGCGTCGCGTCTCAACAGTTTGCGAGACGAGAAAAGAGAACAACCGTCAGCGTTTGCTGCTTGAAGTCGTTCCGGTCAGACAACTGTGTATGATGCACAGTGTTGTAAGGGCAGCGCCGCACAGCAGGAACTCTAAGTGGCTGTACTCGCAAACGCTCCCGCCAGTAGAGCAATGGAGAACGCCGGTCTGCAGCTCCGCGGCAAGCTTATTGAGCGAAACCGTGATCGCGTGCCCGTGACTAGGGTGCGTCGTTTTAACGCGACAGCGTTAAGGAGCTCGTGTCGCAGAAAAGCAGTTGTTGGCGGTGTTGGCCGTGAGCAAAAAATCCCGTAAGGCGATACATAAATAAAAAACTGGCTGTGGCTTAGCTAAGGTTAAGCCCACGATGCGAAGCATACGAGCCTTTTTTTTAACGCGACAGCGATAAGGAGCTCTTGTCGCAGAAAAGCCGGTGTCATCGGCGTCGGCTCATGCGTGCGGCGCTTGCTCAGGCGCACATTTCGTTGTCGCACCGAACGCTGCGTTGCTCGACGCTCACCGCGTCCGATGCGGGGCGCGTAGTCGCTGCGCCGTAGCAAAGCCACCTAGAAAGAGTCTCTGTAGCATGCCGCAACCTTCGCTTCTCATTCCAACGAGGAGCTCTGTCTCCAGGAGGCATCTCACCTCGTGAGTGTCTAGCAGAGGCAAGCGCAGCTGCTTATATACAGCCGCGACGCCGTGAGCGATGGCGCGAGTTGGAGCCCCGTTTCTCCTCTGTCGTGACATCACGGTGTCACGTGGTCAGCCTTGAAGACGACGCCGCGAGCGACGGCGCGAGTTGGAGCCTCATTTCTCCTCTGTCGTGATGTCACGGTGTCACGTGGTATTGAAGGCGACACCGCCACGCCTGAGCAGCTGGGTTGAGCTCTAGTAATATGCTTCGCATAAAACAACCTGGAAGAAGGGCTGGGTGGGAATGGAATCAGGGTCTCCGGAGTGTGAGACGGAGATGCTACCACTCAGCCATGAGTTCGATGGTTCAAAGCGCGACAAAAGCGCCTCTAGTGAATGCGGTATTGTTTTGCAGACAAACACACTGCGCGGCCCTCGCGTCTCAGGAGACCTCGCAAAACTCCGCGCTCGAGCCTCGCGTAAACGCGGCGACTTGCACCATCCACACCGGGACATCACGGCGACGGCGACGGCGCGAGTGTGCCTCGAGTGCCCGTATAAGTGCTTGTGCTCGATAAGTGCGCAATAAAGCAGAGAATAAATCCGACATCGAAACACTGGTGACCCAGACAACACAGCTACGGAATGCCATGTAACGTTTTTTGTTTGGCACGAAATAATTTCCGAACCTTGCATGTGTTCTCAGGGATGAAATTCCGCAACGTCATTGCGTGTGGAAAGCACGACTCCTTACCTGCTCCTCGGAAGAGTAGTAGTAACTGGAGAGCAGCTTCGGGCTCGTGAAGTGTATCAGCGACTGTATGGAGAGCCAGCCGAAAAAGTCCAAAATCTTGGTATCCCCGAACGCGGCGTGCAGCATGAACACCGCCCTGAAGTATTTGGGGCGTTTGATGGTCACTGACGGGATGTTGTCGAAGGACTGGTTGAAGTGGCGGCGCAGCGCGGCGTTCCAGGTGTCGTAGTCGGTAGACGGCGCCACCGTTGGGATGTTGCGTGGGTGAAGCTCGAGGGGCATGCTGCGACCATGTCACGTGCTTCCTTTTTAGTGGTTTTTTTTTCTTTGACCAGCGAGGCTGTCAATGAAGGCTACTAGGTACGCTCGAGAACGATACACATGCTAGCTTTCGTGGTTTTCTAAAAAAAAAGGTAGATGTCTGATGACGTTTTTACTTCGCGAAAACGGGCAGAATGCAAGGAATATGATATGCAGAGTAATCTTGATGCGCATTGGTCAATTAGGGGCTAAATCAATATTACTAAGCCCAAGTTCTCGCATTATTTAGAGTACC